>NC_139683.1:70668231-71344026 GCF_964106915.1 Podarcis gaigeae | reverse complement strand
TGCGGCTTAGGGATTTTTTCAGAAAAATCTTTTTCCGCAGGTGAAGTAGCCGAGGGCTGATTTCTTGGCCTATGATCAAACGACTTCCATCTACACCGGCAAACCTTTCAGGGGAGAGTTTGCAACAGTTTGGCATCATTTTTGAGCAAAGTGGAAAACGGCCGATTTTTGATGAAATTGTGACCGCGCGGCTTAGGGATTTTTTTCATAAAAATCTTTTTCCGCAGGTGAAGTAACCGAGGGCTGATTTCTTGGCCTATGATCAAAAGCCTTCCGTTTCCACTGCCAAACCTTTCATGGGAGAGTTTGCAACAGTTTGGCACCATTTTTGAGCAAAGTGGAAAACGGCCGATTTTTGATGAAATTGTGACCGCGCGGCTTAGGTATTTTTTTCACAAAAATCCTTCCGTTTCCACTGCCAAACCTTTCATGGAGACTTTGCAACAGTTTGGCACCATTTTTGAGCAAAGTGGAAAACGGCCGATTTTTGATGAAATTGTGACCGCGAGGCTTAGGGATTTTTTCAGGAAAATCTTTTTCCGCAGGTGAAGTATTCGAGGGCTGATTTCTTGCCCTATGATCAAAAGCCTTCCGTTTCCACCGCCAATCCTTTCAGGGGAGAGTTTGCAACATTTTGGCATCATTTTTGAGTAAAGTGGAAAACGGCCGATTTTTGATGAAATTGTGACCGTGCGGCTTTGGGTTTTTTTCATAAAAAACCTTCCGTTTCCACTGCCAAACCTTTCATGGGAGAGTTTGCAACAGTTTGGGACCATAATTGAGCAAAGTGGAAAACGGCCGATTTTTGATGAAATTGTGACAGTGCGGCTTTGGGTTTTTTCATAAAAAGCTTTCCGTTTCCACTGCTAAACCTTTCATGGGAGAGTTTGCAACAGTTTGCCACCATAATTGAGCAAAGTGGAAAACGGCTGATTTTTGATGAAATTGTAACCGCACGGCTTAGGGATTTTTTCAGTAAAATATTTTTCCGCAGGTGAAGTAGCTGAGGGCTGATTTCTTGGCCTATGTTCAAAAGCCTTCCGTTTCCACCGCCAATCCTTTCAGGGGAGAGTTTGCAACAGTTTGGCACCATTTTTGAGCAAGGTGGAAAACGGCCGATTTTTGATGAAATTGTGACCGCGCAGCTTAGGGATTTTTTTCATAAAAAGCTTTCCGTTTCCACTGCCAAACCTTTCATGGGAGAGTTTGCAACAGTTTGGGACCATAATTGAGCAAAGTGGAAAACGGCCGATTTTTGATGAAATTGTGACCGCGTGGCTTAGGGATTTTTTCAGTAAAATCGTTTTCCGCAGGTGAAGTAGCCGAGGACTGATTTCTTGGCCTATGATCAAACGCCTTCAATCTACACCGCCAAACCTTTCAGGGGAGAGTTTGCAACAGTTTGGCATCATTTTTGAGCAAAGTGGAAAACGGCCGATTTTTGATGAAATTGTGACCGCGCGGCTTAGGGATTTTTTTCATAAAAATCCTTCCGTTTCCACTGCCAAACCTTTCATGGGAGAGTTTGCAACAGTTTGGCAGCATAATAGAGCAAAGTGGAAAACGGCCGATTTTTGATGAAATTGTGACCGCGCGGCTTAGGGATTTTTTTCATAAAAATCCTTCCGTTTCCACTGGCAAACCTTTCATGGGAGAGTCTGCAACAGTTTGGCAGCATAATAGAGCAAAGTGGAAAACGGCCGATTTTTGATGAAATTGTGACCGCGCGGCTTTGGGATTTTTTCAGAAAAATCTTTTTCCGCAGGTGAGGTAGTCGAAGGCTGATTTCTTGGCCTATGATCAAAAGCCTTCTGTTTCCACTGCCAAACCTTTCAGGGGAGAGTTTGCAACAGTTTGGCATCATTTTTGAGCAAAGTGGAAAACGGCCGATTTTTGATGAAATTGTGACCGTGCGGCTTTGGGTTTTTTTCATAAAAAGCTTTCCGTTTCCACTGCTAAACCTTTCATGGGAGAGTTTGCAACAGTTTGGCACCATTTTTGAGCAAAGTGGAAAACGGCCGATTTTTGATGAAATTGTGACCGTGCGGCTTAGGGATTTTTTCAGAAAAATCTTTTTCCGCAGGTGAAGTAGCCGAGGGCTGATTTCTTGGCCTATGATCAAACGACTTCCATCTACACCGCCAAACCTTTCAGGGGAGAGTTTGCAACAGTTTGGCATCATTTTTGAGCAAAGTGGAAAACGGCCGATTTTTGATGAAATTGCGACCGCGCGGCTTAGGGATTTTTTTCATAAAAATCTTTTTCCGCAGGTGAAGTAACCGAGGGCTGATTTCTTGGCCTATGATCAAAAGCCTTCCGTTTCCACTGCCAAACCTTTCATGGGAGAGTTTGCAACAGTTTGGCACCATTTTTGAGCAAAGTGGAAAACGGCCGATTTTTGATGAAATTGTGACCGCGCGGCTTAGGTATTTTTTTCACAAAAATCCTTCCGTTTCCACTGCCAAACCTTTCATGGGAGACTTTGCAACAGTTTGGCACCATTTTTGAGCAAAGTGGAAAACGGCCGATTTTTGATGAAATTGTGACCGCGAGGCTTAGGGATTTTTTCAGGAAAATCTTTTTCCGCAGGTGAAGTATTCGAGGGCTGATTTCTTGCCCTATGATCAAAAGCCTTCCGTTTCCACCGCCAATCCTTTCAGGGGAGAGTTTGCAACATTTTGGCATCATTTTTGAGTAAAGTGGAAAACGGCCGATTTTTGATGAAATTGTGACCGTGCGGCTTTGGGTTTTTTTTATTAAAAAACCTTCCGTTTCCACTGCCAAACCTTTCATGGGAGAGTTTGCAACAGTTTGGCACCATTTTTGAGCAAAGTGGAAAACGGCCGATTTTTGATGAAATTGTGACCGTGCTGCTTAGGGATTTTTTCAGAAAAATCTTTTTCCGCAGGTGAAGTAGCCGAGGGCTGATTTCTTGGCCTATGATCAAACGACTTCCATCTACACCGGCAAACCTTTCAGGGGAGAGTTTGCAACAGTTTGGCATCATTTTTGAGCAAAGTGGAAAACGGCCGATTTTTGATGAAATTGTGACCGCGCGGCTTAGGGATTTTTTTCATAAAAATCTTTTTCCGCAGGTGAAGTAACCGAGGGCTGATTTCTTGGCCTATGATCAAAAGCCTTCCGTTTCCACTGCCAAACCTTTCATGGGAGAGTTTGCAACAGTTTGGCACCATTTTTGAGCAAAGTGGAAAACGGCCGATTTTTGATGAAATTGTGACCGCGCGGCTTAGGTATTTTTTTCACAAAAATCCTTCCGTTTCCACTGCCAAACCTTTCATGGGAGACTTTGCAACAGTTTGGCACCATTTTTGAGCAAAGTGGAAAACGGCCGATTTTTGATGAAATTGTGACCGCGAGGCTTAGGGATTTTTTCAGGAAAATCTTTTTTCCGCAGGTGAAGTATTCGAGGGCTGATTCTTGCCCTATGATCAAAAGCCTTCCGTTTCCACCGCCAATCCTTTCAGGGGAGAGTTTGCAACATTTTGGCATCATTTTTGAGTAAAGTGGAAAACGGCCGATTTTTGATGAAATTGTGACCGTGCGGCTTTGGGTTTTTTTCATAAAAAACCTTCCGTTTCCACTGCCAAACCTTTCATGGGAGAGTTTGCAACAGTTTGGGACCATAATTGAGCAAAGTGGAAAACGGCCGATTTTTGATGAAATTGTGACAGTGCGGCTTTGGGTTTTTTTCATAAAAAGCTTTCCGTTTCCACTGCTAAACCTTTCATGGGAGAGTTTGCAACAGTTTGCCACCATAATTGAGCAAAGTGGAAAACGGCTGATTTTTGATGAAATTGTAACCGCACGGCTTAGGGATTTTTTCAGTAAAATATTTTTCCGCAGGTGAAGTAGCTGAGGGCTGATTTCTTGGCCTATGTTCAAAAGCCTTCCGTTTCCACCGCCAATCCTTTCAGGGGAGAGTTTGCAACAGTTTGGCACCATTTTTGAGCAAGGTGGAAAACGGCCGATTTTTGATGAAATTGTGACCGCGCAGCTTAGGGATTTTTTTCATAAAAAGCTTTCCGTTTCCACTGCCAAACCTTTCATGGGAGAGTTTGCAACAGTTTGGGACCATAATTGAGCAAAGTGGAAAACGGCCGATTTTTGATGAAATTGTGACCGCGTGGCTTAGGGATTTTTTCAGAAAAATCTTTTTCCGCAGGTGAAGTAGCCGAGGGCTGATTTCTTGGCCTATGATCAAACGACTTCCATCTACACCGCCAAACCTTTCAGGGGAGAGTTTGCAACAGTTTGGCATCATTTTTGAGCAAAGTGGAAAACGGCCGATTTTTGATGAAATTGTGACCGCGCGGCTTAGGGATTTTTTTCATAAAAATCTTTTTCCGCAGGTGAAGTAACCGAGGGCTGATTTCTTGGCCTATGATCAAAAGCCTTCCGTTTCCACTGCCAAACCTTTCATGGGAGAGTTTACAACAGTTTGGCACCATTTTTGAGCAAAGTGGAAAACGGCCGATTTTTGATGAAATTGTGACCGCGCGGCTTAGGTATTTTTTTCACAAAAATCCTTCCGTTTCCACTGCCAAACCTTTCATGGGAGACTTTGCAACAGTTTGGCACCATTTTTGAGCAAAGTGGAAAACGGCCGATTTTTGATGAAATTGTGACCGCGAGGCTTAGGGATTTTTTCAGGAAAATCTTTTTCCGCAGGTGAAGTATTCGAGGGCTGATTTCTTGCCCTATGATCAAAAGCCTTCCGTTTCCACCGCCAATCCTTTCAGGGGAGAGTTTGCAACATTTTGGCATCATTTTTGAGTAAAGTGGAAAACGGCCGATTTTTGATGAAATTGTGACCGCGCAGCTTAGGTATTTTTTTCACAAAAATCCTTCCGTTTCCACTGCCAAACCTTTCATGAGAGACTTTGCAACAGTTTGGCGTCATTTTTGAGCAAAGTGGAAAACGGCCGTTTTTTGATGAAATTGTGACCGCGCGGCTTAGGGATTTTTTTCATAAAAATCCTTCCGTTTCCACTGCCAAACCTTTCATGGGAGAGTTTGCAACAGTTTGGCAGCATAATAGAGCAAAGTGGAAAACGGCCGATTTTTGATGAAATTGTGACCGCGCGGCTTAGGGATTTTTTTCATAAAAATCCTTCCGTTTCCACTGGCAAACCTTTCATGGGAGAGTTTGCAACAGTTTGGCAGCATAATAGAGCAAAGTGGAAAACGGCCGATTTTTGATGAAATTGTGACCGCGCGGCTTAGGGATTTTTTTCATAAAAATCCTTCCGTTTCCACTGGCAAACCTTTCATGGGAGAGTCTGCAACAGTTTGGCAGCATAATAGAGCAAAGTGGAAAACGGCCGATTTTTGATGAAATTGTGACCGCGCGGCTTTGGGATTTTTTCAGAAAAATCTTTTTCCGCAGGTGAGGTAGTCGAAGGCTGATTTCTTGGCCTATGATCAAAAGCCTTCTGTTTCCACTGCCAAACCTTTCAGGGGAGAGTTTGCAACAGTTTGGCATCATTTTTGAGCAAAGTGGAAAACGGCCGATTTTTGATGAAATTGTGACCGCGCGGCTTTGGGTTTTTTTCATAAAAAGCTTTCCGTTTCCACTGCTAAACCTTTCATGGGAGAGGTTGCAACAGTTTGGCACCATTTTTGAGCAAAGTGGAAAACGGCCGATTTTTGATGAAATTGTGACCGCGCGGCTTAGGGATTTTTTCAGAAAAATCTTTTTCCGCAGGTGAGGTAGTCGAAGGCTGATTTCTTGGCCTATGATCAAAAGCCTTCTGTTTCCACTGCCAAACCTTTCAGGGGAGAGTTTGCAACAGTTTGGCATCATTTTTGAGCAAAGTGGAAAACGGCCGATTTCTGATGAAATTGTGACCGCGCGGCTTTGGGATTTTTTTCATAAAATTCCTTCCGTTTCCACTACCAAACCTTTCATGGGAGAGTTTGCAACAGTTTGGCACCATAATTGAGCAAAGTGGAAAACGGCCGATTTTTGATGAAATTGTGACCGCGCGGCTTAGGGATTTTTTCAGAATAATCTTTTTCCGCAGGTGAAGTAGTCGAGGGCTGATTTCTTGGCCTATGATCAAACGCCTTCCATCTACACCGCCAAACCTTTCAGGGGAGAGTTTGCAACAGTTTGGCATCATTTTTGAGCAAAGTGGAAAACGGCCGATTTTTGATGAAATTGTGACCGCGCGGCTTAGGGATTTTTTTCATAAAAATCCTTCCGTTTCCACTGCCAAACCTTTCATGGGAGAGTTTGCAACAGTTTGGCACCATAATAGAGCAAAGTGGAAAACGGCCGATTTTTGATGAAATTGTGACCGCGCGGCTTTGGGATTTTTTACATAAAAATCCTTCCGTTTCCACTGCCAAAACTTTCATGGGAGAGTTTGCAACAGTTTGGGACCATAATTGAGCAAAGTGGAAAACGGCCGATTTTTGATGAAATTGTGACCGTGCGGCTTAGGGATTTTTTCAGAAAAATCTTTTTCCGCAAGTGAAGTTGTCGAGGGCTGATTTCTTGGCCTATGATCAAAAGCCTTCCGTTTCCACTGCCAAACTTTCAGGGGAGAGTTTGCAACAGTTTGGCATCATTTTTGAGCAAAGTGGAAAACGGCCGATTTTTGATGAAATTGTGACCGCGCGGCTTTGGGATTTTTTTCATAAAAAACCTTCCGTTTCCACTGCCAAACCTTTCAGGGGAGAGTATGCAACAGTTTGGCACCATTTTTGAGCAAAGTGGAAAACGGCCGATTTTTGATGAAATTGTGACCGTCCGGCTTAGGGTTTTGTCATAAAAAGCTTTCCGTTTCCACTGCCAAACCTTTCATGGGAGAGGTTGCAACAGTTTGGCACCATAAGTGAGCAAAGTGGAAAACGACCGATTTTTGATGAAATTGTGACCGCGCGGCTTAGGGATTTTTTCAGAAAAATCTTTTTCCGCAGGTGAGGTAGTCGAAGGCTGATTTCTTGGCCTATGATCAAAAGCCTTCTGTTTCCACTGCCAAACCTTTCAGGGGAGAGTTTGCAACAGTTTGGCATCATTTTTGAGCAAAGTGGAAAACGGCCGATTTCTGATGAAATTGTGACCGCGCGGCTTTGGGATTTTTTTCATAAAATTCCTTCCGTTTCCACTACCAAACCTTTCATGGGAGAGTTTGCAACAGTTTGGCACCATAATTGAGCAAAGTGGAAAACGGCCGATTTTTGATGAAATTGTGACCGCGCGGCTTAGGGATTTTTTCAGAATAATCTTTTTCCGCAGGTGAAGTAGTCGAGGGCTGATTTCTTGGCCTATGATCAAACGCCTTCCATCTACACCGCCAAACCTTTCAGGGGAGAGTTTGCAACAGTTTGGCATCATTTTTGAGCAAAGTGGAAAACGGCCGATTTTTGATGAAATTGTGACCGCGCGGCTTAGGGATTTTTTTCATAAAAATCCTTCCGTTTCCACTGCCAAACCTTTCATGGGAGAGTTTGCAACAGTTTGGCACCATAATAGAGCAAAGTGGAAAACGGCCGATTTTTGATGAAATTGTGACCGCGCGGCTTTGGGATTTTTTACATAAAAATCCTTCCGTTTCCACTGCCAAAACTTTCATGGGAGAGTTTGCAACAGTTTGGGACCATAATTGAGCAAAGTGGAAAACGGCCGATTTTTGATGAAATTGTGACCGCGCGGCTTAGGGATTTTTTCAGAATAATCTTTTTCCGCAGGTGAGGTAGTCGAGGGCTGATTTCTTGGCCTATGATCAAAAGCCTTCTGTTTCCACTGCCAAACCTTTCATGGGAGAGTTTGCAACAGTTTGGGACCATAATTGAGCAAAGTGGAAAACGTCCGATTTTTGATGAAATTGTGACCGCGTGGCTTAGGGATTTTTTCAGAAAAATCTTTTTCCGCAGGTGAAGTAGCCGAGGGCTGATATCTTAAGCTATGATCAAACGCCTTCCATCTACAACACCAAACCTTTCAGGGGAGAGTTTGCAACAGTTTGGCATCATTTTTGAGCAAAGTGGAAAACGGCTGATTTTTGATGAAATTGTGACCGCGAGCCTTTCGGATTTTTTTCATAAAAATCCTTCCGTTTCCGCTGCCAAACCTTTCATGGGAGAGTTTGCAACAGTTTGGCACCATAATTGAGCAAAGTGGAAAACGGCCGATTTTTGATGAAATTGTCACCGCGCGGCTTAGGGATTTTTTTAGAATAATCTTTTTCCGCAAATGAAGTTGTTGAAGGCTGATTTCTTCGCCTATGATCAAAAGCCTTCCGTTTCCACTGCCAAACCTGTCAGGGGAGAGTTTGCAACAGTTTGGCATCATTTTTGAGCAAAGTGGAAAACGGCCGATTTTTGATGAAATTGTGACCGAGCGGCTTAGGGATTTTTTCAGAAAAATCTTTTTCCGCAGGTGAAGTAGCCGAGGGCTGATTTCTTGGCCTATGATCAAAAGCTTTCCGTTTCCACTGCCAAACCTTTCAGGGGAGAGTTTGCAACAGTTTGGCATCATTTTTGAGCAAAGTGGAAAACGGCCGATTTTTGATGAAATTGTGACAGCGCGGCTTAGGGATTTTTTCAGAATAATCTTTTTCCGCAAGTGAAGTTGTCGAGGGCTGATTTCTTGGCCTATGATCAAAAGCCTTCCGTTTCCACTGCCAAACCTTTCAGGGGAGAGTTTGCAACAGTTTGGCATCATTTTTGAGCAAAGTGGAAAACGGCCGATTTTTGATGAAGTTGTGACCGCGCGGCTTTGGGATTTTTTTCATAAAAAGCTTTCAGTTTCCACTGCCAAACCTTTCATGGGAGAGTTTGCAACAGTTTGGCATCATTTTTGAGCAAAGTGGAAAACGGCCGATTTTTGATGAAATTGTGACCGCGTGGCTTAGGGATTTTTTCAGAATAATCTTTTTCCGCAAGTGAAGTTGTCGAGGGCTGATTTCTTGGCCTATGATCAAAAGCCTTCCGTTTCCACTGCCAAACTTTCAGGGGAGAGTTTGCAACAGTTTGGCATCATTTTTGAGCAAAGTGGAAAACGGCCGATTTTTGATGAAATTGTGACCGCGCGGCTTTGGGATTTTTTTCATAAAAAACCTTCCGTTTCCACTGCCAAACCTTTCAGGGGAGAGTATGCAACAGTTTGGCACCATTTTTGAGCAAAGTGGAAAACGGCCGATTTTTGATGAAATTGTGACCGTCCGGCTTAGGGTTTTGTCATAAAAAGCTTTCCGTTTCCACTGCCAAACCTTCCATGGAAGAGTTTGCAACAGTTTGGCACCATAAGTGAGCAAAGTGGAAAACGACCGATTTTTGATGAAATTGTGACCGCGCGGCTTAGGGATTTTTTCAGAAAAATCTTTTTCCGCAGGTGAAGTAGCCGAGGGCTGATATCTTAACCTATGATCAAACGCCTTCCATCTACAACACCAAACCTTTCAGGGGAGAGTTTGCAACAGTTTGGCATCATTTTTGAGCAAAGTGGAAAACGGCCGATTTTTGATGAAATTGTGACCGCGCGGCTTTGGGATTTTTTTCATAAAAAACCTTCCGTTTCCACTGCCAAACCTTTCAGGGGAGAGTATGCAACAGTTTGGCACCATTTTTGAGCAAAGTGGAAAACGGCCGATTTTTGATGAAATTGTGACCGTCCGGCTTAGGGTTTTGTCATAAAAAGCTTTCCGTTTCCACTGCCAAACCTTCCATGGAAGAGTTTGCAACAGTTTGGCACCATAAGTGAGCAAAGTGGAAAACGACCGATTTTTGATGAAATTGTGACCGCGTGGCTTAGGGATTTTTTCAGAAAAATCTTTTTCCGAACGTGAAGTAGCCGAGGGCTGATATCTTAACCTATGATCAAACGCCTTTCTTCTACAACACCAAACCTTTCAGGGGAGAGTTTGCAACAGTTTGGCATCATTTTTGAGCAAAGGGGAAAACGGCCAATTTTTGATGAAATTGTGACCGCGCGGCTTTGGGATTTTTTTCATTAAAAACCTTCCGTTTCCACTGCCAAACCTTTCAGGGGAGAGTATGCAACAGTTTGGCACCATTTTTGAGCAAAGTGGAAAACGGCCGATTTTTGATGAAATTGTGACCGTCCGGCTTAGGGTTTTGTCATAAAAAGCTTTCCGTTTCCACTGCCAAACCTTTCAGGGGAGAGTTTGCAACAGTTTGGCACCATAAGTGAGCAAAGTGGAAAACGACCGATTTTTGATGAAATTGTGACCGCGCGGCTTAGGGATTTTTTCAGAAAAATCTTTTTCTGCAGGTGAAGTAGCCGAGGGCTGATTTCTTGGCCTATGATCAAACACCTTCCATCTACACCGCCAAACCTTTCAGGGGAGAGTTTGCAACTGTTTGGCATCATTTTTGAGCAAAGTGGAAAACGACCGATTTTTGATGAAATTGTGACCGCGCGGCTTAGGGATTTTTGCGGAAAAATCTTTTTCCGCAGTGAAGTAGCCGAGGGCTGATTTCTTGGCCTATGATCAAAAGACTTCTGTTTCCACCACCAATTCTTTTAGGGGAGAGTTTGCAACAGTTTGGCACCATTTTTGAGCAAAGTGGAAAACGGCCGATTTTTGATGAAATTGTGACCGCGCGGCTTAGGGATTTTTTCAGAATAATCTTTTTCCGCAAATGAAGTTGTTGAAGGCTGATTTCTTCGCCTATGATCAAAAGCCTTCCGTTTCCACTGCCAAACCTTTCAGGGGAGAGTTTGCAACAGTTTGGCATCATTTTTGAGCAAAGTGGAAAACGGCCGATTTTTGATGAAATTGTGACCGCGCGGCTTAGGGATTTTTTCAGAAAAATCTTTTTCCGCAGGTGAAGTAGCCGAGGGCTGATTTCTTGGCCTATGATCAAAAGCCTTCCGTTTCCACTGCCAAACCTTTCAGGGAAGAGTTTGCAACAGTTTGGCATCATTTTTGAGCAAAGTGGAAAACGGCCGATTTTTGATGAAATTGTGACCGCGCGGCTTAGGGATTTTTTCAGAATAATCTTTTTCCGCAAGTGAAGTTGTCGAGGGCTGATTTCTTGGCCTATGATCAAAAGCCTTCCGTTTCCACTGCCAAACCTTTCAGGGGAGAGTTTGCAACAGTTTGGCATCATTTTTGAGCAAAGTGGAAAACGGCTGATTTTTGATGAAATTTTGACCCCGCGGCTTTGGGATTTTTTTCATAGAAATCCTTCCGTTTCCACTGCCAAAACTTTCAGGGGAGAGTTTGCAACAGTTTGGCACCATAAGTGAGCAAAGTGGAAAACGGCCGATTTTTGATGAAATTGTGACCGCGCGGCTTAGGGACTTTTTCAGAAAAATCTTTTTCCGCAAATGAAGTTTTCGAAGGCTGATTTCTTGGCCGATGATCAAAAGCCTTCCGTTTCCACTGCCAAGCCTTTCAGGGGAGAGTTTGCAACAGTTTGGCATCATTTTTGAGCAAAGTGGAAAACGGCCGATTTTTGATGAAATTGTGACCGCGCGGCTTTGGGGTTTTTTTCATAAAAAGCTTTCCGTTTCCACTGCCAAAACTTTCATGGGAGAGTTTGCAACAGTTTGGCACCATAATTGAGCAAAGTGGAAAAGGGCCGATTTTTGATGAAATTGTGACCGCGCGGGTTTGGGATTTTTTTCATAAAAAACCTTCCGTTTCCAATGCCAAACCTTTCAGGGGAGAGTATGCAACAGTTTGGCACCATTTTTGAGCAAAGTGGAAAACGGCCGATTTTTGATGAAATTGTGACCGTCCGGATTAGGGTTTTGTCATAAAAAGCTTTCCGTTTCCACTGCCAAACCTTCCATGGAAGAGTTTGCAACAGTTTGGGACCATAATTGAGCAAAGTGGAAAACGGCCGATTTTTGATGAAATTGTGACCGCGTGGCTTAGTGATTTTTTCAGAAAAATCTTTTTCCGCAGGTGAAGTAGCCGAGGGCTGATATCTTAACCTATGATCAAACGCCTTCCATCTACAACACCAAACCTTTCAGGGGAGAGTTTGCAACAGTTTGGCATCATTTTTGAGCAAAGTGGAAAACGGCCGATTTTTGATGAAATTGTGACCGCGCGGCTTTGGGATTTTTTTCATAAAAATCCTTCCGTTTCCACTGCCAAACCTTTCATGGGAGAGTTTGCAACAGTTTGGCACCATAATAGAGCAAAGTGGAAAACGGCTGATTTTTGATGAAATTGTGACCCCGCGGCTTTGGGATTTTTTTCATAGAAATCCTTCCGTTTCCACTGCCAAAACTTTCATGGGAGAGTTTGCAACAGTTTGGCACCATAATTGAGCAAAGTGGAAAACGGCCGATTTTTGATGAAATTGTGACCGCGCGGCTTAGGGATTTTTGCAGAAAAATCTTTTTCCACAGGTGAAGTAGCCAAGGGCTGATTTCTTGGCCTATGATAAAAAGCCTTCCGTTTCCACCACCAATTCTTTTAGGGGAGAGTTTGCAACAGTTTTTCATCATTTTTGAGCAAAAAGGAAAACGGCCGATTTTTGATGAAATTGTGACCGCGCGGCTTAGGGTTTTTTTTTTCATTAAAAAACATCCGTGTCCACTGCCAACCCTTTCATGAGAGAGTTTGCATCAGTTTGACACCATTTTTGAGCAAAGTGGAAAACGGCCGATGTTTGATGAATTTATGACCGAGCGACTTAGGGATTTTTTCAGAAAAATCTTTTTCCGCAGGTGAAATAGCCGAGGGCTGATTTCTTGGCCTATGATCAAACGCCTTCCATCTACACCGCCAAACCTTTCAGGTTAGAGTTTGCAACAGTTTGGCACCATTTTTGAGCAACGTGGAAAACGGCCGATTTTTGTTGAAATTGTGACCGCGCGGCTTAGGGATTTTTGCAGAAAAATCTTTTTCCGTAGGTGAAGTAGCCGAGGGCTGATTTCTTGGCCTATGATCAAAAGCCTTCCGTTTCCACCACCAATTCTTTTAGGGGAGAGTTTGCAACAGTTTTTCATCATTTTTGAGCAAAAAGGAAAACGGCCGATTTTTGATGAAATTGTGACCGCGCGGCTTAGGGGTTTTTTTTCATTAAAAAACTTCCGTGTCCACTGCCAACCCTTTCATGAGAGAGTTTGCATCAGTTTGACTCCATTTTTGAGCAAAGTGAAAAACGGCCGATTTTTGATGAAATTGTGACCGCGCAGCTTTGGGATTTTTTTCATAAAAAACCTTCCATCTACACCGCCAAACCTTTCAGGGAAGAGTTTGCAACAGTTTGGCATCATTTTTGAGCAAAGTGGAAAACGGCCGATTTTTGATAAAATTGTGACCGCGCGGCTTAGGGATTTTTTCAGAATAATCTTTTTCCGCAAGTGAAGTTGTCGAGGGCTGATTTCTTGGCCTATGATCAAAAGCCTTCCGTTTCCACTGCCAAACCTTTCTTGGGAGAGTTTGCAACAGTTTGGCAACATAATAGAGCAAAGTGGAAAACGGCTGATTTTTGATGAAATTGTGACCCCGCGGCTTTGGGATTTTTTCAGAAAAATCTTTTTCCGCAGGTGAAGTAGCCGAGGGCTGATTTCTTGGCCTATGATCAAAAGCCTTCCGTTTCCACTGCCAAACCTTTCAGGGAAGAGTTTGCAACAGTTTGGCATCATTTTTGAGCAAAGTGGAAAACGGCCGATATTTGATCAAATTGTGACCGCGCGGCTTAGGGATTTTTTCAGAATAATCTTTTTCAGCAAGTGAAGTTGTCGAGGGCTGATTTCTTGGCCTATGATCAAAAGCCTTCAGTTTCCACCGCCAAACCTTTCAGGGGAGAGTTTGCAACAGTTTGGCATCATTTTTGAGCAAAGTGGAAAACGGCCGATTTTTGATGAAATTGTGACCGTGCGGCTTTGGGATTTTTTTCATAAAAAGCTTTCAGTTTCCACTGCCAAACCTTTCATGGGAGAGTTTGCAACAGTTTGGGACCATAATTGAGCAAAGTGGAGAACGGCCGATTTTTGATGAAATTGTGACCGCGTGGCTTAGGGATTTTTTCAGAAAAATCTTTTTCCGCAGGTGAAGTAGCCGAGGGCTGATTTCTGGGCCTATGATCAAAAGCCTTCCATCTACAACACCAAACCTTTCAGGGGAGAGTTTGCAACAGTTTGGCATCATTTTTGAGCAAAGTGGAAAACGGCCGATTTTTGATGAAATTGTGACCGCGCGGCTTTGGGATTTTTTTCATAAAAATCCTTCCGTTTCCACTGCCAAACCTTTCATGGGAGAGTTTGCAACAGTTTGGCACCATAATAGAGCAAAGTGGAAAACGGCTGATTTTTGATGAAATTGTGACCCCGCGGCTTTGGGATTTTTTTCATAGAAATCCTTCCGTTTCCACTGCCAAAACTTTCAGGGGAGAGTTTGCAACAGTTTGGCACCATAAGTGAGCAAAGTGGAAAACGGCCGATTTTTGATGAAATTGTGACCGCGCGGCTTAGGGACTTTTTCAGAAAAATCTTTTTCCGCAAATGAAGTTTTCGAAGGCTGATTTCTTGGCCTATGATCAAAAGCCTTCCGTTTCCACTGCCAAGCCTTTCAGGGGAGAGTTTGCAACAGTTTGGCATCATTTTTGAGCAAAGTGGAAAACGGCCGATTTTTGATGAAATTGTGACCGCGCGGCTTAGGGATTTTTTCAGAAAAATCTTTTTCCGCAAATGAAGTTTTCGAAGGCTGATTTCTTGGCCGATGATCAAAAGCCTTCCGTTTCCACTGCCAAGCCTTTCAGGGGAGAGTTTGCAACAGTTTGGCATCATTTTTGAGCAAAGTGGAAAACGGCCGATTTTTGATGAAATTGTGACCGCGCGGCTTTGGGGTTTTTTTCATTAAAAGCTTTCCGTTTCCACTGCCAAAACTTTCATGGGAGAGTTTGCAACAGTTTGGCACCATAATTGAGCAAAGTGGAAAAGGGCCGATTTTTGATGAAATTGTGACCGCGTGGCTTAGGGATTTTTCCAGAATAATCTTTTTCCGCAAGTGAAGTTGTCGAGGGCTGATTTCTTGGCCTATGATCAAAAGCCTTCCGTTTCCACTGCCAAACCTTTGAGGGGAGAGTTTGGAACAGTTTGGCATCATTTTTGAGCAAAGTGAAAAACGGCCGATTTTTCATGAAATTGTGACCGCGCAGCTTTGGGATTTTTTTCATAAAAAACCTTCCGTTTCCACTGCCAAACCTTTCAGGGGAGAGTATGCAACAGTTTGGCACCATTTTTGAGCAAAGTGGAAAACGGCCAATTTTTGATGAAATTGTGACCGTCCGGATTAGGGTTTTGTCATAAAAAGCTTTCCGTTTCCACTGCCAAACCTTTCAGGGGAGAGTTTGCAACAGTTTGGCATCATTTTTGAGCAAAGTGGAAAACGGCCGATTTTTGATGAAATTGTGACCGCGCGGCTTAGGGATTTTTTCAGAAAAATCTTTTTCCGCAAATGAAGTTTTCGAAGGCTGATTTCTTGGCCGATGATCAAAAGCCTTCCGTTTCCACTGCCAAGCCTTTCAGGGGAGAGTTTGCAACAGTTTGGCATCATTTTTGAGCAAAGTGGAAAACGGCCGATTTTTGATGAAATTGTGACCGCGCGGCTTTGGGGTTTTTTTCATAAAAAGCTTTCCGTTTCCACTGCCAAAACTTTCATGGGAGAGTTTGCAACAGTTTGGCACCATAATTGAGCAAAGTGGAAAAGGGCCGATTTTTGATGAAATTGTGACCGCGTGGCTTAGGGATTTTTCCAGAATAATCTTTTTCCGCAAGTGAAGTTGTCAAGGGCTGATTTCTTGGCCTATGATCAAAAGCCTTCCGTTTCCACTGCCAAACCTTTGAGGGGAGAGTTTGGAACAGTTTGGCATCATTTTTGAGCAAAGTGAAAAACGGCCGATTTTTGATGAAATTGTGACCGCGCGGCTTTGGGATTTTTTTCATAAAAAACCTTCCGTTTCCACTGCCAAACCTTTCAGGGGAGAGTATGCAACAGTTTGGCACCATTTTTGAGCAAAGTGGAAAACGGCCGATTTTTGATGAAATTGTGACCGTCCGGATTAGGGTTTTGTCATAAAAAGCTTTCCGTTTCCACTGCCAAACCTTCCATGGAAGAGTTTGCAACAGTTTGGGACCATAATTGAGCAAAGTGGAAAACGGCCGATTTTTGATGAAATTGTGACCGCGTGGCTTAGGGATTTTTTCAGAAAAATCTTTTTCCGCAGGTGAAGTAGCCGAGGGCTGATATCTTAACCTATGATCAAACGCCTTCCATCTACAACACCAAACCTTTCAGGGGAGAGTTTGCAACAGTTTGGCATCATTTTTGAGCAAAGTGGAAAACGGCCGATTTTTGATGAAATTGTGACCGCGCGGCTTTGGGATTTTTTTCATAAAAATCCTTCCGTTTCCACTGCCAAAACTTTCATGGCAGAGTTTGCAACAGTTTGGCACCATAATAGAGCAAAGTGGAAAACGGCTGATTTTTGATGAAATTGTGACCGCGCGGCTTAGGGACTTTTTCAGAAAAATCTTTTTCCACAAATGAAGTTTTTGAAGGCTGATTTCTTGGCCTATGATCAAAAGCCTTCCGTTTCCACTGCCAAGCCTTTCAGGGGAGAGTTTGCAACAGTTTGGCATCATTTTTGAGCAAAGTGGAAAACGGCCGATTTTTGATGAAATTGTGACCGCGCGGCTTTGGGTTTTTTTTCATAAAAAGCTTTCCGTTTCCACTGCCAAAACTTTCATGGGAGAGTTTGCAACAGTTTGGCACCATAATTGAGCAAAGTGGAAAAGGGCCGATTTTTGATGAAATTGTGACCGCGTGGCTTAGGGATTTTTTCAGAATAATCTTTTTCCGCAAGTGAAGTTGTCGAGGGCTGATTTCTTGGCCTATGATCAAAAGCCTTCCGTTTCCACTGCCAAACCTTTGAGGGGAGAGTTTGGAACAGTTTGGCATCATTTTTGAGCAAAGTGAAAAACGGCCGATTTTTGATGAAATTGTGACCGCGCGGCTTTGGGATTTTTTTAATAAAAAAACTTCCGTTTCCACTGCCAAACCTTTCAGGGGAGAGTATGCAACAGTTTGGCACCATTTTTGAGCAAAGTGGAAAACGGCCGATTTTTGATGAAATTGTGACCGTCCGGATTAGGGTTTTGTCATAAAAAGCTTTCCGTTTCCACTGCCAAACCTTCCATGGAAGAGTTTGCAACAGTTTGGGACCATAATTGAGCAAAGTGGAAAACGGCCGATTTTTGATGAAATTGTGACCGCGTGGCTTAGGGATTTTTTCAGAAAAATCTTTTTCCGCAGGTGAAGTAGCCGAGGGCTGATATCTTAACCTATGATCAAACGCCTTCCATCTACAACACCAAACCTTTCAGGGGAGAGTTTGCAACAGTTTGGCATCATTTTTGAGCAAAGTGGAAAACGGCCGATTTTTGATGAAATTGTGACCGCGCGGCTTTGGGATTTTTTTCATAGAAATCCTTCCGTTTCCACTGCCAAAACTTTCATGGGAGAGTTTAGGGATTTTTGCAGAAAAATCTTTTTCCGCAGGTGAAGTAGCCAAGGGCTGATTTCTTGGCCTATGATAAAAAGCCTTCCGTTTCCACCACCAATTCTTTTAGGGGAGAGTTTGCAACAGTTTTTCATCATTTTTGAGCAAAAAGGAAAACGGCCGATTTTTGATGAAATTGTGACCGCGCGGCTTAGGGTTTTTTTTTCATTAAAAAACTTCCGTGTCCACTGCCAACCCTTTCATGAGAGAGTTTGCATCAGTTTGACTCCATTTTTGAGCAAAGTGAAAAACGGCCGATTTTTGATGAAATTGTGACCGCGCGGCTTTGGGATTTTTTTTCATAAAAAACCTTCCATCTACACCGCCAAACCTTTCAGGGAAGAGTTTGCAACAGTTTGGCATCATTTTTGAGCAAAGTGGAAAACGGCCGATTTTTGATGAAATTGTGACCGCGCGGCTTAGGGATTTTTTCAGAATAATCTTTTTCCGCAAGTGAAGTTGTCGAGGGCTGATTTCTTGGCCTATGATCAAAAGCCTTCCGTTTCCACTGCCAAACCTTTCATGGGAGAGTTTGCAACAGTTTGGCATCATTTTTGAGCAAAGTGGAAAACGGCTGATTTTTGATGAAATTGTGAACCCGCGGCTTTGGGATTTTTTTCATAGAAATCCTTCCGTTTCCACTGCCAAAACTTTCATGGGAGAGTTTAGGGATTTTTGCAGAAAAATCTTTTTCCGCAGGTGAAGTAGCCAAGGGCTGATTTCTTGGCCTATGATAAAAAGCCTTCCGTTTCCACCACCAATTCTTTTAGGGGAGAGTTTGCAACAGTTTTTCATCATTTTTGAGCAAAAAGGAAAACGGCCGATTTTTGATGAAATTGTGACCGCGCGGCTTAGGGTTTTTTTTTCATTAAAAAACTTCCGTGTCCACTGCCAACCCTTTCATGAGAGAGTTTGCATCAGTTTGACTCTATTTTTGAGCAAAGTGGAAAACGGCCGATTTTTGATGAAATTGTGACCGCGCGGCTTAGGGATTTTTTCAGAATAATCTTTTTCCGCAAGTGAAGTTGTCGAGGGCTGATTTCTTGGCCTATGATCAAAAGCCTTCCGTTTCCACTGCCAAACCTTTCATGGGAGAGTTTGCAACAGTTTGGCACCATAATAGAGCAAAGTGGAAAACGGCTGATTTTTGATGAAATTGTGACCCCGCGGCTTTGGGATTTTTTTCATAGAAATCCTTCCGTTTCCACTGCCAAAACTTTCATGGGAGAGTTTAGGGATTTTTGCAGAAAAATCTTTTTCCGCAGGTGAAGTAGCCAAGGGCTGATTTCTTGGCCTATGATAAAAAGCCTTCCGTTTCCACCACCAATTCTTTTAGGGGAGAGTTTGCAACAGTTTTTCATCATTTTTGAGCAAAAAGGAAAACGGCCGATTTTTGATGAAATTGTGACCGCGCGGCTTAGGGTTTTTTTTTCATTAAAAAACTTCCGTGTCCACTGCCAACCCTTTCATGAGAGAGTTTGCATCAGTTTGACTCCATTTTTGAGCAAAGTGGAAAACGGCCGATTTTTGATGAAATTGTGACCGCGCGGCTTAGGGATTTTTTCAGAATAATCTTTTTCCGCAAGTGAAGTTGTCGAGGGCTGATTTCTTGGCATATGATCAAAAGCCTTCCGTTTCCACTGCCAAACCTTTCATGGGAGAGTTTGCAACAGTTTGGCACCATAATAGAGCAAAGTGGAAAACGGCTGATTTTTGATGAAATTGTGACCCCGCGGCTTTGGGATTTTTTTCATAGAAATCCTTCCGTTTCCACTGCCAAAACTTTCATGGGAGAGTTTAGGGATTTTTGCAGAAAAATCTTTTTCCGCAGGTGAAGTAGCCAAGGGCTGATTTCTTGGCCTATGATAAAAAGCCTTCCGTTTCCACCACCAATTCTTTTAGGGGAGAGTTTGCAACAGTTTTTCATCATTTTTGAGCAAAAAGGAAAACGGCCGATTTTTGATGAAATTGTGACCGCGCGGCTTAGGGTTTTTTTTTCATTAAAAAACTTCCGTGTCCACTGCCAACCCTTTCATGAGAGAGTTTGCATCAGTTTGACTCCATTTTTGAGCAAAGTGAAAAACGGCCGATTTTTGATGAAATTGTGACCGCGCGGCTTTGGGATTTTTTCAGAATAATCTTTTTCCGCAAGTGAAGTTGTCGAGGGCTGATTTCTTGGCCTATGATCAAACGCCTTCCATCTACAACACCAAACCTTTCAGGGGAGAGTTTGCAACAGTTTGGCATCATTTTTGAGCAAAGTGGAAAACGGCCGATTTTTGATGAAATTGTGACCGCGCGGCTTTGGGATTTTTTTCATAAAAATCCTTCCGTTTCCACTGCCAAACCTTTCATGGCAGAGTTTGCAACAGTTTGGCACCATAATAGAGCAAAGTGGAAAACGGCTGATTTTTGATGAAATTGTGACCCCGCGGCTTTGGGATTTTTTTCATAGAAATCCTTCCGTTTCCACTGCCAAAACTTTCATGGGAGAGTTTGCAACAGTTTGGCACCATAATTGAGCAAAGTGGAAAACGGCCGATTTTTGATGAAATTGTGACCGCGCGGCTTAGGGACTTTTTCAGAAAAATCTTTTTCCGCAAATGAAGTTTTTGAAGGCTGATTTCTTGGCCTATGATCAAAAGCCTTCCGTTTCCACTGCCAAGCCTTTCAGGGGAGAGTTTGCAACAGTTTGGCATCATTTTTGAGCAAAGTGGAAAACGGCCGATTTTTGATGAAATTGTGACCGCGCGGCTTTGGGTTTTTTTTCATAAAAAGCTTTCCGTTTCCACTGCCAAAACTTTCATGGGAGAGTTTGCAACAGTTTGGCACCATAATTGAGCAAAGTGGAAAAGGGCCGTTTTTTGATGAAATTGTGACCGCGTGGCTTAGGGATTTTTTCAGAATAATCTTTTTCCGCAAGTGAAGTTGTCGAGGGCTGATTTCTTGGCCTATGATCAAAAGCCTTCCGTTTCCACTGCCAAACCTTTGAGGGGAGAGTTTGGAACAGTTTGGCATCATTTTTGAGCAAAGTGAAAAACGGCCGATTTTTGATGAAATTGTGACCGCGCGGCTTTGGGATTTTTTTAATAAAAAAACTTCCGTTTCCACTGCCAAACCTTTCAGGGGAGAGTATGCAACAGTTTGGCACCATTTTTGAGCAAAGTGGAAAACGGCCGATTTTTGATGAAATTGTGACCGTCCGGATTAGGGTTTTGTCATAAAAAGCTTTCCGTTTCCACTGCCAAACCTTCCATGGAAGAGTTTGCAACAGTTTGGGACCATAATTGAGCAAAGTGGAAAACGGCCGATTTTTGATGAAATTGTGACCGCGTGGCTTAGGGATTTTTTCAGAAAAATCTTTTTCCGCAGGTGAAGTAGCCGAGGGCTGATATCTTAACCTATGATCAAACGCCTTCCATCTACAACACCAAACCTTTCAGGGGAGAGTTTGCAACAGTTTGGCATCATTTTTGAGCAAAGTGGAAAACGGCCGATTTTTGATGAAATTGTGACCGTGCGGCTTTGGGATTTTTTTCATAGAAATCCTTCCGTTTCCACTGCCAAAACTTTCATGGGAGAGTTTAGGGATTTTTGCAGAAAAATCTTTTTCCGCAGGTGAAGTAGCCAAGGGCTGATTTCTTGGCCTATGATAAAAAGCCTTCCGTTTCCACCACCAATTCTTTTAGGGGAGAGTTTGCAACAGTTTTTCATCATTTTTGAGCAAAAAGGAAAACGGCCGATTTTTGATGAAATTGTGACCGCGCGGCTTAGGGTTTTTTTTTCATTAAAAAACTTCCGTGTCCACTGCCAACCCTTTCATGAGAGAGTTTGCATCAGTTTGACTCCATTTTTGAGCAAAGTGAAAAACGGCCGATTTTTGATGAAATTGTGACCGCGCGGCTTTGGGATTTTTTTTCATAAAAAACCTTCCATCTACACCGCCAAACCTTTCAGGGAAGAGTTTGCAACAGTTTGGCATCATTTTTGAGCAAAGTGGAAAACGGCCGATTTTTGATGAAATTGTGACCGCGCGGCTTAGGGATTTTTTCAGAATAATCTTTTTCCGCAAGTGAAGTTGTCGAGGGCTGATTTCTTGGCCTATGATCAAAAGCCTTCCGTTTCCACTGCCAAACCTTTCATGGGAGAGTTTGCAACAGTTTGGCACCATAATAGAGCAAAGTGGAAAACGGCTGATTTTTGATGAAATTGTGACCCCGCGGCTTTGGGATTTTTTTCATAGAAATCCTTCCGTTTCCACTGCCAAAACTTTCATGGGAGAGTTTAGAGATTTTTGCAGAAAAATCTTTTTCCGCAGGTGAAGTAGCCAAGGGCTGATTTCTTGGCCTATGATAAAAAGCCTTCCGTTTCCACCACCAATTCTTTTAGGGGAGAGTTTGCAACAGTTTTTCATCATTTTTGAGCAAAAAGGAAAACGGCCGATTTTTGATGAAATTGTGACCGCGCGGCTTAGGGTTTTTTTTTCATTAAAAAACTTCCGTGTCCACTGCCAACCCTTTCATGAGAGTGTTTGCATCAGTTTGACTCCATTTTTGAGCAAAGTGGAAAACGGCCGATTTTTGATGAAATTGTGACCGCGCGGCTTAGGGATTTTTTCAGAATAATCTTTTTCCGCAAGTGAAGTTGTCGAGGGCTGATTTCTTGGCCTATGATCAAAAGCCTTCCGTTTCCACTGCCAAACCTTTCATGGGAGAGTTTGCAACAGTTTGGCACCATAATAGAGCAAAGTGGAAAACGGCTGATTTTTGATGAAATTGTGAACCCGCGGCTTTGGGATTTTTTTCATAGAAATCCTTCCGTTTCCACTGCCAAAACTTTCATGGGAGAGTTTAGGGATTTTTGCAGAAAAATCTTTTTCCGCAGGTGAAGTAGCCAAGGGCTGATTTCTTGGCCTATGATAAAAAGCCTTCCGTTTCCACCACCAATTCTTTTAGGGGAGAGTTTGCAACAGTTTTTCATCATTTTTGAGCAAAAAGGAAAACGGCCGATTTTTGATGAAATTTTGACCGCGCGGCTTAGGGTTTTTTTTTCATTAAAAAACTTCCGTGTCCACTGCCAACCCTTTCATGAGAGAGTTTGCATCAGTTTGACTCCATTTTTGAGCAAAGTGGAAAACGGCCGATTTTTGATGAAATTGTGACCGCGCGGCTTAGGGATTTTTTCAGAATAATCTTTTTCCGCAAGTGAAGTTGTCGAGGGCTGATTTCTTGGCCTATGATCAAAAGCCTTCCGTTTCCACTGCCAAACCTTTCATGGGAGAGTTTGCAACAGTTTGGCACCATAATAGAGCAAAGTGGAAAACGGCTGATTTTTGATGAAATTGTGACCCCGCGGCTTTGGGATTTTTTTCATAGAAATCCTTCCGTTTCCACTGCCAAAACTTTCATGGGAGAGTTTAGGGATTTTTGCAGAAAAATCTTTTTCCGCAGGTGAAGTAGCCAAGGGCTGATTTCTTGGCCTATGATAAAAAGCCTTCCGTTTCCACCACCAATTCTTTTAGGGGAGAGTTTGCAATAGTTTTTCATCATTTTTGAGCAAAAAGGAAAACGGCCGATTTTTGATGAAATTGTGACCGCGCGGCTTAGGGTTTTTTTTTCATTAAAAAACTTCCGTGTCCACTGCCAACCCTTTCATGAGAGAGTTTGCATCAGTTTGACTCCATTTTTGAGCAAAGTGGAAAACGGCCGATTTTTGATGAAATTGTGACCGCGCGGCTTAGGGATTTTTTCAGAATAATCTTTTTCCGCAAGTGAAGTTGTCGAGGGCTGATTTCTTGGCATATGATCAAAAGCCTTCCGTTTCCACTGCCAAACCTTTCATGGGAGAGTTTGCAACAGTTTGGCACCATAATAGAGCAAAGTGGAAAACGGCTGATTTTTGATGAAATTGTGACCCCGCGGCTTTGGGATTTTTTTCATAGAAATCCTTCCGTTTCCACTGCCAAAACTTTCATGGGAGAGTTTAGGGATTTTTGCAGAAAAATCTTTTTCCGCAGGTGAAGTAGCCAAGGGCTGATTTCTTGGCCTATGATAAAAAGCCTTCCGTTTCCACCACCAATTCTTTTAGGGGAGAGTTTGCAACAGTTTTTCATCATTTTTGAGCAAAAAGGAAAACGGCCGATTTTTGATGAAATTGTGACCGCGCGGCTTAGGGTTTTTTTTTCATTAAAAAACTTCCGTGTCCACTGCCAACCCTTTCATGAGAGAGTTTGCATCAGTTTGACTCCATTTTTGAGCAAAGTGAAAAACGGCCGATTTTTGATGAAATTGTGACCGCGCGGCTTTGGGATTTTTTCAGAATAATCTTTTTCCGCAAGTGAAGTTGTCGAGGGCTGATTTCTTGGCCTATGATCAAAAGCCTTCCGTTTCCACTGCCAAACCTTTCAGGGGAGAGTTTGCAACAGTTTGGCATCCTTTTTGAGCAAAGTGGAAAACGGCCGATTTTTGATGAAATTGTGACCGCGCGGCTTTGGGATTTTTTTCATAAAAATCCTTCCCTTTCCACTGCCAAACCTTTCATGGGAGAGTTTGCAACAGTTTGGCACCATAATAGAGCAAAGTGGAAAACGGCTGATTTTTGATGAAATTGTGACCCCGCGGCTTTGGGATTTTTTTCATAGAAATCCTTCCGTTTCCACTGCCAAAACTTTCATGGGAGAGTTTTGCAACAGTTTGGCACCATAATTGAGCAAAGTGGAAAACGGCCGATTTTTGATGAAATTGTGACCGCGCGGCTTAGGGATTTTTTCAGAATAATCTTTTTCCGCAAGTGAAGTTGTCGAGGGCTGATTTCTTGGCCTATGATCAAAAGCCTTCCGTTTCCACTACCAAACCTTTCAGGGGAGAGTTTGCAACAGTTTGGCATCATTTTTGAGCAAAGTGGAAAACGGCCGATTTTTGATGAAATTGTGACCGTGCGGCTTTGGGATTTTTTTCATAAAAAGCTTTCAGTTTCCACTGCCAAACCTTTCATGGGAGAGTTTGCAACAGTTTGGGACCATAATTGAGCAAAGTGGAAAACGGCCGATTTTTGATGAAATTGTGACCGCGTGGCTTAGGGATTTTTTTCAGAAAAATCTTTTTCCACAGGTGAAGTAGCCGAGGGCTGATTTCTTGGCCTATGATCAAAAGCCTTCCGTTTCCACTGCCAAACCTTTCAGGGAAGAGTTTGCAACAGTTTGGCATCATTTTTGAGCAAAGTGGAAAACGGCCGATTTTTGATGAAATTGTGACCGCGCGGCTTAGGGATTTTTTCAGAATAATATTTTTCCGCAAGTGAAGTTGTCGAGGGCTGATTTCTTGGCCTATGATCAAAAGCCTTCCGTTTCCACTGCCAAACCTTTCAGGGGAGAGTTTGCAACAGTTTGGCATCCTTTTTGAGCAAAGTGGAAAACGGCCGATTTTTGATGAAATTGTGACCGCGCGGCTTTGGGATTTTTTTCATAAAAATCCTTCCCTTTCCACTGCCAAACCTTTCATGGGAGAGTTTGCAACAGTTTGGCACCATAATAGAGCAAAGTGGAAAACGGCTGATTTTTGATGAAATTGTGACCCCGCGGCTTTGGGATTTTTTTCATAGAAATCCTTCCGTTTCCACTGCCAAAACTTTCATGGGAGAGTTTGCAACAGTTTGGCACCATAATTGAGCAAAGTGGAAAACGGCCGATTTTTGATGAAATTGTGACCGCGCGGCTTAGGGACTTTTTCAGAAAAATCTTTTTCCGCAAATGAAGTTTTCGAAGGCTGATTTCTTGGCCGATGATCAAAAGCCTTCCGTTTCCACTGCCAAGCCTTTCAGGGGAGAGTTTGCAACAGTTTGGCATCATTTTTGAGCAAAGTGGAAAACGGCCGATTTTGGATGAAATTGTGACCGCGCGGCTTAGGGATTTTTTCAGAAAAATCTTTTTCCGCAGGTGAAGTAGCCGAGGGCTGATTTCTTGGCCTATGATCAAAAGCCTTCCGTTTCCACTGCCAAACCTTTCAGGGAAGAGTTTGCAACAGTTTGGCATCATTTTTGAGCAAAGTGGAAAACAGCCGATTTTTGATGAAATTGTGACCGCGTGGCTTAGGGATTTTTTCAGAATAATCTTTTTCCGCAAGTGAAGTTGTCGAGGGCTGATATCTTAACCTATGATCATACGCCTTCCATCTACAACACCAAACCTTTCAGGGGAGAGTTTGCAACAGTTTGGCATCATTTTTGAGCAAAGTGAAAAACGGCCGATTTTTGATGAAATTGTGACCGTCCGGATTAGGGTTTTGTCATAAAAAGCTTTCCGTTTCCACTGCCAAACCTTCCATGGAAGAGTTTGCAACAGTTTGGGACCATAATTGAGCAAAGTGGAAAACGGCCGATTTTTGATGAAATTGTGACCGCGTGGCTTAGGGATTTTTTCAGAAAAATCTTTTTCCGCAGGTGAAGTAGCCGAGGGCTGATATCTTAACCTATGATCAAACGCCTTCCATCTACAACACCAAACCTTTCAGGGGAGAGTTTGCAACAGTTTGGCATCATTTTTGAGCAAAGTGGAAAACGGCCAATTTTTGATGAAATTGTGACCGCGCGGCTTTGGGATTTTTTTCATAGAAATCCTTCCGTTTCCACTGCCAAAACTTTCATGGGAGAGTTTGCAACAGTTTGGCACCATAATTGAGCAAAGTGGAAAACGGCCGATTTTTGATGAAATTGTGACCGCGCGGCTTAGGGATTTTTGCAGAAAAATCTTTTTCCGCAGGTGAAGTAGCCAAGGGCTGATTTCTTGGCCTATGATAAAAAGCCTTCCGTTTCCACCACCAATTCTTTTAGGGGAGAGTTTGCAACAGTTTTTCATCATTTTTGAGCAAAAAGGAAAACGGCCGATTTTTGATGAAATTGTGACCGCGCGGCTTAGGGTTTTTTTTTTCATTAAAAAACGTCCGTGTCCACTGCCAACCCTTTCATGAGAGAGTTTGCATCAGTTTGACACCATTTTTGAGCAAAGTGGAAAACGGCCGATGTTTGATGAATTTATGACCGAGCGACTTAGGGATTTTTTCAGAAAAATCTTTTTCCGCAGGTGAAATAGCCGAGGGCTGATTTCTTGGCCTATGATCAAACGCCTTCCATCTACACCGCCAAATCTTTCAGGGGAGAGTTTGCAACAGTTTGGCATCATTTTTGAGCAAAGTGGAAAACGGCCGATTTTTGATGAAATTGTGACCGCGCGGCTTAGGGATTTTTTCAGAATAATCTTTTTCCGCAAATGAAGTTGTCGAAGGCTGATTTCTTGGCCTATGATCAAAAGCCTTCCGTTTCCACTGCCAAACCTTTCAGGGGAGAGTTTGCAACAGTTTGGCATCATTTTTGAGCAAAGTGGAAAACGGCCGATTTTTGATGAAATTGTGACCGCGCGGCTTTGGTTTTTTTCATAAAAAGCTTTCCGTTTCCACTGCCAAACCTTTCATGGGAGAGTTTGCAACAGTTTGGCACCATTTTTGAGCAAAGTGGAAAACGGCCGATTTTTGATGAAATTGTGACCGCGCGGCTTAGGGATTTTTTCAGAAAAATCTTTTTCCGCAGGTGAAGTAGCCGAGGGCTGATTTCTTGGCCTATGATCAAACGCCTTCCATCTACACCGCCAAACCTTTCAGGGGAGAGTTTGCAACAGTTTGGCACCATTTTTGAGCAACGTGGAAAACGGCCGATTTTTGATGAAATTGTGACCGCGCGGCTTAGGGATTTTTGCAGAAAAATCTTTTTCCGCAGGTGAAGTAGCCGAGGGCTGATTTCTTGGCCTATGATAAAAAGCCTTCCGTTTCCACCACCAATTCTTTTAGGGGAGAGTTTGCAACAGTTTTTCATCATTTTTGAGCAAAAAGGAAAACGGCCGATTTTTGATGAAATTGTGACCGCGCGGCTTAGGGTTTTTCTTTCATTAAAAAACTTCCGTGTCCACTGCCAAACCTTTCATGAGAGAGTTTGCATCAGTTTGACACCATTTTTGAGCAAAGTGGAAAACGGCCGATTTTTGATGAATTTGTGACCGCGCGGCTTAGGGATTTTTGCAGAAAAATCTTTTTCTGCAAATGAAGTTGTTGAAGGCTGATTTCTTGGCCTATAATCAAAACCCTTCCGTTTCCACTGCCAAACCTTTCAGGGGAGAGTTTGCAACAGTTTGGCATCATTTTTGAGCAAAGTGGAAAACGGCCGATTTTTGATGAAATTGTGACCGCGCGGCTTAGGGATTTTTTCAGAATAATCTTTTTCCGCAAATGAAGTTGTCGAAGGCTGATTTCTTGGCCTATGATCAAAAGCCTTCCGTTTCCACTGCCAAACCTTTCATGGGAGAGTTTGCAACAGTTTGGCACCATTTTTGAGCAAAGTGGAAAACGGCCGATTTTTGATGAAATTGTGACCGCGTGGCTTAGGGATTTTTTCAGAATAATCTTTTTCCGCAAGTGAAGTTGTCGAGGGCTGATATCTTAACCTATGATCATACGCCTTCCATCTACAACACCAAACCTTTCAGGGGAGAGTTTGCAACAGTTTGGCATCATTTTTGAGCAAAGTGAAAAACGGCCGATTTTTGATGAAATTGTGACCGCGCGGCTTAGGGATTTTTTTCATAAAAAACCTTCCGTTTCGACTGCCAAACCTTTCAGGGGAGAGTATGCAACAGTTTGGCACCATTTTTGAGCAAAGTGGAAAACGGCCGATTTTTGATGAAATTGTGACCGTCCGGATTAGGGTTTTGTCATAAAAAGCTTTCCGTTTCCACTGCCAAACCTTCCATGGAAGAGTTTGCAACAGTTTGGGACCATAATTGAGCAAATTGGAAAACGGCCGATTTTTGATGAAATTGTGACCGCGCGGCTTTGGGATTTTTTTCATAAAAATCCTTCCGTTTCCACTGCCAAACCTTTCATGGGAGAGTTTGCAACAGTTTGGCACCATAATAGAGCAAAGTGGAAAACGGCTGATTTTTGATGAAATTGTGACCCCGCGGCTTTGGGATTTTTTTCATAGAAATCCTTCCGTTTCCACTGCCAAAACTTTCATGGGAGAGTTTGCAACAGTTTGGCACCATAATTGAGCAAAGTTAAAAACGGCCGATTTTTGATGAAATTGTGACCGCGCGGCTTAGGGATTTTTGCAGAAAAATCTTTTTCCGCAGGTGAAGTAGCCAAGGGCTGATTTCTTGGCCTATGATAAAAAGCCTTCCGTTTCCACCACCAATTCTTTTAGGGGAGAGTTTGCAACAGTTTTTCATCATTTTTGAGCAAAAAGGAAAACGGCCGATTTTTGATGAAATTGTGACCGCGCGGCTTAGGGTTTTTTTTTTCATTAAAAAACATCCGTGTCCACTGCCAACCCTTTCATGAGAGAGTTTGCATCAGTTTGACACCATTTTTGAGCAAAGTGGAAAACGGCCGATGTTTGATGAATTTATGACCGAGCGACTTAGGGATTTTTTCAGAAAAATCTTTTTCCGCAGGTGAAATAGCCGAGGGCTGATTTCTTGGCCTATGATCAAACGCCTTCCATCTACACCGCCAAATCTTTCAGGGGAGAGTTTGCAACAGTTTGGCATCATTTTTGAGCAAAGTGGAAAACGGCCGATTTTTGATGAAATTGTGACCGCGCGGCTTAGGGATTTTTTCAGAATAATCTTTTTCCGCAAATGAAGTTGTCGAAGGCTGATTTCTTGGCCTATGATCAAAAGCCTTCCGTTTCCACTGCCAAACCTTTCAGGGGAGAGTTTGCAACAGTTTGGCATCATTTTTGAGCAAAGTGGAAAATGCCGATTTTTGATGAAATTGTGACCGCGCGGCTTTGGTTTTTTTCATAAAAAGCTTTCCGTTTCCACTGCCAAACCTTTCATGGGAGAGTTTGCAACAGTTTGGCACCATTTTTGAGCAAAGTGGAAAACGGCCGATTTTTGATGAAATTGTGACCGCGCGGCTTAGGGATTTTTTCAGAAAAATCTTTTTCCGCAGGTGAAGTAGCCGAGGGCTGATTTCTTGGCCTATGATCAAACGCCTTCCATCTACACCGCCAAACCTTTCAGGGGAGAGTTTGCAACAGTTTGGCACCATTTTTGAGCAACGTGGAAAACGGCCGATTTTTGATGAAATTGTGACCGCGCGGCTTAGGGATTTTTGCAGAAAAATCTTTTTCCGCAGGTGAAGTAGCCGAGGGCTGATTTCTTGGCCTATGATAAAAAGCCTTCCGTTTCCACCACCAATTCTTTTAGGGGAGAGTTTGCAACAGTTTTTCATCATTTTTGAGCAAAAAGGAAAACGGCCGATTTTTGATGAAATTGTGACCGCGCGGCTTAGGGTTTTTCTTTCATTAAAAAACTTCCGTGTCCACTGCCAAACCTTTCATGAGAGAGTTTGCATCAGTTTGACACCATTTTTGAGCAAAGTGGAAAACGGCCGCTGTTTGATGAATTTGTGACCGCGCGGCTTAGGGATTTTTGCAGAAAAATCTTTTTCTGCAAATGAAGTTGTTGAAGGCTGATTTCTTGGCCTATAATCAAAACCCTTCCGTTTCCACTGCCAAACCTTTCAGGGGAGAGTTTGCAACAGTTTGGCACCATTTTTGAGCAAAGTGGAAAACGGCCGATTTTTGATGAAATTGTGACCGCGCGGCTTAGGGATTTTTTCAGAATAATCTTTTTCCGCAAATGAAGTTGTCGAAGGCTGATTTCTTGGCCTATGATCAAAAGCCTTCCGTTTCCACTGCCAAACCTTTCAAGGGAGAGTTTGCAACAGTTTGGCATCATTTTTGAGCAAAGTGGAAAACGGCCGATTTTTGATGAAATTGTGACCGTGCGGCTTTGGGTTTTTTCATAAAAAGCTTTCCGTTTCCACTGCCAAACCTTTCATGGGAGAGTTTGCAACAATTTGGCACCATTTTTGAGCAAAGTGGAAAACGGCCGATTTTTGATGAAATTGTGACCGCGCGGCTTAGGGATTTTTTCAGAAAAATCTTTTTCCGCAGGTGAAGTAGCCGAGGGCTGATTTCTTGGCCTATGATCAAACGCCTTCCATCTACACCGCCAAACCTTTCAGAGGAGAGTTTGCAACAGTTTGGCACCATTTTTGAGCAACGTGGAAAACGGCCGATTTTTGATGAAATTGTGACCGCGCGGCTTAGGGATTTTTGCAGAAAAATCTTTTTCCGCAGGTGAAGTAGCCGAGGGCTGATTTCTTGGCCTATGATAAAAAGCCTTCCGTTTCCACCACCAATTCTTTTAGGGGAGAGTTTGCAACAGTTTTTCATCATTTTTGAGCAAAAAGGAAAACGGCCGATTTTTGATGAAATTGTGACCGCGCGGCTTAGAGTTTTTCTTTCATTAAAAAACTTCCGTGTCCACTGCCAAACCTTTCATGAGAGAGTTTGCATCAATTTGACACCATTTTTGAGCAAAGTGGAAAACGGCCGATGTTTGATGAATTTGTGACCGCGCGGCTTAGGAATTTTTTCAGAAAAATCTTTTTCTGCAAATGAAGTTGTTGAAGGCTGATTTCTTGGCCTATAATCAAAACCCTTCCGTTTCCACTGCCAAACCTTTCAGGGGAGAGTTTGCAACAGTTTGGCATCAATTTTGAGCAAATTGGAAAACGGCCGATTTTTTAGGAAATTGTTACCGCGCGGCTTTGGGTTTTTTCATAAAAAGCTTTCTGTTTCCACTGCCAAACCTTTCATGGGAGAGTTTGCAACAGTTTGGCACCATAATAGAGCAAAGTGGAAAACGGCTGATTTTTGATGAAATTGTGACCCCGCGGCTTTGGGATTTTTTTCATAGAAATCCTTCCGTTTCCACTGCCAAAACTTTCATGGGAGAGTTTGCAACAGTTTGGCACCATAATTGAGCAAAGTGGAAAACGGCCGATTTTTGATGAAATTGTGACCCCGCGGCTTTGGGATTTTTGCAGAAAAATCTTTTTCCGCAGGTGAAGTAGCCAAGGGCTGATTTCTTGGCCTATGATAAAAAGCCTTCCGTTTCCACCACCAATTCTTTTAGGGGATAGTTTGCAACAGTTTTTCATCATTTTTGAGCAAAAAGGAAAACGGCCGATTTTTGATGAAATTGTGACCGCGCGGCTTAGGGTTTTTTTTTTATTAAAAAACTTCCGTGTCCACTGCCAACCCTTTCATGAGAGAGTTTGCATCAGTTTGACACCATTTTTGAGCAAAGTGGAAAACGGCCGATGTTTGATGAATTTATGACCGCGCGACTTAGGGATTTTTTCAGAAAAATCTTTTTCCGCAGGTGAAGTAGCCGAGGGCTGATTTCTTGGCCTATGATCAAACGCCTTCCATCTACACCGCCAAATCTTTCAGGGGAGAGTTTGCGACAGTTTGGCATCATTTTTGAGCAAAGTGCAAAACGGCCGATTTTTGATGAAATTGTGACCGCGCGGCTTAGGGATTTTTTCAGAATAATCTTTTTCCGCAAATGAAGTTGTCGAAGGCTGATTTCTTGGCCTATGATCAAAAGCCTTCCGTTTCCACTGCCAAACCTTTCAGGGGAGAGTTTGCAACAGTTTGGCATCATTTTTGAGCAAAGTGGAAAACGGCCGATTTTTGATGAAATTGTGACCGCGCGGCTTTGGTTTTTTTCATAAAAAGCTTTCCGTTTCCACTGCCAAACCTTTCATGGGAGAGTTTGCAACAGTTTGGCACCATTTTTGAGCAAAGTGGAAAACGGCCGATTTTTGATGAAATTGTGACCGCGCGGCTTAGGGATTTTTTCAGAAAAATCTTTTTCCGCAGGTGAAGTAGCCGAGGGCTGATTTCTTGGCCTATGATCAAACGCCTTCCATCTACACCGCCAAACCTTTCAGGGGAGAGTTTGCAACAGTTTGGCACCATTTTTGAGCAACGTGGAAAACGGCCGATTTTTGATGAAATTGTGACCGCGCGGCTTAGGGATTTTTGCAGAAAAATCTTTTTCCGCAGGTGAAGTAGACGAGGGCTGATTTCTTGGCCTATGATAAAAAGCCTTCCGTTTCCACCACCAATTCTTTTAGGGGAGAGTTTGCAACAGTTTTTCATCATTTTTGAGCAAAAAGGAAAACGGCCGATTTTTGATGAAATTGTGACCGCGCGGCTTAGGGTTTTTCTTTCATTAAAAAACTTCCGTGTCCACTGCCAAACCTTTCATGAGAGAGGGTTACATCAGTTTGACACCATTTTTGAGCAAAGTGGAAAACGGCCGATGTTTGATGAATTTGTGACCGCGCGGCTTAGGGATTTTTGCAGAAAAATCTTTTTCTGCAAATGAAGTTGTTGAAGGCTGATTTCTTGGCCTATAATCAAAACCCTTCCGTTTCCACTGCCAAACCTTTCAGGGGAGAGTTTGCGACAGTTTGGCATCATTTTTGAGCAAAGTGCAAAACGGCCGATTTTTGATGAAATTGTGACCGCGCGGCTTAGGGATTTTTTCAGAATAATCTTTTTCCGCAAATGAAGTTGTCGAAGGCTGATTTCTTGGCCTATGATCAAAAGCCTTCCGTTTCCACTGCCAAACCTTTCAGGGGAGAGTTTGCAACAGTTTGGCACCATTTTTGAGCAAAGTGGAAAACGGCCGATTTTTGATGAAATTGTGACCGCGCGGCTTAGGGATTTTTTCAGAATAATCTTTTTCCGCAAATGAAGTTGTCGAAGGCTGATTTCTTGGCCTATGATCAAAAGCCTTCCGTTTCCACTGCCAAACCTTTCAGGGGAGAGTTTGCAACAGTTTGGCATCATTTTTGAGCAAAGTGGAAAACGGCCGATTTTTGATGAAATTGTGACCGTGCGGCTTTGGGTTTTTTCATAAAAAGCTTTCCGTTTCCACTGCCAAACCTTTCATGGGAGAGTTTGCAACAATTTGGCACCATTTTTGAGCAAAGTGGAAAACGGCCGATTTTTGATGAAATTGTGACCGCGTGGCTTAGGGATTTTTTCAGAAAATCTTTTTCCGCAGGTGAAGTAGCCGAGGGCTGATTTCTTGGCCTATGATCAAACGCCTTCCATCTACACCGCCAAACCTTTCAGAGGAGAGTTTGCAACAGTTTGGCACCATTTTTGAGCAACGTGGAAAACGGCCGATTTTTGATGAAATTGTGACCGCGCGGCTTAGGGATTTTTGCAGAAAAATCTTTTTCCGCAGGTGAAGTAGCCGAGGGCTGATTTCTTGGCCTATGATAAAAAGCCTTCCGTTTCCACCACCAATTCTTTTAGGGGAGAGTTTGCAACAGTTTTTCATCATTTTTGAGCAAAAAGGAAAACGGCCGATTTTTGATGAAATTGTGACCGCGCGGCTTAGGGTTTTTCTTTCATTAAAAAACTTCCGTGTCCACTGCCAAACCTTTCATGAGAGAGTTTGCATCAGTTTGACACCATTTTTGAGCAAAGTGGAAAACGGCCGATGTTTGATGAATTTATGACCGCGCGACTTAGGGATTTTTTCAGAAAAATCTTTTTCCGCAGGTGAAGTAGCCGAGGGCTGATTTCTTGGCCTATGATCAAACGCCTTCCATCTACACCGCCAAACCTTTCAGGGGAGAGTTTGCAACAGTTTGGCATCATTTTTGAGCAAAGTGGAAAACGGCCGATTTTTGATGAAATTGTGACCGCGCGGCTTTGGGTTTTTTCATAAAAAGCTTTCCGTTTCCACTGCCAAACCTTTCATGGGAGAGTTTGCAACAGTTTGGCACCATTTTTGAGCAAAGTGGAAAACGGCCGATTTTTGATGAAATTGTGACCGCGCGGCTTAGGGATTTTTTCAGAAAAATCTTTTTCCGCAGGTGAAGTAGCCGAGGGCTGATTTCTTGGCCTATGATCAAACGCCTTCCATCTACACCGCCAAACCTTTCAGGGGAGAGTTTGCAACAGTTTGGCACCATTTTTGAGCAACGTGGAAAACGGCCGATTTTTGATGAAATTGTGACCGCGCGGCTTAGGGATTTTTGCAGAAAAATCTTTTTCCGTAGGTGAAGTAGCCGAGGGCTGATTTCTTGGCCTATGATCAAAAGCCTTCCGTTTCCACCACCAATTCTTTTAGGGGAGAGTTTGCAACAGTTTTTCATCATTTTTGAGCAAAAAGGAAAACGGCCGATTTTTGATGAAATTGTGACCGCGCGGCTTAGATTTTTTCTTTCATTAAAAAACTTCCGTGTCCACTGCCAAACCTTTCATGAGAGAGTTTGCATCAGTTTGACACCATTTTTGAGCAAAGTGGAAAACGGCCGATGTTTGATGAATTTGTGACCGCGCGGCTTAGGGATTTTTTCAGAAAAATCTTTTTCTGCAAATGAAGTTGTTGAAGGCTGATTTCTTGGCCTAGAATCAAAACCCTTCCGTTTCCACTGCCAAACCTTTCAGGGGAGAGTTTGCAACAGTTTGGCATCATTTTTGAGCAAAGTGGAAAACGGCCGATTTTTGATGAAATTGTGACCGCGCGGCTTAGGGATTTTTTCAGAATAATCTTTTTCCGCAAATGAAGTTGTCGAAGGCTGATTTCTTGGCCTATGATCAAAAGCCTTCCGTTTCCACTGCCAAACCTTTCATGGGAGAGTTTGCAACAGTTTGGCACCATTTTTGAGCAAAGTGGAAAACGGCCGATTTTTGATGAAATTGTGACCGCGCGGCTTAGGGATTTTTTCAGAATAATCTTTTTCCGCAAATGAAGTTGTCGAAGGCTGATTTCTTGGCCTATGATCAAAAGCCTTCCGTTTCCACTGCCAAACCTTTCAAGGGAGAGTTTGCAACAGTTTGGCATCATTTTTGAGCAAAGTGGAAAACGGCCGATTTTTGATGAAATTGTGACCGTGCGGCTTTGGGTTTTTTCATAAAAAGCTTTCCGTTTCCACTGCCAAACCTTTCATGGGAGAGTTTGCAACAATTTGGCACCATTTTTGAGCAAAGTGGAAAACGGCCGATTTTTGATGAAATTGTGACCGCGCGGCTTAGGGATTTTTTCAGAAAAATCTTTTTCCGCAGGTGAAGTAGCCGAGGGCTGATTTCTTGGCCTATGATCAAACGCCTTCCATCTACACCGCCAAACCTTTCAGAGGAGAGTTTGCAACAGTTTGGCACCATTTTTGAGCAACGTGGAAAACGGCCGATTTTTGATGAAATTGTGACCGCGCGGCTTAGGGATTTTTGCAGAAAAATCTTTTTCCGCAGGTGAAGTAGCCGAGGGCTGATTTCTTGGCCTATGATAAAAAGCCTTCCGTTTCCACCACCAATTCTTTTAGGGGAGAGTTTGCAACAGTTTTTCATCATTTTTGAGCAAAAAGGAAAACGGCCGATTTTTGATGAAATTGTGACCGCGCGGCTTAGAGTTTTTCTTTCATTAAAAAACTTCCGTGTCCACTGCCAAACCTTTCATGACAGAGTTTGCATCAATTTGACACCATTTTTGAGCAAAGTGGAAAACGGCCGATGTTTGATGAATTTGTGACCGCGCGGCTTAGGAATTTTTTCAGAAAAATCTTTTTCTGCAAATGAAGTTGTTGAAGGCTGATTTCTTGGCCTATAATCAAAACCCTTCCGTTTCCACTGCCAAACCTTTCAGGGGAGAGTTTGCAACAGTTTGGCATCAATTTTGAGCAAAGTGGAAAACGGCCGATTTTTTAGGAAATTGTTACCGCGCGGCTTTGGGTTTTTTCATAAAAAGCTTTCCGTTTCCACTGCCAAACCTTTCATGGGAGAGTTTGCAACAGTTTGGCACCATTTTTGAGCAAAGTGGAAAACGGCCGATTTTTGATGAAATTGTGACCGTCCGGCTTAGGGTTTTTTCATAAAAAGCTTTCCGTTTCCACTGCCAATCCTTTTAGGGGAGAGTTTGCAACAGTTTGGCACCATTTTTGAGCAAAGTGGAAAACGGCCCATTTTTGATGAAATTGTGACCGCGCGGCTTAGGGATTTTTTCAGAAAAGTCTTTTTCCGCAGGTGAAGTAGCCGAGGGCTGATTTCTTGGCCTATGATCAAAAGCCTTCTGTTTCCACCGCCAAACCTTTCAGGGGAGAGTATGCAACAGTTTGGCACCATTTTTGAGCAAAGTGGAAAACGGCCGATTTTTGATGAAATTGTGACCGTCCGGCTTAGGGTTTTGTCATAAAAAGCTTTCCGTTTCCACTGCCAATCCTTCCATGGAAGAGTTTGCAACAGTTTGGCACCATAAGTGAGCAAAGTGGAAAACGACCGATTTTTGATGAAATTGTCACCGCGTGGCTTAGGGATTTTTTCAGAAAAATCTTTTTCCGCAGGTGAAGTAGCCGAGGGCTGATTTCTTGGCCTATGATCAAACGCCTTCCATCTACACCGCCAAACCTTTCAGGGGAGAGTTTGCAACAGTTTGGCACCATTTTTGAGCAAAGTGGAAAACGGCCGATTTTTGATGAAATTGTGACCGCGCGGCTTAGGGATTTTTGCAGAAAAATCTTTTTCCGCAGGTCAAGTAGCCAAGGGCTGATTTCTTGGCCTATGATAAAACGCCTTCCGTTTCCACCACCAATTCTTTTAGGGGAGAGTTTGCAACAGTTTTTCATCATTTTTGAGCAAAAAGGAAAACGGCCGATTTTTGATGAAATTGTGACCGCGCGGCTTAGGGTTTTTTTTTTCATTAAAAAACTTCCGTGTCCACTGGCAACCCTTTCATGAGAGAGTTTGCATCAGTTTGACACCATTTTTGAGCAAAGTGGAAAACGGCCAATGTTTGATGAATTTATGACCGCGCGACTTAGGGATTTTTTCAGAAAAATCTTTTTCCGCAGGTGAAGTAGCCGAGGCTGATTTCTTGGCCTATGATCAAACGCCTTCCATCTACACCGCCAAACCTTTCAGGGGAGAGTTTGCAACAGTTTGGCATCATTTTTGAGCAAAGTGGAAAACGGCCGATTTTTTCATGAAATTGTGACCGCGCGGCTTAGGGATTTTTTCAGAATAATCTTTTTCCGCAAATGAAGTTGTCGAAGGCTGATTTCTTGGCCTATGATCAAAAGCCTTCCGTTTCCACTGCCAAAGCTTTCAGGGGAGAGTTTGCAACAGTTTGGCATCATTTTTGAGCAAAGTGGAAAACGGCCGATTTTTGATGAAATTGTGACCACGCGGCTTTGGGTTTTTTCATAAAAAGCTTTCCGTTTCCACTGCCAAACCTTTCATGGGAGAGTTGGCAACAGTTTGGCACCATTTTTGAGCAAAGTGGAAAACGGCCGATTTTTGATGAAATTGTGACCGCGCGGCTTAGGGATTTTTTCAGAAAAATCTTTTTCCGCAGGTGAAGTAGCCGAGGGCTGATTTCTTGGCCTATTATCAAACGCCTTCCATCTACACCGCCAAACCTTTCAGGGGAGAGTTTGCAACAGTTTGGCATCATTTTTGAGCAAAGTGGAAAACGGCCGATTTTTGATGAAATTGTGACCGCGCGGCTTAGGGATTTTTGCGGAAAAATCTTTTTCCGCAGGTGAAGTAGCCGAGGGCTGATTTCTTGGCCTATGATCAAAAGCCTTCCGTTTCCACCACCAATTCTTTTAGGGGAGAGTTTGCAACAGTTTGGCACCATTTTTGAGCAACGTGGAAAACGGCCGATTTTTGATGAAATTGTGACCGCGCGGCTTAGGGATTTTTTCAGAATAATCTTTTTCCGCAAGTGAAGTTGTCGAGGGCTGATTTCTTGGCCTATGATCAAAAGCCTTCCGTTTCCACTGCCAAACCTTTCAGGGGAGAGTTTGCAACAGTTTGGCACCATTTTTGAGCAACGTGGAAAACGGCCGATTTTTGATGAAATTGTGACCGCGCGGCTTAGGGATTTTTGCAGAAAAATCTTTTTCCGCAGGTGAAGTAGCCGAGGGCTGATTTCTTGGCCTATGATAAAAAGCCTTCCGTTTCCACCACCAATTCTTTTAGGGGAGAGTTTGCAACAGTTTTTCATCATTTTTGAGCAAAAAGGAAAACGGCCGATTTTTGATGAAATTGTGACCGCGCGGCTTAGAGTTTTTCTTTCATTAAAAAACTTCCGTGTCCACTGCCAAACCTTTCATGACAGAGTTTGCATCAATTTGACACCATTTTTGAGCAAAGTGGAAAACGGCCGATGTTTGATGAATTTGTGACCGCGCGGCTTAGGAATTTTTTCAGAAAAATCTTTTTCTGCAAATGAAGTTGTTGAAGGCTGATTTCTTGGCCTATAATCAAAACCCTTCCGTTTCCACTGCCAAACCTTTCAGGGGAGAGTTTGCAACAGTTTGGCATCAATTTTGAGCAAAGTGGAAAACGGCCGATTTTTTAGGAAATTGTTACCGCGCGGCTTTGGGTTTTTTCATAAAAAGCTTTCCGTTTCCACTGCCAAACCTTTCATGGGAGAGTTTGCAACAGTTTGGCACCATTTTTGAGCAAAGTGGAAAACGGCCGATTTTTGATGAAATTGTGACCGTCCGGCTTAGGGTTTTTTCATAAAAAGCTTTCCGTTTCCACTGCCAATCCTTTTAGGGGAGGGTTTGCAACAGTTTGGCACCATTTTTGAGCAAAGTGGAAAACGGCCGATTTTTGATGAAATTGTGACCGCGCGGCTTAGGGATTTTTTCAGAAAAGTCTTTTTCCGCAGGTGAAGTAGCCGAGGGCTGATTTCTTGGCCTATGATCAAAAGCCTTCTGTTTCCACCGCCAAACCTTTCAGGGGAGAGTATGCAACAGTTTGGCACCATTTTTGAGCAAAGTGGAAAACGGCCGATTTTTGATGAAATTGTGACCGTCCGGCTTAGGGTTTTGTCATAAAAAGCTTTCCGTTTCCACTGCCAATCCTTCCATGGAAGAGTTTGCAACAGTTTGGCACCATAAGTGAGCAAAGTGGAAAACGACCGATTTTTGATGAAATTGTAACCGCATGGCTTAGGGATTTTTTCAGAATAGTCTTTTTCCGCAAGTCAAGTTGTCGAGGGCTGATTTCTTGGGCTATGATCAAAAGTCTTCCGTTTCCACCACCAATCCTTTCAGGGGAGAGTTTGCAACAGTTTGGCATCATTTTTGAGCAAAGTGGAAAACGGCCGATTTTTGATGAAATTGTGACTGCGCGGCTTTGGGATTTTTTTCATTAAAAAACTTCCGTTTCCACTGCCAAACCGTTCATGAGAGAGTTTGCAACAGTTTGACACCATTTTTGAGTAAAGTGGAAAACGGCCGATTTTTGATGAATTTGTGGCCGCGCGGCTTTGGGATTTTTTTCATAAAAAACCTTCCGTTTCCACTGCCAAACATTTCATGGGAGAGTTTGCAACAGTTTGGCACCATTTATGAGCAAAGTGGAAAACGGCCAATTTTTGATGAAATTGTGACCGCGCGGCTTAGGGATTCTTTCAGAATAATCTTTTTCCGCAGGTGAAGTAGTCGAGGGCTGATTTCTTGGCCTATGATCAAAAGCCTTCCATTTCCACCGCCAAACCTTTCAGGGGAGAATTTGCAACAGTTTGGCACCATAATTGAGCAAAGTGGAAAACGGCCGATTTTTGATGAAATTGTGACCGCGCGGCTTAGGGATTTTTTCAGAAAAATCTTTTTCTGCAGGTGAAGTAGCTGAGGGCTGATTTCTTGGCCTGTGATCAAATGCCTTCCATCTACACCGCCAAACCTTTCATGGGAGAGTTTGCAACAGTTTGGCATCATTTTTGAGCAAAGTGGAAAATGTCCAATTTTTGATGAAATTGTGACCGTCTGGCTTAGGGTTTTTTCATAAAAAGCTTTCCGTTTCCACTGCCAAACCTTTCATGGGAGAGTTTGCAACAGTTTGGCACCATAATTGAGCAAAGTGGAAAACGACTGATTTTTGATTACATTGTGACCGCGCGGCTTAGGGATTTTTTCAGAAAAATCTTTTTCCGCAGGTGAAGTAGCCGAGGGCTGATTTCTTGGCCTATGATCAAAAGCTTTCCGTTTCCACCGCCAAACCTTTCAGGGGAGAGTTTGCAACAGTTTGGCATCATTTTTGAGCAAAGTGGAAAACGGCCAATTTTTGATGAAATTGTGGCCGTCCGGCTGAGGTTTTTTTCATAAAAAGCTTTCCGTTTCCACTGCCAAACCTTTCATGGGAGAGTTTGCAACAGTTTGGCACCATAATTGAGCAACGTTGAAAACGGCCGATTTTTGATGAAATTGTGACCGCGCGGCTTAGAGATTTTTTCAGAATAATCTTTTTCCGCAGGTGAAGTAGTCGAGGGCTGATTTCTTGGCCTATGTTCAAAAGCCTTCCGTTTCCACCGCCAATCCTTTCAGGGGAGAGTTTGCAACAGTTTGGCACCATTTTTGAGCAAAGTGGAAAACGGCCGATTTTTGATGAAATTGTGACCGCGCGGCTTAGGGATTTTTGCAGAAAAATCTTTTTCCGCAAGTCAAGATGTTGAGGGCTGATTTCTTGGCCTATGATCAAAAGACTTCCGTTTCCACCACCAATCCTTTTAGGGGAGAGTTTGCAACAGTTTGGCACCATTTTTGACCAAAGTGGGAAACGGCCGATTTTTGATGAAATTGTGACCGCGCAGCTTAGGGATTTTTGCAGAAAAATCTTTTTCCGCAGGTGAAGTAGCCGTGGGCTGATTTCTTGGCCTATGATCAAACGCCTTCCATCTACACCGCCAAACCTTTCAGGGGAGAGTTTGCAACAGTTTGGCATCATCTTTGAGGAAAGTGGAAAACGGCCGATTTTTGATGAATTTGTGACCGCGCGGCTTTGGGTTTTTTTAAAAAAAAATCTTTCCATTTCCACTGCTAAACCTTTCATGGGAGAGTTTGAAACAGTTTGGCACCATTTTTGAGCAAAGTGGAAAACGGCCGATTTTTGATGAAATTGTGACCGCGCGGCTTAGGGATTTTTTCAGAAAAATCTTTTTCCGCAGGTGAAGTAGCCGAGTGCTGATTTCTTGGCCTATGATCAAACGCCTTCCATCTACACCACCAAACCTTTCAGGGGAGAGTTTGCAACAGTTTGGCATCATTTTTGAGCAAAGCGGAAAACGGCCGGTTTTTGATGAAATTGTGACCGCGCGGTTTTTTGATTTTTTTCATAAAAAAACTTCCGTTTCCACTGCCAAAACTTTCATGGGAGAGTTTGTAACAGTTTGGCACCATTTTTGAGCAAAGTGGAAAACGGCTGATTTTTGATGAAATTGAGACCGCCCGGCTGAGGGATTTTTTGTCATATAAAGCCTTCCGTTTCCACTGCCAAACCTTTCATGGGAGAGTTTGCAACAGTTTGGCACCCTTTTTGAGCAAAGTGGAAAACGGCTTATTTTTTGAAGAAATTGTGACCGCGCGGCTTAGGGATTTTTTCAGAAAAATCTTTTTCCGCAGGTGAAGTAGCCGAGGGCTGATTTCTTGGCCTATGATCAAAAGCTTTCCGTTTCCACCGCCAAACCTTTCAGGGGAGAGTTTGCAACAGTTTGGCATCATTTTTGAGCAAAGTGGAAAACGGCCAATTTTTGATGAAATTGTGGCCGTCCGGCTGAGGTTTTTTTCATAAAAAGCTTTCCGTTTCCACTGCCAAACCTTTCATGGGAGAGTTTGCAACAGTTTGGCACCATAATTGAGCAACGTGGAAAACGGCCGATTTTTGATGAAATTGTGACCGCGCGGCTTAGAGATTTTTTCAGAATAATCTTTTTCCGCAGGTGAAGTAGTCGAGGGCTGATTTCTTGGCCTATGTTCAAAAGCCTTCCGTTTCCACCGCCAATCCTTTCAGGGGAGAGTTTGCAACAGTTTGGCACCATTTTTGAGCAAAGTGGAAAACGGCCGATTTTTGATGAAATTGTGACCGCGCGGCTTAGGGATTTTTGCAGAAAAATCTTTTTCCGCAAGTCAAGATGTTGAGGGCTGATTTCTTGGCCTATGATCAAAAGACTTCCGTTTCCACCACCAATCCTTTTAGGGGAGAGTTTGCAACAGTTTGGCACCATTTTTGACCAAAGTGGGAAACGGCCGATTTTTGATGAAATTGTGACCGCGCGGCTTAGGGATTTTTGCAGAAAAATCTTTTTCCGCAGGTGAAGTAGCCGTGGGCTGATTTCTTGGCCTATGATCAAACGCCTTCCATCTACACCGCCAAACCTTTCAGGGGAGAGTTTGCAACAGTTTGGCATCATCTTTGAGGAAAGTGGAAAACGGCCGATTTTTGATGAATTTGTGACCGCGCGGCTTTGGGTTTTTTTTAAAAAAAATCTTTCCATTTCCACTGCTAAACCTTTCATGGGAGAGTTTGAAACAGTTTGGCACCATTTTTGAGCAAAGTGGAAAACGGCCGATTTTTGATGAAATTGTGACCGCGCGGCTTAGGGATTTTTTCAGAAAAATCTTTTTCCGCAGGTGAAGTAGCCGAGTGCTGATTTCTTGGCCTATGATCAAACGCCTTCCATCTACACCACCAAACCTTTCAGGGGAGAGTTTGCAACAGTTTGGCATCATTTTTGAGCAAAGCGGAAAACGGCCGGTTTTTGATGAAATTGTGACCGCGCGGTTTTTTGATTTTTTTCATAAAAAAACTTCCGTTTCCACTGCCAAAACTTTCATGGGAGAGTTTGTAACAGTTTGGCACCATTTTTGAGCAAAGTGGAAAACGGCTGATTTTTGATGAAATTGAGACCGCCCGGCTGAGGGATTTTTTGTCATATAAAGCCTTCCGTTTCCACTGCCAAACCTTTCATGGGAGAGTTTGCAACAGTTTGGCACCCTTTTTGAGCAAAGTGGAAAACGGCTTATTTTTTGAAGAAATTGTGACCGCGCGGCTTAGGGATTTTTTCAGAAAAATCTTTTTCCGCAGGTGAAGTAGCCGAGGGCTGATTTCTTGGCCTATGATCAAAAGCTTTCCGTTTCCACCGCCAAACCTTTCAGGGGAGAGTTTGCATCAGTTTGGCATCATTTTTGAGCAAAGTGGAAAACGGCCAATTTTTGATGAAATTGTGGCCGTCCGGCTGAGGTTTTTTTCATAAAAAGCTTTCCGTTTCCACTGCCAAACCTTTCATGGGAGAATTTGCAACAGTTTGGCACCATAATTGAGCAACGTGGAAAACGGCCGATTTTTGATGAAATTGTGACCGCGCGGCTTAGAGATTTTTTCAGAATAATCTTTTTCCGCAGGTGAAGTAGTCGAGGGCTGATTTCTTGGCCTATGTTCAAAAGCCTTCCGTTTCCACCGCCAATCCTTTCAGGGGAGAGTTTGCAACAGTTTGGCACCATTTTTGAGCAAAGTGGAAAACGGCCGATTTTTGATGAAATTGTGACCGCGCGGCTTAGGGATTTTTGCAGAAAAATCTTTTTCCGCAAGTCAAGATGTTGAGGGCTGATTTCTTGGCCTATGATCAAAAGACTTCCGTTTCCACCACCAATCCTTTTAGGGGAGAGTTTGCAACAGTTTGGCACCATTTTTGACCAAAGTGGGAAACGGCCGATTTTTGATGAAATTGTGACCGCGCGGCTTAGGGATTTTTGCAGAAAAATCTTTTTCCGCAGGTGAAGTAGCCGTGGGCTGATTTCTTGGCCTATGATCAAACGCCTTCCATCTACACCGCCAAACCTTTCAGGGGAGAGTTTGCAACAGTTTGGCATCATCTTTGAGGAAAGTGGAAAACGGCCGATTTTTGATGAATTTGTGACCGCGCGGCTTTGGGTTTTTTTTAAAAAAAATCTTTCCATTTCCACTGCTAAACCTTTCATGGGAGAGTTTGCAACAGTTTGGCACCATTTTTGAGCAAAGTGGAAAACGGCCGATTTTTGATGAAATTGTGACCGCGCGGCTTAGGGATTTTTTCAGAAAAATCTTTTTCCGCAGGTGAAGTAGCCGAGTGCTGATTTCTTGGCCTATGATCAAACGCCTTCCATCTACACCACCAAACCTTTCAGGGGAGAGTTTGCAACAGTTTGGCATCATTTTTGAGCAAAGCGGAAAACGGCCGGTTTTTGATGAAATTGTGACCGCGCGGTTTTTTGATTTTTTTCATAAAAAAACTTCCGTTTCCACTGCCAAAACTTTCATGGGAGAGTTTGTAACAGTTTGGCACCATTTTTGAGCAAAGTGGAAAACGGCTGATTTTTGATGAAATTGAGACCGCCCGGCTGAGGGATTTTTTGTCATATAAAGCCTTCCGTTTCCACTGCCAAACCTTTCATGGGAGAGTTTGCAACAGTTTGGCACCCTTTTTGAGCAAAGTGGAAAACGGCTTATTTTTTGAAGAAATTGTGACCGCGCGGCTTAGGGATTTTTTCAGAAAAATCTTTTAACGCAGGTGAAGTAGTCGAGGGCTGATTTCTTGGCCTATGATCAAACGCCTTCCATCTACACCGCCAAACCTTTCAGGGGAGAGTTTGCCAAGGTTTGGCATCATTTTTGAGCAAAGTGGAAAACGGCCGATTTTTGATGAAATTGTGACCGCGCGGCTTAGGGATTTTTTCAGAAAAATCTTTTTCCGCAGGTCAAGTAGCCGAGGGTTGATATCTTGGCCTATGATCAAACGCCTTCCATCTACAACACCAAACCTTTCAGGGGAGAGTTTGCAACAGTTTGGCATCATTTTTGAGCAAAGTGGAAAACGGCTGATTTGTGATGAAATTGTGTCCGCACGGCTTAGGGATTTTTTTCATAAAAAGCCTTCCGTTTCCACTGCCGAACCTTTCATGAGAGATTTTACAACAGTTTGGCACCATTTTTGAGCAAAGTGGAAAACGGCCGATTTTTGATGAAATTGTGACCACGCTGCTTAGGGATTTTTTCAGAATAATCTTTTTCCGCAGGTGAAGTAGTCGAGGGCTGATTTCTTGGCCTATGATCAAAAGCCTTCCGTTTCAACCGCCAAACCTTTCAGTGGAGATTTTGCAACAGTTTGTCACCATTTTTGAGCAAAGTGGAAAACGGCCAATTTTGGATGAAACTGTGACCGCACGGCTTAGGGATTTTTTCAGAAAATTCTTTTTCCGCAGGTGAAGTTGTCGAGGGCTGATTTCTTGACCTATGATCAAAAGCCTTCCGTTTCCACCACCAAACTTTTCAGGGGAGAGTTTGCAACATTTTGGAACCATTTTTGAGCAAAGTGAAAAACGGCCAATTTTTGATGAAATTGTGACCGCGCGGCTTAGGGATTTTTTCAGAAAAATCTTTTTCCGCAGGTGAAGTAGCCGAGGGCTGATATCTTGGCCTATAATCAAACACCTTCCATCTACACCGCCAAACCTTTCAGGGGAGAGTTTGCAACCGTTTGGCATCATTTTTGAGCAAAGCGGAAAATGGCCGATTTTTGATGAAATTGTGACCTCGCGGCTTAGGGATTTTTTTCATAAAAAACCTTCCGTTTCCACTGCCAAAGCTTTCATGGGAGAGGTTGCAACAGTTTGGCACCATTTTTGAGCAAAGTGGAAAACGGCCGATTTTTGATGAATTTGTGACCGCGCGGCTTAGGGATTTTTTTCATTAAAAAACTTCTGTTTCCACTGCCAAACCTTTCATGAGAGAGTTTGCAACAGTTTGGCACCATTTTTGAGCAAAGTGGAAAACGGCCGATTTTTGATGAAATTGTGACCGCGCGGCTTAGGGATTTTTTTCATTAAAAAACTTCTGTTTCCACTGCCAAACCTTTCATGAGAGAGTTTGCAACAGTTTGGCACCATTTTTGAGCAAAGTGGAAAACGGCCGATTTTTGATGAAATTGTGACCGCGCGGCTTAGGGATTTTTTCAGAAAAATCTTTTTCGGCAGGTGGATTAGTCAAGGGCTGATTTATGGCCTATGATCAAAATCATTCCGTTCCCAACTCCAAACCTTTCAGGGGAGAGTTTGCAACAGCTTGGCACCATTTTTGAGCAAAGTGGAAAACGGCCGATTTTTGATGAAATTGTGACCCTACAGCTTAGGGATTTTTTTCAGAAAAATCTTTTTCCGCAGGTGAAGTAGCCAAGGGCTGATTTCTTGGCCTGTGATCAAAAGCCTCCCGTTTCCACCGCCAAACCTTTCAGGGGAGAGTTTGCAACAGTTTGGCACCATTTTTGAGCAAAGTGGAAAACAGCCAATTTTTTATGAAATTGTGACCGCGCGGCTTAGGGATTTTCTAAAAAAAATCTTCTTCCGCTGGTGAATTAGCCGAGTGCTGATATCTTGGCCTATGATCAAACGCCTTCCATCTACACCGCCAAACCTTTCAGGGGAGAGTTTGCAACAGTTTGGCACCATTTTTGAGCAAAGCGGAAAGCGGCCAATTTCTGATGAATTTGTGACCTCGCGGCTTAGGGATTTTTTTCATTAAAAAGCTTTCCGTTTCCACTGCCAAACCTTTCATGGGAGAGTTTGCAACAGTTTGACACCATTTTTGAGTAAAGTGGAAAACGGCCAATTTTTAATGAAATTGTGACCGCGCGGCTTAGGGATTTTTGCAGAAAAATCTTTTTCCGCAGGTGAAGTAGCCGAGGGCTGATATCTTGGCCTATGATCAAACACTTTCCATCTACACCGCCAATCCTTTCAGGGGAGAGTTTGCAACAGTTTGGCATCATTTTTGAGCAAAGCGGAAAACGGACGATTTTTTATGAAATTGTGACCGCGTGGCTTAGGGATTTTTTTTCGTAAAAAGCCTTCCGTTTCCACTGCAAAACCTTTCATGGTAGAGTTTGCAACAGTTTGGCACCATTTTTGAGCAAAGTGGAAAACGGCCGATTTTTGATGAAATTGTGACCGCGCTGCTTAGGGATTTTTTCAGAATAATATTTTTCCGCAGGTGAAGTAGTCGAGGGCTGATTTCTTGGCCTATGATCAAAAGCCTTCCGTTTCCACAGCCAAACCTTTCAGGGGAGAGTTTGCAACAGTTTGGCATCATCTTTGAGGAAAGTGGAAAACGGCCGATTTTTGATGAATTTGTGACCGCGCGGCTTTGGTTTTTTTTTAAAAAAAATTTTTCCATTTCCACTGCTAAACCTTTCATGGGAGAGTTTGAAACAGTTTGGCACCCTTTTTGAGCAAAGTGGAAAACGGCTTATTTTTTGAAGAAATTGTGACCGCGCGGCTTAGGGATTTTTTCAGAAAAATCTTTTTCCGCAGGTCAAGTAGCCGAGGGTTGATATCTTGGCCTATGATCAAACGCCTTCCATCTACAACACCAAACCTTTCAGGGGAGAGTTTGCAACAGTTTGGCATCATTTTTGAGCAAAGTGGAAAACGGCTGATTTTTGATGAAATTGTGTCCGCGCGGCTTAGGGATTTTTTTCATAAAAAGCCTTCCGTTTCCACTGCCGAACCTTTCATGAGAGATTTTACAACAGTTTGGCACCATTTTTGAGCAAAGTGGAAAACGGCCGATTTTTGATGAAATTGTGACCACGCTGCTTAGGGATTTTTTCAGAATAATCTTTTTCCGCAGGTGAAGTAGTCGAGGGCTGATTTCTTGGCCTATGATCAAAAGCCTTCCGTTTCAACCACCAAAGCTTTCAGTGGAGATTTTGCAACAGTTTGTCACCATTTTTGAGCAAAGTGGAAAACGGCCAATTTTGGATGAAACTGTGACCGCACGGCTTAGGGATTTTTTCAGAAAATTCTTTTTCCGCAGGTGAAGTTGTCGAGGGCTGATTTCTTGACCTATGATCAAAAGCCTTCCGTTTCCACCACCAAACTTTTCAGGGGAGAGTTTGCAACATTTTGGAACTATTTTTGAGCAAAGTGAAAAACGGCCAATTTTTGATGAAATTGTGACCGCGCGGCTTAGGGATTTTTTCAGAAAAATCTTTTTCCGCAGGTGAAGTAGCCGAGGGCTGATATCTTGGCCTATAATCAAACACCTTCCATCTACACCGCCAAACCTTTCAGGGGAGAGTTTGCAACCGTTTGGCATCATTTTTGAGCAAAGCGGAAAATGGCCGATTTTTGATGAAATTGTGACCTCGCGGCTTAGGGATTTTTTTCATAAAAAACCTTCCGTTTCCACTGCCAAAGCTTTCATGGGAGAGGTTGCAACAGTTTGGCACCATTTTTGAGCAAAGTGGAAAACGGCCGATTTTTGATGAATTTGTGACCGCGCGGCTTAGGGATTTTTTTCATTAAAAAACTTCTGTTTCCACTGCCAAACCTTTCATGAGAGAGTTTGCAACAGTTTGGCACCATTTTTGAGCAAAGTTGAAAACGGCCGATTTTTGATGAAATTGTGACCGCGCGGCTTAGGGATTTTTTTCATTAAAAAACTTCTGTTTCCACTGCCAAACCTTTCATGAGAGAGTTTGCAACAGTTTGGCACCATTTTTGAGCAAAGTGGAAAACGGCCGATTTTTGATGAAATTGTGACCGCGCGGCTTAGGGATTTTTTCAGAAAAATCTTTTTCGGCAGGTGGATTAGTCAAGGGCTGATTTATGGCCTATGATCAAAATCATTCCGTTCCCAACTCCAAACCTTTCAGGGGAGAGTTTGCAACAGCTTGGCACCATTTTTGAGCAAAGTGGAAAACGGCCGATTTTTGATGAAATTGTGACCCTACAGCTTAGGGATTTTTTTCAGAAAAATCTTTTTCCGCAGGTGAAGTAGCCAAGGGCTGATTTCTTGGCCTGTGATCAAAAGCCTCCCGTTTCCACCGCCAAACCTTTCAGGGGAGAGTTTGCAACAGTTTGGCACCATTTTTGAGCAAAGTGGAAAACAGCCAATTTTTTATGAAATTGTGACCGCGCGGCTTAGGGATTTTCTAAAAAAAATCTTCTTCCGCTGGTGAATTAGCCGAGTGCTGATATCTTGGCCTATGATCAAACGCCTTCCATCTACACCGCCAAACCTTTCAGGGGAGAGTTTGCAACAGTTTGGCACCATTTTTGAGCAAAGCGGAAAGCGGCCAATTTCTGATGAATTTGTGACCTCGCGGCTTAGGGATTTTTTTCATTAAAAAGCTTTCCGTTTCCACTGCCAAACCTTTCATGGGAGAGTTTGCAACAGTTTGACACCATTTTTGAGTAAAGTGGAAAACGGCCAATTTTTAATGAAATTGTGACCGCGCGGCTTAGGGATTTTTGCAGAAAAATCTTTTTCCGCAGGTGAAGTAGCCGAGGGCTGATATCTTGGCCTATGATCAAACACTTTCCATCTACACCGCCAAACCTTTCAGGGGAGAGTTTGCAACAGTTTGGCATCATTTTTGAGCAAAGCGGAAAACGGACGATTTTTTATGAAATTGTGACCGCGTGGCTTAGGGATTTTTTTTCGTAAAAAGCCTTCCGTTTCCACTGCAAAACCTTTCATGGTAGAGTTTGCAACAGTTTGGCACCATTTTTGAGCAAAGTGGAAAACGGCCGATTTTTGATGAAATTGTGACCGCGCTGCTTAGGGATTTTTTCAGAATAATATTTTTCCGCAGGTGAAGTAGTCGAGGGCTGATTTCTTGGCCTATGATCAAAAGCCTTCCGTTTCCACAGCCAAACCTTTCAGGGGAGAGTTTGCAACAGTTTGGCATCATCTTTGAGGAAAGTGGAAAACGGCCGATTTTTGATGAATTTGTGACCGCGCGGCTTTGGTTTTTTTTTTAAAAAAATTTTTCCATTTCCACTGCTAAACCTTTCATGGGAGAGTTTGAAACAGTTTGGCACCCTTTTTGAGCAAAGTGGAAAACGGCTTATTTTTTGAAGAAATTGTGACCGCGCGGCTTAGGGATTTTTTCAGAAAAATCTTTTTCCGCAGGTCAAGTAGCCGAGGGTTGATATCTTGGCCTATGATCAAACGCCTTCCATCTACAACACCAAACCTTTCAGGGGAGAGTTTGCAACAGTTTGGCATCATTTTTGAGCAAAGTGGAAAACGGCTGATTTTTGATGAAATTGTGTCCGCGCGGCTTAGGGATTTTTTTCATAAAAAGCCTTCCGTTTCCACTGCCGAACCTTTCATGAGAGATTTTACAACAGTTTGGCACCATTTTTGAGCAAAGTGGAAAACGGCCGATTTTTGATGAAATTGTGACCACGCTGCTTAGGGATTTTTTCAGAATAATCTTTTTCCGCAGGTGAAGTAGTCGAGGGCTGATTTCTTGGCCTATGATCAAAAGCCTTCCGTTTCAACCACCAAAGCTTTCAGTGGAGATTTTGCAACAGTTTGTCACCATTTTTGAGCAAAGTGGAAAACGGCCAATTTTGGATGAAACTGTGACCGCACGGCTTAGGGATTTTTTCAGAAAATTCTTTTTCCGCAGGTGAAGTTGTCGAGGGCTGATTTCTTGACCTATGATCAAAAGCCTTCCGTTTCCACCACCAAACTTTTCAGGGGAGAGTTTGCAACATTTTGGAACCATTTTTGAGCAAAGTGAAAAACGGCCAATTTTTGATGAAATTGTGACCGCGCGGCTTAGGGATTTTTTCAGAAAAATCTTTTTCCGCAGGTGAAGTAGCCGAGGGCTGATATCTTGGCCTATAATCAAACACCTTCCATCTACACCGCCAAACCTTTCAGGGGAGAGTTTGCAACCGTTTGGCATCATTTTTGAGCAAAGCGGAAAATGGCCGATTTTTGATGAAATTGTGACCTCGCGGCTTAGGGATTTTTTTCATAAAAAACCTTCCGTTTCCACTGCCAAAGCTTTCATGGGAGAGGTTGCAACAGTTTGGCACCATTTTTGAGCAAAGTGGAAAACGGCCGATTTTTGATGAATTTGTGACCGCGCGGCTTAGGGATTTTTTTCATTAAAAAACTTCTGTTTCCACTGCCAAACCTTTCATGAGAGAGTTTGCAACAGTTTGGCACCATTTTTGAGCAAAGTGGAAAACGGCCGATTTTTGATGAAATTGTGACCGCGCGGCTTAGGGATTTTTTTCATTAAAAAACTTCTGTTTCCACTGCCAAACCTTTCATGAGAGAGTTTGCAACAGTTTGGCACCATTTTTGAGCAAAGTGGAAAACGGCCGATTTTTGATGAAATTGTGACCGCGCGGCTTAGGGATTTTTTCAGAAAAATCTTTTTCGGCAGGTGGATTAGTCAAGGGCTGATTTATGGCCTATGATCAAAATCATTCCGTTCCCAACTCCAAACCTTTCAGGGGAGAGTTTGCAACAGCTTGGCACCATTTTTGAGCAAAGTGGAAAACGGCCGATTTTTGATGAAATTGTGACCCTACAGCTTAGGGATTTTTTTCAGAAAAATCTTTTTCCGCAGGTGAAGTAGCCAAGGGCTGATTTCTTGGCCTGTGATCAAAAGCCTCCCGTTTCCACCGCCAAACCTTTCAGGGGAGAGTTTGCAACAGTTTGGCACCATTTTTGAGCAAAGTGGAAAACAGCCAATTTTTTATGAAATTGTGACCGCGCGGCTTAGGGATTTTCTAAAAAAAATCTTCTTCCGCTGGTGAATTAGCCGAGTGCTGATATCTTGGCCTATGATCAAACGCCTTCCATCTACACCGCCAAACCTTTCAGGGGAGAGTTTGCAACAGTTTGGCACCATTTTTGAGCAAAGCGGAAAGCGGCCAATTTCTGATGAATTTGTGACCTCGCGGCTTAGGGATTTTTTTCATTAAAAAGCTTTCCGTTTCCACTGCCAAACCTTTCATGGGAGAGTTTGCAACAGTTTGACACCATTTTTGAGTAAAGTGGAAAACGGCCAATTTTTAATGAAATTGTGACCGCGCGGCTTAGGGATTTTTGCAGAAAAATCTTTTTCCGCAGGTGAAGTAGCCGAGGGCTGATATCTTGGCCTATGATCAAACACTTTCCATCTACACCGCCAAACCTTTCAGGGGAGAGTTTGCAACAGTTTGGCATCATTTTTGAGCAAAGCGGAAAACGGACGATTTTTTATGAAATTGTGACCGCGTGGCTTAGGGATTTTTTTTCGTAAAAAGCCTTCCGTTTCCACTGCAAAACCTTTCATGGTAGAGTTTGCAACAGTTTGGCACCATTTTTGAGCAAAGTGGAAAACGGCCGATTTTTGATGAAATTGTGACCGCGCTGCTTAGGGATTTTTTCAGAATAATATTTTTCCGCAGGTGAAGTAGTCGAGGGCTGATTTCTTGGCCTATGATCAAAAGCCTTCCGTTTCCACAGCCAAACCTTTCAGGGGAGAGTTTGCAACAGTTTGGCATCATCTTTGAGGAAAGTGGAAAACGGCCGATTTTTGATGAATTTGTGACCGCGCGGCTTTGGTTTTTTTTTAAAAAAATTTTTTCCATTTCCACTGCTAAACCTTTCATGGGAGAGTTTGAAACAGTTTGGCACCCTTTTTGAGCAAAGTGGAAAACGGCTTATTTTTTGAAGAAATTGTGACCGCGCGGCTTAGGGATTTTTTCAGAAAAATCTTTTTCCGCAGGTCAAGTAGCCGAGGGTTGATATCTTGGCCTATGATCAAACGCCTTCCATCTACAACACCAAACCTTTCAGGGGAGAGTTTGCAACAGTTTGGCATCATTTTTGAGCAAAGTGGAAAACGGCTGATTTTTGATGAAATTGTGTCCGCGCGGCTTAGGGATTTTTTTCATAAAAAGCCTTCCGTTTCCACTGCCGAACCTTTCATGAGAGATTTTACAACAGTTTGGCACCATTTTTGAGCAAAGTGGAAAACGGCCGATTTTTGATGAAATTGTGACCACGCTGCTTAGGGATTTTTTCAGAATAATCTTTTTCCGCAGGTGAAGTAGTCGAGGGCTGATTTCTTGGCCTATGATCAAAAGCCTTCCGTTTCAACCACCAAAGCTTTCAGTGGAGATTTTGCAACAGTTTGTCACCATTTTTGAGCAAAGTGGAAAACGGCCAATTTTGGATGAAACTGTGACCGCACGGCTTAGGGATTTTTTCAGAAAATTCTTTTTCCGCAGGTGAAGTTGTCGAGGGCTGATTTCTTGACCTATGATCAAAAGCCTTCCGTTTCCACCACCAAACTTTTCAGGGGAGAGTTTGCAACATTTTGGAACCATTTTTGAGCAAAGTGAAAAACGGCCAATTTTTGATGAAATTGTGACCGCACGGCTTAGGGATTTTTTCAGAAAAATCTTTTTCCGCAGGTGAAGTAGCCGAGGGCTGATATCTTGGCCTATAATCAAACACCTTCCATCTACACCGCCAAACCTTTCAGGGGAGAGTTTGCAACCGTTTGGCATCATTTTTGAGCAAAGCGGAAAATGGCCGATTTTTGATGAAATTGTGACCTCGCGGCTTAGGGATTTTTTTCATAAAAAACCTTCCGTTTCCACTGCCAAAGCTTTCATGGGAGAGGTTGCAACAGTTTGGCACCATTTTTGAGCAAAGTGGAAAACGGCCGATTTTTGATGAATTTGTGACCGCGCGGTTTAGGGATTTTTTTCATTAAAAAACTTCTGTTTCCACTGCCAAACCTTTCATGAGAGAGTTTGCAACAGTTTGGCACCATTTTTGAGCAAAGTGGAAAACGGCCGATTTTTGATGAAATTGTGACCGCGCTGCTTAGGGATTTTTTTCATTAAAAAACTTCTGTTTCCACTGCCAAACCTTTCATGAGAGAGTTTGCAACAGTTTGGCACCATTTTTGAGCAAAGTGGAAAACGGCCGATTTTTGATGAAATTGTGACCGCGCGGCTTAGAGATTTTTTCAGAATAATCTTTTTCGGCAGGTGGATTAGTCAAGGGCTGATTTATGGCCTATGATCAAAATCATTCCGTTCCCAACTCCAAACCTTTCAGGGGAGAGTTTGCAACAGCTTGGCACCATTTTTGAGCAAAGTGGAAAACGGCCGATTTTTGATGAAATTGTGACCCCACAGCTTAGGGATTTTTTCAGAAAAATCTTTTTCCGCAGGTGAAGTAGCCAAGGGCTGATTTCTTGGCCTGTGATCAAAAGCCTCCCGTTTCCACCGCCAAACCTTTCAGGGGAGAGTTTGCAACAGTTTGGCACCATTTTTGAGCAAAGTGGAAAACAGCCAATTTTTTATGAAATTGTGACCGCGCGGCTTAGGGATTTTCTAAAAAAAATCTTCTTCCGCTGGTGAATTAGCCGAGTGCTGATATCTTGGCCTATGATCAAACGCCTTCCATCTACACCGCCAAACCTTTCAGGGGAGAGTTTGCAACAGTTTGGCACCATTTTTGAGCAAAGCGGAAAGCGGCCGATTTTTGATGAATTTGTGACCTCGCGGCTTAGGGATTTTTTTCATTAAAAAGCTTTCCGTTTCCACTGCCAAACCTTTCATGGGAGAGTTTGCAACAGTTTGACACCATTTTTGAGTAAAGTGGAAAACAGCCAATTTTTAATGAAATTGTGACCGCGCGGCTTAGGGATTTTTGCAGAAAAATCTTTTTCCGCAGGTGAAGTAGCCGAGGGCTGATATCTTGGCCTATGATCAAACACTTTCCATCTACACCGCCAAACCTTTCAGGGGAGAGTTTGCAACAGTTTGGCATCATTTTTGAGCAAAGCGGAAAACGGACGATTTTTTATGAAATTGTGACCGCGTGGCTTAGGGATTTTTTTTTCGTAAAAAGCCTTCCGTTTCCACTGCAAAACCTTTCATGGTAGAGTTTGCAACAGTTTGGCACCATTTTTGAGCAAAGTGGAAAACGGCCGATTTTTGATGAAATTGTGACCGCGCTGCTTAGGGATTTTTTCAGAATAATATTTTTCCGCAGGTGAAGTAGTCGAGGGCTGATTTCTTGGCCTATGATCAAAAGCCTTCCGTTTCCACAGCCAAACCTTTCAGCGGAGATTTTGCAACAGTTTGTCACCATTTTTGAGCAAAGTGGATGACGGCCGATTTTTGATGTAATTGTGACCGCGCAGCTTAGGGATTTTCTGAAAAAAATCTTTTTCCGCAACTGAAGTAGCCGAGGGCTGATATCTTGGCCTATGATCAAACGCCTTCCATCTACACCGCCAAACCTTTCAGGGGAGAGTTTGCAACCGTTTGGCATCATTTTTGAGCAAAGCAGAAAACGGCCAATTTTTGATGAAATTGTGACCGCGCGGCATAGGAATTTTCTCAAAAAAATCTTTTTCCGCAGGTGAAGTAGTCGAGGGCTGATTTCTTGGCCTATGATCAAAAGCCTTCCGTTTCCACCACCAAACCTTTCAGGGGAGATTTTGCAACAGTTTGGCACCATTTTTGAGCAAAGTGGAAAACAGCCAATTTTTTATGAAATTGTGACCGCGCGGCTTAGGGATTTTCTAAAAAAAATCTTCTTCCGCTGGTGAATTAGCCGAGTGCTGATATCTTGGCCTATGATCAAACGCCTTCCATCTACACCGCCAAACCTTTCAGGGGAGAGTTTGCAACAGTTTGGCACCATTTTTGAGCAAAGCGGAAAGCGGCCGATTTTTGATGAATTTGTGACCTCGCGGCTTAGGGATTTTTTTCATTAAAAAGCTTTCCGTTTCCACTGCCAAACCTTTCATGGGAGAGTTTGCAACAGTTTGACACCATTTTTGAGTAAAGTGGAAAACAGCCAATTTTTAATGAAATTGTGACCGCGCGGCTTAGGGATTTTTGCAGAAAAATCTTTTTCCGCAGGTGAAGTAGCCGAGGGCTGATATCTTGGCCTATGATCAAACACTTTCCATCTACACCGCCAAACCTTTCAGGGGAGAGTTTGCAACAGTTTGGCATCATTTTTGAGCAAAGCGGAAAACGGACGATTTTTTATGAAATTGTGACCGCGTGGCTTAGGGATTTTTTTTTCGTAAAAAGCCTTCCGTTTCCACTGCAAAACCTTTCATGGTAGAGTTTGCAACAGTTTGGCACCATTTTTGAGCAAAGTGGAAAACGGCCGATTTTTGATGAAATTGTGACCGCGCTGCTTAGGGATTTTTTCAGAATAATATTTTTCCGCAGGTGAAGTAGTCAAGGGCTGATTTCTTGGCCTATGATCAAAAGCCTTCCGTTTCCACAGCCAAACCTTTCAGCGGAGATTTTGCAACAGTTTGTCACCATTTTTGAGCAAAGTGGATGACGGCCGATTTTTGATGTAATTGTGACCGCGCAGCTTAGGGATTTTCTGAAAAAAATCTTTTTCCGCAACTGAAGTAGCCGAGGGCTGATATCTTGGCCTATGATCAAACGCCTTCCATCTACACCGCCAAACCTTTCAGGGGAGAGTTTGCAACCGTTTGGCATCATTTTTGAGCAAAGCAGAAAACGGCCAATTTTTGATGAAATTGTGACTGCGCGGCATAGGAATTTTCTCAAAAAAATCTTTTTCCGCAGGTGAAGTAGTCGAGGGCTGATTTCTTGGCCTATGATCAAAAGCCTTCCGTTTCCACCACCAAACCTTTCAGGGGAGATTTTGCAACAGTTTGGCACCATGTTTGAGGAAAGTGGATGACGGCCGATTTTTGATGAAATTGTGACCGTGCTGCTTAGGGATTTTTGCAGAATAATCTTTTTCCGCAGGTGAAGTTGTCGAGGGCTGATTTCTTGGCCTAGGATGAAACGCCTTCCATCTGCACCGCAAAACCTTTCAGGGGAGAGTTTGCAACAGTTTGGCATCATTTTTGAGCAAAGTGGAAAACGGCCGATTTTTGATGAAATTGTGAGTGCGCAGCTTAGCGATTTTTTCACAAAAATCTTGTTTCACAGGTGAAGTAGTCAAGGGCTGATTTCTTGACCAATGATGAAAAGCCTTCCATTTCTATCGCCAAACTTTTCAGGGGAGACTTTGCAACCGTTTGGCACCATTTTTGAGAAAAATGGAAAACGGCCAATTTTTGATGAAATTGTTACCGCGTGGCTTAGTGTTTTTTCCAGAAAAATCCTTCCTTTTCCACTGCCAAACCTTTCATGGGAGAGTTTGCAACAATTTGGCACCATTTTTGAGCAAAGTGAAAAACGGACGATTTTTGATGAAATTGTGACCGCGCGGCTTAGAGACCTTTTCTGAAAAATCTTTTTCTGCAGGTGAAATAGTCGAGGGCTGATTTCATGGCCTATGATCAAAATGCTTCCGTTTTCACCGCCAAACCTTTCAGAGGAGAGTTTGCAACAGTCTGGCACCATTTTTGAGCCAAGTGGAAAACGGCCGATTTTTGATGAAATTGTGACCGCGCGGGTTAGGGATTTTTTCCCCATAAAATCCTTCCGTTTCCACTGCCAAACCTTTCATGGGAGAGATTGCAACAGTTTGGCACCATTTTTGAGTAATGTGGAAAACGGCCGATTTTTTATGAAATTGTGACCGCCCGGCTTAGGGATTTTTTTTCAGAAAAATATTGTTCCACAGGTGAAGTAGTCAAGGGCTGATTTCTTGGCCAATGATCAAAAGCCTTCCGTTTCCACCGCCAAAGTTTTTATAGGAGGAAAACAAGAATAAAAATATATTCTGAATGAAACAGTAGATGTATGATTTTTGTGTTTCATGCTGTGGCCAAAGATATGTGATTTGACGGTTAGTTTGGGGCAGCTCAATGGCAGAATCCTGAGAATCCATGTGGATTCGTGCTTTGTAACCACTTTTGTGTGCCATTTCGGCTCCACGAAACAGTGAATGATTTTTTCTGTGTGCAGGCTGTAGCCCTGGACATGCTGTGTGATCTGATGGTAAATTTGCGGTGACCCAATGTAAAAATCCTGAGGATCCATGGGCTTTTACCTCTCCCTTCCCTGACATCCTCCTTTATCTCTCGCGTTCTTTATCTCCCTCCCTGTTCACTTGCCAATCAGCTGCTTACTTTCAACACTCCTTTCCCTCTTGTTTGCCTTAGTTCTTTTCCTTAACTGGAGCTGTTTTTTGTTCCTCCTTTTTTTCTAATTTCTCTCCTCATTACTTTAGTGTTCCTGTTTCCTTTCCTTGCAAGTTTGCTGTCTTTACCTCCCCCCGCCTCCCAGGCAGCCTCCTTTATTGCTAGTGTCCCTTATCTCCCTTCCTGATCACTTGCCAATTATCGGCTTTGTTTCAACACCCACTTCCCTCCCCCCCTATTTTTAAAAAAATGCATGATCTGCTTTTTGCCCCTGGGCAATTCGGCTCCAGGGACCACCATTTGCTCCATAAGATGCAAAGACATTTACCCTTACTGTTTAGGAAGTAAAAAGTGTGTCTTATGGAGTGAAAAATACAGTATATTCCATTAGTTTTCTGGAAGTGGCTTTTACATGGTGGAAAAGCTCAAATATAATGCAGAAATTAACTATTAGGGAATCATCGGGAAACTGAATAAAGTGTAATGTGAATGCAGCCTTAAATTAAATTAAAATTAGTGAGACTTACCGTACTTCCATATAAGCATGAATCAGAGCAAGCTAAAAAGCTGAATTTTATATTCATACTTACCCAGAAGTGTCTCTCAAGGAAATCAGTGATGGTTGCCTAGTTTAATATTTGGCTGGAATGGGACTTGTTGTTGTTGTTGTTGTTTAGTCGTTTAGTCGTGTCCGACTCTTCGTGACCCCATGGACCAGAGAACGCCAGGCACCTCTGTCCTCCACTGCCTCCCGCAGTTTGCTCAAACTCATGCTGGTAACCTCGAAAACACTATCCAACCATCTCGTCCTCTGCCGTCCCCTTCTCCTTGTGCCCTCCATCTTTCCCAACATCAGGGTCTTCTCCAGGGAGTCTTCTCTTCTCATGAGGTGGCCAAAGTACTGGAGCCTCAGCTTCACAATCTGTCCTTCCAGTGAGCACTCAGGGTTGATTTCCTTCAGTATGGAGAGGTTTGATCTTCTTGCAGTCCATGGGACTCTCAAGAGTCTCCTCCAGCACCATAATTCAAAAGCATCAATTCTTCGGCGATCAGCCTTCTTTATGGTCCAGCTCTCACTTCCATACATCACTACTGGGAAAACCATAGCTTTAACTATACGAACCTTTGTTGGCAAGGTGATGTCTCTACTTCTCAAGATGCTGTCTAGGCCTGTCATTGCCCTTCTCCCAAGAAGCAGGCGTCTTTTAATTTCGTGGCTGCTGTCACCATCTGCAGTGATCATTGAGCCCAAGAAAGTAAAATCTCTCACTACCTCCATTTCTTCCCCTTCTATTTGCCAGGAGGTGATGGGACCAGTGGCCATGATCTTCGTTTTTTTGATGTTGAGCTTCAGGCCATATTTTGCGCTCTCCTCTTTCACCCTCATTAAAAGGTTCTTTAATTCCTCCTCACTTTCTGCCATCAAGGTTGTGTCATCTGCATATCTGAGGTTGTTGATATTTCTTCCGGCAATCTTAATTCCGGCTAGGGATTCATCCAGCCCAGCCTTTCGCATGATGAATTCTGCATATAAGTTAAATAAGCAGGGAGACAAAATACAGCCTTGTCGTACTCCTTTCCCAATTTTGAACCAATCAGTTGTTCCATATCCAGTTCTAACTGTAGCTTCTTGTCCCACATAGAGATTTCTCAGGAGACAGATGAGGTGATCTGGCACTCCCATTTCTTTAAGAACTTGCCATAGTTTGCCGTGGTCGACACAGTCAAAAGCTTTTGCATAGTCAATGAAGCAGAAGTAGATGTCTTTCTGGAACTCTCTAGCTTTCTCCATAATCCAGCGCATGTTTGCAATTTGGTCTCTGGTTCCTCTGCCTCTTCTAAATCCAGCTTGCACTTCTGGGAGTTCTCGGTCCACATACTGCTTGAGCCTTCCTTGTAGAATTTTAAGCATAACCTTGCTAGCGTGTGAAATGAGTGCAATTGTGCGGTAGTTGGAGCATTCTTTGGCACTGCCCTTCTTTGGGATTGGGATGTAGACTGATCTTCTCCAATCTTCTGGCCACTGCTGAGTTTTCCAAACTTGCTGGCATATTGAGTGTAGCACCTTAACAGCATCATCTTTTAAAATTTTAAATAGTTCAGCTGGAATGCCATCACTTCCACTGGCCTTGTTATTTGCAGTGCTTTCTAAGGCCCATTTGACTTCACTTTCCAGGATGTCTGGCTCAAGGTCAGCAACCACACTACCTGGGGTATACGAGACATCCATTTCTTTCTGGTATAATTCCTCTGTGTATTCTTGCCACCTCTTCTTGATGTCTTCTGCTTCTGTTAGGTCCTTTCCACTTTTGTCCTTTATTGTGGAAATCTTTGTACGAAATGTTCCTTTCATATCTCCAATTTTCTTGAACAGATCTCTGGTTCTTCCCATTCTATTGCTTTCCTCTATTTCTTTGCATTGCTCGTTTAAGAAGGTCTTCTTGTCTCTCCTTGCTATTCTTTGGAAATCTGCATTCAATTTCCTGTATCTTTCACCATCTCCCTCGCATTTTGCTTGCCTTCTCTCCCCCGCTATTTGTAAGGCCTCATTGGACAGCCACTTTGCTTTCTTGCATTTCCTTTTCATTGGGATGGTTTTCGTTGCTGCCTCCTGTATAATGTTACGAGCCTCCATCCATAGTTCTTCAGGCATTCTGTCCACCAAATCTAAATCCTTAAACCTGTTCCTCACTTCCACTGTGTATTCATAAGGGATTTGACTTAGATTGTATCTTACCGGCCCAGTGGTTTTTCCTACTTTCTTCAGTTTAAGCTTGAATTTTGCTATAAGAAGCTGATGATCTGAGCCACAGTCAGCTCCAGGTCTTGTTTTTGCTGACTGTATAGAGCTTCTCCATCTTTGGCTGCAGAGAATATAATCAATCTGATTTCGATGCTGCCCATCTGGTGATGTCCATGTGTAGAGTCGTCTCTTGTGTTGCTGGAAAAGCGTGTTTGTGATGACCAGCTTGTTCTCTTGACAGAACTCTATTAGCCTTTGCCCTGCTTCGTTTTGATCTCCAAGGCCAAACTTGCCAGTTGTTCCTTTTATCTCTTGACTCCCTACTTTAGCATTCCAATCCCCTATAATGAGAAGAACATCCTTCTTTGGTGTCACTTCTATAAGGTCTTGTAAGTCTTCATAGAATTGGTCAATTTCAGTTTCTTCAGCACAAGTAGTTGGTGCATAAACTTGGATTACTGTGATGTTAAAAGGTCTGCCTTGGATTCGTATCGAGATCATTCTATCATTTTTGAGATTGCATCCCAGTACAGCTTTCACCACTCTTTTGTTGACTATGAGGGCCACTCCATTTCTTTTATGGGTTTCTTGCCCACAGTAATAGATATGATGGTCATCCGAACTGAATTCACCCATTCCCGTCCATTTTAGTTCACTGATGCCCAGGATGTCAATATTTATTCTTGCCATCTCATTTTTGACCACCTCCAACTTACCCAGGTTCATGGTTCTTACATTCCAGGTTCCTATGCAATATTTTTCTTTACAGCATTGGACTTTCCTTTCGCTTCCAGGCATATCCGCAACTGAGCGTCCTTTCGGCTTTGGCCCAGCCGCTTCATCAGCTCTGGATCTACTTGTACTTGCCCTCCGCTCTTCCCCAGTAGCATGTTGGACGCCTTCCGACCTGAGGGGCTCGTCTTCCAGCGTCATATCTTTTATATGCCTGTTGTCTTTGTCCATGGAGTTTTCTTGGCAGGGATACTGGAGTGGCTTGCCGGTTCCTCCTCCAGGTGGATCACGTTTGGTCAAAACTCTCCACTATGACCTGTTCGTCTTGGGTGCCCTGCTCGGCATAGTTCATAGCTTCTCTGAGTTCTTCAAGCCCCTTCGCCACGGCAAGGCAGTGATCCATGAAGGGGAATGGGACTTAGAGGTAATTAACTTGTGCTGGATAAGACATAGTCTCTTTTCAAACACAACAGCTTTCTTCTGAAAAAGAAAAGCAAAAGCAAAAATGTCTCACTTCCAACACCCTGTATATTCAGAAGCAATGTCCAAAGTCTATTTTTCTGGAAAAGAGTAAAGTAATTCAATTCGGTTTGTTCACCGAAGGCCAAGAAGGGCCACATCTTTCAGTATTTAGTGTTAGATTAATGGAGAGAAAGACAGGTAGTGAAATCTTGCAGAAATAGCATTTCCTCGCAGCTGGAAGTTTCCACTTCCCAGTTCCATGTACTCTGAACAGTAGGTAATATATTTCTTGAGGACAGCAACATTGGAGGGCAGGGTGACCAAAAAGGTATTAAATCACCTATCATCCCACATCTGTACGAGAATGCCTCTTTTAGCCGAAACACCATCAGCAAATTGTAATGCACAGCAGGAAGTTAAAGGATTTTCTTGGAAGAAAAACAACATATTCCAATGTGCTATGATGTTCTCCACAGCATGATAGCACATCGGCAGCTGTCCAACCATTGCAAGAGATAGCAACAAGAAAATAATTCCAAAGACAGATTAGTTTGAACCAATTATTAGAACAGAGCTCTCAAATTGTCAAGCTGGGCTTTTGAGAATTTCTCGGTAGATTCCTGGATGTCTAAGGGTGGATTCCCCCCCCCCCCCCAACTGGATGAAATATGTTACTAGTATCTTGTGAGCGCGCTCCAGGCTGGGCTACAAAGTTTTATGATTATAAAGTCAAATAGGTTGGCTGATTCCCCACCTACCTCTTTTCCTTTGTATTAACTTGTGGCAAGTTACTATCATTGGATGAATGGATTGTGTCAATTAATACCTAGTTCTTCTCTTGGTTTCTGCTAGCTCTTGGGTAGATTTGTCCTCTTCAACATTACACCAGCATGGTTACTGGAACACAGGTGCAGTGTGTGTATTTTTGGCTAAAATATGGGTAGCATATTATTATCCCCTTGTTTGAACTAAATAGGTGTTCTTTTTAAGGACAACGGTATCTTGGTTTAAGAACAGCTTAGTTTATGAACAATTTGAATTAAGAATGCTGCAAACCCAGAAGTAAGTGTTTTGGTTTGTGAACTTTGCCTTGGAAGCAGAACATGCTCCGCTTCCGGTTGAGTGTGTTCCATTTGTAAATTGGGTCCCCAGCTGCTATGGGAAAGCACACCTTGGTTTAAGAATGCTTTGGTTTAAGAACGGACTTCCAGAACGGATTGAGTTCATAAACCAAGGTACCACTGTACTAAATTGATAACTTATTTATAGGCTCACTGTAACAGTTTTTAATGCTAGATTTATTTATTTATTTAATTTTTTTTTATTTGATTTTTAAAGGTAAAGGTAAAGGTACCCTGCCCGTACGTGCCAGTCGTGTCCGACTCTAGGGTTGTGCGCTCATCTCACTTAAGAGGCCGGGAGCCAGCGCTGTCCGAAGACACTTCCGGGTCACGTGGCCAGCGTGATGAAGCTGCTCTGGCGAGCCAGCACCAGCGCAGCACACGGAAACGCCGTTTACCTTCCTGCTATAAAGCGGTACCTATTTATCTACTTGCACTCAGGGGTGCTTTCGAACTGCTAGGTGGGCAGGAGCTGGGACCAAAAGATGGGAGCTCACCCCACCATGGGGATTCAAACCGCCGACCATACGATCGGCAAGTCCTAGGCACTGAGGTTTTACCCACAGCGCCACCCACGTCCCTTATTTGATTTTACAAGTGTATTTAGAGATTTTTCTGAATCTCCAGACTTTCCATCTTCCCCTCCATGGGTCCTATTGTCAACCTTTTCAACTGCATATTATTTCATAGTCCATATTTTATATCTTTCCATATTGTCCATTATATTTGCTACAAGTGTTATTACAATCCTGCTAATGTTTTCATCTGCTTACAGTGATCTCCTAAATAAATTATAATTTCCCCCCATTCTTTATTGAAGTTCTTGTCTTCTTGGTTCTTGAGCTTTCCGGTCAGTTTTGCCATTTCGGAATAGCCCATCAGCTTGGTTTGCCATTCCTCTCTGGTAGGGACCGTATCTTGTTTCCATCTTTCGGCTAGTAGCATCCGCTCGGCTGTTGTCGCACACATAAAAAGTATTTTCTGCTCCTTTGGGATATTGGTACCTACAATTCCTAATAAAAATGCTTGTGGGTTTTGTTTTAAAATAAAGGTTATTTTTTTAAAAAAAATCATTTCATTATATATCATTTTCCAAAATGCTTTTATTACCTTACACGGCCACCACATAGGGTAAAAGGTACCTCCTTCTTCTTTTTTACATTTCCAGCAGGTAATTGTACTTGTCTTACACATTTTTGCTAACTTACTAGGAGTCAAATACCACTGGTTGTTACATCATTTTCATATAGTTTTCTTTCAGTGCACAGCATGCCAAGATACCACCAGAATTTTTAATATTGTTTTGTTGCCAACTGATAACAATGAACCTGGGAAGCTGCCTTATACCTAATTACACCATTGGTCCACCCAGCTTAGTATCATTTACCCTGGCTAGCAATGGCTCTCCAGAATTTCAGTCAAGGATGCTTTCCTCAGCCCTTCCTGGAGATGGATTAAACCAGGGACCTACTGCAGGCAAACTATCTGCTCCAACAGAGCTCAAGCTCTTCCTCCTAGAGTAGCTTGTTTTTGTAAGAAGTTTTGAGCTGGTTTGGACTTCTTTGGAGATAGAAAAGTGGGGCACATATACAAATGATGATAATATGCTATTTCAGTCCATTATTCCTGAGGCTGTCTTTAAAAATGGTTGAGAAACTGTCATTGGAACTGGAACTGTCATTTTGATCATATTATATCAGTACTTTACTGGCTGCGTTGGTACCCAGTCCATTTCCAGGCTCAGTTTGAAGTGGTGTTTCGAACCTAGAAAACCGTCAGTGCCTCCTCCAGCACGTAACTGCCGAAGCCCTAAAGTCATTTTGAGGAGGCCCTGCTCTGGGTGTCACCACCAAGTTGTGGTGTAATGGCTAGACCACTGGGCTTGAGAGACTCAAGTTCAAATCCCTAAAAAAGGGGTAAAGGACCCCTGACAGATAAGTCCAGTCACGAACGACTCTGGGGTTGCGGCTCTCATCTCACTTTGCTGGCTGAGGGAGCTAAAGTTTGTCTGCAGAGAGTTTTTCTGGGTCATGTGGCTAGCATGACTAAGCCGCTTCTTGCAAAACCAGAGCAGCGCACAAAAATGTCATTTACCTTCCCACCAGAGTGGTACCTATTTATCTACTTGCATTTTTTGGCATGCTTTCGAACTTCTATGTTGGCAGAAGCAGGTACTGAGCAATGGGAGCTCAGCCTATCACGGGGATTCGAACCGCCGACCTTCTGATTGGCAAGCCCAAGAGGCTCAGTGGTTTAGACCACAGCGCTAAGCCCTACTTAGCCACAAAGCTCACTGGGTGACACTAGGCAAATCCCTACGTCTCAGCCTAAAGTAATCCCATGAGGTTGGTGAGTACAAAATTCATGGCGGGGATGGGGGGGACGATGCATCAAGGTCTTCAGAAGAGAGGTATAAGTGTAAGTAAAAATCATTAGAAATGAAGTGAGGCTAGTGGCTACCAAGGTGAAAACCTTTGCCATGCTTCTCTGTGGTCTTTTTACCACCAGGTGAAAAACTTTTTTTTTTAATTTACCCAAATTTTTTTAATGCATTTTAAGCTAATTTCATTGTGCCTTATTGTGGCTTTAATCAAAGCTGCCAACTGTTTATATTCTCTCTATTATAAGGAAACTTCCCAGCTCCCTCTCTCTTTGTGATTGCTTATTGTAGATTTTAATTATTCTGTATTGTATGTTTAAGGTTATCTTCTTTGTGAACCACCCAGGGGATCATTGCTGGTGATGGAATACTGTGAAGGGTTTGATCTCAGGAACATGCTTCTGTGAATAGGATTGAGGGGGTAGTCATTACTTCATCCTCTTTCCTACGCCAGAAAAAGAAACCTCTCCATATTTTAAATTGCAAACCAATTTGTGCAAGTTCTTCGATTTTGCTTCCCCCACCAGCAACTTTCAAAAGCAGCATGCACACCAACTTGACTTATGGCAGTTCAGCCTGCTGGCCAGTTTAAAGGTCCCTATTTTAAAAAGCATAATATTTCCATCCTCCAAGTAAATCCTACCGAAATGTTTTCAGGTTTTCAGGAAGAGAGAATGTGGCCATTTGACTTTCCCAATGGGTGGCACATCCCAAAATCATTGCAGGAGGCTCCATTTCCAAAGATTGAATCAGATCGCAGGGAAGGGGCTATTTCCTCCGCTCTCGGCATCAAAGCTGGAGTCAATCCTGAGAGCCGAGTGTTAACAGAGTGATACCAGCTATCAAAGGCAATCTCTGCAGACAAAGATAAATCCAATCTGGGAAGGGTTCTCTGAGCCACTGCCAAAGAAGATGGCAACAAATGTATCCTTAATTGAGTTTTCAGCAACTTGCGCAGCTGAGGTTCCTTACTGCAGTGAGAAGAGTTTGCCTCCCTCCTGTTTCCTGACTCCAGGCAACAGCAGACGATAAGGACAGGCCATTTTAATAATTTCCCTAAGAGGAGGAAACTGCTAACTGTCTGACGCTATGCTCACATGCAAGCTGTCTCATCAGCTCATGCTGAAGCCTGTAATCTGATTTTCCTAGCAAAGATGTCATAGTGATGAGTAATCCTTATGGTTTTGACATGGGTCCATGCTCATGTGGATATTTATCTGTATACCCTTGGAATGGCCACACAAGTGACTTCCTCCATTTCAGTACCTACATTAAAAAGAGAAGTTGAGGGATAGCTCAGTTGGAAGAGCATGAGACTCTGAATCTCAGGGTTGTGGGTTTGAGCCCCACGTTGGGTGAAAGAAGAAGTGTGCATGCACACGAAAGCTCATACCAAGGACTAACTTAGTTGGTCTTTAAGGTGCTACTGGAAGGAATTTTTTTGTTTTGCATTGCAAGGAGTTGGACTAGTTGACCCTCATGGTGCCTTCCAATCTACAAGTCTATGATTCTGTGATTCTGAATTAAGGGGTGGTATCCAATGCTAGCCTTACTCAGAGTAGACCCATAGAGTGTGAGCAGTGTTTTTTCCCCTAAAAAAATAAATAAAAATGTTTAGGGGTACTCTCATTTTCCCACTCATATTGAAATATGAGGCAAAACTTAGATTCACAAAATGTTTAGGGGTGTCCCCAGAAATCCCTGCGTAACCCCAGAAAAAAGCACAGTGTGAGAGTAATTTAGGTTCATTAGGACTCACCCACAGCACAGATCTGAGTGGTTTTCTAACTATCCCATGCTTTTTACGCATGGGTCCACATGGTCTTGCCTTTGTCCCGCTGCTTTCACCCAGAAAACCCACTCTTTAGCATCAAATCGGAACAAACAGCAATCTGCCGAAAACCCAAGTGTCATTTGTTCTGATTCAGAGCTAAACTGCAGGTTTCCCTGGGGGAAAGCAGCAGGGCAAATAGGGGTGTGGATAGGCTTCTAAATGCATCTAATCTGAATAAGAACAGGATTGGCTGAAATGCAGAGACTGTTTTCTTAGGGCAACTGTTGAGATTTAAAATGGCATAGCGTTCATGCTGTCCAGATTCGAAAGTGGTTGTTTCTCTTGTAAAATCTCACAGAAAGACAGCACCAATTGACATTTCACCATCATCATTACAGAACTATCAGCAGACATGCCTCTGCTGCAAAAGGTTCCATAGACAAAAATAGATAGGTCCATGTCCCCAAGGAGTTTGCAGTCCACAAACAGACTGTGTGTGTGTGGGGGGGGGGAATCAACAACATGGAGAAGCAAGACTGAAGAGGATGAATGAGGGGAAATGGTACCGCATGTACTTAAAATGTGTTTGCCAAAACAGTAAATCAAAAATAACCCTGCCCCACTGTTGTCACATTGGCTATATGTATTGCACCATTTGTATGAAGCATTTCCATTGAGGTCTTAACAATATGTGTGAATGGGCCATGGTATGCAGCCATGCTTTTAGGGTGCACATGAAAGACTTACATGAATGAGTGTTTTAATAATAACCAACATAACAATTCTGAGACTACAGAAGTTGCCATTTGCACCGTCCTTTAGAAAAGAGGCAATGTGCATGCAGCCTGCAAAGTGAATGTTATGTTATGAAATAACACTGCAGAAAAGTAAGTACCCTAAAAGCTTTTGAATGTTGTGAATCATGGACTGTAAATAGCACGCCTTTTGAAAAATAAATTTTCTTTCCTTTTAAAAGGTGGATGCTGCTTCAGTTTGGCATAATATTTCCTTCCTAAATCCTGATTAGGAGCAGGAACTCGGGGGAACTCAGTTATGGTACCTCTCAGGTGGGTGTCATTGCCATTCTAAGAGAACAAGGGAGGTGTTCATGGTGAATTCCAACACCTCTTTTTCTAGGAAAAGAGCACAGATTAGGAGCCCATTAATGCAATTAAACAAGGATCCATTTTGATGTGGGATAGCATCACATTGCTCTATTAGAGAAGCAAAGCTTAGTTTTCTCTGTACTTAAAAAAAGAAAAAAATGTTGAGAAGGATTGGCATATGTATCTATACCTGACAAGGACTTAGTGTTTGTAATAAGGCCAGGTAGGAATTCAAGCGCTCACCCCACTGCCCTGTGTTGCACAAAGATGCAATGATGGAAACAGCTGTACACCCCAACCCAAAGCCCTATGTGTGCTGTAATGCACACACAAGCCATAATCCCAAGAGCTACTTGAGGCATGCTTGAAGGCTTCCGCATGCCAAACCTTGGAACAGCAGGTCCCCTGTGCCATATGTCAAACAGCTTTTTAAAAATCACATTTCAACAGTGATTTGATGTGCAATGTGAGAGGCTGCTGCTCAGGAAATACATGTCCAAAATCCCTCTTGCTGTGCACGCACCTATCTGTATTGCTCTTTTGAGTTTTCAATAATGCTACTGTGCCTACAGATTGTGACAGTGTCACAAATGCCCAGTCCAAGTATTGAGGAAGTTGAGACAATGGGAAGGGAGCAATTAGGACCCAATAGAGGCAAGATGGGAGAAGATGGAACAGAAAACCTGCTCAGGCAAGAATTACTATTGATGGAGACCTATCACACCAGAAGCCAAGGTTAACAATAAGGTAGAAGTAATTTTCATAGAGGTATTATAAACAGAGAAGACCAGAAGTAGGGACTGGTGAATCACAGCACTTGTGCAACTGTTCATTTGTGATTCTGTTCCATCCCATTTATACAGTGGTATGTACATTTTTAAAAAACACACCCATGTGCAATTCTAAATGTATGCACCCAAAACAAAAGCCATTACACCTGTTTACAAGGTGATCCAATACCCAAGGCCTGCTTTTTATTTGATAGATAATGACTGCTTGGAATAGATACAGAGTATGTCACAAAATATGCCCTGGGAGCAATGAGATGTGTTGATGTCCTATCCCTCCTAGGGGTATTGTTTTGGGGGAAAGATGGGTGCCTCCAAGGAAATTTGTGGCCCCATTTTCACTAACTGTGAAACCACCCACCCACTTTCTAGCCACTGTGTTTATTGCCTGTTTATCCCGCCCCCCTCGAAACACAAATGTGGAATTTGTTTGAGTCAGAATCCCAAAGGAGGACTACATTCCAATCTGAACATTAGTCAAAGAGGAGGAACTCTGATGCTGTGGCATGCCTAACCACAACACCTGGGTAAACCTATGCTCAGAATAAAGAGGTGAGTCAACTGCTGTTGCATTAAGAGGGCCACAGTGTCAGGCTTCAGGGAATCCTATACCTTGCACAGTGGCAGCCAAGAAGCAGATAAACAAGAAGAGTTCTTACCAAGTAGTTTATTCAATATACACAGAGGGAGACGAAGGAATGCTTCTTAGATAATGGCATTGTTCCAAGTCCCACCCCCTCAGTCTCTCCTATTCTACATCATCCCTGTGCCAGCTGATCTGTGAATTCTGCCTCTGAGCTTTCTGTTCCACTACTCTCAAGCACACCTGGTTCTGGAAGGGGTGGCGGTGGAATGCTCTCAAGAGACACTGAGTATGTTAGTTGTCTCCCTCCTAGTGGTTCTTGTTCCTGCTGCTCCCCCAATATTTTCCAGTTTCTCCCCTCTGCAGCCTCTGAACTATGCCCTTCTGCAAACCACTGTTCTGAATCTATACTTTCCTCCTCTTCCCCGGGAAGGTGCAGGAAGAGGAGGGGCAGTCCCCACAATTCCTCCTCAGTCCAGTCCCTGATACACAACTTTAGTAATATTTAGAATAATAGATACTAAATCGGGGTGGTTAAAGGCTGGCTCAAGGCAATCCATGTGCCCTCGAACACATTTTTCTGGCCAAACGAGATCCCACATATTTTGACAGTTGGTGGGGAATCAAATAGATAAAAAGGTTTGTGTGTGTGTGTGTGTGTTTAAAAAAAGATTAGCCACCCCTGCATCTTTGTGTGAGAACCTTGGTTAAGGCAGGCATTGGTTTGCAGCCCTGTACCCCCATCTAGATAACAAAGAAGCCTTTTTATGCCTGCGCTCACTCATGGTGAGTTGTCTGCTCGTGGGTGGCTTGCTAGGTCACTACTTATGTAGGTTTGCTCTAAATAAAAATGGAGATGTGACCATCCACTGTTCCACTATATTAAGCTACTTCCATTGTTGAAAGCTCTTTGGAGTTTTTGTTTATTTCTTTACCTTGATTTACTTTTCCCTATATTACTTTCCAGGGAACGTAATGTATATTACATTTTCTCATCAAGACTCATCAGATCTAGGATGGTGGCATACAGGAGCACTATATCAGACAGCTTTGTTTATATAAAGTTCAGAGCAGCAGAACTGAATTTTGCATAAATCCCTGCAGCCTTTCTTGCTGTGCAAGTTTATGTTAGGGTTAACAATGGAGCCATTTGTTGATCCTGCAGAATGTTCCAGAATGCCTTCAATCATTGCAGACCTGCCCACCCTAGACTATCTTACATAGGAGAACCTGGAAAAGGACAAAGTTCATGGTCAATGACTAGTTTTTATGGCAAAGGTAAACAAAGAAGAAAGAAAGAAAAAGAGGTAAAGGTAAAGTCCAGTCAAAGGCGACTATGGGGTTCTGGCACTCATCTCATTTTCAGTCAGAGGGAACCGTTGTTTGTCCACAAACAGCTTTCTGGGTCAAGCGGCCAGCAGGACTAAACCATTTCTGGCACAATGGAACACCATGATGGAAACCAGAGTGCATGGAAACACTGTTTACCTTCCTGCCACCTATTTTTTTACTTGCATGGGCGTGCTTCCAAACTGCTAGGTAGGCAGAAGCTGGGTCAGGAGCTCACCCCATTGTGCGAATTCAAACCGCCAACCTTCTGATTGGCATGCCCAAAAGGCTCAGTGGTTTAGACTACAGCGCCACCCACTATTTATGGCAGGGGTATTCAGAGGAGGTGATATGGGTCAGTGGCACTAGGGTCTCCAGTTGTCGATTAGTTGCCAGATAAACAACATGCTTTATCTGTTTGCTTGTATGAAACCACAGACACTTTGTTCTTTGTGCAGGGGCACAGCAACGAACCACGTTCATTCACTTTTCCTCACTGTCTCCCACTTTACCTTGATTGCTTTAGAATTGCAGAGTTAAGAAGCTGGTTTCTAATAGCAACTATTGTTAAAGAGAAGCTGATTAGTTATAGATTTAGACTTAAGCAACTGTTGTCTACCCCTTAATCTGTGAGGTAATTGTATACCTGTCTATAAAGAAAATAACTAAGTGCAGACTTTGCCTTTTTATCTTCTTCCCCCAACCCTCATTCTGAGAAAGGGCCTCAGAAGTACAGAGCTGAGGCTTCAGAAGTACCCTGGACAGCTCCCTGCAGGGCTTTGGCTGCCACCTCCACAAGCGCAAAGGTTTGCTGTTGTTTCAGCTGTAAAGGTAAAGGTAAAGGTACCCCTGCCCGTACGGGCCAGTCTTGACAGACTCTGGGGTTGTGCGCCCATCTCACTCAAGAGGCCAGGGGCCAGCGCTGTCCGGAGACACTTGCGGGTCACGTGGCCAGCGTGACATCGCTGCTCTGGCGAGCCAGAGCTGCACACGGAAACGCCGTTTACCTTGCCGCTGGTAAGCGGTCCCTATTTATCTACTTGCACCCGGAGGTGCTTTCGAACTGCTAGGTTGGCAGGCGCTGGGACCGAGCAACGGGAGCGCACCCCGCCGCAGGGATTCGAACCGCCGACCTTTCGATCGGCAAGTCCTAAGCGCTGAGGCTTTAACCCTCAGCTGTAGCCGTCCTCAAACTGAGCCTTCAATAGGAGAGGTAACTCTATTCCAATTGCTAACTCTATCTTTGGTAAGTGGAGCCTCTTCAGTTAAATGGGCCCAGCTTGCTTTAGCAATGAATGACACAGGAAGAGTAGAGGAGACTATGGTTCCACTAAGCCTTCTGAGTGGAGAATGGCAACACAACACCCCCAGGCCAGATATATGATGGCACATTGGGCTCCTCTTGTGCAAATGCTTCTGACTGGATATGTATACCTGGGGCTGGTCCTGAGGCCAATTCCCCCTTGCACTCAGAATCTTCAACTTCATCTCCTGAGGAAGAAGAGTCCTATCTAGAGGGTCATGACACACACATATTGAGATGTTCTTCAAATATAATCTCAAATCAATCATGAAACACAGATCTAATTCTCCCAAGAGGGTTTGGTGGCCTCCTTGTGAATTCCTGCTAGAGTTGCCCTACTTTATAAAGGACCATCCTTTATTTGAAGGGCTGTCAGTTCCAAAGATAACCATCAGGAGAAAGAGCATGAGCCTTGAACTACCTGGTCAGCAGACTAAAAGGCACATGGGTAATATGCAAACATAAAAATTAGCATAGGAAATGTTGTGCACATGTATATCCTCTTTTGTCCTCTCTTCTATTGATGCATATCATCTTTTTGATGAGGATAGGTTGTTACCAAAATGCCTGTTCCTATGCTTTAGCAGCAGTTTGTGTAAATATGTTACAGTGAGTTATCTCCATGCTATGAATATGCATCTTATTTGCTCATCAGCTTTTCTCTGCAGATGAGTTGCAAGGGAGAAAATTAGACTAGGTGAATCTATTCTTATCCAGTCAGTTGGCAACCCTAAATCCCATGCCAACACCATAAGGTATCTAGAGTCAGTAAACATATAATCAAAGTCAATATTTTTGTTTCATTGTGTATCTCTATTCACTTACATTGAATCCCCATAATCTATGTGTTAAAACAAAACAAGTTTTAAATGTTCCCTCTTTGGCTTAACGCAACAGTTACATTACTGCTGCTAATTAAATACAACTGAAAAAACTTCATTCATAAACACTGAATCTGCGGAACTTTAATCCTACAAATGAAAACACTGAAATATTTTCCTAAGCAGCAAAGTATAAACCCTGAAAGCCATCTAGAAACTTCCATTGCTCCTTCTGTTTATCCTGCACACAAAAACTGTTTAGCCTTCAGTTCATGACTACAGGGTGGGGTGATAATTGCAGCAATTACAGATTGACTAACTTCCTAACCTTTTGGTGAATGTTCAATTAAATTTTATTGTGTAGAAGTTAACAGCAGCTATCATGCTATAAAGTTCTCCTTGAGACATATTAAATAGCCACAGTTGACTTTTCAACTGTCTGTCATCAAAACTGCAGCTATACCAACATTTCCCAAAGTTTTGATACCTGGGGTGCAATGATGATGATGATGATGATATTGAGATATATATATATATGCTTTCGTAGATTTTCACGGGTACAGGAATGCAGGTTTTGGTGTCCTCGGGTGTCTTCCCGTGTAAAAGTTGGGGTGTCTAGGCGACGTTTCGACGAGGTCTCACTCGTCATCTTCAGGCTGGTGCTTTCGGCTTCTTGTTACTGGAACAGAGCGGGATCTCAATGTTTGAGTTCCTATAAATACTGTAGAGGGGGTGTGGTGTCTAGCCTCCAATGTTCTGGGCAGAGAGGAAGTTCCCAGGCTAGTGTGCCTTTTCTTCTTTTGTTCCTTAATTACTTGAGAGATACCTTGAGTGATTTCTTGAGTGATATCCTGAGTACCACTTAGGTGGGTCATTAGGTGTGGATTAGTTGCTAAAGTCTTTGTGTCTTGACCTCTTGAACTTTGTGAAGAGTTTTCCTGAGAAGATGGCTGTATTGCACTTAGTTGTGCTTTGGCTTGGCTTCGTGTATAGGGGCGAGCTGTGGTTTTGTGGCTTGTGTCAGCCAGATCTGTGTAGGGATTGCAGGGGGGTGCAGCATCCGGAGGTGCCACCATGGATTGGCTACTGGATGGTGTCAGTAATTCATCTGTGGAGAGGGTCTGGGTTTGGGTCTGGTGTGGTTGATTGGTGTTGGCGTTCTGTGTGCCTCTGGATCTGGTGTCAGTTTTGATGAACACATCGGACTACCAAGCAAAACTATCAAAGCTACTCCAAGATCCTGCCTACAAACCTATAAAAACAGATCCCACCACCTATCTGGAAAAAACCACCAAATCCAAAATAAAAGCCTCTCCTATCAGTGAAGAAATCCAGCTAAGAATCATCCCCAGAGAAAAATCATCCAGATGCCCCAAACTCTACGGCCTCCCCAAGATACACAAAGAAGGAACACCACTCAGACCAATAGTCAGCTCCATAGGCTCACCTCTACAAAATCTCGCTAAATTTCTCGCCAAGCAACTTCAGCCCTATGCAGAATCCATCTCTTCACACGTACCAAACTCCTTCCAGTTCATAGAAACAATAAAGAAGCAAAACCTACATCCTAATGACCTACTTGTGAGCTTCGATGTTGTATCTCTCTTCACACAAGTGCCCATTAATGAAGCCTTGACAGCTATTCAAAACAAATACAATCCCCCCGAATACATCTTGGACCTGACCAACCACTGCCTAACCAACACGTACTTCATCCACAATGGACAAAGATACAAACAGATAGAAGGAGCACCTATGGGATCACCCCTCTCACCGGTCATCGCAAACCTGTACATGGAACACTTTGAAACCAATGCTTTAGACAAGTCAGAACACAAACCCAAACTTTGGCTCAGATATGTTGACGACACCTTTGTAATTTGGCCACACGGGAAGGAAAAACTGGATAGCTTCCTCACACATCTCAACAACTTACACCCCAAAATACAATTCACTATGGAAATAGAAGCCAACAACCAACTTCCCTTCCTTGACGTCCTAATCTACAAAAAACCTGATGGCTCCCTAGGACACACTATCTACCAGAAAAAAACACACACCAACCGCTACTTACATGCACAATCACACCACCACCCTGCACAAATAAACTCCGTAGCCAAGACTCTCATCTCCAGAACCAAACGCCTGGCTGACAAAGACCACTTGACAACTGAGTTACAGAATCTCTCAAATGTGTTAATTGCCAATGGATACCAGCAAAACAGGATTACGAAGCTAATCCAAAAGGAAACACCCCCCAAAAACCAAGACACAGAAGAAAACAATGGCATGGCCCTCCTTCCTTATATCAAGGGCACTACAGATAAAATTAGCAAAATCCTCCATAAACACAATATCAAAACAGCCTTTTGCACCAACCAAAAAATAGCCAATATCCTCAGAAACCCCAAGGATAAAATCCAGTTGGAAAACCAAGGGATCTATGAAATACCCTGCAAAGTCTGCCCAGCCACGTACATTGGACAAACAAACAGACGAATAAATGCACGTATCGCAGAACACAAGAATGCCGTCAAAAAAGAAGAAAAAACTTCCTCTCTTTTCCAACACATGAAAGAAACAGGACACGAAATTAATTTTGCAGATTCCAAATTGCTCTTTAACACGGAACATCACCACAAGAGAATAATCATGGAAGCCATCGAGATAGAGAAACACCCTCACAACATGAACAAGCGTGACGACACATCCCGCTTGCCAGACATCTGGAAATTAGCCCTCCCCACAAAAACTGACACCAGATCCAGAGGCACACAGAACGCCAACACCAATCAACCACACCAGACCCAAACCCAGACCCTCTCCACAGATGAATTACTGACACCATCCAGTAGCCAATCCATGGTGGCACCTCCGGATGCTGCACCCCCCTGCAATCCCTACACAGATCTGGCTGACACAAGCCACAAAACCACAGCTCGCCCCTATACACGAAGCCAAGCCAAAGCACAACTAAGTGCAATACAGCCATCTTCTCAGGAAAACTCTTCACAAAGTTCAAGAGGTCAAGACACAAAGACTTTAGCAACTAATCCACACCTAATGACCCACCTAAGTGGTACTCAGGATATCACTCAAGAAATCACTCAAGGTATCTCTCAAGTAATTAAGGAACAAAAGAAGAAAAGGCACACTAGCCTGGGAACTTCCTCTCTGCCCAGAACATTGGAGGCTAGACACCACACCCCCTCTACAGTATTTATATGAACTCAAACATTGAGATCCCGCTCTGTTCCAGTAACAAGAAGCCGAAAGCACCAGCCTGAAGATGACGAGTGAGACCTCGTCGAAACGTCGCCTAGACACCCCAACTTTTACACGGGAAGACACCCGAGGACACCAAAACCTGCATTCCTGTACCCGTGAAAATCTACGAAAGCAAATATATATATATATATATATTCATTCACCTTTTCTGCAGATGGGACATAAGGTAGCTTACTGATAAAAACAAGAACTGCTAAAAACATAGAAAAATAAATCATTAAAATGCAATTCAGCATTGAATTAAAACTATATACGTATATAAAATTTACAGTGGTACCTGAGGTTAAGTACTTAATTCCTTCCAGAGGTCCGTTCTTAACCTGAAACTGTTCTTAACCTGAAGCACCACTTTAGCTAATGGGGCCTCCTGCTGCTGCTGCGCTGCCACTGCATGATTTCTGTTATCCTGAAAGTAAAGTTCTTAACCCGAGGTAATATTTCTGGGTTAGTGGAGTCTGTAACCTGAAGCGTATGTAACCTGAAGCGTATGTAACCCGAGGTACCACTGTATTTAGAATGTACCAATAACTGCAATAAAATCAGCATAGCACCATCCCTTTAAATGAAAGCAGTCAATCCCAAAAGTGTATTGGAACAAGAAAATTGTGACCTGCCAGTGAAAGGACTGCAAGGTAGGAGCAAGTCCAGCTTTTCTGGGGAGGAAGTTCCAAAGTCTGGGAGCCGCCACCAAGAAGGCCTGTCCTGTCCCCACCATGTATGCCCGTGAGGGTGGCAGGTCTGAGGGAAGGCCCTCCCCTGAAGATCTCAAACCCCAGGCAGCTTCATATGAGGGGATATTATCTTTCAGATAACTTGGACCTGGGCTGTGTAGGGCTTTATCGGTGATGACAAGCATTTTGCAAGGAAGTGGTATGTTCCCTATAGCCAGCTGCTTAAGCAGACCTAATTCTGGATTCTATGTATATTTATACATTAATGTGTAAGTGTATAAATGTATATGCATATTTATACATTATATCCTTTGCTTAATGAGACCAGCACTTTGCACTGTGCATGGAAACAGACAGGTAAGCAGGGCAGCCAGTGTAGCAAGGGAGGTGCTGTAACTTTCCAGTAGTCCCAACAGTTAACTTCATCCCCAGAAACACACTCCTTCATTGTCTCCTGAGGCAGATGGGTGCTAACCAAAGTAGACCCATTGAAATCAATTGGATTTAAGTTAGGGGCAGGGGTTGCCATGGTTGGGCATTTTCCAAGGCTACATTGCAGGGCTTGGATCACTGACTCCCTGACTTGTCTACAGTACAGAAATAAAATCCACATGCATTGCCCCACCCACTTTTGCCTCTGTCCCCACCCACCCATGTCATGTGACACCTGAAAAGTTGTCCAGAAGGCAATGTGGCCTTTGAACTGAAAGAAAATTCCCTACCACAATATCTTCTCTTCTTCTTTGGCGATCACTCGTAGCTGAGCAAGCTTGTAAAGGAAGGCAGACTATGTTTAGGGAACCTTTTCTAGCCTCTCCCCCTTTTGGGGTGAGCAGAGTGGATCTTAAGTAGGGTTGCATGGATACAGCTGCTCAGCTGCCTCATTCCTTGAGTCAGAGCGACTGAATCTTTATCCACTACCCATGTGCCGGTTCATGACTAGGGGCTTCCAGATTTCACAGCCCCTGCCCCTGTTACCATTTGCCGATCACCATGGGACAATTGGGGGTTTGAGTCAGGGATGGGTTTTTGGAAGATGTCTGTGCGTGAATTTGTTTTATGTGTGTAGATCAGTGCAGGCTGACCAATGCACAGTTTTCGCAATAAGACTCTATTCCGATGGCATGAGTATCACGATGACCAATATATTCTGATCTGCTGCAGCCTTCACAGCCGTTGTAACATACCACTTGTTAACATCTGCCTGTTCTGCCGTTGAGGACTTCTTGGATCATTCTTTGTCTAGCTCCTCCCCTTTGAACTTACTGCCTTGGGTGGCCCTGCTGGGAGTATGAAACTCCTGACGGCTTCTTTCACAAGGGTCATAGGAACGTGCAAGCCCACTCACACTGTAATCTCCATGTTGTGAAAGTTAGCATCAACATTTCTACCCAGAACTCAATGTAACTGAATGGCGAAAAGCCTTGAGGGACACTTGCATAATCTAAAGTCAAAACCTGTTTCATCCCAAAGAACCTGGGTTCAATGCCATGCTTGTCAAGGATAACAGCATATAATAGAACTGGATGCATAGCTACTGTTGGCTTGTTCCAAAAGTTAAGTGCAGAGTTCAAGCTGCTCACCTTTAATTCCCTCCTACTAAAAACTTACTGAACCCTAAACAACCTTCGCAGTGGCTGTTTGCCATTTTTCATTAAGCAAAGGATATACAGGTACACATCAGTCAAACACAATACAGTATTTATGTCAAGCTGGCGTGTCACTCTAGTTTAGGTCTGCACGGCAGCTGAAGTGACAAGTTATGTCTATCCACTGGAATGCAGTCATGTAATTTCTCAGGAACACATGTCACCACAGTATAAATTAGCTGTGCTTTTCCTAGCTGAAAATAAGTCAAAATCATTTCGCATTTTCTGTAGGACTGGAGCTGTCTGCCAGTGGTGCAGAGCGCATGGGGAACAGGTACACAAAGTTGGCTGATTTATGAGACACCACTTGTCAGTCTTGTTTTCCGTATAACAAGCAGCAAGATGAAATGATAGAAAGAAGCATGATGGGAAAAGTTTAGTCTTACAAAAAGTTGTGTCAACACAGGAAGCAGATTTCATATTAGTACTGAACAGACACACACACACACACACACACACACACACACATTCAGGCTAATATCTGAGATTTAAATAAAGAAGTGAATAGATTTTCCCCAGCGAGTGTCAGAACAAAAATGGAATTATAACTCTATAAAGTTGTACTGCATAAATACAATCATTATGAAATGGTCTATCATTGATACCAGTAGTTCAGCAGTAGTCAATGTAGCACCCTCCAGGTATTGTTAAGCTACAACTCCCAATGCTTCACAATGTCCATTCTTCACTTGGCATTACCTACAGTAGGGATGTGGGTGGCACTCTGTTCTAAACCACTGAGCCTCTTGGGCTTGCTGATCGAAAGGTTGGCACGGTTCGAATCCCCTGACGGAGTAAGTTCCCATTGCTCTCGCAGCTCCTGCCAACCTAGCAGTTCGAAAGCACACCAGTGCGAGTAGATAAATAGGTACCACTGTGATGTGCCATTCAACCCCACAAGAGTGACTCAAGAGAGCTATATATGCTATTAAATTATTATTTAGCTATGATGCTATAGTTGTGATGATATCAAGGGCTGGGCAGAGAAGGAGAAGTGGTGGAGACCGCCTCCCCATCCTGACCCTTCCAGGGAGGAGGAGGAAAAAGAAGATAGTATAGATTTACAACAGGGATTTGAGGGAGGTAGCAGCTTAGAGGTAGTTGAGGGGAAAAGTTGGGAAATCATGGGAGAGCCAGAGCAACACCTGGCTAACATGTTGTCACTAGAAAGCATCTCAGGCCCACCATCTCCCAGAATCTGGCAAGCCTTAAAAGTAGGAGAGCAAACAGCTTAAGACAGAGGGCACTTAGTGGCATCCATAGAGGAGATAATGAGGTTGGTGAATGAGGAAGTGGGTGGTGGAGATTTACTCAGGACAACACCATTAACCAAGAGGCTGGGTTCTATAGCCTCTCTCTGTAAAGTTTGAAATAAAAAAGGAATGTATGAAACTTTTCCTTGTCTTTATACTATTCTGGGCAACCAGCCAAGATCTGCTGACAGCACCCTGGCAGCAGGGAGCAGAGAGCAATAGCCATTCAAATTACATACCTTCCAACCTTTCTTGAGAAAGGAAATGTGGTTGTATGAATCCATCCCAAAGTCAGACATAAAGTTGATTATTTGATGGGTACAGGGTTGTGAATGTATATCTATTGGCCTAAACTTGATGGGTTACAAACTGGCAAACCTATCTAAAACTTTTCCCCAATAGTAAAAGTTAATAAATCCCCCAAATAAAACTATTCCTCACCTGTTATGGAGATCCATCTTGACAGGGCTGAGATGCAGTCTGACTGTTAACTGCTTTTGGCTTTACCAAGACTTAAAGCATAGCAACTTTGTGACATCACATGTGACATCAGAATGGCATATTTCCATTCAACCTAGACTATCTCCATGCCAACAGCAATGGCCAGTAAACATCTGCAACCAAGTAACCATCAGCCTGACTACCCAGTGGTTTCTATCTAGACTATTGGATGTTTAAATTTTGCTCTCATAATCAAAGCCTGGAGAAGAGCTGTGTACATTCTGAAAACCTGCTTCCACTGTTAAAGAAAACTAATTGTCAGAGACTGGGCAGAGGGGACTTAGTGCCACCCGTAGAGTAGGTGATGATGAAGATGATGAGGAAGTGGAAGAGATGGGGGGTGGAGTGGAGATTCACTTGGGACAACACCATCCAAGAGGCTGGGTTCTATAGCCTCTCTCTGTAAAGTCTGAAATGAAAAAAGAACTGTAAGAAACTTGAAACTTTTCCTTTTCTTTATACTTTCCTGTGCAACCAGCGGGGAGCCGCTGACAGCACCCTGACAGATGCTATATACATTATTATTATCACCATCATTATTATTAACAATTCAAAGACAACTCTGGAAGTCTCTGTCCTGCATCCTCTTCCCTTTGCTTTCCTTCTAATCTGTGCCCAGGTTTCTTTCCTTAAACAACAGTGGTTGCTAAAAAGTTGCACACATGCAACTTAGTCTCCATGAGATTTGAGTGTCTGGATTATAGCCAATAGAAATAAATGCCCTTTTTATGATAGTGGCCATTAATATTCATGGAAGGAAAGTGGTAGATCTTGGCAAAATATTTTTGAGCATTTACGCATTACAGTGGTACCTCGGGTTACATATGCTTCAGGTTACAGACTCCACTAACTCAGAAATAGTACCTCGGGTTAAGAACTTTGCTTCAGGATGAGAACAAAAATTATGCTCCGGCGGCGTGGCAGCAGCAGGAGGCCCCATTAGCTAAAGTGGTGCTTCAGGTTAAGAACAGTTTCAGGTTAAGAATGGACCTTCGGAACGAATTAAGTACTTAACCCGAGATACCACTGTATAAGGTTATCATGAGGCGACAAACAGCTATAGTCTCTCTGCATGTGAGGAACAGCTTGGTGCAAATGAATCTCAACAATTAGTCAGCGATCTGTCCTGAAAATCAGTGTTTATGTCATTACAGGCTGGATATGACACCTTCATGGAAAAGTGCTGTGACACCTTGGAGACTAAACTGCCTTATATGTTATTTGAGCTATTATAGGCAATGGCCTACTTCATCAGGTGATAAGCACTCTGGGGAGTGGTAGACACAACATGCAGCATAAAATTAGGGCAGTCTCTCAAGTTGTTTTGCTCCCTGATGTAAAAATGATCTCACTTTCCCCTAGCATATCGTTTTAACGGTTGCAGTTCTGTGCCCTCCCTTGAGGTTGAACTGATTGGCAACTCTTTTTCCCTAACCCATACTAGTGTCTAGAGAAAAAAGGCAATGGAATGCAAGCAGGAAAATTGTATGATGGGCACACAACATAGGGCCTTGTTCCTCAAAGGAGTTGAGCAAGGAGGCACTCTTTTTTGCCCACTTGAGGGCTTCTTTATTTAGGACAACACCTATTTCATTTGTTGTTGTTGTTGTTGTTTAGTCGTGTCCGACTCTTTGTGACCCCATGGACCAGAGCACGCCAGGCACTCCTGTCTTCCACTGCCTCCCGCAGTTTGGTCAAACTCATGTTTGTAGCTTCGAGAACACTGTCCAACCATCTCGTCCTCTGTTGTCCCCTTCTCCTTGTGCCCTCCATCTTTCCCAACATCAGGGTCTTTTCCAGGGAGTCTTCTCTTCTCATGAGGTGGCCAAAGTATTGGAGCCTCAGCTTCAGGATCTGTCCTTCCAGTGAGCACTCAGGGCTGATTTCCTTCAGAATGGATAGGTTTGATCTTCTTGCAGTCCATGGGACTCTCAAGAGTCTCCTCCAGCACCATAATTCAAAAGCATCAATTCTTCGGCGATCAGCCTTCTTTATGGTCCAGCTTTCACTTCCATACATCACTACTGGGAAAACCATAGCTTTTACTATACGGACCTTTGTTGGCAAGGTGATGTCTCTACTTTTTAAGATGCTCCCCCTAAAGCTGTTTGTACTTCCTCATTGGCCCTGGGTAAACATTATTATTATTATTATTATTATTATTATTATTATTATTATTATTATTATTATTAGACATCCTACCCTTCCTCTGTACATGCAGCACTCAGAAGCTTGCAACAATTTTAAAACAATAGGATCTAAGAAAAAATATTATTTTGAGAAAGAGAGATGCAGTACATGAAATGCAAGGAATTCAGCCGCTAAAGAACATCAGTCTGGCAAATCAATTCCTGCCAGAATTTATCTTTGGCTAGGCATCAGAAAGCAAAAAGACAGGGAGTCAAGCAGACCTCCAGAGGTAGGAAGTGCCATAGTTTAGATCTTTTTTTTTAAATAAATTTTTTATTAATTTTCCAATTTTAACAACGAAACAACACCAAACAATGCAAACAACAACAAACACAAACACATACATACATTTTGCTTTCTTAACCTCATTTTCATAAGCCTCTTTTCTCGGACTTCCCCGTACCTTCCCCTTTTTGCATCCTAGTTTCTAAATTTTTCAGCAACCCTTTTAGCCAATTATAGTTTAACTTATTCTCCTTTCAATTACCCTTTAAATCAAAAGATATATATAGCTGTAATTATACATCTTCCTTTCCCTTAACACTTTAACACTCCTCAATTTTATAGCAATTTTTAAGATATGCTTTAAACTTCTTCCAATCTTCCTCCACAGTCTCTTTCTCTTGGTCACGGATTCTGCCGGTCATTTCTGCCAATCCCATAAAGTCGATCACTTTCGCCTGCCACTCTTCCAGCGTGGGTAGCTCTTGTGTCTTCCAATACTTTGCTAGAAGGATCCTTGCTGCCGTTGTGGTGTACATAAAAAAGATCTTATCCCTCCTCGACACCAATTGGCCGACCATACCCAAAAGAAATGCCTCTGGTTTCTTATGAAAAGTACATTTAAGTACTTTCTTAATTTCATTATAAATCAGTTCCCAGAAGGCCTTGATCTTTGGGCAGGTCCACCAAATGTGGAAAAAGGTACCTTCGGTCTCATTACATTTCCAGCATTTATTATTGGGCAAATGGTAAATCTTCGCGAGCTTGACTGGGGTCATATACCACCTGTAAATCATTTTCATAATGTTTTCTCTTAAGGCATTACAAGCTGTAAATTTAATACCTGTGGTCCACAACTGTTCCCAGTCAGCAAACATAATATCATGACCTAAGTCCTGTGCCCATCTAATCATGGCTGATTTTACTGTCTCATCAATTGTATTCCACTTCAACAGCAAGTTATACATCCTTGATAAATTCTTCGTATTGGGTTCTAGCAATTCAGTTTCTAATTTCGATTTTTCCACCTGGAATCCAATTTTCCTGTCTTGTTTAAAGGCCTCCATTATTTGAAAATAATGGAGCCAATCTCGTACCTTGGACTTTATCTTCTCAAAGCTCTGTAATTTAAATTCACCACTTTCTAGTTCTAAGATCTCAAAATATTTTGGCCAATTAGTTCTCATATTAAGTTTCTTCACCTCTTTAGCCTCCATTGGTGATAGCCACCTGGGCGTTTTGTTTTCCAACAAATCCTTATACCGAATCCAAACATTATATAGTGCTTTCCTGACAATATGGTTTTTAAAACCCTTGTGCACTTTAACCTTGTCATACCAAATATATGCATGCCAACCAAACATATTGTTAAAACCTTCCAAATCCAGAATGTCTGCATTTTCAAGTAGTAGCCAATCTTTCAGCCAGCAGAAAGCTGCCGCTTCATAATACAGTCTTAAGTCCGGCAGGGCAAAACCCCCTCTTTCTTTTGCGTCAGTAAGTATCTTAAACTTTATTCTGGGCTTTTTGCCCTGCCAGACAAATTTAGATATATCTTTCTGCCACTTCTTGAAACAATTTAATTTATCCACAATTTGTAGTGTCTGAAACAAAAATAACATTCTAGGCAACACATTCATTTTAATCACTGCAATTCGGCCTAACGAGGAAAGCTTCAGGTTCGACCATATTTCTAAGTCTTTCTTTATCTCTGTCCAGCACTTATCATAATTGTCTTTAAATAAATTCACATTTTTAGATGTCATATTAATTCCCAGATATTTCACTCTTTTTGCCATAGTTAATCCAGTTTCCTCTTGGAACCTCTCTCTTTCCACATTTGTTAATTTTTCCCCCAAAACCTTAGTTTTTTGCTTATTCAATTTAAATCCTGCAACCTGACCAAAAACTCGAATTAATTCTAAAACTCTTTTTGTACTAGTGTCTAGCTCTTGTAAAGTCAAAACTAAGTCATCTGCAAAAGCCTTCAATTTGTACTCTCTGGCTCCGACCTGGACCCCTTTCACCAGCTGGTCCCCCCTTATCATATTCAACAAAACCTCCAGGACTAATATAAAAAGTAACGGGGAAGTGCCATGGTTTAGATCTGCTCACATCAAAAGGTTGTTCCAGTGTTCCAGCTAGTTGTGCCTTGGGCACCCTTGGAACATGAAGAGGAGTCCTGCCACCTTTCATACAAGGTATATTTAAGGAGTGGGCAGACTGGCATTGGGGTGGGGGAAAGACCATTAGTTATCCTAAGCCCAAGTTATTTTCGATTTAAAGGAGCTGAACACCACTTTGAATTGAATTTGCAAATGAATTAATGGCCTGCACACCTTCCGTAGAATTCCCCATCGTCACCTTCTAGCAACAGTCTTCCCATAATGATCAGAGCACTACAAAAAGTGCTTTCAAAGACAATGTTTCCCAGAAAGATACCGTAGACAATGGCACTGAATATTGCTGATAAAGTCAGCTGAACCAGCAGGAACATTCTCCTCGTGTCTGGTTCTAAACATAAGCCTTCCACCAGGGTGACCAAAACCCCAAACCAGACTTGAAGCCAAATTGAAATGTCTAAATAAGTTTTAACTGAGAACCCTTGAAGCTTAGTTGCTACCATACACTCATACCCACATAAACCCAGGATTAATGTTGTAATGCTCTCCACCCTAAGGTCTCAGTGTGGGCAACTAAAAACAAGAAGAGTGGACTTTATGAATCTGGAATGTTGTCCAATGATCAAAATAGGTTTTATAGCAGCCATCTTCAGCCTGAATGGTGCTGTACCCTGCTCTGAAGGGGCATCACCATTTTCCTAGTCCACTGAGGTAAACATCCTCTAGCCACTCAGGATGGGCAGGGTCAATCATGTAAGTGGTCAGCCCCATGCTTCTAAGGATCTTGCCCACATCCTTGGGTTGCGCAAATGGAAATGCATCTGTTGCAGCAAGACGAGCAGGTAGCAAAGGCACTTCACTGGGATCTGCTGTGAGCATGGTGTCCACATTTTACTTGATACAAGTGATTTTAGCTGCACAGTGTCCAGCAAAAGTCACAGCAGGCTACAGAGCACTCATCTCCCATGCAAAGATGTGGCAGACCATTAGCAGTTCAGAACAGCTCTGATGGAGAATTCTGGATGGTGTGCAACAATAGCAGAAAAGTATGACTTATTTGATGCCATCACCCCTATAAAATAGGCCCTAATATGGACGTGTGTTCTTCCCGACTTGTCTGATTTTTCCTCTGCCATCGCTGCATTTGTTGTCCCTGCTGTTTCACCATCTCTGCAAAACCAAGGAATAAGCTTGCCTCCATGTAGGAGGAAATGCTTGGGAATGAACCTCTCAACTCCCCTGGTTGCTCCAGAGTTTGACCAGAGCTTCGATAGAACCACCAGCTAAGGAGACTAATCATTCCCTAGAGCAGTCAAGAAAACATTTCGATCCACCATGTTTTTAGAACATTCCCCTCCTCACTAGGTACCTTCTAACTCCACAGACATTAGAATATTAGACATGAAGAGCTGCTTAGGATGGTCCAGAAAGCCAGGAGAGATACAGCATGAGTGCCTTGGATTTCATTCGCCTAGAGTCCTGCGTCTCATTCAAAGGGATATATGTTCTTCATATTTGAACAAAATACAATACCTGCTTGGTGAAATGTGTGTTTTTACCATTCAGCTGGAAACATATATGCAGGCGAGAAAGCCCAGGTTTCCCTTACTCTCTCTCCTTGTGCATAAAGTAGCAACAAAAGAGAAGGGAATACGAAATATATTCTTCTCATTGTTTATCGCCAGTCATGGAAATGTAGCTGATACTTGAGAGCCAGCATGGGCCAGGAGAACTGGCGGACAAGGTGGCTGAAGGGCATTCCAAATGCTGGCTTTGATAGCAGCTGATAAATTTGATCATGAATGAAATGGATTTAGACAAAGCCTTGGAAGGAATATATTTTCTGGAATCCAAAGTAAAGTAATGAAATGAGGTTTTGAAATATGAACAGCGAGCATTTGGTGGGAGATAAGTAAAGTCAACTGCATCCCTGTTGCTAGCAATATGTCTTCAGCGCAAGATGCCAAACTTGCAAACTTTGAGAGCTTAAACCAAAGCAATATCACACTCCCGCAGCCCTATCAGAAGCCTCAGTGGAGGAATTGTGATTGCAAACCCTAAATTCATTCATTGCTACCATCTCAAAATAATAAATATTATGCATTTCTTTTCATTTATGAGCAGTAGTGCCATTCTCCCATTGTGGGGATTTCATTTAAGGAGTAATTTAGGGGTAACTCTCTAAAGGTGGAGTTTGGATTTGGATTTGATATCCCGCTTTATCACTACCCGAAGGAGTCTCAAAGTGGCTAACATTCTCCTTTCCCTTCCTCCCCCACAACAAACATTCTGTGAGGTGAGTGGGGCTGAGAGACTTCAAAGAAGTGTGACTAGCCCAAGGTCACCCAGCAGCTGCATGTGGAGGAGCAGAGACGCGAACCCGGTTCCCCAGATACGGGTCTACTGCTCTTAACCACTACACCACACTGGCTCTCCTGCACAAAGCTTCATCAATTGTTTTGCAGAGTTAATGGAGAGAGTAGGCTGAAATGTCACTTAGGCAAATGTAACCATCAGGCACCAGAAATCATAGTGAATTGTGTATTGCTGTATATTTACTTTTATTAAATTAACTTTGTTGGGCTTTTCTTTTAATGTGCAATGCCAAGTATCCAAGATGGCAGACAAGACCCACTGAAACATTGGGGGGAGGAGGAAACATGCATTATATAAATATTTGTCCACTCTTTAAGCATCACTTCCTATAAATAGTAATTAGCAGTAATGATCACAGGAGCAGAAACAAAAGGGGAACCAGATGGCTGTCTTGGCTTGGCATGTAAAAGGTAATGTGGAAGGAGTGGTGCCAAGTTCCCTGGGGAGAGCATGCCACAGCTGTGGGGCCACAAAAAAGAAGTCCCTGTCCCACCATGTGGCCCACTGTTCTCCAGAAAGCCCCAGTGCTTCTATTTATCTGTATCATTCAAGCATTCTTCTGGGAAAAGCAGGACTCATAGGACAAGGTACATATTAGACGTCGTAAGCATACAAATGGTAGTGATCCCTGTGTGTCCTTGAAAATTGCTAACATTTTCTGGTAGAATGGTACACTGAGAGACATTTTAAGTCTCTTGGGAATGAAGACTAGCTATCCAGCACCACTAAATGAACAGTGGCAAGCAACAGATGGCTATCTCAGAAGTGGCATAGCATAGAGCCAAAAATGAATTCTGAAGCCTACGCATTATGGCAAGTGATGCCATCAGTCTGGAAATAATGGGCTCATAATGTAATTTTTTCCTGGTTGTAATACCAGGATGTATTCTGCAGAAAGTTTCCTTGCCCCAACAATTTTCCTATGTTCATAATGCGAAACAAGATGATGATGGGTGTATGTGCCAATATTGCACCTGTATGATACACATTAATCAGGCTAGGAGCTCATGCCAACAGCTGGAGTCGATGCACGATTAGAAGTTGATTATTTTAACCCCTCACTTCCGATGAAACTGTCGCTGATAGCTGAACTTTCAGCTAGAACTTCTCAAAATAAAAATGCAATTTACACAACAATACCTTGGCTCCCTAGCAATCAGCTGGCCTGGGAATTTCCAAGTTCAAAAAAAGTCACTTACAACCGAGGGGCATACATCATGTAAATGTGACCTTTAACGAAACTCATGAGTCCAAGTGTGTGGGGTGGGGAGCAACTGGCCTCTTGAAAAAACAAACTAATCAAATTGAAAGTGGAAAAAGTGATGTTGGTGTTGCCATAGAAACCATAGTGTGTGGATACATGTACACCAGAACAGTACAGCTGGTGGAAAGAGCAGAAAAGTGAGTCATTTTGGCTCCCTCATTTTTTTAGTTTGTTTTAAAAATCCCTACCTTGGTGACCTTTGTTCATATGGGGGCAGCGCTTTTGCTGATGTTTCAACCATCGCCACCAGAATTCTTGCAACTTTCTCTATGTTTTCCATGTTTGGGATCTTCAGCCTTTTTGAGTCCATAGACGCATTTGCAAACTGGAGAAACTGCAATGGACACCACAACCTAGTCCACGGGTTAATAATAATAATAATAATAATAATAATAATAATAATAATACTACACTGGTAGCTCCTGGGTTCAGGTGTCATCACTCATGATGTAAATGGATGAAAAGTGAAGACTGTGTTAAGCAATGTGCAGTCTTCTTCTGCCAATCCACTACAGTTCCCAAGCAGCATTGTATTAATGTGTTTGTGCCCCAGAAAGGAAGGCAATTTAGAGCTTTGCAATATGTGCATTTATAAACCATTCTTTGAGGATGCTCAGAATTGCCAGCCTGATTCTAAACTGAGGCAAAGGGATCTTTTGTGATGAGCAATGCAGGGGGTGGTTGAACAGAACCCCAAACCCAGGTAGCTGATAGCCCCATCCTGTATGTGTGATGGTTCCTGAGATCAAGGAGCATCCATGTTTGGATAAAATTGGATGCCATTTTGAATTGAGATGGTGGCCTGAACCTTTCAAACCTGCACTTTTTTGAAGGTTTTTTAGAATTCTTGAGAAATGCCAGGAATGAATCTGCTACAGGCGTACATTGGAGATATTGTGTGTTCGGTTCCAAATCCCCATTACGGAGTAAGCTCCCACTGCTCTGTCCCAGCTCCTGCCAACCTAGCAGTTTGAAAGCACACCAGTGCAAGTAGATAAATAGGTACCACTGTGACGGGAAGGTAAACAGCATTCATGTGTGCTCTGGCTTCCACTACTGTGTCCTGTTGCACCAGAAGCAGTTTAGCCATGCTGGCCACATGACCCCGAAAGCTGTCTGTGGACAAATGCCAGCTGCCTCAGCCTGAAAGCGAGATGAGCAGTGCAACCCCATAGTCACCTTTGACTGGACTTAACTGCCCAGGGGTCCTTTGCCTTTTACCTACATTGGAGAGATATTGTGTGTTCAGTTCCGGATCACCACAGTAAAGCAAACATTGCAATAAAGCAAGTCACACATTTCTGTTTGTTTGTTTTTCAGTGCATATAAAAGTTATGTTTACACTATACTATAGTCTATTAAACCAGCACCCCCTGGCTGCAGGGATGGGAGAGTTAAAACCTTGCTCCAGCCCTAACCAGGTCCATTCCCATGGCTAGTAGATGGGCTGCAAAAGCAGGGGACTTCTTTCCCTGGAAGCAGCTGGACCCACATTCTTGTAAGGAGCAATATATGTGAAGCACAATAAAACAAAGCACAACAAAATGAGGTATGTCTGGTTTTATAGCTCAGTGCTAAAAGAAAATGCTTTCCATTTTTTGAAAATCTAGAAGATTATCCTAAAAATGGACATCTTTGCTTGACAGCAAATAAATTGACTTGGGTCATGAGTTCCATTTATTAAAAAGTTGCCCGTTCTGTGCCTTCCTCAAAGATAATAAGAAACACAAAGGGAATTAAATCTGCAATTTGGAGAGGAATCTCACAACAGTGGCCTAGAAAACGAGACTCTCTCGAATGAATTTGCTTCTCATATGTCATGTGGAAGAATTGCCTGAGATAGTTCTGCTTCCTGAGACAAATCTGTTACTGCAAAGCAAATACAGTCCCGGGTCTGATTAATGATTGGGCCAGGCTGTAGCAGTCATACCCTCTGTAGTGTGTCTTTGCTTTTAAAGTTATGTTTTAATCCATTCCTTAACTTTAACATTGGCATGATAAATGGAGATGGCAGAAGGGAAAAAAAGTATTATTCAGCAATGTCTAGATTTTTGGTTTTCGCCTCCTGTCAGCATTCACTGCACTTTGGTTCAAGGCGTTGCATTTGTCATTGTATAATATAGATGTAATCAATTACTGAAGAAACCAACAACAGCAACCACCACCACAAATGGATGGGCTAAAAGTATCTTTGCTCTGTAGAATACAGGACTTCCAGGCATGGTAACATCTAATGTCAATGAATCTAACAAGATAGCTCTTTCAGCAGAGCAGAGGTTGAGTAATTCAGCAGTCAAGCCTTCCTTTACTAAGCAGACTTGGAGGACCATTAAGCAAATAAATCAATTATCTGTTATTTAAAGCCGATGACTTAGTAAATCACTTCTACAGAACTTCCATTAAAAGTAGAAGGCCTCCTAATGATAGCAACTCCCTGGTGTAGCTGGGTCTTCAACTTTGAGTCCCTAGATTCTGTTTGGGACTACATCCCCAAAGCCATTTTAGCCAGTAGTTAGGGATGATGGAACTGTAGTCCATGAATGTTGGGAAACCTAAGGCTGAATAGCACTTGTCCACAATCCAGTGGAGGGCTCTTTGCAGGCAGGCAATTGACTTTTGCAGGGAGGGGTCTGTTATTATGCAGCTTAGTGTAAGGTTACCAGATTCCCCCCCCCCCCTGAATCCGGGGACACTTTTCAACTTGAGTTGATTTTTCAGGATTTTGTCAGGGGACTGATTTGTAAATCTGGGTACTGTCCTCGAGAAACAGGGACGTCTGCTAACCTTAGCTTAGTGTCCCTATCAGATCCCTGAAAACTCAGGGGAGGAGTAGCTGTGTTTAATCTGCTGCAGCAAAAACACCAGATTGAATTGCAATGCCTTCAAGGCGCTCACTTGTTATGGCATAAGCTTCCATGGACTGGAGTCCACTTTATCTAACACAACAAATGCACACAATGGAACAAAGTTACTGATTTTGCAGCAGCAGCAGCAGCAGCAGCAGCAGCAGCAGCAGCAGCGTGTTTTCAATAAAAAATAATTTTCTATTAAGGTCAGCATTCAGACTATATATATATAATTCAAATAGGCTTAGACCCAATGAATTCATTACCTTGGTAACATGCTGGCCGGACAACAATCTCCCCAAAATAATTCTACTGTGAGGCAATGACATACGAAAGTAGTGATGCTTTGGATCATGCTATTTGTATGGTTCCTTCTCGCAACAATGTCACTGGTCTCAAACAGAGGTGTGGCACTGGTATGAGGGAAACCAGGGCTGGCACTTCCATTAGGTAAGCTGAAGCAATTGCCTCAGGTCGCAGGGATGGAGGTGGTGCCAGTTCGGCTTGCCTTACACAGAGATAATTTCCAACTTTTAAGTAAATTTAAAAGAGAATTCCCCCCCCCCCAATTGCTATAGCTCCAATTGATACAATGTAGGAATCAGACCTTTAGTAATGCAGTGCCTTCCCTTTCGAATGCCCTCCTGGTAAAAACCAGGCTTCTCTTTTGTCTTTTTGGTGCCTAATGAAGATCTTCCTTTTTCAACAAGCCTTTTAAGTGGAGATCTTGATCCCAGCCTGTATCTGTATTAGTATTGGATTGGAAAATGTTTTGACATAGGCTGATGTTTTTATTGTGGCATTGCTTCAAGGTACTTTATGGGAATAAATTCATAAATGAATTTTGGTCAGCTGCCTCCCTCAAGATGAATGCCCACCTCTCCTATGCCCACTGCAGCCCACTGACCCTGTGCGCCCGTCAGTGCTTGGGCTGCCACCATGGTAGTTTTGAGGGTTGCCCCCCAAGTAGGCCACAGTCCTCACCATAGGAGGGTTCACCCATTTGCCTGTATTAGTCTGCTCTGTGCCAAGCCGCATGGAGGGAGCAAGCGAGTGAGCAGAGGAAGGAGGGATGGGCAGCCAGCCAGGGGACAGACATGCAGATGCCACACACTTGCTTGTGGGAACCGCTGTGCCACCTTGCTTCTCTTGGAGGCAAGATGGAAACAGAGGGTGGTGCCTGGCTGGGGGCAGGCAGCAGAGCGAGGGAGAGAGGGAGGTGGGAAGGCAAGCACATGGGGAGAAATATCAAGGAGAAAATTATTGAAGGGGTCAAGGGACCCCGGACCCCTACAGTAGGCACCTATGGCTGTGTGTAAACTATGTAGCTCCTTAGTTGGAAAACAAATGTGCTCTGCACACACTCAAGGATGCTTCAATTTATTCTTTACATCAGGGTAGCCCCCATATGCCCTTCATCTACCACCATCCACAACCAACATAGTCAATTATCAAGGATGGCAGGATTTGTAGTTCAGCAACATGTTTAGAGGGATGTTGTCGACCACAGTTATATATAATCTAATGTTCCAGCACTGGCAACAGAAATAAAATGGTAAGATTGACTGACCCTTTAGAGAAAATAAGCCCCATAGTAACTGAAAGAATTTTAGGAATACCTTTTAGCTTTTTCCTCTTTCCTCAAGAAACAGCTACCGCTGCTCACCTTTGCTTCGTCCTTCAAGTTGTAAAATGTTAATTGTAGGTGGAGAACTCAGAAATCTTCATTCTGCTGTCTTGTTAGCAAGTGATACAGTAAATGTAAATAAGGTGACTGAAAGTGTTGCAAAGACAAAAAAAACCAACAACAACCCCACATTACTTTTTTAAAAATATGAAGGGAAAGATTTCTTCTACATGATTAACTTTTAATTATATTTTGCCTGCTACGAAAATAAGTATTTGTGACATATGCATTATTTATCTGCCTGACTTCATAGGTTAACATTGTTCTTTCCACAGTGTTTGAAAATATCAGTTATGACTTTTAAAATATAATTACTGTTCTTTTTTTCATTGGCAATAGTTGATAAGATATTTCTATTTCTCTGGCCGTGCCAGTCCTGAGTCAGTGCATGGATGCAAGAGTGGACTGGGTGAGGATCAACAAGGTCAAAGTGGATCCTGCAAGAGGTCATATTGGTAGGCAATTTCCAGGTCCAGAAATTAGGCAGGTGGCCTACTGTGGATGGGGCTACAATCCTCTTTGCGGAAAGCCCTCTGCTTTGAGAGTTTGGACCTTGCTGTCAGTCGAAATATCCTTTACTGGAATTGATAGAGCTACCATCCAACTTAAGACATTTTCCTAAAATCACAGGGCACCTAGGTCATCAAGGGTCTCTGGATCTTCATGTCCTATTAGAGCTATGGTTCATGTACCATGTCTGCTATATCTATCTAGCTATCTAGAGATCATCTGTCTAACTGGTGCTAGAAGTCTATCTCAGTAAAGGGATTGGTGTTTCCTGCTATCATATTCCCATTTCAGTTCATTTCACTTTTAATTTGTATACTGCCTTTACAAGCTGAAGAAACAACAAAATAGACACAAAGATCACACACGTAATAACAATCTGATCCAAAGTCACAATAACTTTAACATAAACAATAATCCTAGGCAATGGGGTGAGAATCTTGCGGGTGCAGCAATGATCAACAGTAACCTGGAACTGGATTCAAAGAAAATAAGAAGCGAAGTCTCAAAGGAGAAGCGACCGGTAGATTTTGCAAGGAGGAGAGAGAGGGAGCCCGCCAGCCAAGCCGCAGTTTAAAACACCTGTGGTCATGCCCCTTGCTAGCACTGATTGGCTGCGCGAGCGTGACACTGCTGGGAAATTGGCACGAGGTGGGCATCAATCTCCCGCCCCCTAGCCAGATCACCATGAGGGCCCAGCCACACAGCCGCAATGCCACCCATTGCAAAAGGTGAGCGGTTTTAACAAAACAAGTTACCGTATTTTTCACTCTATAAGATGCACCAGACCACAAGATGCACCTAGTTTTTGGAGAAGGAAAACAAGAAAAAAAATATTCTGAATCTCAGAAGCCAGAACAGCAAGAGGGATCACTGTGCAGTGAAAGCAGCAATCCCTCTTGCTCTTCTGGCTTCTGTGATAGCTGCACAGCCTGCATTTTGCTCCATAAGACGCACACATTCCCTCTTATTTTTTAGGAGGGAAAAAGTGAGTCTTATAGAGCAAAAAATACAGTATATCAAATAAACATTCAGTAATCCATTGGAATATAATTGTAAACAGTAAAATTAAATATCAGCAAATAATAATTAAGCAGTTTGCAGTTATCAGTTACAATAAAGAAATACTAAACTATAATCAACCAAAATAATGGCAAGTCACAATGCATAAAATACCACTAAACATACAAAACCATGTAAAAGGGTCCAATTAAGAAACAAGGACACACTATACAGCGGTAACTCGGTTTTCAAATGTAATCTGTTCTGGAAGACCATTCTACTTTCAAAACGTTCGAAAACTGAAGCATTTGCTTCCGGAAGCAATTGCTTATGGAAAACTCAAAATGGAAGTCATGTTTCCTGTTCGACTTCTGAGGCACATTCAAAAACTGAAGCAGTCATTTCCAGGTTTTTGGTGTTTGAAAACTGAAACATTCAACTTCTGAGACGAAGCCTTTATCCTCAGCTTTTATCTTGCCGGAGAAATCAAAGCAGGCACTTCACCACTTCTGTAAGTCCTACTTCACATTCTATGGTGTTGTGGTTCTGGTCATTCATGATGGTGGAAAATATGGATAAAATAAGGAAAGTCTAGGTTGCCGATGCTTTTATAGGAAGCAGCAGATATGCTGAGGTGAGGATATGCTACTGACACCTATACAGAATCAGTCTTCTTGGCCAGTAGATCAAAGATCATACAGAAGACTCATGCTACTATGGGTCTCAGGTTGAATCCATGGAAAGGCAACAGAAGGCAGTTTTATTTGTTGATTTGGACTGATGTAGGACTCCTATATTAGTAGAACTTCAAACTAGCTTTTCTGTGGCTGCCAGTAACAGAGAAACCCTTTGATGATCATGGCCAGGAGCACTGGAACACTTCAGGGCCCTCTCCTTTCATGACCCTTCAATTATACCCCAAAACTTTGCTTGGTAACTTTGAAATCTTCTATCAAAGGGAAATGCAATTTCTTATGAAGTTTCAATTAAAATCAGACTTGGCTAAGGTTGGAATTATCGTATCTACAATCAGAGATAAAAGGACTGGAAATCAAACACTAGTCTACCAGGAGCCTTGTACTCCATGGGGACGATATATATAAAAAATATAGATGTTCATTTTCAGGAAGGGGGAAAAAGTGCTGAAAGAGGTGTTCTCTGTAAATTTTGAGAGTGATAATGAAGTAAGGAAGAATCTCTGTCATTTAGACATTAGATGGGTACTTTAAAAACATGTTAACAGATCCATTTATGTGCTCACACCACAAATAAATCCTAAATAAGACATGACAAAGAAGAAAAATAACTAGCATGGACGTATTTTATCTCACAGTCATAATTCCCTGCTTCAGGAAAGGTTAACGGTAGTTTAAGCAATTAAACATATAATTAAAGACTTTAGGGACAAATATTACTAGGATATACTCAGTTTTGAATTCAGTTTCATGAACAATGCAATACCTTTATAATGCATACAGTTGCCTGCGCTTTTGTGATTAAAAAGAGGGCAAGTGGGACCCATTCATTGTTGCAGTCCTTTCCCAATATACTCCATTCCATTTCCTTTTCCCATTGATTTTCCATTTGTCCCATCACTACCACCAAGAGTCAAGTCATCATTCTGTCACCAGTGAGCTTGCCCAGTCCTCATTTGGCTGTGCTCGAGTTTCCTTCTTAGGGTTTTCTTCCCCCAAGCCTCTTGTATGTGGGTTGTGTCATTTTGGGTACATAAATGCCACATGTTGTATAAATGTTGCCTAATACATGACAGGGAACATGCTTTTAGCAGTTGGGTTACTATGAGATATTGATGACTGTATTATTACAGAGGTATCTAATGATCATCATTTCTAAAAGTGGCTAGCCAAGTGTTCCTAGAAGCTCACAAGCAGGACACAATGATGATTGTCCTATGTTGTTTGTCTCCAACACTTGATAGTCTGTGGTATCCTTTCTCTGACCATGGAGGTTCAGTTTACCTAAATTTGATAGCTGAGATACTTTTAATCTAGACTATTGTATTTCTTGAGGCACCAACTTGTCAGTGATGCAGAAACCATTAGGAGAGTTACAAGGGGACATTCAATAAAAGATTTTAGTGTGGAGTAGAGTGTTCAAGGTTCCAGCCAGTCAGCCATGTCTTTCTCATTTCACTACATTCCTGGTTGTCATTCCCCCTCTCCATCAGGCAGCCAACACTCTTAGAATTGCTCTTTCTGTTAGCCATTAAGCTCAATTCAAGGTGTTGGCACTGGAGTACAAAGCCCTTTATTGCTTGGGGCCCAAGTACTTAAAGGAGCATCTCCCTCAACATTTGATGACCTGAGCTTTACGATCAATTGGGAAAGCCCTGCTCATAGCCCTACCTATGGGCATGGCCCATGGGGCAGGGCCTTCTGTGTGGCAATCCTCCATCTATGGAATTCCATCTCAGTTGGAATTCAGTTGTCCCCCACATAGACAACATTCAGGAACAAACTAAAAACTTATTTATTTGGTCGGGCTTTTGGAATGTAGTGTTATTGTAGTCCTAAGTTTTATTGTGCACTGTGTTGTGTTTTAATTGGTAATGTGTGTGTAATATTTCATTTACTGTGTGTGTGTTTTTTAGGGAGGAAGGGCATGCTAAAAGAATGAACTAATGTAATGTAATGTAATGTAATGTAATGTAATGTAATGTGCTTGTTTTACACCCCAGCTGCATCCCCATCCTCAGAAACAGTATGAAAGCCACAATTCCATCTAGCCCATGTTTGGTGCTAGATAGAAATCACCACTTAAGGGCCATTCCCAAAATCCCTTTGGTGCCCATTGGAAAATTCTCAGTTTGCCCCAGATGCAGACTTCTTGACACAACATTAACACAGAGATACTGTTCTCTAATAGATTCTTCCTGTTAATTTCTAAGTGTCATGTTTATAGCCTTCTGTCTAGTTTTCTAGATATTTTGTTTGGCTGGGGATATGAATTGCTAATTTTAATAGATACAAAACTAATGGAACCGAGAGAGTGATTCAATCACGTAGGCATTCAGCATTTTTATGAAGGTGCCAAGTACAATAAATTTCAGGTCTGCTGTCTTTGATCTGTTTCAGAAGGAGGAAAAACATTGGTTGTCATTATTTCAGTTTTATCTGTCCAGCTCTCAAGGAAATCAAGCTATCTAATGAAAGCCTGCAACTTCATCTAGCAGCATAATATGCTTCTGCCCTGTTTGATTAACATGACAAAGTTTAAATCGTAATTTGCATGTTTGCTCTTGTATCTCATTTATTCAGAGCCGTTTCGTTTTCCTTCTGATTTCTGATAGGGAATTGTGACATTGGGTTTTTGTACCATTTTCTGTTGCCAGGTTTCTGAAGAAACTTGAAAAGGGGTTCCTCTGCTTGGGTTGAGCAGCAGCTTAAAAGTTTTTGACACTGTGGCAAATGTTGTTACACCATCCCTTGCCCTTGGAAGCCTTATAAGAAAGTGTTGCAGGAGAGCAGAGGGGCATTTCTAGGACTAAGGTGAGACCGTGAAGCTCCCTAGTTATTTTTAATGTTGGGTGTTACACATTGTTTCAGCAATCTTGTTAAATTTATAGTATTACAATCTGGGTGGGTTTTTTTGGTATGTCATTGGATGTTTGTTCTATCATCTATCTATCATCTATCTATCATCTATCTATCTATCTATCTATCTATCTATCTATCATCTATCTATCTATCATCTATCTATCTATCTATCTATCTATCATCTATCTATCTATATCTATCTATCTATCTATCTATCTATCTATCTATCTATATCTATCTATCTATCTATCTATCTATCTATCTATCTATCTATCTATCTATCATCTATCTATCTATCTATCTATCTATCTATCATCTATCTATCTATCATCTATCTATCTATCTATCTATCTATCTATCTATCTATCTCTATCTATCTATCATCTATCATCTATCATCTATCATCTATCTATCTATCTATCTATCTATCTATCTATCATCTATCTATATCTATCATCTATCTATCATCTATCTATCTATCTATCTATCTATCTATCTATCTAATCTATCTATCTCTATCTATCTATCATCTATCATCTATCTATCTATCATCTATCTATCTATCTATCTATCTATCTATCTATCTATCATCTATCTATCTATCTATCTATCTATCTATCTATCTATCTATCTATCATCTTCTATCTATCTATCATCTATCTATCTATCTATCATCTATCTATCTATCTATCTATCTATATCTATCTATCTATCATCTATTATCTATCTATCTATCTATCTATCTATCTATCTATCTATCTATCTATCTATCTCCTTTATTGGTATAGAAAATGTGCATCGTATACATGAAATAGAACACAACACAGTGAACGAAACATAGTAGAAGATACTTAAGGATAAAACTGTATGGACATCGTGAGGTACAAAAATGGCTCTTAGGACCTATGGTGACATAATTTCAGAAATTTTGCTGCATTCTCCACAATTTCATTACTGCACTTGTTCAGCAACTAAGACACCCTGGAAGACTCAGTGCGGTAAATGCCCTCTTTCATTAAGGGGGCCAAATACTTATCACATATTTTTGCATTAAATGGGCAATAACATAAAATGTGTGCGATGGATTTGACTTGTTTTGTGCCACAAGGGCAGCATCTTTCAGAGTATGGGATTTTTGAAATAGCTTTTTGTTTTGCTGTGTTATTAGGAAACCAATCTTATGTTATTGTTTTGCTGTGCTATTATGGAATTGTAGTGTTGCTTGAAACTTATCCCTGTTTATTAGTTGTATATCACTTTGAGCATGGTTTTGTGTGTAAAAACAGCACACAAATAAAATGAATGAATGAATGGTGTTCAGCAACACCTGGAAGCTCAAAGGTTCCCCATTTCTCCTCTGTTACCTCAGTGGTGTGGGAGCCTTGTCCCCCTGGCTTAGTCTGTGGCATTCCAGTAAAGTCTGGATGGGATAATCAGATGGGCAGAGGCAGGGATTTTCTCCTTAGTTAAGTTTTGGCAGGGAAAGTTTTTCTCCATTCTCGGACCTCTCAGATGGGTGCCAATTGCCATGTAAGAGATGAAGGGAGGCGAGTTCCAACACCTCTTTTTCTAGAAAAATACGGTATCACTGCATACAAGTAATGCAGGACAGAATGAAAAACAATTACGTCTTTCATTCGTGTGTATGGATGGTGCCATTTTACATCCATGTGCATTGACACTCATACATTGACATGGGGAATGGAGGGAATTCTTCCCCAATATACCCTGCTTTCCCTTCTCTTTATCCCAGTGCTTCTGTTCCATGGATGTGCTCTGATACAAGGGGTGTTGCGTGTTAAGATCCCAATACCTCCCCCAATAAATAAAGACACAATGGACACATAATTTAGTTTAAGGTTATTGGCATAATTTTGGCCACAACTTTATTGATTACAGATTGTGAGTGGTTTGCTTAGGCATTGGTTCCCGACTAGCTGCAGCTGACCTTGGCAGGGCAGCACTGACACCTGGACTCCAGCAGATGTCAGTAAGGGAAAACATCCTGGGGGAGCATTGGACCAGGTTCAGACTCAAGCTCACCCCAAATGCTCCCAGGGACTCTGGCGTGGCCCTAACCCCTGGAAGGGGATCTGACAAAAGCAAGGCGAGCTCCTAAATTCCTTTAATGGAATACCCTTTCACACATTTTAGGGGCAGGTGTGACAACCTCCCTTCCCCTCCATCTTGAACCAATGCCTAACAGCCAAACCTTACAAAGTTGTGATGATTTGCTAGGCGGCAGGCAAAACCCAAGTGGCACCAGCCAATCAGCCAAATGGGAAAATTCCTACCGGGCCCCTGTCCCAAGAGCAGACGACCCATGAAGGCATAGCAAGGTCATAATGAACCCTAAATATAGGGAGGGTGGGCGGGTGATCCGATGCATGAGGCGAAAAGAGGAAGCTCAATGCAACGTGCAGTGGTATATAGGTCCCTTGGTTAATGCATCTCATTAATCTCATTGGCCAGAATTACCCCAGCCACCAAGGGACCACCAGTCAGGTTGTTGTGGCTATCCAATTGCTCCCACTCACAACAGCAGTGAGGTTAGTCTTGACGATCTCACCACAACGCGTTCTCTCTGGGAAGAGGACACGATCTGGTGAACCAATGACTACAGAGCTAGGAGATATTAGCCTAATAGACTGCAGTTTTAGCACACTAGAGCATAGAATTAGGCTGTCAGAAATAGATTCTCCTGTGATATCTTGCTTAGTAAGTAGGGGAAATGTTTAGCTTGTCTCTCCTATTTTTTTCTTGTCTTAGGCAACGGAGAGAGAATGAGAGTGAGAGAGAGAGTGGAATGGGTGTCTCCCCACTACCACCAATTTCACAATACATACTCCTCAAAGTGTAGCTGCATCATTGCGAATTAGCAGTGCCTTTGGGTGTGATGCTCCAGTGGGCATAGAGAGATAAAGGACACAGCAGTATTTAATCACATTTGCCAAGTGCTTGAGAATGCTTGGATGCAAAAGAGGGCCAGTAATGTTGATAATGTCAGTCTCAATGTCTAATAATACCCTGTTTCATAACTGCATTTGATGTGTGAGCACACCCACCCATCTCAGTGTAGAATGGGGCTTCGGTAAAATGATTTGTTTTCCAGATAGAGCTGCATTGCATGCCCCCCCTGACACGCTGGGCGAAAACAACTTGGTTCTAAGGAAGGGCACTGACTTACCCTGGAACATTAAAGAGGACTTTGATCAGCTTGCTGCCCTGTACCCAGACTTAACCTTAATAATAATAATAATAATAATTTATTATTTATACCCCGCCCATCTGGCTGAGTTTCCCCAGCCACTCTGGGCGGCTCCCAATCAGTGTTAAAAACAGTACAGCATTACATATTAAAAACTTCCCTGAACAGGGCTGCCTTAAGATGTCTTCTGAACGTCAGGTAATTCTTTATCTCTTTGACATCTGATGGGAGGGCGTTCCACAGGGCGGGCGCCACTACCGAGAAGGCCCTCTGTCTGGTTCCCTGTAGCCTCACTTCTCGCAATGAGGGAACCGCCAGAAGGCCCTCGGCGCTGGATCTCAGTGTCCGGGCTGAACGATGGGGGTGGAGACGCTCCTTCAGGTATACAGGACCGAGGCCGTTTAGGGCTTTAAAGGTCAGCACCAACACTTTGAATCGTGCTCGGAAACGTACTGGGAGCCAATGCAGATCTCTCAGAACCGGTGTTATGTGGTCCCGGCGGCCACTCCCAGTCACCAGTCTAGCTGCCGCATTCTGGATTAATTGCAGTTTCCGGGTCACCTTCAAAGGTAGCCCCACGTAGAGCGCGTTGCAGTAGTCCAAGCGTGAGATAACTAGAGCATGCACCACTCTGGCGAGACAGTCCGCGGGGAGGTAGGGTCTTAGCCTGCGTACCAGGTGGAGCTGGTAGACAGCTGCCCTGGACACAGAGTTAACCTGCGCCTCCATGGACAGCTGTGAGTCCCAGGCTGCGCACCTGGTCCTTCAGGGGCACAGTTACCCCATTCAGGACCAGGGAATCCTCCACACCTGCCCGCCTCCTGTCCCCCAAAAACAGTACTTCTGTCTTGTCAGGATTCAACCTCAATCTGTTAGCCGCCATCCAACCTCCAACCGCCTCCAGGCACTCACACAGGACCTTCACCGCCTTCACTGCTTCTGATTAAAAGGAGAGGTAGAGCTGGGTGTCATCTGCATACTGATGAACACCCAGTCCAAACCCCCTGATGATCTCTCCCAGCGGCTTCATATAGATATTAAAAAGCATGGGGGAGAGGACAGAACCCTGAGGCACCCCACAAGTGAGAGCCCAGGGGTCTGAACACTCACCCCCCACCACCACTTTCTGGACACGGCCCAGGAGGAAGGAGCGGAACCACTGTATGACAGTGCCCTCAGCTCCCAGCCCCTCTAGACGGTCCAGAAGGATGTTATGGTCGATGGTGTCAAAGGCCGCTGAGAGATCCAGCAGAACTAGGAAACAGCTCTCACCTTTGTCCCTAGCCCGCCGGAGATCATCAACCAGCGCGACCAAGGCAGTTTCAGTCCCATGGTGAGGCCTGAATCCCGATTGGATGGGATCCAAATGGTCCGTTTCCTCCAGGCGTGCTTGGAGTTGTTCAGCAACCACCCGCTCAATCACCTTGCCCAAGAATGGCAGATTTGAGACTGGGAGATAGTTGGCCAAATTGGCTGGGTCTAAAGATGTTTTTTTAAGAAGCGGTTTAATGACCGCCTCTTTCAGCGGGTCTGGGAAGGCTCCCTCACAGAGGGAAGCATTCACCACCCCGCAGAGCCCATCGCCCAGCCCTTCCCGGCTCGCTTTTATCAGCCAGGATGGGCAAGGATCAAGGAGACAGGTGGTCGGTTTCACTCGTCCAAGCAGCCTGTCCACATCCTCGGAGGTAACAGATTGGAATTGATCCCATGTAACAGGACCAGACAGAACTCTAGCACTCTCCCGCCCTGGCCCTGCTCCCACAGTGGAGTCTACCTCCTTCTGAATCTGAGCAATTTTATCTGCAAAAAACTTTGCAAAAGCATTGCAGGAGATCTTGGGGTCCCTACCAGGCCCCGGTGGTACAGGTGGTTCTGATAGATTGCGAACCACCTGAAAAAGTCTCCTGCTGCTGTTTTCTGCAGATGCAATGGAGGCGGCGAAGAAGGCCCTCTTCGCCGTCGCAATTGCCACTTGGTAGGCTCGACGTTGAGCTCTAACCCGTGTCCGGTCTGATTCAGAATGAGTTTTCCGCCACCGGCGCTCTAGCCATCTCAACGATTGTTTCATCACCCTCAGCTCCGGGGAAAACCACGGGGCTGTCCGGGCTCCATGCAATCGGAGAGGGCGCTTCGGAGCCAGACAGTCAATAACCCTGGTTAACTCCGCATTCCAGCGTGCCACCAGGGAATCAGCTGAAAGGCCATCAACTTGGGATAAAGCATCCCCTACCACTCTCTGGAAGCCAATTGGATCCATTAAGTGGCTATTGGTTAGCTAGCCTGACCCAGTTGCCACAAAAAAGCAAGCTAATTGCGTAGTTGCACAGAAGGTGCAACACTTGAAAGGTCGTGTGATATGTCACCCTGCCATCACTTTCGACTAGGAGGTTCTTGTTCCGATGGAGTATGCCTTTCCGATGTTGGATATGATATCTGGCCGAAAGGCATTGCAGAGAGCCTCAGCAATTGGTTGTAGGTGTGAGGGTATTGGCGGAGAGCTGTTTGGGCTCGAGTGGAAGTTAGGCATTGGGTAAGCCTTTTTTTTTTTTAAGGGAGGGGAGGTTTTAGTGCCTTCCTGCCCCTCCTCATTAATGGTATCCTGTTAAAGAGATTGGGGTGTGTGTGGATCCTGCCTGGACATGGGCTATGGCCATGCCACAACCCCAATGGGAACCCCTCAGGGTGCCCCTATTTGAAGTAAGTAGGGCTCCCCCTACTGGTGTTTTACCTTTAGTTGAACTCCCCGCAGAAGGGAGGGAGTCAAGATATAGCCTGGCTTCACCCAGTGCCTAAGCCAAACCACTTCACAGTTGCAACCAATAAAGCTGGGGCCTTCTTTATCCCATAAACCTAAATATTCATGTCCGTATGTTTATTAATCAGTGGGGAGCTGCAGGGCACAGAGCCTTGGCACGCAAGTATGGTAATGAATTATTGGTTGTTGTTTATTTTTTTTAAGAAACCCAATTCTAAAGTTAGGGCCTTGTTGTACTAATGTTATCAAAAGCACAGCAGGGCCAGGAGGCCTGCCGCTTGTGTGGGGCGTTGCCCTACTGCCCAGATTTCTAAAAACATGCAGAAGCAGTAGTGGAGACGGTTCCTCATGGTGCTTCAGTTAGCTCTTCCACTGTTGCTGAAGAGCAACAGAAACTGTGAAAGAAACTGTTACCAATCTAGCAACCTGAGCTAGCTTTGCTTCATAAATAACGGTGGTGTATGATTTGAGCTATTTATATTTGCTGCTTATTTACTCATAGCTATTTTTGCTAATTAGTTCATGGTGTTGTTGCTTGCTGAGAATCTAAAATAAATAAATAAAGTGTGTGTGTGTGTGTGTGTGTGTGTGTGTGTGTACACATACACAAACCAGATGTAAAAATAAAAAAATGCTATTTTGCCCTCCCTCATTCTTATTTTGGAATGCAGTTTCATGACAGAAGGTGAAGACTCCATGTCCCTTTCCTTGGAAAAAGCAAGTTTTTGCCCTTCTACTAGCCATCTTATTGATCTGCAGACTATTTGTTGCAACCGATAAAATATAGTAGGGAACCTTTAGAAGCAAGACTGCTACGGTTTGCATAGTTTTGCTCCATTTGCCACGATTTGGTCAATCATATGCCATAAAAGCGTGACATAACTTTAGTGATGCCATTCTGAAGTTGCGATTTATCCAACTAAGCCATAATCTGAGTATACCTGTTTCAATCAAGCATGGTATCCAACTAGGTCACACCCAGAGTAGACTGTCTCACCTAAGTCCATTGATTTGAATGGGTCTACTCATAGGATGACTTAGGAAGCAATCCTATGCAGAAGCAGCTCGTGAAAAGCAAGCTGGTATAACTTACAGAAGAGTAAAGTTACACCAGATCCAAACTGCATTTAGCAGTGGAGAGACTGCTGTCTGCCTAAGCCTGGCAGAGGGGAAACAAGCCTTTAAAGTAGTAATTTATACCAGGTTTCCAGCTCACATGATTGATGTGAATGGGGTTTCGGGTCTGGCCAAAGTCCACTTGTCTCTGGTCTCATCTCCAGAACACCTATTTTTGAAACTAACACTGGACTTGACTCAGCCAGCTTTAGCTTAGCTGTCTGAGCCCCAGATGAGCTAGGATGAGCAAGTTATGTCAGCATATCTTTGGAGGAGCCAGGATTGGGGACTTAATGCCTGCATTATCTTGCCACAGGATTGCCCCTTTTGTCAGATACAACACACCTACATTTACACATACACTTGCATACACAAATTTGTTTCAGCATGTAGGATTCTGGGAGCAGATGACTAGATCAGATGATCTACATGTCCTTTATAGAGTCCCTCAGTTTTATTATTTTAAAAGGTTATCAGCACTTCTTAGTCTAACCCAGTATCTTTATAAATGCATAATTATGTGAGTCTGCCTCTTTCTGTAGACTTTTAGAAGCAATGATAATGCTTGTCTTCAAAGACTTTCAAAGCCAATCTCTTGGCCTTTCTTCACATTTTGTTTACTTCGTGTCGAAAGCTCTGCCACTGGCTTTCTTTTATCCCCTCTTCAATTTTTACTTTGTGGGATCGCATCAAAAACATCGAAGAGCCTGCGTCCTCTTGTTTATCGTCAAGCAAGAGAAATGCCATACATGCCACCTCAATACTAATATGCTCCATGAAAATTGGAGAGCCCTTTATCATTACCCCCCCCACACACACAAAAAAAAAGTTGAGTAAAAATAACCAAAGTCATCACATTAAAAATGCCATTATCCCCGATATTTGAAAGTCAAACAATTAGAGTGCTAGCAACGATGACTAACAGCAACTGGAACGAACCTTCACTAATAGCTTCTGCTGGAAGCAAATCAGTACGCCATGGCAAAAAATGTTAAGATTTCAGTTAGGGCTGACAGATGCACCCAAGCTACAGCTGACTCTGACTCTCGGCCACAATGGAGTTTTGCCAAGGCCCTGTGGCTGTAGCTGATTGGAAAGAGAGAGAGAGAAAGCAGATTGTAGCCTCCTTCCTTATGCAGAGTTGTGGCCAAAGAATAGTGCCCATCCCAATATATCTAGGAAACTTGGAATACACACCATTTTCTGCTGGAATCTGTTCCGTAGGAAGAACACAGGGACTCAATTTGAGCAAAGGCCTGAAGCTGCGTATCAGCAATCCATGCTCACAACTGGCAGAAGTCAAGCTTCTTTGGGTGTCACTAACATAATTACAAATAAAAAAAAGAAGGAGCCTGCCTTGTTAGGACTTTTTTTTTTAAAAAAGTAGTATTTGGAGAAGGTTCAATCATTTAGTTTTGGTTTAACTGTGCTCCAGTGAAGCCTGAGGGTTCCTGGAAACTTTTCAGGGGGTTTTAAATAAGAAAACCAATAATGGCAAACAAGCTTATTTAAATACAGCTTGCTATCCACTACTAATATTTCTTTGCAGCGTGCAGCTACATAACAACAACAACAACAACAACTTTATTATTTATATGTCACCCAGCCACTCTGGGTGGCTCCCAACAGAATATTAAAAACACAGACTGAGCAAAGGGTTGGATGGGTTGTAGACCATGACATTTCAGTTCCCATAATAGGTGTGTTCAGGTATGGTGTGCCTGAACACATGGGTACACCAAGGTGGGGTTGCAATGCCCTTTTGCATGGTGTGCCTCCTCTCAATCTCCAATTTTCATCATGTTGCTTGGGGAAGTACTGCAGGAGGCTTCCACCTGCAGTTGCTTGAATATGAGCAAACTCACATTGCATATGTGGCCTTGCTTCTGTCTCAAAGCTTTCAGTGTGTCAGCAATGCCAAGCAGGCCTGGTCAATGCCCTATATGGGAGTGATCTTTGGACTTCTCCCAGAATCACATGGAGTTAATGTGGTGGATCATTTTGGTCCAGGTCTACTACTTTCACATTCATTCATTCATTCATTCATTTTTAATCTCACCTGTAGATACCACAGTAGATAATTTAGTACAGGTGATGAATGGCATAGCTCAAGTGTGGATCTAGGCACAAAAGCCATCCAGTTGTCTTTGCATGGCATTGCAGAATGTTTCTTTGGTTCAACAAATGAATATATAGGTAGCTGCGTAGGTCAATTCACACAAATACATTGCACCTTGCAGAGTTTAATATATGGCAGAAAGATGACCAAGAAACAACAGTAAATGGTGTTTTGATGTCCAGTTCAGCACTTGTTTTATGATGCATTTAAAATTGTGCCTGAATTTCTCTTCTGGCAAAAATTTCATGGAAAATTTGGACATTTCTCCTTGGTTGAAGCATCTATGGGGTTTTGAGCAAAGCAGAAGACTTCCAATAGGACTAGCATAAATTCTCAGGGTGGATCCAAGCTTCACCTAAGAGAAGATATAGGTGGAACTTCTGATAATTTGGTGGTGGGGGGGAGAAAGAGTTTTGGTGAGACTGGTGAAATATCTCCCAATTCCAGTAGCAGGCAGTGGAATAAGGTGGTGGAACTTACCTGATTTCCCATCACCCCTTTGCTGTGGCTTACCAAGCGGGAGAACAGAAGGGGAAGGCAGTGGTGAATGCAGTAAGGTGTAAATACATCAGTGGAGCTAGTCTGGTGTTCCTGTAGTGTATTGGCACCACAGCAACCTCATTGGTACCTAACTGTCAGAGACCGTGCTGAGGAGGGCTGCACTGAGAAAGAATGGTGGGAGCCACCCCCTTCTCCTGATCCTGAATCTTCCCAGGAGCAGGAGGACAGTATAGATTTGGAACACTGGTTTGCAGAGGGACATAGTTCAGAAGGCAGAAGCTGGGAAATAATGGATGGGGAACAGCTAGCAAAAGACACACTAGAAGAGAGAGAGTTAACAGATTCACAGTCTCCGGACAGCATTCACCCCCCTTTCCCCAAAGACACAGAGAGCTCAGAAAGTGTTAGAACAGAAAGCGCAGAGGGTACAAGCTCAGATTACAAGACGTAGAAATGACGTAGATTAACAGGGATGGAGGGGGGAAGTGAGCCTTAACTGGGAGCACCACCATTTCTAGGGAGATGTGTTCTTTTCTCTCTCACTGTGATTATTAACAAATCTAACTGGTAAGACGTTCCTTTTGTTTGATCTCTTCTTATCTACTGCCATGGGAGAGGAAGCTGATTCCTTGAAGCCTGACACTAACTTCTTCCCATCCCAGTAAGCCACAGTGATTGCAACAAAGTGAAGTAAGGGAAGCAACACCACCTGACCACAACTGTTCTGTCCTAGATATAAACAGAGAAAAGTTTGTGTCTACTTTTAGGTTTAAGTTTGTTTAATTTTTCAAGCTTTGTTAAAAAGGGTCTTCTTTCCCCAACAAGCTAAGCTGTACTTCACAACTGGTGACTATTCCTTATTAAGAAGCCAAACCTTATGAGGAACGCTTGAAGGAGCTGGGTATGTTCAGCCTGGAAAAGAGGAGACTTGAGAGGAGATATGATAGCAATTTTCAAATATCTCAAGGGTGGTCAAATGGAAGATGGAACAAACTTGTTTTCTCTTCCTCTGGAGGGTAGGACTCGAACCAATGGCTTCAAGTTACAAAAAAGGAGATCCCAACTAAACATCAGGAGAATCTTTCAGACAGTAAGAGCTGTTTGACCGTGGGACAGTCTCCCTCAGGAGGCAGTGGACTCTCCTTCCTTGGAGGTTTTTAAGCAGAGGTTGGATGGTCATCTGTCATGAATGCTTTAGCTGAGTTTCTGCATTGCAGGGGGTTGGACTAGATGACCCTTGGGGTCCTTTCCAACTCTACATGTCTATGATTCTATGATTCTCAGTATTCACAGACTTCTAATTATTAATGAAAAGAAAAGAACTCACTCTGAAACTCACCTACAGGTGGTACTTAACACCAAGAAAACTAGCGCTAATAGAACCAGGAACCTCACCAAAATGCTGGAGAGGTGCACCTCCACAGGCACATACCTCCACATGTGGTGGGAGTGCTCCAAAATCCAACTATTCTGGACAACAGCCATATGAGAAATAAGTAAAATAACTAAGCAAGTATTAGAAATCACCCCAGAATTGGCCCTACTAAACATCTTCCAATACAATAATGCCCACTTACACCACAAAGAACTCATAACCCACCTACTCTCAGCAGCCAGAAACATCATAACCAGACACTGGAGAGACCTGTCAGGAGTAAGCATGGGCCAATGGTACCAAGTAGTATGGGAAACAACCTTACTAGAAAAATTAACCAATAAACTGAAACTGACACAGGGACAAACAGAAGAAGACACCTTCACCCCGGTATGGCTTCCGTTTATCACATACACAGCCCAACAAGACAATGACAATAATCCACCAACAGCATACAAATCAATATGGCTATGTTGTTGTTGTTGTTTAGTCGTTTAGTCGTGTCCGACTCTTCGTGACCCCATGGACCAGAGAACGCCAGGCACCTCTGTCCTCCACTGCCTCCCGCAGTTTGGTCAAACTCATGCTGGTAACCTCGAAAACACTATCCAACCATCTCGTCCTCTGTCGCCCCCTTCTCTTTGTGCCCTCCATCTTTCCCAACATCAGGGTCTTTTCCAGGGAGTCTTCTCTTCTCATCAGGTGGCCAAAGTACTGGAGCCTCAGCTTCACGATCTGTCCTTCCAGTGAGCACTCAGGGCTGATTTCCTTCAGAATGGAGAGGTTTGATCTTCTTGCAGTCCATGGGACTCTCAAGAGTCTCCTCCAGCACCATAATTCAAAAGCATCAATTCTTCGGCGATCAGCCTTCTTTATGGTCCAGCTCTCACTTCCATACATCACTACTGGGGAAACCATAGCTTTAACTATACAAACCTTTGTTGGCAAGGTGATGTCTCTACTTCTCAAGATGCTGTCTAGGCCTGTCATTGCCCTTCTCCCAAGAAGCAGGCGTCTTTTAATTTTGTGGCTGCTGTCACGAAATTAAACCCCTTCATGGATCGCTGCCTTGCCATGGCAAAGGGGCTTGAAGAACTCAGAGAAGCTATGAACTATGCCGAGCAGGGCACCCAAGATGAACAGGTCATAGTGGAGAGTTTTGACCAAACGTGATCCACCTGGAGGAGGAACCGGCAAGCCACTCCAGTATCCCTGCCAAGAAAACTCCATGGACAAAGAGAACAGGCAATATGGCTAACCTGACCCAAAACACCTACCCACCACACTCACACATGAAAACAAAGATCATCACAGCCAATCATAAACAAACAACCACACCCTAGGCCAACCCCAACCTCTCTCACCAACAAAGAAACACAAGTGAATAGCAGAGAACCTGCACAAGCGACGCAGATGCAAAACCCCACATATATTAAGGGAAATAGAAACATCACCACCGGACCCCACCCCCACTCACCTTTCCCCCCTCCACCTCTTTCCCCCCTTTTCTTCCCAATGTCTCAACAAATGAAACTGATCAGTAAAAAATGTTACTAGAAGGGAAAAAAGAGAGAGACATTGCACATACTTTTGTAACCCAATAAAATCTTTAATAAAAATACATTTTAAAAAATATCAAATTAATGGAGTGACTGTTTCTTTCTTTTTCTCTAACTAGCATTGGTGTTCGCAGAAGTGTATTTAAGACATGCATTTTGTTTTGTTTTGTTATTATAAATATATTATAAATATATTATAAATATATGAGTGTCCTTTATTTAAACTTGTTTATTTATTTCCCCTTATTGTAGATATTGTAGATTCTGTGAAATTGACACACAAATCATCCTCCACGATCTCTTAAGGCTACCCTATCCCTTCAGAAAATACCATCTCAACTAGCAGGCAATGAATGCCACTAGTGGTATGCTCCCCAAAGAAGTTGTAAGCAGCTATAAATATGCTTAATGGCCAAAATCTGACAACAAAATCAGTCTGTTATATATTAGATTCTTTCCTCCACTCTCAAAATAAATATACTGTTTGCAACATTTGGGTACTACAATAAAAAAAACACAGTGAAGGAAAATCTGTATCTGTCTACAGGCATTAGTGATAAGCCTTCTCTCTACCAGATGCTTAGAAAATAAATTGTTCACTCTGTTCTCTAGTTATTGTTTTTGTACACTTCTTATACAAAGGTCTTGCTAGTCATTCCTTTTTACCAAAAGCACATTGAGGGTATATAGGAACACCTCTGAAAGCTATAATAATATTGAAGCTAGAACACACAATATTATAAATTGAACATTAGGGGGGGAAATCCTAAGAAACAATGAGTAATTTGATAGGCTCAGAGTCTAATAGGTCGCTGCATCTTAGGGTCTCTTCATTCGTTATACTTTGGGCCATACACTTAAAAAAACCTTAAACCATAAACCTAAAAGTAATCAAGGGTGAATGCAGCAAACATATATTTGGAAATGCATCGGGCAAATAACCTGTGTGAGAGGCAGGGTTGGTTGCGATTTGATGAAACATGTGTGTATATTTTGAGAAACCTATATTACAGCTGCATTATTTGTGGAAAAGCCATGCAAATTTGTTTCATATATCAGATCTCCTCCTTTACCTTGTTGTATGAGTTGCTGGTTTGGAACCCCGTCTTTATATGCTTAATTGTTCAACTTTCTAAGGTCTGAAATCATGTCAGTTTCTGTAGCAGCTTTTGCACCATGTACAATGGCAGCTCTGTCTCACATTCAATGCTTCTGGCCAATGTATGAAAAGAAGACATGTGTCTTCATTGGGATAAAATACCTATTCTGTGTAGTTTTCTTTTCTTTTCTAAAAAAGGCCTGCACAATGTGTAACCCAACCAAGCTAAATTCAATCCTCCAGCATAAGAAGAGTCCTGCTGGATTAGACCAATGGCTCATACAACATATGCTATGCTGTCTATCATCAGTGTTATAAACATTCATTTTCATTGTATTGTGACCCACCAGATGTTTTGGAATTGTAGTAGGGTTGCCATATTTCAAAAAGTGAAAATCTGGGCATGGAAATTGCTAAGCTTTTGCAAAATCTCAAAAGATGAAAAGAGAAGAAGTTGTGTCTGATATGGTGGACTGCCATATACCTGGGTTTCCCCAGACATTTTAACTGTTTTCAGTATACACAAATCCAGGGTAAACAACACACTGTTGGGCTACAACTCTCAACCAACCTAGGCAGTATGGCCAATGGTCTCAGATTATGGGAACTGCAGTCAGGAGGGTACTGAGTTGGCTAACGGTGCACCAGCACTGTGATACTTTGTTAGAGTATACACAACTGCTCCCAGACAGGCCATTGGGTCTCATAAATTTACCATACCACCCCTTTGAGTAGGGATAATTGTTCAACTTGGTTTGAAAACGGGTCTCCAGTGATGGACATCTGTGCTGTGGGAGCAGGGGGAGGAGGAAGGGAATGGCATCCCCAGCAACACCAGCACCAACAAGCCCCAACTGACCAGAACTTAAATAGGTAAAGGGTAAAGGGACACCTGACCATTAGGTCCAGTCACAGACAACTCTGGGGTTGCAGTGCTCATCTCACTTTATTGACCGAGGGAGCCAACGTACAGCTTCTGGGTCATGTGGCCAGCATGACTAAGCCGCTTTTGGCGAACCAGAGCAGCGCACGGAAATGCTGTTTACCTTCCCACTGGAGCGATACCTATTTATCTACTTGCACATTGATGTGCTTTCGAACTGCTAGGTTGGCAGGAGCTGGGACTGAGCAACAGGAACTCACCCCGTCACGGGGATTCAAACCGTTGACCTTCTGATTGGCAGGCCCTAGGCCTAGGATCCCTCTAGAACTTAGATATATGATGCTCAAATCCCAACCAAATTCAAAGTCTGAGAACCAGTTGCTGCACAGACTGCCCTGAACCACACAGTGTTAAGCACCCCAAAATGGTCTTGATTACTTGTAAACTGTTTAGAAGCCTATTCTTTTTCATTAAGCAGTATATTCTTATTCTTATTCTGGCCTATCATGTGGTCCCTTGTGTGATCTGGAAATATCCTTTGGATTTTTGCAGAGATGACCACCAGCTCCCTCACAGTGATCAACAGCCATATTAGAGTATGTTTTAGGAAAAAATCACAGGCTTTAGCTTTCATCCATGCTGACAGACCAAGTTACTATTTAGAGGAGGAAGAAGAAATAATGAGTAGGGCTGTATTTGGTTTGGGGGGTAATTTTTCTCTCGGTAAAGAATTGCTTCTTGTGTGGGAGAAATGTATCTTTTATTACCCATTGTCCAAAAAAGCACATAATGACCTGACTTATATATTAATGTAGGCAAACAGCATTGGATGGATTTCATGCAAATTGAGTGATGACAATGAAAAAAAATTCAGGCTTGATGATGAATGATTGCTCATGTATATAATAATCCTTTGTGAATAATTTATCATTGGCTAATATTTTTAGAATCATTAAAGTAGGAAGAAAACCCTCTCTCCCAAATGAACATCTGTGCTCACAGAAGAGCTTGGAGCTTTTTCCTGGCTGACAAAAGACTTTTCTGTGTGACATTCTCTCACTCTCTCCATCTCCCGCTTCCCACATCCATAAAAAGTTTGACTCCTGCACTACTTATGCAGAACAAGACCGATTAACATGGGTTGGGTTGGGAAAGACTTTTGAAGCTTATTAATTGATAATACCTCCAGTGAGATACAAATTGATCTCCAGAAGGTTATTGCAGTCAAGATTTTTTGGGGGGAGAAGAAGAAGAAGAGTTTGGATTTGATATCCCACTTTATCACTACCCAAAGGAGTCTCAAAGCGGCTAACATTCTCCTTTCCCTTCCTCCCCCACAATAAACACTCTGTGAGGTGAGTGGGGCTGAGAGACTTCAAAGAAGCGTGACTAGCCCAAGGTCACCCAGCAGCTGCATGTGGAGGAGCGGGGAATAGAACCCAGTTCACCAGATTACAAGTCTACCGTTCTTAACCACTACACCACACTGGGGAGGGGAAGGGGGAGAGGAATTGACCTAAGACCTTTTAAGACTTGTGGCAGATAATCCAGAGATTAGGGGACTGGCCAAGGAGGGGACTGGCCAAGGAGGACTGCGCATGTTGAGTCAGCATGGCATGCAGATTTAACTGATTAATCAACTAAAACCCACATGACTTATTAACAAAGGTCTCTTTAATCATGTGGCAGCCCTAATTATAGGGTAAGGCTGATGCCACAGAGGCATAAGAAAAATATGGATACTAATATGCAAGTGTGGCCTGCAAATTGTTGTACATGGAACGCTCCTATTCACAAGTGACAGCCATAATCTATTCGAGGAAACTCCATGTCATTCCTCCTCTGACCCTCCCTGGTTTGACATCAACCTCCTCCCCACAAATGGCAGTCAGCAATCTATGCTCAGGCCAAAGTGTGCAGTTCCATGTTCTACCTCTTAGTGGTTTTATTCCCACTTCTGGGTTTTGTTTGGTTTTTAAGTATTTCTGCAAAGCTTTGGATCCCCCCAAGTCTGCTGATGTATCCTTCCTCTGTGAATGGTGCTGTTTATAGACTAGAGTATCCACACTCAAATAGTGAGTTTGCTATTTTTTTTTTTTAAGGTAAAGGACCCCTGGATGGTTACGTCTAGTCAAAGGCGACTATGGGGTTACAGTGCTCATCTTGCTTAAAGCTGAAGGTGCTGCGTTTAGCATGACTAATCCACTTTTGGAGCAACGGAACACCACGGCGGAAACCAGAGCGCACGGAAACGCCATTTACCTTCCCACTACAGTGGTACTTATTTATCTACTTGCACTGGTGTGCTTTTGAACTGCCAGGTTGGCAGGAGCTGGGACAGAGCAACGGGAGCTCACCCCATCACAGGGATTCGAATTGCCGACCTCCCAATCAGCAAGCCCAAGAGTCTCAGTGGTTTAGGCCACAGTGCCACCCGCTCCCCAGAGTTTGCTATTAGTACTGTATATACTGAATAAGGGTAAGTACTGGATAAGATGGCAAATGTAGAATTGAAATAACTATGCAGGGATCTCAGAGTCCTTCAGTCCTATTATAATACAGTATGCTCTTGGGATTTGGGGTCCATTTCCAGAGCAAAGGGGAAACAGAATCCATAAAGGTTTTGGGTTGAACTTGGGGTGCTCTTTCATGATAGCTTCAAGGACTAACAGAGTGATCATTTCCCCCCTACCTCACCCCCAGATATCACCAAGTCCTCAGAAATCTTCGCACATTATGTAGACAGCTAACTGGCAATGCCCATTTGTTGATAAGACTTACGGTAGTTCTTGTTTAGTGTCAGTTGAGTTTTACCCTTTAAGTAAATCTATCAGGTTAATAAGTCAGGAAGCATCTTGTTCTAAACAAATGGAACAAATAATGAGGAAAGAAATTTCAAAGCCAGCAGCTTCCATCTCATTTCCTCCACTGGCGCTTAACTTGATTCTCCATTTAATTTGATCAAATCTAAGGAACTAAATTATTTGTACCAAAGGTAACACAACTCACACTCCCCATCTCTTAATCTTAATCAATTTTAATGGCTTTAAGTAGCTACAGGAGAAACCATGCTGATAAGAAGGCAACATTTCTTAATTGCGTTATTCAGATATTATGGGGTCGATATTTTATAAAGGACAGATTTGGGGAGATGCATGTGTTCTAAACGACATAGAGTGTGTTACTTACTGTTTCCATGAACAATGCAAATGAAGACTGTGTGTCTTAAATTTGCCCACTCTTCTGCCTCCAGTATTGCAGTCCCCTGGAGAAATGTGAAAAGGGGTGCACTGATCACAGCAGGCAGAGAAAAGGAATTTATAAGAGATGATTTAACCTTTCAGAAACAGGATCAGCACCACAGTGCCCTATTCATTCCAGTAGGATGGTTTTTACAGCTACCTGCCCCTTACCTCTCACCCTCTCCATCTGCAAGGGCTATTGTCAGAGTATAAGGTTGAATAAACCTATGCTTTGATTTATCACAAGTCAGGTTATTTTTGTTCATATTTTCAATCACAGAAGGCAATGTCCAATAGCACAAGTCCCTGGCTAAAGTGTTCCAGTGGAAACTTGCCCTCAACAGCCACAAAAATGATAATCTTAATGCCATGCAGAATAGACAACATTACCCACAGGAGTAGAGCAGGTTATGAAAGTTTATTGGCTTAATCTTATCTCCACCCAGTACTCCTTTTTCCCCCCTAGAAAAAATGGTGTTGGAACTCATCATGAACATCACCCTTGTACTCATATAAGGGCAACAGTGCCCACATGAGAGGTGCTGGAACTAAGTTCTGGCGAGTTCCAGCTGAAAAATAGCCCTGACTCCACCATTTGTCTCCCAGTCCACATGCATGCAGAAGGTCCCAGGTTTATCCTCAATGTCTTCAGGTAGGACAGTGCAAGTTTCCCTGTCTGAAACCTGGAGAACCTCTGCAAGTCAGTGCAGAAACTACTGGGCAAGATGGACCAATAGATTGACTCAGTATAAGGTAGTCTCCTATAAGGGAGCGGGTGGCACTGTGGTCTAAACCATGGAGCCTCTTGGGCTTGCTGATCAGAAGGTTGGTGGTTCGAATCCACGTGATGGGGTGAGCTCCCATTGCTCTGTCCCAGCTTCTACCAACCTAGCAGTTCAAAAGCACACCAGCACAAGTAGATGAATAGGTACCGCTGCAGCGGGAAGGTAAACGGTGTTTCCATGCACTGTGACTTCCATCATGGTCCTCCATGTTCCAGTAGCAGTTTAGTTATGCTGTCCACATGACCCAGAAAGCTGTTGTGGATAAACACCAGTTCCCTTGGCCTGAAAGCGAGATGAGCACCACACCCCATCATCGCCTTTGACTGGACTTAACTGCCCAGGGGTCCTTTACCATTTACTTAGTCTCCTATATTCCTATAGGTGGGGAGAAGACATGGATGCAGTATTCTCATCTCTTTATTGCATATTTCTCTTGAACAACCCTGCAATAGCTGCTTGGGTAACATCCTGCACTTTTAAATGCTGCCTGCAGGAGATATGAACCTTTACTACTTCTATTGGTATGGTTTTTAAGATATTTGTGGTTTCAAGGGCATGGAAAAAACAGAATATTTCAAAGGATAGCCCTTGGCCGATTGCTGAATCCAGTACATAGAAACTCTTCTCCTTTTCAGTGACACGCTAAGTAGTCAAACAGGCACAGCTAAATAAATAGACACTTTAAATAATGAATCAATGGGTGGGGAAGAGGGACCGAAAAAAGTGCACATTTTCCCCCACCCCCTTTGTGGGTTTTGTACGCATTAGTTAGCTAGCATTACAAATAAGTAATTTAACTTTTATTATTCTTCATTTACTTTGCCTGTCAAAGAATTTCACTGGGGATATCCATGTAACAATGGGTAAGAGATACCCTTTATTAATGTATAAAGAGAGCTGCAGCTCTTTGGAGATACCTGCCCCCATGTGATGATGTAAGAGATGGCAAAGTAATGTTTGAGTGAAGCATAATGATGAAGCCCAATCTAAGACGAGACGGGTGAATTTTACAGACACACAATATGTATGTCAAAGATAATTCAATTATCTGCATTACTTAGCAGCGTTATGCTTTTTGCATTGATCTTGCTTCAGGAGCCTTAAGGGGCTGAGAATTAACTGAGATGTATTTTTTACTCGTACTGATGTAGAAACATTTAAAAGGCTGTAAAAGTCATTTGGGTATTGTTTTAGGGGAACCATAATATCTTGGATGGAAACATATCTTCAGAGATATGGCAAGGCAGGGGTGGGGAGAGAGAAAATGGTACACGAGGGGCGGCCAGAGCATAGCTGTCAACGTTTCCCTTTTCTTGCAAGGAATCCTATTCAGAATAAGGGAATTTCCCTTTCAAAAAGGGAAACGTTGACAGCTATAGGCCAGAGAAGCTTCCAAAGTGAGATGGAACGGGAATGTGGGTCCTCCATAGTCCAACACAGTACATTCTCACTAAAAATGAGTAGAAAGTTCTCAACCCCTCTCCTACCTTTGACTGAATTGGAGGGGGTGTAAAGGAAGCTAATTTTCAATGGCAGCCACCAGTGTGGACCACGATCCCCCTCCATCAGAATGCTCCTCAAAGTGATGCTATGTCTTGATATTGCATCGTTTGGAACATTCTGAGGATAGCAAAATGGCAGCCACCAAGCGCCGAGTTGCGCCTAACATTGGGGGGGGGGCACATCACCTGTGCATGACACCACATGCAGGACACCCCCTCCAACCCAGCCAGACTCACTGAGCCCACCATCCACCGGGTGCATTTTCTGGAGGGGGCGACCAGGGACCATCGGAGCCTGGCTCTGGCGTATGAAGGAGCTGGCAAGGGAACTTCCTCAGAGTGGAGAGTTGCAGCAGAGAGCTGCCACCCCTCTCCTCAACTGGGCTGTGCCGCGTGCAGCTCCTCTGCAGCAGAAAGAGGCTGCCAACAGTGACAGCTCTGTCCACAGGTCAAGCCTGATCCAAGGGGCAGAGAGAGGCTGCGGCGCACGAGGGATGCGGCGCAAGGAGGACAATGTTCATGCTCACAGGTCCCACCCGACTGCAGAGCACTCGCCTGGTGGCAGAGTGCGGGGATAGGGCCTAGCGATGGGGGTGGCAGCCCCCTCAATACTGGGGGAAGGCTGAGCCCCTTGCCCCAAAATATTGAGGGGGGGCCTTCCACCTAATATACTCAATGCTGCTGGTAGCCACCATCCAAAAGAGCAAGGAGAAATGTCCCTGACCCCTTGAAATTTGCTTTTTATTCCATAAAGTTTGCCCAAAGACCTTCACACTTTCATGAATGGGGCTATTTTAGGCTAGAACCACGAATCAAGGCAATTTCCAGAGATATTATGGGAAAGGGTGCTAGTGAGAACAAAACGTACAGAGTTGCCACTTAATTTAATCCAGTTTCTGGCAGGGCTTTATGTACATTCACAAGCTCCTTTCAGAACATTATACTAAATGAGAGAGGGTAGGGAGCATGGCTGGTGAAGCCTGACATGTGCATTCTGATCTCCAACTCACGTTAGCCCTTAAGTGTCTAGCATAAATTCTGGCAGAGGTCTATTATCTCAAGTGGGTATGGGAGTGGTTAGCACATAATTAGATACTTTCCGCCCATTTTCCCAGGACAGAAGTTCAGCCAGCTGGCCCAAGATTTCCAAAATCTCACCCCTCAATTATCTCTTTTTCAAAATTGATATTACATTGGCTAATTTTCCAGCCAATGATGAAGTTCTAATTTCTTAGAACTTCATCTCTTGCCCCTACTAGTAGGCCCAGAATGTCATTTCCCTTCTTTATTTTGAGATGTGGGAACAACATTACTCAAAAAATAATGACACCTTGGTATTAACAACATATTATCAATGTATGATTGTTTTAGCAGGTATTTATTTTTAAAATCTGGAGGTACAAAAAAGGAGACATCATTAATGAATAAAATGGAGGATTAGTCCCTTTTAATGTGCTGCAGTTGGAATCTGGAACATAATAGATATCTTCTGTTGTAGAACTCCTGTAGAGCTGTAGAAGTCAATGCAAATTTATTACATCAACAAGGAGCAGACCAGCAATGAAGCCTGGGATGAAAAACAATCTAAGTAGTATTGATAGATCAGCAAACCATTTTATTTTTTTTTTACTGATAGAACATGATCCCATACACTAAGCATTTACAGGAACTTCAGCATAGGAACAGGTTCTGAAGGAAACATATCTCATAAAATGCCGTGATTGCCATATAGCAAAGTATGGATTTTATTAGGAGCAGGATACAACTAATCAAAGCTAATGAGATGTTTGAATTCATGCCAGATCCTAGTCTTTTGCTCGTCTCAACAAGGCAAGCCATAATGGAGATGGGATCTGCGCCAGGATATAAGGAGTCAATACCAGACTCTGAGAACAATAGGATGGCGACAGAGCACATCTTGCAATTGACATCTATAAATATAAAGCTTCACTTACATTAGCTTCACTTGCATTGGTGTAACTCGTTCGATTTCGTCTGTGGTGGATTTACATTGCTCAAACTGAAGTCAGGTGAGACATGTGGGTAGTGTTTTCCTTATTTAAGAGTGATTTAGAAATGGATGTGTCACAATTTCTAGGGACGTGTTGTTTTGCTTCTAAGCGTCTATTTGCAATGTGATAATTTGATTCAGTCTTCTGCTTTGCTTCCATCTTTATTTGTCTAGCTTCTAGGTAGTGCTGTTTTCAGATTAAATTGAGATTATTAACTTAAAAAATAAACTATGACTGAGTGGTTCTTAGTCTACAGCTGGAGTGGGGAAACTATGTTTGAATCCAATTCTCATCAGCCCTAGCAACCACAACCAATGACCAGGAATGATGGGAGTTGGAGACGAACAATCTCTCGACGGCCACAGATACCCTACACCTTGCTATGATTGCCTCTCAATCTCTTCTGGAGTTACAGAAAAGCATAAGGGAAAAAAACTTACTTATTCTTCTTCTTTGGTGCTCAATTGTAGCCAAGTAAGATTGTCTTCCATGAATATGGTCTTAGTGGTGTGTCGTAAGTGACTGCAGAGGCCAATTCTGGATCCTCACATCCTTCCACAATGGGGACATAGGTTTCCTGGTGGGAGTTTATCACGGTGAGGTTTCCCAAGCATGCCTTCCTTAATAATAATAATAATAATAATAATAATAATAATAATAATAATAATAATAATTTATTATTTATACCCCGCCCATCTGGCTGGGCTTCCAAAAAAATATTAAAATATTGCAATACATCAAACACTAAAAGCTTCCCTAAACAGGGCTGCCTTCAGATGTCTTCTAAAAGTCTGGTAGTTGCTCTCTTTGACATCTGCTGGAAGGGCGTTCCACAGGGAGGGCGCCACTACCGAGAAGGCCCTCTGCCTGGTTCTCTGTAACTTCACATCTCGCAGTGAGGGAACTGCCAGAAGGCCCTCGGTGCTGGACCTCAGTGTCCGGGTAGAACGATGGGGGTGGAGACGCTCCTTCAGATATTCTGGACCGAGACCTCTCAGCATGTTTTTCCCTTTCGTCCTGAGTTTGAGCATCTTCAAAGTCCATGACACTTTTGATAAAGGCTTTTCTCCAACTGGGGCGCTCGCAGGCCAGTGTTTCCCAGTTGTTGGTGTTCATACTACATTTTTAAAAATTTGCCTTGAGAGAGTCTTTAAACCTCTTTTGTTGACCAGCAGCATTACACTTTCCATTTTTAAGTTGCTTTGGAAGACGATAATCAGGCATCCAAACAACATGACCAGTCCAACAAAGTTGATGTTGAAGAATCATTGCTTCAAGACATGGGATCTTTGCTTCTTCCAGTACCCTGGCATTAGTTCGCCTGTATTCCCAAGTGATGTGCATTTTTTTTCAGAGACACCGTTGATGGAATCTTTTGAGGAGTTGGAGGTGGCAAATACTAACATGCAGGCAATATTTTTATTCCCTCCCCCTCTCCAAACAGTGTGAGTTTAACAATAGGGTGAGCTGCATTACATTTGGTAATTGGGGAAATGTACCAAGATGTGCACTCCTGCTGAAGAAAAGTTCTGCTTGTGTGTTTCTAATAGGCATCTGATGGGAACAAAATGCTGGACTAGCCAGCCCTTTGGTCAACGGGACTCTTCTTACATTCTTCCCACTGAAAGATGGTATATATATTTTTGTCCCAGGCACTGTCCCTGATGCAAATTCTCTTGCTACCATATATGTTATTAGTACATGGGGAAGCAGGGGAGAAAGAGTATAGTATGTTATAATAATTCATTTGGGGTGAGACAAAGTAGTCAACAAATACACTTTATCTATCATCTATATTACATCATCTTAAGTTCTGGCCTCTAATTGAGTGTCTTTTGTTGCAGATATTAAATACTGTGCAGTTTGAAGCGACTGGAAGCATAAGAACTGACTCCTTTGAAAATGAAACATTGTCCAGGTCCATGGAACTACCATTAAAGCTTTTACTAGCAGACCTTTCTTCAAAACAGAATTAAAACATCAAAAATATCCACACAATGTCTTGTGCTGTCTTGTGCACCTTAGAAAGCATGAAATAATCTAAACAGACCTATAAGCAAGGTCTTTCTCTCTAGCCTGCTTTCCAGCCTCCAGGCTGTTTGCTCTTCCTTCAAAAGAGTCATTTACTTGCATTGTTCTTCCCATAACATCCAGTGAGACATCTCCATTTGCATCTTCACTCCAGTGAGGTTTGGGAAGCAAAGACTCAAAGGAAATTCCCAAAATTGAGATTGCAACCCATTACCCATCACATGATCCCAGGTTTACAATCCTCACATGTTAGCTACCAGGGAATAACAGTTACCCTATTTTTCGCCCTATAAGACGCACTTTTCCCCCCTCCAAAAATGAAGGGGAAATGTGTGCGCGTCCTATGGGGCGAATGCAGGCTTTCCCTGAAGCCTGGAGAGCGAGGGGGGTCAGTGCGCACCAACCCCTCTCGCTCTCCAGGCTTCAGGAAGCTATCCACTAGCCGTGGGAGACCCAGCTCTCCCACAGCTAGCGGAGACCTTGCCGGCACCCAGAAGCTTGGGGCGCGCTGAGCTCCGCTCACCCCAAACTTCGGGATTAGCGCAGCACTCCGCTAGCCGTGGGAGAGCCACACAAAGTCGCACAGCTCTCCCATGGCTAGCGGAGACCTTGCCGGCACCCAGAAGCTTGGGGCACGCTGAGCTCCGCACGCCCCAAGCTTCGGGCTTAGCGCAGCGCACCTGGGGGGAAAATAATTTTTTTCGCCTTTCTTTCCCCCCCAAAAAACTAGGTGCGTCCTATGGGGCGAAAAATAAAATAGTTAGTCATTAACTCTGCAAGGAGCTCAAAGTCCTTTAGAAAACCTCTTGTGGAAAAACTACAGGGTTGGCATTACACATGTATCCATTTTCCATTTAAAACCATCATTAATACGTATACTTTTTTTTTATTTCTGTGTGAATTAAAACATTATACTTATCAATAATAATAATAATAATAATAATAATAATAATAATACCCTGCCCATCTGGCTGGGTTTCCCAGCCACTCTGGGCAGCTTACAACAAAATATTAAAAATACAATAAAACATCAGACATTAAAAACTTCCCTAAACAGGGCTGCCTTCAGATGTCTTGTAAAAGTCAGATAGCTGTTTATTTCCTTGTCTTCTGATAGGAGGGCATTCCACAGGGCAGGTGCCACTACCGAGAAGGCCCTCTGCCTCGTTCCCTGTAACTTCACATCTCACAGTGAGGGAATCGCAGAAGAAACTCGGGCTGAACGACGGAGGTAGAGACACTCCTTCAGGTATACTGGGCCAAGGCTGTTTATCTATGTCATATTCTAGAAATGGCATAACCCTTATTCATATTTCCCACCGCCCCCATCTCATTATTCTATTCAGTACCCTCATGCTCACATTTGGTTATACCTTGTCTAAACACTAGGGTTGTGCATAGAAAATAAAATGGCTCTGGAACCCTCTTTGGATAGTGGGTTCAGTATTATGACTTCATCCAAAGCAGATGCTCACACCTTCTGAACAAGGCAGCAACAAAGATTGGGTCATTAGGCTCAGCATCAGTTGAAATATGTTCCTGTAACACAATCACTGCATTGTAAATAATATTAATGTAGATTTAAATACTGCAATTTGTATATCTTCTTTTTTCTGGATTATAAATGCCTTTACTGCATATATTTGCCTAATAGAGGTCTGTCACCTTGATGTGTTTGGTCAGATCCAAGCTGCTAACAAACTGCATATATTATTTCAGAGCACTGAGTGACTTAGAGTGATAAAAATTAAGTCTTGTGCAAGAGAAAAAATAACACTGTATTTACACATTTTCCTCCCTAATAGAAATACTGGTTCTATTAATGTGATAATTTATATTGTAATTAATTCAAGGGTGTTTAGCCATCTGCAAGGATCATATTATCACCAGAGACAGGAACAGAAAATAAATTACATCAAATATCCCTAATGGCCAGTTTAATGAATGAAATCCCCAAATTCTTAGATTTAAGGCATATTGTTTTGTGACACAGTCTAGCCTCCAGCATCTCTGGGAAATAAGAGAAGAGCCAGCTTCTCTATAATTTTTCTTTGAACATGCAAATCAAAAGTTGTATATTCAACTTTTTTATATAAAAAAGATGAATAATTTGAGGGACTGGTTGATTTGGAGTCTTTTATTAGAACAAAAAAAGTCCTGAAAAATATCTACTGGAAATCAAGCAGAGAAGTATATTTTTTACATTAATGGAAAAATCTTTTCCAAATCATTCATCAGTGGTTAAAGGTTCCTACACATTACTCTTTCTTATATTCAATCTAACTTTTAAAAAGATACCAAGAGTGTATATTAATCTTAGCCCTTCCAACTACCATCAAATACATCATATAATCAGATTTTATCCTGCCATCCTTTATAAAATGAAAGCCATTAGTTCTCAGAAAACCACTAGAATCAAAATCTATATCACAGTGAGGAACAAGGTTGTCTTGCAGATGTGGTCTTAGACCACTAACTGGTTGGAAAAAAATATCCCACCCCCCCCCCCCCGCCATGAGAAGAGACTTGCAAATTTGAAGCAAAAATCAATTTTTTCCCCCAGGGGCAGCTTGTTGCCACAAAACCCTTGCAATTGTTGGGATTTGGTTTTATTCTGTTCTCTGTCTGGCACCCACAGAGTTATGGAGCCAGGCAGTTACAGGGAATAGAATGCCTGTTCCTCTCTTCCCATCTAGCTTCCTACCTTTGAGATATATGGTTGGTGATGTGGAATTTTACTAGTTGGAAGGTGGGGGGAGACATAAATGATCTAAACAAACAAATGTGTGACAAATTGTCCCAGTGTAGTGAGCATTTTGAAAAAAATGTGGAAATAGAAGCTGTAAATCAGGGTCTTGTCCCAAACCTCAGCCGCTGCCCCAAAGGTCCAACATGCCAGGAGTCAGCTGCATGTAGCCTAATTTCCATGGTTGTGGGGCAGGGGCTGAACCTCACCATGCCAGCTTCCCTATTAGCAACATTCAAGGCCAAGTGGAAAGATATATAAGGGCCAAAAAAGACACTTGGCTTGGTACACTCTCCCCGAGGCAGGGGAATGAGCTGGTCACAGTAATGAAGGGAACAGGGGAGCAAAACAAGAAAATACATCCAAGCAAAAACCATTTTAATTATATATATATATAATCCTTCCAGTAGCACCTTAAGGTAAAGGGACCCCTGACCATTAGGTCCAGTTGTGACTGACTCTGGGGTTGTGGCGCTCATCTCGCTTTATTGGCCGAGGGAGCCGGCGTACAGCTTCTGGGACATGTGGCCAGCATGACTAAGCCACTCCTGGCGAACCAGAGCAGAACACGGAAACGCCGTTTACCTTCCCGCTGGAGCAGTACCTATTTATCTACTTGCATTTTGACGTGCTTTTGAACTGCGAGGTTGGCAGGAACTGGGACTGAGCAACAGGAGCTCACCCCGTGGCAGAGATTCTAACTGCCGACCTTCTGATCAGCAAGTCCTAGGCTCTGTAGTTTAACCCACAGTGCCAGACAAACTAAGTTTGTTATTGGCATGAGCTTTCATGAACACTTCTTCAGAAAACTCATACTAATAACAAACATAGCTGGTCTCTAAGGTGCTACTGGAAGGAATTTTTTTTTATTTATTTTTTACTATGGCAGACCAACATGGCTACCTACCTGTAACAATTTAATTATTTTATCTCTTGTGAAAAGAGACAGGTGAATCTGACCATTTCAGTTTGAGTTTCTCACCCCACCCCCAATTTCAGTTCTCCACATCCCCACACCAGCATTCTTTCTTTCTTTTTTTGAAAGTTATCATGAAAATCCACTTTATTTTTTAAATCTGTTGTCCAGGTAGGAGAAAGCTGCTGAATCAAATTTCTTTTCCATAAAGCATGTTCTCCTTCATGTGTTCTCCACGTGTTGCGGTGGGGTCTGCTGAGCCACCCCTCTGTTACCAGGCAGGGTCTCTAAAGATGGCCTGGGGCAGTGATTGGTTCACTGGGTTGCTGGGGTAAAAGTTATGTTGCAATTTTGGTGGGAGGGGTAAAATGTTTAAATACTCTGCATGCAGCCTGGAGCTTTCTCTTTGCTGTGTGCAACGGATCACCCACCCACCCACCCGCCCTTGAGTAAGGGGTTGTTGCATTGACCTTGCTATGCCTGTCATGGGGTCGTCTGCCGTTGGGGCAGGGGCTTGGTAGGAATATTGTCCATCTGGCTGATTGGCTGGGCCATTTGGTTTTTGCCTACTGCGTAGCAAATCATCACAACTTGTAAGGTTGTGGTTAGGCATTGGTTATAAATTGGTGGAGGAAGGGTTAGGATAGGCTGGGCCTGCCCCTCCATGGTTGCTGCGGAAAGGGAATTCCGTTAAAGGAATCCTGGGGCTTGCCATCTTTTCGTCCAATCCCTAGAATGGGACTAGGGCCGGCAAGCCTTCGGGGAGCATGCGGATGAGAATTGAGGGTCTGTGACTCAGCTCCATTTCTCCCCGACTTGCTTTCCCCCGCACTGTCTTTCGGTGGTGCCCGGAAGTCAGTTCTGTCCCCAGGCGGGGGGACAGATAGTCTTAACCAATGCCTAAACAACCACTTATGGTTTTGTATTTAAATAAAGTTGTGGCCAAAATTATGCCAAAAACCTTAAACAAAAATTAAGTGAGTTATTTGGGGGGTGGCTTGGGGACCTCGACACGCAACCTCAAGAGGACAGTAGTGTTAAGAGGCTTTCCTCCTAAGTAGCATTTATTGTGAATTTCTCCTAATATGCACTTTTTTTTTTTGCAAAGCAACTTTCCTCATATAATTTGTTTATTTTTATTAGTTAAATTTATACATCACCATCTGTAGTTCTCACAGTGGTTCACAACGGAAATCATTATTATTATTATTATTATTATTATTATTATTAATTATTATTATTATTATTATTATTATTATTATTATTATTATTAATTGAATTTATATACCACCCTATACCCGGAGGTCTCAGGGTATAGAACAAAATCTAAATATAAAACCACAATGTATATAATCAAAATAAAAAACAACGAACCAATACCCCCCACACACATTATGCATTTTTAAATTTTTTTACACTAGTCATTGAAGTCGTTCCACTAGCACAGGGACTTTGGGCTGTGCAAAAGAACTCTTCCTCCCTCTCATCTCTTCCCACATGCCCCTAAAATCTGTTCTGGATCCCCCCCCCCTGCAAAATTCAGTTTCACAAGTGGAAATTCTTGCACGGTTGAGAGTCTTCATTTGATACTGCCCCCACAGTTGGAGAATCCACAGTCTTTGAATTTCTAAATTTGCTCTCTCTTAAATAGTTATTGATACACTTTTATAATGGCGAGACCACAAGCACAAAAGGGATACACTTTTATAAAACAGAATGAATATAGGATTGCCCAACTCTTAAAACTATAATACATACCCAGACTACAGATACTGCAAGGGGTATTATCTAGTAACCTACAGTGTTAATGTTTTTATTTATTTATTTAAGAGATTATGCGTTTACTCAGCTCTTCCTTGTTTTTCTTAAACCACCTCATGATAGCATTTTAAATAACTAAAGGCAATTTTCTGAAATCACTGTTAGGCAGGTGAGGTGAAAATAAGGGCAGCCACACATCTAACAAGCTAGCATGTATTTCCAGCATTCTTTCCACTATGTAATAATAGTAATTTATATCAGACGGAACGGTTTTTAATTGAAAATCTTTCAAGCTGCTGTATTTGCCATGGTTTGGATTAATGTTAGTAAATTCAGGCAGCTTAAAGCTCGGTTTTCAGAGCATGCAATAACTTCCTGTTGGATCAACATGCCAGAGTGAAGCTTAAAGCATATTTGGAATATTTACATATTCATTTTACAATTGTTACCATGCAGTTGCTGCAATGTGACATTGTGAAGGCACAGCATAGGAAGACATAAAAAATGTGATCATAATAAGTTGATGCTCATAGCAGCTATTGCTTTTTTCATCTGTCTGAATTCAGACAGCAGTTCAGGTCAAAAGTGAATGCTGGAGTTACTAAATTTTATAAGAAAGCCTCTCTAATTCCTGGGATTAACCAAATGTCATTTCAAAGTTTCCATCCAGATCCTTAATTCCCCAAAGTTTACAACATGTATTCATTAGATACTTTCTTCTTTTTTGCCATGCTGAACTGAGACAATACAAAATGCAGGGAGCATATTATCTAGGACAGTATTCTTCAACCTTTGGACCCTTAAATATAGGTGAACTACAACTACCATCATCTCCAGCAAGGTTAGCCAATGGCCAGGGATTATGGGAGTTGTAGTCCACAACAACTGGGGATCCAAAGTTGGAGGGCACCGATCTAGAGACAATACACGGTAGAGATGCACTGTAAAATGTAAACCACTCTTCTTCATGATTGATGTGCAATCCCATAGGTGGTCCGTGTACCTATGCACAACAAAGTCTGCAGCCTTTTAGAGCTGGATAATAAAGCTTTTTGAGGATGGAGCCATCTGACAGAAATACAATGGGATGGCAGCCACCGCAGCCACTTTGCCCAGCCTTCTCCTCCCTGTGTCAGTCTCATGACAGCAATGACCCATTTTTAACAGGGATGCTGGTGATGTGTGTCAGCCACAGTAAGTTCTCCAGCATCCATGCACTCCACAATTCCGCCCGCATATGTCAAGGGGCTGTCAGGGGAATGCAGGCCACCCACAAGTCAGGAAAGAACTTTTGCCGCAAAAAAGTAAAAACATGACAGAATTCCTCTGTCCCAGTCTGTCAGGGACTAGACTGAAGAGGAATGGTGGGGACCCCCACCCCTCTTCCTGAACCTTCCTGAGAAGAGGAGGACAGTATAGATTTAGAACAGTGGTTTGCAGAAGGTCATAGTTCAGAGGCTGCAGAGGGGAGAAGCTGAGAAGAAGACGCACCAGGGGAGAGATAGCTGACAGACAGTGTCTTTGGAGAGCATTCCTGAACCCCCTATCCCAGGACCAGGCAAGCATTGAGGGTTGAAGAACAGAAAGCTCAGAGGCAGAAAGTGCAGATTAACCATCACAAGGGTGACACAGAATAGGGGAGACATAGGAGGGTGAGACTTTACTTGTAGCAACGCCATTATCTGAGAGGCAGCACCATCCATCTCTGTGAATATTGAATAATCAATCATGGTAAGAATGTCGTGTTTCCCCCTTTCTGGCTGCCAGCCATGAGGGAGGAGGGTCGGATTCTCTGAAGCCTGACACCTTCACACTTAGTTGAAGATGTTGATGGAACTGGTGTCTGGTCCATCCTTTCCTCTCTAGCCCTCTCAGCCTCGACTCCTCCCAAGCAGCTGTAAACTGCGGTGAGGCTTCCCCTCTGGGTCTGGCCCATTGCTCATCATAATCATCATCAATATATTCCCATCCATCTCCATCAATTCTCACACTTTCATTTCCCAATCATTTCACTTTTGGGGCCCCACAGGGTGGCATTGGAGGGCAGTGCTGGTAACCAGATGTAGAGTCATGTGTCATTTCATAATGCCATACAGCTGGAGTTGGGCCTTTTAGGTATACGCCATTATGTCATCATTATCTGTTGTGTGTGGTTTTGTTTTATATAACAAATTATAAAATGGCCTGTCAGTAGCCAGTACAAAAGTGGAACCAACTTACACTCTATGAATGACTGAAATCCTTTACAACTGTGGGTATCTATCCGTAGTTTGTTGGATCCCCAAGAAGTCTATTTCAATAGTTATGAGTGAGTTCACATTTCATAGAATAATAGAATTGTAGAGTTGGAATTTCATATCAGATATGCTCATGCTAGACAACCATTCCAGTTTCTCAAGAAACTGTATTGTTCGTCTCAGCAAAGTCCCAAATCTTTCAGTAATATTCTCTCTCTCTCTCTATGTGTGTGTGTGTCTGTGTGTGTGTATCTATATATTCATATATTCTGCATGAAATTTCTTTTGACGTCTTCCAAGAAGGTGCTAATGCACTCCGGAGCAATAGAAGTCTATTCTAAACAAATTCCAGGCCAGTACTTATTTAAACAAAATATTTCCATTCTCTCTCAACTAAAAAAAAAAAAAAGAATATTCCACACTGACCCTACTTTATATCTGTTGATTTTTCAAACTGACACAAGTGATAGACAACAACTTATTGTGTTTTGGGATTCCTGCTGAAGGCTCTATACAGAAATATAATGTGAAGAATAAAGAGAACAAGAAAAAAAGAGGATGCAAATAACCCGATAAATATTTTAGAAGTGACCTGCCTATCTGTATTCATATTTCTCAAAGTTCTTTCCAAGTCTCTTTGATGTCTTTTCTCCTGATATGCAAGCCCTAAACTGTAGCATATATATCAGGCTAGCAAATGAATATGCCAAAGTCTGATTAACGTGTGATATTGTGATCAGATCAAATTACATCAGAACAGACATGACCTAGTGCCAAATAATTCTAGTGTAACCTAATATGAAGCTCTGAACTTCACTTCAGGTCCGGAGCTTGAACCTTCGAAACCAAAATAAATTTATTTTAACTGTTCGCCCCCTTTCCTATTAACACAGTTGTTGAGATCCTGCAGGATGACTGGCAAACCAAGAAAAAATGTGAATACAGTGGTACCTTGGTTTAAGAAGAGCTTAGTTTATGAACAACTTGGATTAAGAACGCTGCAAACCTGGAAGTAGGTGTTTTGGTTTGTGAACATTACCTTGGAAGCAGAACATGTTCCATTTCCTGTTGAGTGTGTTCCTTTTGTAAATTGAGTCCGCCACTGCTATGGGAAAGCACACCTTGGTTTAAGAACACTTTGGTTTAAGAATGGACTTCCGGAATGTATTAAGTTTGTAAACCAAGGTACCACTGTATAGAAGTCCAGGGCAGGAAATGGTGGTGGGAACTCATTTGATATTCATTGATAAAAGCATCAAATGGAGGGTGGCGGTGTTAGTATCGTCCTACTCCCGTGTAGGACCCTGGCGGAGACACATGCCCAACTGGCATGTTCTCTCCCTCCTGGTCGATCATTTGGGAGCTTCAAAATCTTTCTTCAGCCTGAACATCACAGCAGCTGATACCAAGAAGCATCAGCACACTTAGGGATCCGCAGTTTCTGTAACAGAACTCAGTAGCACAGCATTTTGGCTAATCTACGTTTATTTACATATGATACACCCAGAACATTCTGCTTTAGCTCCTTCCTCTTTCTCATCAGACAGCAAAAAGAGAAAGAACAAAGGACAATAGTCCCACTTCACAGTATATACAGTAATACCAAAACATCCTGTCTCCGTCACTTCCCACTTTGTGGAGTCAAAACATACACCGTCATGTGATAGACCACAATCTCATGACTGCAAACACAGAGCAAGAATCCTAACAGGGGGGTGGGAATGACCTCACTTCATAATACTTCATAATAGCAGAGTTTAAAATGATTCCTTTGGGTGTAACCTAGGAAGTGAAAGAACTGCATGCATTTGTGGATGTGTGGCTTTGAGTGCAATAGTTTGTTGTCACTCTTTGTTCTCTGTTCACTCTGTTCACGTGGTTCACACCTCAGCAAGTGCTCTATATTACAGTGGAACCTCGGTTTTCGAACGTAATCCGTTCTGGAAGTCCATTCGACTTCCAAAACATTTAAAAACCAAATATCAAAGGGCTGTCAGCAAGTTCAATGGGGAAAATTGAGAAACGCGCCTCAGAAGCCCTTCGACTTCTGAGGCGTGTTAGAAAACGGAAGCATTCACTTCTGGGTTTTCAGTGTTCAGGTTCCAAAACGTTCAGCAGCTAAGACATTGGAAAACCAAGGTTTGACTGTACAGTGGTACCTTGGGTTACATACGCTTCAGGTTACATACGCTTCAGGTTACAGACTCTGCTAACCCAGAAATAGTGCTTCAGGTTAAGAAATTTGTTTCAGGATGAGAACAGAAATCGTGCTCCGGCGGCGCGGCAGCAGCAGGAGGCCCCATTAGCTAAAGTGGTACTTCAGGTTAAGAACAGTTTCAGGTTAAGAACAGACCTCCAGAATGAATTAAGTACTTAACCCGAGGTACCACTGTATTATGTAATGATTTTAAAAATATTTTATTGCATTAGCCAAATGCCATGGCAACGTCCAAAGAAGGAAGAAAAAACCAAACCAAACAAAACAGCAGTTGCTACGTGTGAGAAAACTTGGTATACTTATTTGTATAACATTATTCTTGTTTATAAAACCCAGTAAACAACAACAACAACATACGTAGTAAAACCATGGTCAAATCCTCCAAAATTTCATATTACACAGAATAAAAAGTAATTCTCAAATAAAATGTGCAGGTTAAATCTTGGAGTCCCTTTTGCAATTGACCGCTAGCCCAACCAGTTCTTTCTTCCTAATCTTCCTAGGTGCCAGGGCATAGAGAACCGCCATATAAGTCAGAGAGTCATCAGTATTACTCAGCAGCCATTTCACCCTCTTTGCCCTGGTTAGATATGCAAACCTGGAGTTATTTCAGACTGTTGCTTTTTCCATATATATATATATATATATATATATATATATATATATATATATTCTATATATCTATATACCATTGCCAGTCTTAGGTTCCCTCAAGCTAGGGGTGGATGGATCTATGAATTCTCGTTCTATCATGTTAAAGAGACTCATGTAGGCTACTCATACTGTAGGCATTTATTGTCATTTGTGCTCCACAAATCTGCATCTTGGAAGCACATCTTCCAGCCTTGCAGGCCTTTTTCCTGAGAGGGCAGGGCCCTGACTGACTTCAGCGACAAAAGCTGACACTACTAAACCCACTCTTGGGCTGGGATGTTGTTTAGCAGGATTTAGTTTTTTGGGGGGTGGAGTGGGAGGGTTGTTGCTGTTAATGCTATCAATTTTTGTATCTTTATTTTAGATCTTATTATATATGTAGAAGTTGTTTAATTTGGTTGTGTACTTTTTGATGTTTTTTTCTTGATTATGGCTACGCTTGTTATGTTTTTTAATTATGCAATTTATTTCATGTTGTAAGCAGTCTTCATAATGGTTTTCTATGGAAAGGCGGCATACAAATAAATTGATGGATGGATTGATGGATGATGGAGATTCAGTTCTCCAAATTTTGCAGCAAATTAAGATTAAAAAAAAAAAATCCTCATGAAACCGGTAGGCATTTTAGTGTATAATTTCTCCTAATTTTATATGCAGTTTTGACTGTACAGATTTTTACACAGTTTTCCCTAATGTATGTGATTTTCACCAATACCTTCATTTTTGCGTACACTTTCCCCTACTATGTGCCTTTTAAAATCACCATGGGTTGGAAAACTGCATCACAAAATTCGGATAAGTGCAAATTTCAAAGAATAGTTTGTATACTGTTTTCGAAAGTGCTGATTTGATAGATTTGTCTGTACATGTGTAGATAGCGAAATAGATCCCCATCTTTCCAGCGAGTTTTGCCCATCTCTAACAAAACAACAAGCCAGCAACAATTTTTGTTGTGACATTCATATTTAACATTAAAATCTAGGTTAATATGTTCTTCTTTCATCCTTGCACAAGCGCTCCATCAGTATGACTAGTATTTGTAGAGGTGGACTCTCGCCAAATTCATTGGCATATTTAAAATTCAAACAAAAGGGGACTCTTGGGGTGATTATTGTTTTATTACCAGATTGCAATGGAGCACTGTTGTTGCCCTCTTACATTTTCATGCCATTGCATGTCACTTCCAAGATTTCCAGAGTGTTCTGCATTGCCTGTGCAGGTATGTTTGCATGCTCTCGCACATGTGCGTACAGGAGCCTTGTTCCTTTGACTCTAACAAGCGTTGCAAAGCTTAATCCCTGTGCATTGCTCTGAAAATTTAGGAGCAGATGTCATGTAGCAAGGAGTGAGAAATAGCTGTCACATTGCTTAAGGAAATTTCATCAGTGCTGGAGGTGGTGACAACGCTAAATGTCTGTGGAGAGGATGACATTCTCTTTGCTTCTCTCTCTATTTTTATTTTTGTTTTGGTTACAGCTGCTATCAATTTGACAGGGCCATACCGTATGCTATCTTTTGACATGTATTTTCACTGGGACCCAAAATATTGTTTACTTATGCATCTCTCATGGGTGCCACTTGACCCCCGTTGTTGTTTTTTATTATTATAAGAAAACAAGCAAGGTTAATTGGAGCCAGTCCACTGCTAATGTTCAGTCCAATATTTTTTCCAGTTGTGTTCTGATGCACCCTAGGGTGCCTTGCAGAAAATCAGGAATAGCTCAGTAAGAAGATCAGTAATAGCAGACAACCTTCCCTGAAATATCCAGAAATGTCCAAAGTCGGCCCCCGTGACAGTATATGTCCTGGGGTAAAATCCTAAGAAACGCTCAGTGACTTTGGGGTGGAATTGTAAAAAAAAAAAAGCTCACTTAAATCCTAACAACTTCAATCCTAAAAAAAGCTCAACAACCTCGGTTGGCCCTCACTTCATCAAATCTGGCCCTCTTTGGAAAAAGTTTGGGCACCCCTGAAAATCCTACCTTTCTTAGTGAAGATTGCCTTTCATGGGTAAGGGCCAGAGAAGAGTTTGGATTTGATATCCCGCTTTATCACTACCCAAAGGAGTCTCAAAGCGGCTAACATTCTCGTTTCCCTTCCTCCCCCACAACAAACACTCTGTGAGGTGAGTGGGGCTGAGAGACTTCAAAGAAGTGTGACTGGCCCAAGGTCACCCAGCAGCTGCATGTAGAGGAACGGAGACGCGAACCTGGTTCCCCAGATACGAGACTACCGCTCTTAACCACTACACCATACAGAGCTCAGTGGTGTGGCACAAGCTTTTCATGCAAAGAGTCTGGCACCGGGGTGTGTGTGTGGAGAGCAGGCGGGGGCATCACTGGCATGTGTCCTGGGGGCTTGGTCATGTCTCAGGGGCATGGCACATGTCCTGGGGGGTGTAGTGCGCCGCCTGCGGGGGCATGGTGCCCAGCATGGGTGGGGCAGCTACGATGGCATCCCACCGGGATCATGGCACCAGGGGCGGTGCGCTTCCCCCACCCCCTCTTCCTCCGCCAGTGTCCCTGGGATGCCCCACAATCTATTAACAGCTGTCCATGGTGGTGCAAGTCAAATCTGTGTCCAGGGGAGCTGTCTACCAGCTCCATCTAGTACGCAGGCTGAGACCCTACCTGCCTGCGGACTGTCTCGCTAGAGTGGTGCATGCTCTGGTTATCTCCTGCTTGGACTACTGCAATGCACTCTACATGGGACTACCTTTGAAGGTGACCCAGAAACTACAACTAAGACTGGTGACTGGGAGTGGCCACCGAGACCATATCTGTTCCCTCACTGCGAGAAGCAAAGTTACAGGGAACCAGGCAGAGGGCCTTCTCAGTAGTGGCGCCTGCCCTGTGGAACGCCCTTCCATCAGATGTCAAAGAAATAAACAACTACCAGACTTTTAGAAGACATCTAAAGGCAGCCCTGTTTGGGGAAGCTTTCAATATTTGATGAATCACTGTATAATATTCTGCTGGAAGCCACCCAGAGTGGCTGGGGAAACCCAGCCAGATGGGTGGGGTATTATTATTATTATTATTATTACATTCTTATTTGCATTGCTATTTGCATCCTATATTCTCTTTACTCCGGACATACAGAATTCAATGATTCCCATGTGTTCCACATTTTATTCCTGTAATATTTTGCTCCAGGTGAGCCTATTTCCTGTTTAATAGAAGATATAACAGTGTGTGAGGGTGGGGTGGGGAGCTAATTTTATTTGTGTATATTGATTGCTACTGATCTGCCAACCCTATTATCCATATGCCTAAAATTATACACAGTGGGTGGGGGATAACATTCTATAATTTCATTGAAATCCCTAGTAATACCTTAAGCACTAATGACCAAGGCACAGGCTTTTTCCTCACAATTAACGCCTAGTTGGGAAAGAAAGAAAGAAAGAAAGAAAGAAAGAAAGAAAGAAAGAAAGAAAGAAAGCCCAAGATACTACGGAGACCTCTTAAACTTAGTAAGCCATTTTCCAGCAAAGAATAGAGCTGCAAAATAGAAACAGAAAAAAGATCCTGCTGATTTGTAAGGAATTTAATATTTGTACAATTGGTACAATGTTGGAATAATGGCATTCTATTTATTTTAAATGCTATGCTTTGGTTAGCTACTAATTGATTTAAGAAAATTGTTGTTTTCTACTTAAAGATCCTTTGAAAAGGGTAGCTTGAATGCTTGATGTTCTCTGTACAGAGGCTGTTGCAACAGAGGAGGGAGGAAAACACTCCCTCTAAATGAAATGTGAACTATTTATCTTTAATCTGACACCGTTTCCTATTCCTCTTTCTCATACAATACAGACAGGCATCACTGGATTGAAGAGCTTCTATGATAACTTTTTAATCAAAAATCCGAGACAGCTGAGAGGTAACTTTTTCTTTTCTTTCCACTCTGTTATGCAAAATTCCAATCAATTTATTTTGATAAGGCATCTTTGGTATGCCATAGCTCAAAATTTTATACAGGGAAAGGTAAAATAATGAGATGGAATGTGTAAAGGCAATTGCAGCTAGAACATATGGAATTTAAATCCTCTGACTAGATTGTGTGTGTGAACTAGGGTTGAACCCAATAGTCAGAAGATATCCACATCACCATCTGTAGGTGTGGATGAATAAATATATTAACTTTGACTTCTCTTTCTTTCTCCCAATCTTAAATGCAACACACATTTCTCTCTCTCTCTCTCTCTCTCTCTCTCTCTCTCTCTCTCTCTCTCTCTCTCTCACACACACACACACACACACACACATTTGCATACAAATTTACTAACATAACTCATTTTTGTACGACATTTTGTATTCAATTACTACTACCATTTTTGTTGTTGATGATGAAGAAGATGAAGAAGATGTTACATTTATTACCTGCTTTTTACCAGCAAGTCCCAGCAGGGCCAGCTCAGTCATTAGGCAGACTGAGGTGGCTGCTTCAGGTGGCACAAGTCCCCAAGGCAGCGATCCCACAGGTATCATGCCCTGTTGGCTCCACCAGAAGTAGAAGTAGCACCAGCATCAATGCCTATCTTGGTCAAAATGGTGTCACATAAGATCTCACCAAAATGGGCAGTTCCCATTTTGCCTCATGTGAAATGGGACACACCACCCCTGGGTGCCATGAAAAATTCAGTCTTAAAAACAGTTAAAGCAAATTACAGTCACTGGAACATAGTGGATCCTGGAAACTTGCATATAAGATGTCAGAGACCAGAATAACTTTTGTGCTTTTTGGGGGGGGGGCAGGGGCACAAAATTTGGACATGTGTGAATTTCGAAAAACAGCTGTGTTTCGGTCCATGTATTGTTTCAGAAAATGCAGGTTACATTAGGTTGATTCCCAGTGAAATGCATATTGAAACAAAATTCTCCATCCCCACTCCTAGACAACAAAATAATCCTAATTCTATCAAGTTCTGGGTAGGCCGAGATAAAACTGATGGGTAATTATCATGGTGAATCACTAGTTTTTCAGGCCTTCTTTACACAACAGTAGGTGAAATGACTGGGTGATTTAAAACAACAACAACATGTACTAATTCATATTCTGTTACTCAGGAAGTGACCACCGATAAGGATTTGCTCCTTTTGAAAAGATTTAACAATATGCCAGAATGCGAAAGTTGAGGCATATGCCCCTCTGCTCCTCCTTTTTATGTCTGTGCACTTGAAATATATTCTGTGTTATGTATGAACAGTGACAGTATAAAATACCACCAAGATTATAAACAGGGAAGAGTCATGCAGTTAAAAAGCATGGCTTCCTTCATGCCACATTTTGTGGTTCATTGAACACATTCACACTTCTCATATGGTTCCTTGGAAGAGTTACAAAATAAAGGGTGCATGTGAATTCTTTAACAGGCCTTGCTTTTAAAAGGCTTCGCTGATTGATAGTAACTGACAGCCAGGTACTAAAAGGAAACTTAAATTGATTCACTGTAATAGCCATGTCTCGAGATCCATGTCCTTGGTGAAGCCAGCCAGCCGTTGTCCCTAACCCTTGCAATAAATCATGAATAAAATACGTTGATTAATTTTGCATCACGTTGAACAAAGCAACAATTACAGCCTGTGACTTGAAAAAAGAGAGCAAAATGACGTCAGCCGAGTATCAAAATGTGTGCAGTACCTATAGCCTTTGGCTCAGCCTTCTAATTCCCAAGTTCCATGTAATTAAACCTGGTGAGACAACAGCACATTACTTTCCTGGACTGTAACCTGTTCATGGCAGAGACTTGTCCTCTTTAAAGTATTCCTTACACTGATAAATAAATCTGGTACTCTGCAAGCTTGGGCATCTTCTAGTGGGCAATCTAGAGTCATTAGATTCGACTCTGGGGGTTTTCAGTGAGAAGAACAATAGCAGTGATGGACTGGATTCTCTGAAAGACTGCTGGTCCAGCACTATCTCGTATTCATTGCAATGTAAAGCCATAGAAAAAATGTTAGTTGCACAGAGGTGCATCCCCAGACAGTTTAGGCAATGGTCAGGGAAGATGGGAGTTGTATTCTAACTTCATCTGGGGACCCAAGGTTGAAGGACACTGGTTTACATTGACTGCCAGTGGTAACCTGCTCTATTTTCAAAAGAGGTTTAAAGACTCTCTCAAGGCAAATCTTTAAAAATGTAGTATAAACACTGACAACTGGGAAACACTGGCCTACGAGCGCTCCAATTGGAGAATAGCCTTTACCAAAGGTGTCATGGGATTTGAAGACACTTGAACTCAGGATGAAAGGGAGAAACATGCTAAGAGGAAGGCACGCTTGGCAAACCCTCAACATGATCAACTCCCGCCCGGAAACCTAGGTCCCCACTGTGGAAGGACATGTGGATCCAGAATTGGCCTCCACAGTCATTGTTAAAACCATATTCATGGAAGACAATCTTACTTGGCTACAAGTGATAAGAAGAAGAAGAAGAAGAAGAAGAAGAAGAAGAAGAAGAAGAAGAGGAGGAGGAGGAGGAGGAGGAGGAGGAGTAGTAGTTTGGATTTGATATCCCGCTTTATCACTACCCGAAGAAATCTCAAAGCAGCTAACATTCTCCTTTCCCTTCCTCCCCCACAACAAACACTCTGTGAGGTGAGTGGGGCTGAGATACTTCACAGAAGTGTGACTAGCCCAAGGTCACCCAGCAGCTGCATGTGGAGGAGCGGAGACGCAAACCCGGTTCACCAGATTACGAGTCTATCGCTCCTAACCACTACAACACAGAGAAGAAGAAGAAGCTCTATTTTCAAATGCCAGAGGTTACGCTGGACAAGATAAGGTACTTCTTTTCATCGTGCACATGTTAAGAATGCACATTATCAGACTCCTGGCATGAAGTTTGCAAAAATGCATTTAAGTGCCTGGCTTTAAAAACAGTTGTGAAATTAAAAGCTCGTTGTTGTGTGCTAATGAACATTAAAAGACCTTTAAAAAGAATAGTTGCTCATTGTGGTGTGCTAATCTGAATTACAAGACTTTTAAAGCCCTGTTGCTGTATGCTGAAACATAATTGAATATGTATGTATGTGTATGTATGTATGTATGTATGTATAGACAGGGCTGTGTTCTTGCCACAATTCTCTTTGTGTGTCGAGGTCCCCAGGGCCATCCCAATAACTCACACATCACACAGAATTTTTTGTTTTAGATTTTTGGCATAATTTTGGCCACATCTTTATTGAAATACAAATTTGTGAGTGGTTGCTTAGGCATTGGTTGCGACTATCTGCCACCACCATGGGGGACAGACTGACATTCCGCACAATGCGAAAGTCAGAATAGGGGAATACACTTTGGGGTTACATGGAGCAGGGAACCTGCCCTCACCCCAAATGCAACCAGGAGCTCATTGCTATGGCCCAAGCCGCTTGACAGAGTGGACAAGCAATAGTTAGCCCCCAATTCCTTTAACGGAATCCCTTGCAGCAGCAGCATTAGAGGGGCAGGCACTCAACCTACCAAAGGCAGGCACTCAACCACTTCCCCTCAACCAAACCATAAACCAATGCCTAACCACAACCTTACAAGTTGTGACGATTTGCTACGCAGTAGGCAAAAACCAAATGGCCCCAGCCAATCAGCCAGATGGACAAAATTCCTACCAGGCCCCTGCTCCAAGAGCAGACAACCCCATGACAGGCATAGCAAGGTCAAAGTGAACAACCCTAATTCTAGGGAGGGGGGGACGGGCAATCCGATGCACGGTCGAAAAGAGGAAGCCCTAGCCTCGTGCAAGGAGTTTTAGCATTTCTGGCTGTCAATCAACAAATGGCAACATTAACTTCTTCCCAACAACAAGGGAAGCCCCAATCGCATCAGTGGCCAACGAACAATTAGCCGGCCCCCAACTTTGGAGTGTCCTGGCGGCCTCCACCGCAACACATGCTCTCCATGAAGGAGAACACACTTTGGCACATTCTTCTCCCTGTTGCTCTCATATGCCTTCAGCGTGCTCAAGAAAGCATCAAAGAGAAATGGGGGTCTGGCATGTCTCCATGACAAGACAAAAGTGTGGTGGGTTCTTATGCAAGAGATGTTGTTTGCAGATGATGCAGCCTTGACAGTGCACTCTGAGAAAATCTCTGTAGAGACTCATCCACCATTTTTTCCAAGCATGCAGAAGTTTGAGCTTCCCATCAGCCTGACGAAGGCCAACATCCTGGGTCAGGACATCGCCAGCACTCCACTTGACGTGGTAGACAATTTTGTCTGCCTGGGCTCCACCGCATTCAGCAACCTCTCCATCGACCCTGAGCTGGACAACCATATTGGAAAGGCAGCTATGACAATGGCTTGCCTCTCCAAAGGGGTATGAGAGAATGTGATACTAACAACCAATACCAAAATAAAGGTCTACCAGACTTGCATGTTGAGCAAGCTGCTTTTTGGTAGTGACTTGTGGGCAACTTATACCTACCAAGAAAGATGACTTAATGCATGGGTAGGCAAACTAAGGCCCGGGGGCCAGATGCAGCCCAATCGCCTTCTAAGTCCGGCCCACAGACGGTTTCTACATGAGTAGAATGTGTCCTTTTATTTAAAATGCATCTTTGGGTTATTTGTGGGGCATAGGAATTCGTTCATTATCTTTTTTCAAAATATAGTCTGGCCCCCCACAAGGTCTGAAGGACAGTGGACCAGCCCCCTGCTGAAAAAAATTGTTGACCCCTGCTTTAATGTCTTCCACATGTCATTCATCAGGAATATTTTGCCCTTCACATGGCAAGACAGAGTCTCAAACAAAGATGCGCTCTCCCAAGCCCATATTCCCAGCATGTTCACACCCCTGTCTCAGTGATGTTATTGATGGCTTGGTCATGTCCACAGAATGGAAAATGGTAGGATTTGCTCTAAGGGAGCTGGCTTCAGGAACTAGGCCTTTTGGCAAACCAACTTTGTGTTCCAAATATGTCTGCAAACATGACATGAAGGCTGGCCACATTAACATGTGGGAATTCCTTGCAGCATCTGGAGACAATCAGGTCATGTATCTACAGCTGTGACTAGAGGAGGAATGACCACTGGGAGGAGAACAGAAAGAAGAAACAGCATAGTACACCTGCGCCAGCATAACTGGAAGCCTTCATCTCCCCCAGCTATAACAAAAAGAAGTCTCTCACATATTGGTCTCTACAGCAGGTGTGTTATTCTCTGACCGTTTGACTTCACCTGAAAGACACACTCTTCCATTGTCTCCTGAGGCAGACAGATGCAAAAAATATACATACTGCAGGCATGGCCAAACTTGGCCCTCCAGATGTTTTGGGCCTTCAATTCCCATCATCCCTGACCACTGGTCCTGTTAGCTAGGGATGATGGGAGTTGTAGTCCCAAAACAGCTGGAGGGCCAAGTTTGGCAATGCCTGACAAACTGTGTACATTTCCTGGAAATCCCCTCCATCCCCAGCAAATATATTCCTACTGCAAAAAAATGTGGAAGGGTGCTGTTCATGGGATGAAAATAACATATTTGCAGATCTTGCAACTTGGTTCACTTCAACACCTGACTTCGCCCCTGAGCATACCCCAAAAACTTTTTGCAATGCGCAGGAGTTCATCAGTCCACAAATCTTTGTGGGCAGGGTTCCTCAAAGATAGGAGGTTTGGGAACCACTGCTGCAGCCAATTTTACACATAATACCAGCTCTGAATATTTCTGCAGTCACTTAAAGGGATCTAAAAGCAAGCATGCCTTTACACTTAAATCAATTTTTATGAGAGATACTACAACACATCCATTGAAAATTACTTTCAGGTTAGAGTCAAAGTGCTGCTGTGTTTGCAGATTGCTTTGACCGGGACATTTTCTCTAACTAGCACAATAAGGCACCCTTTCATTCTAATGAACATTAGTGCAGAGAGCATTTACAGAACAGAAAATATGATTCAAGCTGCATTAAAGTGGATTCAGTATTTTTCCAAAGTAAACATTCACACAATAGCACTCAGATATGCACTGCAGCTTGATGTGGTACTTCAAAGGCCACAAAAAAAAAAAAAAAAGTAATAGAAGCCCTGTTGTAAATTTCTCTCCTTCACAAAACTGGTCAACATTTTTGCTCCATCTCTTTCTCCCCATCCCCCTCAATTTCTCTAAGGAATAAAAAAAAATACAGCCTCCTGTTCCGTTATAGGAAAACCAAGAAACGTATTTTTAATTCAAAAGTGAACCAGACATAGTAGTGTTTCAGCTTTAAGCATGGCTCTGTCTTCTGCAAAAAAACAGTGTCGCATTCTGAATATTTGAGCTGGTCTGAAAAGCAAAGTTCATCCCATTTAGGGTCTTGTTGGCATTCCATCATAGGTCAGTTCTGCCCTGCTTCCATGACTTTCTGTTCAAACTGAAAAAGAGCAATGGATTAGGATTTGGGAGAAATCCCCATATACATCTGCTTCACCTAGTATTAAAGAGATAGTGTCAAGAATAATGCAAAAAATGGTCTCCTACTCCAGTTAAACTTTCATAAATTCACAAAAAAATATGTTGGCAAGGCAGCAATGACAAGGGGCAGTTATGGCCATATGGGGTGATCATGCCTCAAAATGTCAACATTCTGGGAACATATAATTAAAGAAATTGGTAAAATCACATGCCATCAGTGAAAGCCCCATGGGCCTCCCTGCCTTGCCTATATGATTGTCAAGGAGCTGTCAAGCAAGCCCAGGTCAACCATAAGGCAGGGAGGCACAGGAGGCATGGAATGCAATTAGCTTTTTATTAAATCGGGTCCTCCCTTAAAGAGGGCACGTGTTGCGGTGAGACCTGGAAAACTGACACCCTGTATTGTGGGTCCGTAAGATTGGATAGCCACAACACCCGATTGGTAGGTCCCTTGATGCAGGCTTGAATCAGGCCAATGGGACGCAGGCTAAACGGATCAAGGGACCTATATATACCTATGCACGTGACCCAGAGCTTCCTCTTTTGGTGTGTGCATCAGAACACCCGTCCACCTCTCCCTACTTTTAGGGCTTGTGTGCTTGACCTTGCTATGCCGTCTTGTGTTGTCTGTCGTTGGGACAGGGGCACGGCAGGAATTTTCCCCACTTGGCTGATTGGCTGGTGTCATTTGGGTATTGCTGCCATGTAGCAAATCGTCACAACTTGTAAGGTTGCAGATAGGCTCTGGTTCAGGTGATAGGGATGGGAGAACGGTCTCGCCATCCCTATGTGAAGGGTATTCCATTAAAGGAATCCAGGGACTCGATGGTTTGGTCAACCCCTGAGAGGGGGTTGTGCCCATGCCTGAGTCCAGGGGAACATCTGGGTGGTGGACATAGCCTGTTCACGGCTTTCTGCTTATCCAGGTGTTCACCCTAGACTGACCTATGTTGGTACCCTGGGTCAGCACTGTCTGCAACGGTGCAGGGAGCTAGTCAAACCAGATCCTATGCAACCACTAATTTGCTGTAATCAATAAAGTTGTGGCCTAAATTTTGCCAAAAACCAAACCAAAATTTGAGTTTATTTAAGGGGGACATTTAAAGATCTGAACACACAACTGAAAATAACAACACAGCAGAGTCCTCTGGTTTGTCTCAATCCAGCTGAGACGTTGCTGAAACTGACCACTAGACCAACCCTTCCCCTTCCAGCCTCTCACTCTGGATCCATCCCAAGCAGACAAAGACTGAATCAAGGGGGTGAGCACCTCCTCTGGCCTGTCTGGCCCAATGCTCAGCAACATGCAGGACTCTCCTCATGAGGGGGAGGAGAGCCAGCAGCACTGGGACTGGCATGCTGCTGGGTCGCAAAGGCAGCCTATGACCCCTCTCTGTCTGAGTCGGCACTCACACTGTGACTCTCAGCTTGGAAGGCCCTCCTTTACCTGACTCCCTCTCTTGATCGCCAAACCCCACTTTTTTTAACCCCCGCCAGCTCTTCCCTTCCCCAGACTGCTCTTCTGTCTCCCAGCCCCACTAGCTGGGATCTACGTCGTCATCTTCTGTGTCCACCCTGGGGGGCTCTTGGGCGAGCAGCTCCCAACACTCTTCCTCATCTAGCCAGTCCCTGACAATGATGCTAATATATGGCTGTTTTTTTTTATATATTAATTGAAATGGCTGCCCTTATTGTGTGGGGATTATGATTACAAGCGTGGACATAAAAACAAATAATAACGTAAATAAATACATCTATCCAAAGCAACAGGAGATTTTCTACATATGTAGGCTCTCTTCACAGGTTTGGACGAAAGTATGTGTGGGCTGGGTGGAGCCAACAGGTGCAATTTCACTTTCCCAAACTGCCCATTCATATCTCCATATACAATATGTGAAATATTTTGTGCTTCCCCTGGCTTGTTACTGTGTATCTTGTCTGGCAGTGGCAGTCCAGGATCCCAGGCTAGACCTTTTCCACTTGGGTATACAACATCTTTTAAACTGGTGATGCCAAGTATTGGAACTGGAGACCTTCTGCATGTAAAAGATGTGTTCTATCACTGATCCGTCGCCCCTAAAAATAGAAGAATCCCAAAGGCTGCGCTCACTATTCTTGCTGCTTGGAAGACAGCTTTGGGGCTTGAATACATTTTGGCCATTGCTGTGTGTTAACATTGTGTTAGGTTAGAGCACTTCCTTTAGGAACTGGTGGAATGAATTTTTATAAAGCTATTTGCTAACTCACCCTGCAAATGGGCAAGAGTGCTCAAATGAACAGAGTGCTGACTTCATCCCAGAGCAGTAAACCTTGCTAGATGCTTTTAAAATAATTAATAATCTGAGTAAGTTCATTATCATTTAAGATCTATTTTAGCTCCACACTTTAATATTCTGTTTTTGTTGCACAGCTATTTAGATAACTGCCATTCATTGATAATAAGTCATTTATTCCTCATTAACTCTTAGGATGGATGTAGATATTCATTACTGCAAGACAACAGAGTCATTTAGCTGCTTACAGTACTTGATTATGCACTTTGAGCATTGGCTTGAATGCAAATTTTATTCCACATAGGTCTCATTTTGCTTGTTACCCTCTCCAGCAGCTAAGTTATACATGCCATTATCTGCTGTGTTAGGGGTCCCCCCCCCCTCTTTAAGTATGGCATTTATATAACAAACACTGTTGCACTGATCTATTGACATTAGAGGTTTGCTGAATCTGCAGGTCACGAAAAAGCTGTTTCCATACCTAAAGAATGCATGTTGTGTATTTTTGATGTAATCATGACAATACAATCTTATAAGAGATGAATTTAAGGCAGTGATGGCCAAACTTGGCCCTCCAGCTTTTATGGGACTACAATTCCCATCATCCCTGAACACTGGTCCTGTTAGCTAGGGATGATAGGAATTGTAGTCCCAAACAGCTGGAGGGTCAAGTTTGGCCATCACTGATTTAGGGGAACGTGACTGGTTTGGTCACACTGGGCACAGAGCCTTGGGGGTGCGCTAGGAGACGCCACATTTATGATTTAGAATGGAGCAAGGGTGTGTGTGCCAAATTTTGGCATCATACAGAGCACCACTGAAAGTTGAGACCGCAAAGAATGCATAAGTGAGCCTATGCATTCTTCTCAGAAGTAAGCCCTATTGAGTGTTGTATACTCTAAGATAACTGTCTACAAGAGTGCAGTCTTTAGCCATTCATATGGTACGTTGATCAACAAAATCTTTTGTTAATGAATTAATGGGGTCCAATATTTAAATCCAGAAGGATGTGGAAACAGGATGGAACTGGTTTATGAATGAAGAGAACCAGAGAAGTGAATTAAATTCTGCACGTTGCCAAGGCATGCACACACACACACACATGGAACATCTGTGGAATAAAAAGCTATGGGTTTCTGCAGAAAAAAACTATGGACCACACATTGATTGCTACAGATGTCATGTAAGCAACCAGAAAGTTTGGGGGCACAAATCATCCTGAATGTAAGGTGCACATATGACCATCCTGGCACCGTGAAGAACACAAATTATTCTGAATGCACACTAAAAGACCCACATAGAGGGGCTCTCATGTGCTGAGATATGCAGTGCTATTTTTTCTAAATAAATAAATAAATTAGGGGTACTTTCATCTTCCTCAGTATTTCCCTGAGGAAATACTGCCCCTCAACAAGGCCAAACTTAGATTCACAAAATGTTTAGGGGTATGCGTCCCCCTGTGTCTCCCCAGAAAAAAAGCACTGGCGATATGTAACTGTAATAATATGCCATCACACTGAAATTCCCATTAAAAGGATTACCTGGATCAACCTATTATTGCCCAGATGTTATTTTGCAAACTCTTTGTTCATAGGAATGTGCTAAACAGTTTTTTTTGTTTTTTAAAAATAATTAGACCTTGTTTGTTTCAATTCAAATGTTTTCATACTGTTATATGTGTGTGTCTTTTTTAAAAAAAAATGACATTTCTTTCCTATAATGCCTGGGATTGCAAAGCAGGGAAATTACAAAGATTGAAAGGAAACTTAAGCTTCGACACTCATGCCAAAACAGAGCATCTAATTGAAATAGCTTAATCTGTGCTAGATAACCTCAAATAAAAGCTAGAAGCCTCAGAAATATAATAATGGCTTTGACTTATGATAAAACAGCATAACTTGGATGAAAACTAGTTTGAACTTATCAGTCATATTTCATTTTCTTTGAATGATGATCTTTTCTTTTTTTTGCTGACAAGAAAAAATATGCTTGCTTCAAACATTAAAGAACATATTTTATTTATAGCCATGCGGGCTTGAAATTCTTCATCTTAAATCCACACTGAACTTTAGGGAAACCTTTAAAAACTCAATTACATTTAGGAGAGCTGTTTCTCCTGCCTTTGGGGCCCAAACATTCTCATACTGTGGAATAAGAAACACTTGTTCTGAGAGCCTTATTATCCATTCTAAACCGATGCTTTCCCTTGGTTACTCACCGTTTACACGAGTCTCCTCATTTTCTGTCACAGCAAGTACCTGCTCTATTTCTCACAGAAGCATGGATAAAATCCCAGATACACAGCACCACTACACGCAGGATGTGTGGTGTGATCCAACACCTGGACACAGACATCCATTCACACGCAAGCTCTACCCAAGCAGGCAGATATTCCAAGTGCCCCGATTTTCCAGAGACAGTCCTGGATTTACAGAAGCCATCCTGGTTTTGGATTTGATCCCAGAATGTCCCACTTAAGATGTCCCCATTTTGTTGGAGGGCATGGAGCTATCTGACCTCCAAGCCATCTAAAGGCTGTATAAGGAAGTTATTGAATGTTTAATGTTTTATTATGTTTTTAATTATGTTGGAAGCCTCCCAGAGTGGCTGGAGCAATCCAATCAGATGGGTGGGGTATAAATAGTACACTTATTATTATTAATATTATTATTGTTGGAAAAAAGATTCCGGAACTCACCATGAGTACCTACCTTGTTCTCTTATAATAGCAATGGTGCCCTTAGAGGTACAGGAACAGAGTTCTGGTGTGTTCCAGCTGAAAAAAGCCCTGATTATTATTATTATTATTGAATGGGATGTCTCTGTTTTCATCACAGAAATGTTGGGTGGTATGAGCAGGTATTCATGGAGTGCAGGTGTCAGAGCTGCCCTAGGTCCTAGCTCACAAAGGACCAACGCCAGTTCTTGTTATTTACAAAAGTCTTTATTGGAGTTCAGTTTCAATTTCAAAGCCGCGGCGCGCAGCTCTACGTCTTGAACTCTAGACCGCTGAAGCTCCGTCTGAATCTCCTCCCCCCCAGGCACCAGTTTAAGACTCTAGCCCTGTTCCACCTCTTCCTCTGCTCTTTCCTCCTCTGGGTCCGCCTGTCCGCTGGGGTCTTGTCCTTTCTGGACTCTTCTGACGCTGACTCCCCTGAGTCTTCCCCCTGCCTCCGGCGGGCTTTAGGACCTGGTTCCCAATCCGGGTTTTCTGCTGTGCTGCGCGCCTGTACATTTGAACTTGGCGCCCGCGCCCAGCCAGCAACCTTCCTCCTGACCGTTACACTGCTCCTGTCATTGCTTCCCCCTTCGGGGGGGCTAGCTGGGCCTGACCTTCCCTCCATTCCCTCACTCTCCAACAGAGGCGTGGTCAGCCCTGACTCATCTTCTCTCCCCGCTGGAGGAGACGCTGGCCCTGATGCATGGGACTCTTCCCCCCCACTACGCTCTGGTGGGGGAGCTGGCCCTGATCTCTCGCTGCTGCTTTGGGAGTCCCCGCTGGCCCCTTGCTTCTGGTGCGTCCCCCCTGGGACCCCCCTTGCCCTGGCCATCGGCGCCCCCTTCTGGGAATCTTCTGATTCGCTGGAGAAGCTCATGGAATCTCTCGGGCCACTGTCATACTCTCCTACGCTGCCCTCCGATTCTTCCCCTTCGCTCTCCATTTCCTCTCTCCCCTGTGCCTCTGCTCCTGAGCCCCTGACAGCAGGGAAGTCAAGGCTCCAGGTCTGAGAGGGTCTTTGTAAAATGGATCCTGTCTTTTTTGGAGTGCATTGCTTCAGAGCACTCACTGTAGCGTCTCTCCAGGGCATTGTTGAATATTCAGAATGAGTGGACACCCCATCAAATCACCCATTTGCTCCTCCTCCTAGTGGAGGAGAGGTGAAAGCCAATTGGCCCTACTAAGTGTCCTGGCAACCGCTGAAGGATACTGAGTACTGGAATCAGTCATAACTACCTGAGTCCTGTTCATTCTCTCACTTAATTGGCCAAAAGGAAAGATACTTTAAATTGCTTTGCCTGCAGCACAGGGTTGCACTGGATCAGCACTTATGTCATTCTGTCAGGAGTCCAGTCCCCGGCTTGATAACACAGTGAGCATAGTTAATTAAAAAGGATGGTTTATTGTCAAAACAAACAGATAGCTCCGGGTGGCTTAACACAGCCTCCGCCATCATCAGTCAAGATGACCCTTCTGAGGGCTCCATCCAGTTACAGAAGATATTGAACTTTCTCACTTTGTGCCTCTTGCTTTGTTTCCAGTCTAACAGCCCTCCCCTTAGCCTACTCTTAGGAGGGATTGGCTCAGTGCCAATCTTTTCCAATTCTGAGAAACTGCTTCCTTCTCTGTTCGCACCAATTGGCATATCCTGAGTGTGTTGGCTGGGGTCCGGCCGGCTCTATGCCATTCCCTTTTCAGCCAAGAAATTACACAAAACAAAAGAATTGCCGTGAAAATCCCTGAAATGAGAAGTAATCGACTATAGAGTTAAATTAAATAACAAAAAATCAAAAAGTTTAAGGAAAAATTAACCTAGAATTAAGCAAAGACTTAACGAGATGCCGGCTACAAAACTAATCAGTTTCCTCAGAAGGAAATAAAGAAATTATAAACCTTAAATGATTTTTAGTGATATCAAACAAACTCAAGAGCAGGGCTGAAACGCTTCCCTGAGTTTACAAAAAAGGTATGAAAACTTCAATGACAAGTTTTAAACATAGCCCTATTTAAGAGAACCAAGCAGTAGTAATACGAAATTGAGGACTCAGTTGTAAAAACTTTAGTATTGCCTTTACAAAAAGGTTTTAAGAAAAACTTACAAAGGAATATGAGAGAAGCTATTTAGATTTCAAACTCAAAAACAGGGCAGAAACTTTTCAGCTGGCATTCCAAGGGGTGGAGGGGTTGGCACTAGCCGATACTCATGCTGCATGGCAGTTAACCTTCTCTTTTCCTGGCTGCTTTCTTCAGTTTGCTGCCAACCTTCCCTGGGAGCTGGCTGCAAACCTTCCCTGGGAACTGGCTCATTCATGACACATTCTATGTGAATGGAATTGGTTGGTAGTTGTGTACCAGTAACATGGAATGGTTGCTTCAGCTGCATGATTGTTGCAGAAACTCTGTCTGCTCCAGTCAAGAGACAAATCTGGGACTTAGGTCCACCCATCTCCCACTGACAGCCACCCAAGGTGGTTGTGAAGCCTGAACTAACCACGACATAGGATACCTTATCGTATCCATATTGTCAAAATAATGTATCCGTTAAGGGTGTGCTTCTTAACAGTGGCAATTTTCCAGTAATTTCAGTGCAGGGTGAACATGGAAAACCCTTGAAACAACACCATAAACCAAACAGGTTTTTTGTTAATTAAATTTGGAGAAGGTTCTAGTGCAACACACTGGTCAAGCAAACTTGAAAATGAAAATGAGAAACTCGATGGAAAAGGGGGGGGGGAGGCAGGATTATTAATAAGAAACAGCACACTATTTAGAATTGTAAGATGTCACATACAATCTACATTTTGTCTGTTGACTGGGTAGTTTCTTAAGCGAAAAATAAATAAAATATAAAGAATCTGAAGAAAGTATCAAAGGTGGTTCTGGTTCTGAAAAAGGCTTCTTCTTATGCTGATGGACCACAGTCAGTTTGGTTAGTTGTATAGGCCTTCTTTTGGAAAGGAATAAAGGCATTTTATATTGAGGAAGACACACAAAATCACACATTAGCCAGAGGTATGAAATATATGACAGAACCACCGTTGTAACCATGCTGTTATTGAAGGCTGCGGGCAAAGGCTGTTGTATTTCACCAATTTTCCTCATAAAATACACATTTTTTAAAGATTGCCTTGAGGAACTGGGAAATATGACAATCAGGGGATAACTAAGTTCTGACCTGTACTCAAGTCAAGGAGGTCATGATCAGGTCATTTTGTATCTCAATTCCTAGCTTGGAACACCATAAATGCAGGGTGAGTCCCACTGTTTTACATTTTACCTGCCTTCTGCCTATGCTCAATAATACAGCATTCTTCCCCCCCCCCCCATTAGGTCTCTCTCAATGAGTTTTTACAGTACTCATAAAACAGCACCTGCCATTGTGACTGAACAAACCTCTAGGCTGAATTATGAAATCCGTTGAGTATTCTCCTAAGTAATAGCAACCACAAACTCACAAGTTCATTTTATGCTCTCCATAAAAAAATCTTTCAGATATCTTGGATATGAATCTGACAAATTGAATAATAAAGAAGGACACAAACAGATCACTCGGTAACAACACAAATCTTATGAGTAAATGGTGATTGTTGCCGTATTAGAATGAGAATAGAAAACAAAAGAATTTTTATTAGTCTGTTTTAAGTTTAAAAGATTATGTTAAGAGAAGGATTAGATAGGGAAGGGAATAAAAAGAAGAATACTGCCAAGCAGTGGTTTCAGGCCTTCCTGGTATATGTTTTAATAAGTGGTAGACTCAAATCATGCACAGGTCCCACTTATATGTGCTGATGATGCAATTTAGTAGGAACCATATGCCTCAACAGAGCATGTAGCTTGGGCCTATGGATGAAAGTTTCGTGGACTTCCCACTGTGTGAGTGGGAGATGGGAATCATACTTGGCTGCCCTAAAACAAGCTGTCTTCCAATCTGACCCATATTCAATAACCTTCTAAACTTCCAAAATTATCTGCAGATATACTCACACAAGCAGGGAATTTTCCCCAATCCAGATCTGAGCTATATCAAAGTATAGACTGTAGGTAATTGAACTTCTACTGCTGGGCGGGCTTCCATTACCTTCCATTTCCTAACAATTGGCCTCCTCTTTGATGTTATGGGTGAGCTAGCTGGTATTATTTGATCTATAGAAGAGTTTAAAGGAAAGCACCTAGGGAAGAGTTTAAAGGAAAGAGATGTGGGTAACTCCTCTTTCCACACTAATATACTCTCAAATGCACTATATTGGATTTGTCTAGGGACCTGCTCAGTGGCAACTAGGGTGTAATGGTTCATCCTGATTATGAAAGGCACAGGCAAGAGATTAGGTGCTCTGCTCACTCCCAAAGCATACAGAATATATGTAATCCTAATGCCATCTCTCTCTGTGTTGCATTTTTTCCAATTCGAAATAATCAGATTTAAATGATTTTTAAAAATGAAATAAAATGCAGAATCACTGCTCTTTGTTCAACGCGAAATTTTAAGACTCCTCTGGATGACCTATTTATTGAGCATTCACCCTGACATGATTGGACAAAGCTTACATGGAGGCTAGATTGTTCTTGGTTTTATTGCAGGGAGGTAATGCAGCTATGAGGGACGCAGGTGGCGCTGTGGGTTAAAGCCTCAGCGCCTAGGACTTGCCGATCGAAAGGTCGGTGGTTCGAATCCCTGCGGCGGGGTGCGCTCCCGCTGCTCGGTCCCAGCGCCTGCCAACCTAGCAGTTCGAAAGCACCTCCGGGTGCAAGTAGATAAATAGGGACCGCTTACCAGCGGGAAGGTAAACGGCGTTTCCGTGTGCGGCTCTGGCTCGCCAGAGCAGCGATGTCACGCTGGCCACGTGACCCGGAAGTGTCTCCGGACAGCGCTGGCCCCTGGCCTCTTGAGTGAGATGGGCGCACAACCCCAGAGTCTGTCAAGACTGGCCCGTACGGGCAGGGGTACCTTTACCTTTAATGCAGCTATGAGCATTCATCCTGGTTTGCTTAAGGACAGTTTATACATCATCCACACATTTAATGCATTTCTCTATTACAGTGGTACCTCAGGTTAAGTACTTAATTCATTCCAGAGGTCCGTTCTTAACCTGAAGCACCACTTTAGCTAATGGGGCCTTCTGCTGCCGCCGTGCCGCCGGAGCACAATTTCTGTTCTCATCCTGAAGCAAAATTCTTAACCCGAGGTACTATTTCTGGGTTAGCGGAGTCTGTAACCTGAAGCGTCTGTAACCTGAAGCGTATGTAACCCAAGGTACCACTGTATTTCCAAACGCCTGTGCCACACTTCCGGAAGTACAGAACAGAGCATCCAGAAGTACACTGTGGCAGTGAGCAGGCGGGCGGGGGGGGGGAGAGGTGTGTGGCATTAGGATGGTGCAGGATGCGTGTCCCGATTTCTCCTCCTGAGAGGTTGGAGGTTATGCAAAAGAAAGGAACTGCTGGAGACCAGCCTATTAGCATGGAAATGTTAGACCAGAGCAATTCAAGGCCCGAAAGGCTCTTGCTTTTTTCTTGCACCTATTACAGATTTCCCTGCACCCCACTTAAAATAAACCAGGTCCGGCAGGGGACAATTGCTAAGAAATGGTGCCTGAGAATGTCACAGAAGTGAAATGGTTAAAGGAAAATTAAAAACTTGCTGCAATTGTGGGTGAGTTTGTGGTATTTTTTCCAGAGTGAATAGTGTTCTATTAGTATGATGGAACTGATGATCCACTTCAAACAGATATATAGGTATCTATTTCTGATAGATATATATCCAAAATGTCTCACTCGTAGGCATATTTCATATTTTGGTTGTCTAAGAAGTAAACAGTTAATTAAATATACTTCTGAAAATATATTTTGGCATTGACAACATCTTGGTAATATGCATCAGTCATATTGAATGACAACATAAATGCTATGCCAAGAATCTTATAATTAAGGTGATCTTTCATAAAAGTCTTGGAATTAAAGTGAAAACTGACAGGTTTTCTCTGGAGGAAACTATAATGGAGATGCATTTGACCAAGCTATGATTGTAGAGGGATGCAACATTCTGCTTGCTTGATGATTGATAGCTGCCTTCTTGACCAAATTAACTCAAGAGGCGCAAACAAGCATAGGACGAATTGGTGAAAGGGGATAATTACAAGGTATACCCAACTAATTATTGCAAGTCAATGCATAGCAATAATTGATACCTCCAACAAATGTGCTCCAAACTGCAAAATCTTATGCCTTATTCACATACTATGCAAATCAGGTTGAAGCCTTAATTACTTGGGATCCATTTGCCCGCTTACCCAGGACTTAGAGGTGACAAAGAAGCACCAGGGATTCAGTTCCTTCGGAGAAAAAGTTTATTGTGATCTGCACAGAGGCCACCAGCGGAATTATTTCCAAAGGCTGGGGGGCCTAATACACGTAAGCAAGTAGTTTTTATACCCTAGCAGCACCTCCCGACCACAGTAACTCATCATATCATATTCCCCAATCTGCCTTCTTGCCTCATTGGGTGTTGCCAGAGCATTTTGGCAGTGCACTCCTTTCGCTTATCAGCCAACCCTGCATATCTTGTTTGCTCCAGATGCATTTCTCCTCCTGCTCTCCGGGCGTTGCCTTCCAACTGTCAATGCACCCCCCCTGCCCACTCCCTTCAAGGTAAATGAAGAAAGTGTTGTGTTTTGACTAGGAAGCTTTTTTGGTAGGCTTTGGACATGTGGCTATCTTTCAATCTAGCCTACTTCCCAGGGTTGTTCAGAGGCTACCACACTGCTTTGGGCTTTTCTGAAGAAGGGTTTTATGCAAAATAGTAAACTTTATACAAAATAGTAAATAAGTTAACAGGTAAGGGGGAAATGATATTGCTGCTTTATCTGGAGATGATGTCCTAAAAACCACATGGAGGAACAGAGCTCACTCACACACATCTAGAATTCGACCCCAGGGAAGAGAAAAGGGAAAGGGAAAGGGAAAGAGGGTTGTCAGGTGAGCAGAGGGATTGGAGAGAAAGTGGATCAAAAATGTGAAAATATAAAGAGTAGGTTTGAAACAAACTGTAAGCATATCGTAAATAACTAAGCAAAGTTTTGTATAAATAAGACAAATGAAAAGTAAGGAAATGCAATGTTTAAATTCAAAAGAACGTTTTATATATATATATATATATATATATATATATATATATATATATATGCAGGTTTTGGTGTCCTCGGGTGTCTTCCCGTGTAAAAGTTGGGGTGTCTAGGCGACGTTTCGACGAGGTCTCACTCGTCATCTTCAGGCTGGTGCTTTCGGCTTCTTGTTACTGGAACAGAGCGGGATCTCAATGTTTGAGTTCCTATAAATACTGTAGAGGGGGTGTGGTGTCTAGCCTCCAATGTTCTGAGCAGAGAGGAAGTTCGCAGGCTAGTGTGCCTTTTCTTCTTTTGTTCCTTAATTACTTGAGAGATACCGGATGCTGCACCCCCCTGCAATCCCTACACAGATCTGGCTGACACAAGCCACAAAACCACAGCTCGCCCCTATACACGAAGCCAAGCCAAAGCACAACTAAGTGCAATACAGCCATCTTCTCAGGAAAACTCTTCACAAAGTTCAAGAGGTCAAGACACAAAGACTTTAGCAACTAATCCACACCTAATGACCCACCTAAGTGGTACTCAGGATATCACTCAAGAAATCACTCAAGGTATCTCTCAAGTAATTAAGGAACAAAAGAAGAAAAGGCACACTAACCTGGGAACTTCCTCTCTGCCCAGAACATTGGAGGCTAGACACCACACCCCCTCTACAGTATTTATAGGAACTCAAACATTGAGATCCCGCTCTGTTCCAGTAACAAGAAGCCGAAAGCACCAGCCTGAAGATGACGAGTGAGACCTCGTCGAAACGTCGCCTAGACACCCCAACTTTTACACGGGAAGACACCCGAGGACACCAAAACCTGCATTCCTGTACCCGTGAAAATCTACGAAAGCAAATATATATATATATATATATATATATATATAAAGTGGTGGCAAGATGTAACCAGAGAAGAAAGTAGCAAAATGACCCGCAGGTCTCCACTTTCAGGGCGACAAATGTTAACCAATAATTGATTGCATGTTGTGTCAGTTTATATGTTTACATTTACATAATTGACTGCATGTTGTGCCAATGATTTACAGACAAGAACTCTGTGTTAATGTGATTTCTAGAAAGCTGTCTTAATGGTGTATGAATGTCGTGGGTGGGGCTGACAAAGGTTTTTCCCTGCCCTTGGACTTCAGAATTAAAACCATCCACTTAAAACCATCATGACCTCTCTCTCCTACACACAAACACACAACTACATCTTGAGTGGGGAACCTGAAGCCCTCCATATGTTGTTCAGTTCTGACCCTGACATTGTTGTATTCTCTCTGCGTGTGAAAGATCCATTCATTCCAGAAACAGAGAAGATTCAAGAAGCAGCAGAAAGCGGAGATTGTTTTGACTATGCAAGCACCTTATTCTTGACTGAATCCTTACTGCGTCCATGAGTGTTTATTGTCTTCTTTGTGTAACTACAACCCCAAAGATTATGCTTTTGTGAGAAGGAGCTGTGCTAAGATGATGCTCTGCTGATTGGGATGCTGGCACACTGCACCCAGCCAAGTGACGCCGGACCGTGTCCTTTATGGATCATCCAGCAATTTTATGGATCATCCGGCACTCATCCCTGACCATTCAACATGCTGGCTGCAGTGGCGGAGGAACCCTCTCTGGCACCTGGGGAAGGGCGAACTGCCCGGTGGCGCAAGCGCGATGTCCGTATGGACTGTGCACACGTGACATCCCGTAAGGACTGTGTGCATGTGCGGCATCCTGTACGGAGTGTGCAAGTGCGGCAGCTTGTACAGTCGTCATGTGAGAGGCAGTCCATACGGATGCCTGTATGGACAGCACATAAGAGTGGCAGCCCGTACAGACGCCGTGCAAGATGCGCCCATACTGACTGTGCATGCCCTCGGCCGCTCTACTGCTGGTGAAAAGGCCGGGGCCATCTTGTCAACCCAGTGGCACCCGGGGCGGCCCGCCCCCTCTGCCCCCCACTTCTTACGCCCCTGGCTGGCTAGGACTGAGAGGCGTTGGAATCCAATAACAGAGGACAGTGCCAGCCAGTTCTGCCTCTTGCCCTATCTGTATTTTACTGCACAACTTGGGAGTGAGCTGCTCAGCCAAATGCTGCTCACTGGTAATGAATCGGAGGTGCCTGACCCCCCCCCCCCCATTTTGCAATCCCAAGCACAGATACCATATATGGTTAATAGACTTTCTTGGATTGGCGTGTCACCAGCTGTTAAGGCCTCAGGACTTAGGCACTGATTTACTTGGCCTGGGAGAGCCAGTGTGCTTAACAGAGGTAACATAAGATGGTTTTATTATTATTATTTTAAAGTATTGATTTGACAAGAAGAAAATGCATGCTAAATAAAGAGTGTTTAAATGCGTTCTACATTTGCTAGGCCTCTCAAGCGGCAGAATGTAATGCAAGAGAATGATCCTAGTCATTAAACCTTGCTTTGTTATACTAATTCCTCCTCCCCACCCCCGCAAGTAATTAGCAGTAGCTACAGAAATATAATGAGGGGAACACGCTCTAGGAAGGTTCCAAAGGGAAAACGTCTACCATATTCTTTACCCTCCATGGAATTAACCAACAGGTATCTGAGACACCATGGTTGTAGCAGGAGGAAAGCCAACACGAGCTGAGGAGAGTCCAATTTAAAATGCTTGAGGAGAGAGACTGTATAAAAGTGTGTGTGTGTGTATATATATATATATATATATGCAGGTTTTGGTGTCCTCGGGTGTCTTCCCGTGTAAAAGTCTTTTACACGGGAAGACACCCGAGGACACCAAAACCTGCATTCCTGTACCCGTGAAAATCTACGAAAGCAAATATATATATATATATACATACATACATATATATATGATTTTCAATTTTATACAATTCAATAATTTTATTATCATTTCAAAACTTGTCTTCCTTCCCCCTGTTTCTGCGGTTCCTTAAAATTATTTTAAATATTTTCCTGCATTTCCAAATTAACTTGATTTGCTCATTTATTCATCTACTTTAAATATTTACACTTATAAAACTGCAGGTTATTACAATAATCCTGCCAATGTTCTTACCTGTTTACAATTTTTTTTTGTAAATATTCAATAAACCATTTCCATTCTTTTATAAAAAGTTTGTTATCTTGATTTCTTATTTTTCTGGCAAGTTTCACCATTTCTGCATATTCCATAAGTTTTGGTATCCATTCTTCTTTCGCTGGGACTTCTTCTTCTTTCTATTTTTTTTGGCAAGTAACATTCTTGCCACTGTAGTGGCATACATGAATAAATTTCTATACAGTTTGGGTAGTTCTGTCCCTATATTTCCCAAAAGGAAATGTACAAGTGTTTATATGCTATGCTAAAAACCTCTGGGCCAAATTGGTGAACTGGAGTGCTTGGTCTTAGAGAAGAAGAAGAAGAAGAAGAAGAAGAAGAAGAGGAGGAGGAGGAGTTTGGATTTGATATCCCACCTTTCACTCCCTTTAAGGAGTCTCAAAGCGGCTAACATTCTCCTTTCCCTTCCTCCCCCACAACAAACACTCTGTGAGGTGAGTGGGGCTGAGAGACTTCAAAGAAGTGTGACTGGCCCAAGGTCACCCAGCAGCTGCATGTGGAGGAGCGGAGATGCGAACCCGGTTCCCCAGATTACGAGACTACCGTTCTTAACCACTACACCACACTGGCTCTCAGAGGATAGCATTGATAACGAAAACCTGGTGGAACCGAGAGAACCATTGGGACATGGTTATCTTCAGATATAAAATTTATAGGAAGGGAAATTTGTGGGTATTGAGTGCAGAAGCTAGAAATCATCAAAGGGACAGATTCCTCCACAGAATTTCTGTGTGTGGTGATACTGAGCCAGAAGAGCAATAGATTAGTGGGGATGTGTTGTCGTTCCCCTGATCAAAGTGCTCAGCGAGTACTTGAGATGAAGGATGAAATCAAAGACACACCCCAAAGAGGATATGTTGTAATAAAGGGTGACTTCAACTGCCCTCACATTGTCGGCATCCATCTGTCTTGAGAGAGAATGGAGTGCACCTCTGAGGGCAAAGTCAATCTGCTATGTTAGCATCACCAACATCATCTCCCTGGACCACAAGCCTGGGTGGGCAGTGGGTAAGGAGGTCCTGGGCTGTCCAGACAATAAGACACCCCTCTCAGCCTCACTGATGTGGTCCAAAGGGAAGCAGAGCAATAGGTTTGACATTAGAAGTTGCCGTAAGGAGGAGTAGCACCCAACCGTCTTAGAGACTCCACTCGGGATTTGTGTAGGGTTTACTCCTTAGCCTTTTTTTTTTCTCCTGAAGATATCCTGCAAGGAAGTGGAGGGTTAGGTTCAGAGTTTTCCTTCTCCACCCTCACATAGGCTGTGCCAGCCATGAGAGGGTAGAGTTGGAAAAGATTCAGAAAAGGGGAACCAAGATGATCAAGCGGATGGAACAACTACCAAATAAGGAATGATGGCTACAACTTTTGGGACTTCTTGGTTTAGAGTAAAGGTGAGTATTAGATGGCAATATAGAAGTTCATAAAAATTGTGCACACCATCGAAAAAGCATAAAACACATGCTAGAGGAGAACTTCTGTCTATGATGCTAACATTTGGGTTTTTAATTTTTTTTAAAAAAGCCTGCTCAGTCATAAGTTCAGCAAATACACACCCAACCCTGGAAATATATTGCAGTATTTCGTTGCAGGACCTGTTTTGTGTATTTCTATTTTAATAGTCTGATAAATCCAGAATAAGCACATTCCAAGTGATGCGGGTGGGGGAGTACAGGAAGGCATAGCAACCATTATTTAAAGCGTAATGATATGAGTGCTGACAATTGAAACAAGTGGGCAGGATTTAATACTGGTCTGTTCTTAAGAACAACTGCCTTGATAACACATAATAATCAATATCGAAGGAGTTTAAATTGCAATCCAGCCCTCTTGTATGAAAATGAAACTTTTTCTTAGTTGCAGCATTCAGCTTAAATGAAGACTCATTGAAGACCCCTATTCAGTAGGGAACTGTTATTCCTAGTAATGAAAACATTTATGAGGAACAGCTTGATAGCTGTACAGTTCTTCTTCCTTTCTCATGCTAATTATTCTTATGAAGAAGCTACAAATAGAAACAGAGCCTGCATCCAGTCTCATGCACTACTAGTTTTAAAATTACTCTTTCGATGAACAAACATTTCCTCTGAAAGGCATGTCAGAATTACTTACAGTTATATATATATATGTATATATATATAAGAGAGAAAGGCCTGATCCTTAAAAACTTAAAAGGTTTCATCCAAAGATTCCCCCCTCAAAATCCAGCAAAACCCCAAAACAAAACAAAAAGAACCTGATTGATTGATTGATTGATTGATGGCCTGACATCAAAAATATGTGCCACATTATATTTAAAGCGATACTGACCAATACAACTTGGCAAACGGTGCTGGATAGCTCAGTCAGTAAAGCACGAGACTCTTAATCTCAGGGTTGTCGGTTTGAGTCCCATGTTGGGCAAAAGATTCCTGCATTGCTGGGGGTTGGACTAGATGGCCCTTGGGGTCCCATCCAATTTGATCACAATTCCAACAGAAGTATAACTTGGATTTGGTCCTCCAAGTCCCCCCAGATTTTCTGTTTCTGCTTGTAACTCGGTGATGTGAGAAGGTTTGCAGGAGCACAATGCGTAGGGCATTGGGTTGGGAAGCAGAAGCCAGGAGTTGGAGCTCCGCTGAGGGAGCCAAATATGCTCCAGTCAAGAGCATAAGCTTTGCATGCAAAAGGTCCCAGCTTCAATCCTCAGCATTTCCATGTAAGCTCTATGAAAGACTCCTGTCTGAAATGCTGCAGAACTGGGGCTGGTCATTGTAGGGAATATGGGCCAACCGTCTGGCTCCAGATAAAGCAGATTCTTATGTGCCACACCAGCCAGGTAATCCGAATAGCCTACTCTTTGGGCTGGTTTATGATTCCTTTCCTTGCCTTGTGTGTTCCTACTCCTATTAACTGACAACTGAAGGAACCATGCTGCAGCGATGCCCAGGCTTTGAAGTGATGTAAATGAGATTTACTGGCAACCATAAATATGTCATATGGCATTAATAACCCCTGCTATAAATAAGGTTGAGTTTTATTCTAGCCTTCTCATTTGCACCTGAATAAGAAAACTATATATATATATTGACTGCCTTGCTTTCTGGACATTTGGCCTGTCCTCCAAGATGCTTGCTTTGTTATCCATGAAATGTATTGAGCGAAATAATGGATATGAAGGCATGCCTTAAAGCAAAATAATAGGCGGCAGTTGCAGCAACTGCCACTTATATGCATCTCCCATTGTGTGTGCTCTCACACACAGATGCCATGCTCTGCCTCTTCTAGGGTCTCAAATGGAATATTTCAGTCTCTGTGCCCAAGACAAATTAGTTTTTCTTACTAAAATTGCTGGCAAGAGCTTTGTTTGTGCCAATAGGTGTTTGTTTATGTTTGTTTGTTACCTGATTATCAGAACACCTGCTTACTTGGAAGACGTCCGTAGCACTGAGTCATTTTGTGCAGGCATCTGAATATTTATCAACTGGTTGGTTGTTGTTGTTGTTGTTATCCAGTTGTGCTGCACCTACATTAAAACTATGGATCTGATAAGTAATAAATATTGTGCACTTGCACCTTGAAAGAAAAGTGCAAACACTGAAATGCCATTATGCCAAAAAAGATAAGAACTTAGAAAGTAATGAACTTCTGATATATATCAGATTAGATTTTTAAGCTTCTGTCATTTTTTTTAATGTATTTCCGAGCAGTTTATAATGCCATATGGCCTAAATAAAATAATCTCTAGAAGACTAAATTACATTGGCCCTTCCTACCTTTAGAGCTTGTCATATTGCTGTACATGTATTCTGTTACGATAGTTGAGGATTGGTTCATTTGTTTGGTCCATGGTGGAACTCCAGGACTCTCCAGAAAGAGATGGGGAGGGGGGTGTCTGATGTTGTGTGTGACATCACAACATCATGCTTGGACATTGGACCCAACGCCCAGACATCAGACACGAGGCCTACATGTGACACTGTCGCGTGTGAAATCCAGGTGTCAAACAGTAATTCAGCTTCCATGGCTGGCAGCTCCTCTAATTCCTCCTGCCACCACCATGGGGTAGGAGCTGCTTCCCCTCCATGGCAGGAGGAGGAGCCGCTGCATTCCTGGCTTGCATGACCACTGTGAGCCACTGTGGCCAGACTTCCAGAAGCCGCTGACTGGAGAGCCAGTGTAGACTTGTAATCTGGTGAACCGGATTTGCGTCTCCGCTCCTCCACATGCAGCTGCTGGGTGACCTTGGGCTAGTCACACTTCTTTGACATCTCTCAGCCCTACTCACCTCACAGAGTGTTTGTTGTGGGGGAGGAAGGGAAAGGAGAATGTTAGCCTCTTTAATACTCCTTTGAGTAGTGATAAAGCGGGATATCAAATCCAAACTCTTCTTCTACTTCCAGAAGCACAACTCCAGCACACTGGCTTACAGATGGTGACAGCAGCCTAGCAGGCCTGCCAGCAGCCTGCCAGTCTTTGTGGCACCGTTGACATTCGAGAAGGCCTTGTGCTAGCACCAGCAGCCCCAAAATACCTCACAGCAGTGGCAGCAGTAGCTGCTCATCTACTGGGGGGGGGGTGGCTCTGCCCCATCAAATATATTTTTCAGGGGGCTGTAGTCACCTAGTAGTTGGTGCCCTGGTATGGGATAACTGCATCACTGATTCACCCTGTAATGGGAAAACTGTAGAAGCAGCTGCACCTTTCCAGTAATATGGTATGAATCAGACCTTAAGTCTGCTACAAGCATCCATGCGATTATTATACCTATGCCTGAAACAAGGGCATGCAGAGATTCTTTCTTCATGGCTGTTATTGAGCCAGTTATGGAGCCAGTGGCTGACTTTGGGGCTCAAATTTCAGCAGTGTGAGTCCAAAATCCCCCCCACACACTTCTGCTCCATTTTAAATCATAATTGTGGCATCTCCTGCACCATCCAATAGGCTCCATGCCCCATGTGAGTGAACTGGTCACGCTCCCTTAATGTCAGGATGCTGTCAGCAGCTCCTGGCTGCCCAGTCCCTGACAATTAGCTTACTTTAACAGTGGAAGCAGGTTTTCAGATTATACACAGCTCTTCTTCAGGTTTTGATCATGAGAGCAAAAAATAAATATCCAATAGTCTAAGTAGAAACCACTGGGTAGTCAGGCTGATGGTTACTTGGCTGCAGAAGTTTACTGGCCATTGCTGTTGGCATGGAGATAGTCTAGGTTGAATGCAAATATGCCATGTGTGATGTCATAAAGAGGATCTGCTTTAAGTCTTGCTAAAGCCAGAAACAGTTAACAGTCAGACTGCATCTCAGCCCTGTCAAGATGGATCTCCATAATAGGTGATGAATAGTTTTATTTTGAGGATATATTAACTTTTACTATTGGGAAAAAGTTTTTGATTGGTTTGCCAGTTTGTAACCCACCAAGTTGAGGCCAATAGCAAACCTTGTACCCATCAACTAATCAACTCTATGTGTGACTTTGGGACGGATTCATACAACCACATTTCCTTTCTCAAGAAAGGTTGGAAGGTAGGTAATTTGAATGGCTATTGCTCTCTGCTGTCAGGGTGCTGTTAGTGGCTCCTGGCTGGTTGCCCAGAATAGTATAAAGACAAGGAAAAGTTTCATACAGTCCTTCCCCCCCCCCCCAAACTTTACAGAGAGAGGCTATAGAACACAGCCTCTTGGATAATGGCATTGTCCTGAGTGAATATCCACCACCAATCTCTCCTACTTCCTCATTCGCCAACCTCATCACTTCTTCTATGTGTGCCACTAAGTGCCCTCTGTCTTCGAGCTCTTTGCTCTCCTACTTTTAAGGCTTGCTGGGTTCTGGGAGATGGTAGGTCTGGAGTGCTTTCTAATGACAACGTGTCAGTCAGCTGCTGCTCCAGCTTTGCCTACTCCTCTCCCATGATTTCCCAACTTTCCCCCTCATCTGCCTCTGAGCTGCTACCTCCCTCAAACCCCTGTTGTAAATCTATACTGTCTTCCTCTTCCTTCTCCCTGGAAGGGTCAGGATGGGGAGGTGGTCTCCACCGTTTCTCTTCTGACCAGTCCCTGACATCTAAGTCCACCTCTGATGGGACACTCTTCCCTCTGAGACTCATCACAGGCAATCATTAAATCTTTCTGGAAGTGATGCAAGATTGTGTCTGGCCTGACTTGCAGTATCTGCATAATTTCAGTTTTTAAGGGTTTATTTATAGGGCCAAACTAAATGTGAGGATGACCACACAATGAGTGGTTGTGTAATTGTAACAAACAGCAGCTGGGCTGGGGTAGCAGGGAGAAGCCATTCACCCTTTGAACCCACCATGTTCCCAATCAAATCTTCTTTGTGCTTGGGGAGGAACAGAGTTTCAAGAAACAGCTGCAGGGACCCCCTGCTGCAGTCCCAAAATGAATAGCATCTCCTCAGCTGCTTTTAACCTTTTGAAGACACATGACTGCTAGTTTTACCCATAGTTTCCAGTTCTTGGTCAGCATCATGTTGAATGACTCATCATTAAGAAAATAAATCAAAGCTGATCTTCGGTGATAGATCTCTCTCTCTCTCTCTCTCTCTCTCTCTCTCTCTCAAAACCTGAAATTCTTTCTGAGCTGCCTTCTGAAGTTATTCATTTTGATGAGGTACTGTGCAGGAAATGATACAATATAGAGAATGTTATTAATCAAAGCTATTCACTGAGACCTTAACTGTGACCATTGTTGAGAAATGGAAAAGTGCAGTCTAAATCTGATTGGTTATTCCTGTCATCCTAGACTCTGCATATGGAACAGATTCCTTCATTTCACAGTGACAGATAAAATACATATGGGGAAAATTTATTCATTTTATGTGTGTGTGTCTGGGTTTTTTTTAAAATAAGAAACATCAAGTCATTTGTATATTATTTCACATAGAGACTGTGGTTGTGACAGACCAAGTTTACGATTTGAGAAGATTTTCAGTATTTTGATAGGAAAACAGCAAGCTTGAGGACTATGAAAAATAGGAGGGGATTAATAAATTAGCAAGCATTTCCAAGCTACTCAATACTCCCAATACTTGTTTGTATTTAGAAATATTTTAATTCAGAAGCCCATCTTCTCTGACAGCTGGGTCAGACTAAGAGAAGAGCTCTAACATAATATTTTCCAGAAATGAGGATGCTTGAAAATAAGCTTTTCTAATCTCCCTCTATGCTCCCCAACCCTGCTAAATCTCTACTGTCTAGCGGGTCTCCATTATTCTCCTGCCCATTTCTAGGCTCTATGGTCATGAGCTGTTGCATTTGTCACGATTCCATCTTGGGTTTTTAAGGTCTTTAAAGTGCTCCTAATCCACCCAAGGTTCTGTAATAATGGAGCATGAAATTGTTCATAAATTTACAAATTGATCGATATGGGAGGGAATGCAAAGTGAAATCTTCTAAGCTTGCTTTCAAAACACCAGGAAAATGGCTCATCACAGCGAGGACGAAAGGGATGATGGTGGATACGGAAAGCATCCATAGATGAAATATGCCTCAGATTGCTTGTAGTGGGCCACACTACAGCCATATAGTGTTCCACCTATACACCATCACAGATTTTCCCCTAAGCACATCCAAATAACTTTATTGTACTAGCCATTGGCAGTGACAAATCTGAATCAAAACTAAATACAAGCAAAAGGGGTGCCACACCACAAATAACAGTCTCTATTTATATCTCTATGTCTCCCTTACAGTTCACTGTTGTATCGTCCAGGGTCTTCTTTCTGATCTTTTTGGCCGCCACAGCAAAAAGGGTGACTTTGTGAGTCATTGAAGTGTTTACATTGCTAAGAAGCCATAGGACCTTCTATGCCAGGGTTAGACATCTTTCCTGTACGGGTGGTAAGGTAAGAAATTGCCTCCTAGGTCCAATGTATAGTGGGCAAAATAGTAAATAGTGCAATATGTCTTCCAACTGTGATTGCCAACATATACAGAATCTGCGTTTGTATGGTACCCTGTACCTTTCTATGGCATCGTCCATCCAGGACGGTGGATGGTATAGCTTGAAAACGCAGTTCAGTAAAAGTGAATCTTAGTGAGACTGGCCAGAGATTCAACAGGTAACTGGCTCTAAAACTGACCATTTTTAGAAGGGGGAACCAAGGAGAGCATTAGTGTTTCAAGGAGCATTATACTGCTTTCAATGTATAGTGCAGATGCATGTTAGTCTGGATCCATCTCCTTTTTTCCAGTAGAGTCCATTCACACACTTAGCTGGAAGTTGTAAACTGCAGAATAACAGTGTGTCAAAAACTCAAGCGATGCACAACATGCATGTCTGAAATAGCTTTTAGACTCGATCAGCAATCCACGAATTGTTCTCCTGTTCCACTAAGGCAGTTCTTATGAGGCTGAACAGATAAACAGGAAGATTTGAGGCATTACAGAGATGAGGGAGGAAATAATTTTCCTACATGAAATAAGAAATGTCAATTCCAGTAAGTTGGAGTTAAAACAGAAAGCTGCTAGGTTAGTATTAGTACCAATAAGCAATCTGTCATTATGTAAAGGCTGCCATCTATCATTCAGTGTGCCCATATTTTTAGGATTACTGTGCCAATATTCAAATTACATTGTTTTCTTCCCCTTGCATACAACACACACACACAGAGAGAGAGAGAGAGAGAAAGAGAGATTTTGTGATAGAGCTCCCCCTTCACCAGTCAGATATGAGACCTCTGTATAGAAATGCCCCTATCATTAAATGAATGGAATACACACCGTTGAGCAAGCAGGAGCCTTCCCTTTGATACCCAAGGACTCCATATGAAATAATCAAGGGACTCATTCTATTCTCTTTGAGCTTTGACGTATTCTCAGATCTGCTGTGAACTGAGCCACTCTACCTTCTGTTCCCCAACCCATCCTTTCTACGTGATTCCAATTCAGAGTGCATCTTCTTTGAAGAAAGGATTTCCTTTCCCTGTGTATTTACGGATTGTCTCACAAAAGTGTACCATCTTCATCTACCCTGTAGACATCAGGGAATATCAGAGTGCAAATTGTTAAATATATATCCAGAGGCAATATGGTTCCCATAGTCAAAATCTTTTCATAACACTCGCAAATGAAACATCTACATTTCCCCTCAAGATAGAGTTACGGGCTCATCCAGACCGCACTTTTCAGGCACAGGTCCACACTTTAAAGCTCAGAGTCCGATAGTTTTTGTTTGTTTTTGTCCTGCTGCTTTCCCCAGGAAAACCTGTGTTTTTAGAGCAAGCATCAATCTGTAGAAAGGGTACAGTAAAGTTGATAGCACAATAGCTTTGTAAAAAGCATTTTGGTTTCCATGTGAATGTCCTGGTCCTCAAACACTCTGCACTTCAGCTGGGAAAAAGCTGCACTCGCAGAGCTCAGGCGATGCTGGATTTCGGCATCGATGTTGGACCTTGTGGAAAAATAGCTGCCCAGTAGGAGAGGTGATCAACAAGATTCCAAATGATGTTTTGCATTTCACACTTCTCCAAATTTTAGAATACCTTTCCTGCTTCAAAAATAATATCAAAACACATATGTGTGTGTTTTACCATGATTTTTTTAAAAAAATGCATCCACTGAGATAAAATGCATATTTATTTATTTTTCCTTTTTCCTTTTTTCTTTTTATTGTATTATTATTGAAAACTTTAATAATTTTTAAAAAAAAAATAAAATAAAATGCATATTTAAACATGTATTTTTGATAAACATTATCCGAGTATATATCTAAATACCAAAAATAAAATAAAATAAAAAAGAATGCTGAACTAAAATAATCTTACCCCTTCATCCCTACCTCCAGAACATTTTATGAAGTCACTTTTGATTATGGCCTGACACCTCATTTTGGGAGGGACAGATGCATTGTTTTCACATACCCAAAGCAAAACCTTGTGTACGCCTTGTATGCTCTTGGTAGTGGGGTGATTGATTCCATTTGTCCAAGAAATTGCTACTTCAAGCTATACGTGTTGTTGATGTGCTATAAATTTACCAACCAAGAGTGACTTAAAAAAAATACTGCCAATTTAAACACACAAGTGTGGGATGCTGCCTTATTTCAAATTAGGAGCTGGCTGGCAGCAGCTCTAAGGGTTTTCAGCAAGGGTCTCTCCTGGACCTACCTGGAGAGATCAGAGATTGAACCTAGACCTTATTCCTGCCAAATCAGATGTTCTGCCACTGAGAAACGGGCCCTTCTGTATGCAATTAGGCCAATGAACAAATGTTCCTGGAGCTAATTGATGGGGCAGCTGTTTTGTCTTCTATCAGACAATCTGCAGAAAAAGGTACAAAGAGATGGCAACAACTACAGGTTGTCATAGAGACAGAAACTATGTAGACAAAGAAAAGGAAAGGAAAAGACTTGGATCTGGAGAGACTGAACGCAATATTGAGCCAGTGTCTACTGAAGAAGACTGTAAAAGCGAAGGTGTTTGTAAAGAGTATTCTAAGCAAAGAGAATCTGTTTGGTAACTTTACTGGCTCCTGTCACCCCACTACCAGCATTCTAAAAGTATTGTAAGAACAACAGGTTAGCCATCATTATTGTCACCAAAATTCTCAAATCGCTATAAAAAAAGCAAAGTAATTATCATTATTTATCACTTAACTTAACATGAGGCTGTTTTTCATCACAACAAGCTCTGTTATGCTAATTGCATCGTTAGCATCAATGACCACTTTACCAAACTCTCCCCTGACTCAGTACACATTCTCAGGCTTTGTGCCTGTAACCACTGGCTTGAGAGTCAGTCCCATTGAACACAATGAGGCTTGCTTTTAAGCAGTCATGTGTACAATTGTGTCTCCAATATGCTAATTTGTGCAAATTAAGTTGAAGAACCAAAGACGTGCTCCTGAGTTTACCACTGCCATACTTTAAGATCCCTTTAAGAGTGTTTTCCCTTATGTCTAAACTTATCTAAATAGATTTAAGCATAATCTCTTTTGAAGCAAAAAGAATATCAAAAATCAATTCAATTTTCTGTTGCATGGGGTGTTTTCCCTACTGATCTTCATTTCCCCATAGTTGTTCCAATGCAGACATAGGCTTTCTGAGTGGGGTATTTCAATTAAGACAGTGCTGTCAAACAGTGATACATTATGTCAGATTTCTTCCCTCATGTAGCTCAGCGGCTGTAATCTTTCCCAATAATTAGCAGGAATGGCTAAAATGTGCTTGCAATTTTTATGTCAGTGTCCCCTGTCTTCCTTTCCTACAGTTTGCTCAGACTCATTCCCAGCCTTTGGCTCCCTTTGGTTCAAAAATCATCTTTGCATTCGATTTTAAACCAACCCATGTGTGTGCGTGTGCGTGCGCGCAAAGCAGTCTAATTCGCTCATCGTTACCAAGTTGTCTAAGCCATGCTGTTCCGTTAATTAAAATTGCTACATTCTTCTTTTCTGTGTTTATCTTTTGCCTCTTCAGCTCTTTGCTTCTCATTGTAATGCTCCTTGCTTGAGGATGACTACATTGTTCTCTGATACAGTGTAATGAGTTTTCTGGTGGTGGAAGGCTTACTGTGTTTTGGCAGTCCTGAAAGTAACAGGCATACAGTGCACCGGCTAATTTAGAGAAGAGAGATGCCTATAGGCCACATCTGAATTCACAAATGCAAGCACAAACAGAAAGCTCTCCTCTGCTGGATGTATTTTCACCCATCACAAGTCAATATATGAAAGAAGGTATGTGAAGCCCCATTAATACACACACACACACACACACACACACACACACACACACACATTATTTACTTTTAAAGTATTCATGGAATCTTGGCAAGCATGAGCCCAAAATGGAGTTTGTAGGAAGTGGGTCAATAGGAAGTGGAGTAAATGATTAGAGGAAGGATCTGAAAGGCAGCACATGTCCTGGCGTCATAGAATTGTATAGTTGGGACACCAAGGGTCATCTAATCCAACCTCCTGCAATGCAGGAATCTCAGCATATGGTTCCCCTTCCAATATAAAACCATACTAGACCCTACTTAGCTTTGCCAATGTGCGAGCAGTTTGATCACACAAAGATCAAGAAGCAGAAATCTGAGAATGGCAAAAGGAGAGGACCGCAGCTCAGTGACAGAGCACCTACTCTGCCTGCAGAAGGTCCAGGTTTGAGCCCTGTAGTCTCCAGGTTGGGTGGGGCAAGGACTTTAAGAGCCCAGGAAAATGAGGTTACTTTGTGTAGACAATACCAAGTGAGATGGACGAATGGCTTCCTATCATCTCACGCAGAACTAGTGCTGCGCACAAATTTGTCTGGATTTGTTGTGGGTGGGGGAACATTGTAGGGGTGAATTTCTTAGAAATTTTCAGGTTTGGGTTGAGGGTTGGCTTGCCTTAAAAAAAATAATCAAGGATGCTCAGCTCTCTGAGTATCTTTATCTCTCCTCCCCTCCCCCCAAAATTTCTCATTTGGCAACACCCCCTGCTCAGGCTGCACCCCTCATTCGCCCTGCTCCAGTGCTCTTCAAGTGCTTTTGCCTAGCTGAAACAAGTTCTTGAACCATGATAATGTCTCTTGCCTGGATGAAAGGAGATGTCTTTTGTGTTTGTGTAGACATCTCCTGGTATAGTCACAGTTTCTGGGGGTCCTGGTTTAGGTGTCTTAGTGTCAGGCTTCAGGAAATTGGCTTCCTCCCCCCGTGGCAGTAGATAAGAAGATCAAAGAAAGGAATGCCTTAGCAGTTAGAAACTTTAATAATCACAGCGAGAGAACAAAGAACATATCTCCTAGAAATGGTGGTGCTCCCAATTAAGGAATACACCCCCTTCTGTCCCTATTAATCTATGTCACTCCTATATCTTGTAAAATGAGCTTATACCTTTTTGTGCTTTCTTTTTCTGACACTTTCTGAGCTCTTCTTGACCTTGGGCTGAGTGGAATGCTGTCCAGAGACACTGAATCTGTTAACTCTCTCTCTCTTCCAGTGTTTCTTCTTCTAGCTGTTCCCTATCCAGTACTTCCCAGCTTCTGCCTTCAGAACTATGTCCCTCTGCAAACCACTGTTCCAAATCTATACTTCCTCCTGCTTCTGGGAAGATACAGGAGCAGGAGTAGGGGGAGGCTCCCACCATTCCTCCTCAGTGCAACCCTCCTCAGCATGGTCCCTGACACTTAGATTTTAATGGTCTCTGACTGCTGACTCAGAATTAGGCCCATACCTGTGGTTTCTGAGTAGTGACAACAGTGCTACTGATACAGCTGGTACCTCAATTCTTTGAAGTCTCTCAGCCCCACTCACCTCACAGAGTGTTTGTTGTGGGGGAGGAAGGGAAAGGAGAATGTTAGCCGCTTTGAGACTCCTTCAGGTAGTGATAAAGCAGGATATCAAATCCAAACTCTTCTTCTCTTCTTCTTCAAAGTCTGGTAAGTGAGACACTGAGCTTTGAGATAGAGATGTGAGGCTTTGAAAAGGTCCTAGAGTCCTCCAACCTCTTTCCCAAACCCTAGTAAACACTTGTTTGGGGATGCAGGCAGGAGGACCCTGACAGCACCCTAGATTCCTCCTGCCTCCTTCTCATAGCATAGTTAGCATCTTCTCAGCTTTGGGGAGGTAATGGAAGGGCTCTAGGACCCTGCCAGAGCCTTTGTGCCTCCTTCCCAAAGCTGGGCATCTCCTTACATGCCTTTGCAACGGCAGAACAATGGTGGGTGGGTTCACGTGCACCAAATTTTGGCCTTGCACAGCGTGCCGCAGTTCCCAAGTACAGTGGTACCTTGGGTTGAGAACTTAATTCATTCTGGAGGTCTGTTCTTAACCTGAAACTGTTCTTAACCTGAAGCACCTCTTTAGCTAATGGGGCCTCCCACTGCCGTCATGCCATGGCAGCATGATTTCTGTTCTCATCTGAAGCAAAGTTCTTAACCTGAGGTACTATTTCTGGGTTAGCGGAGTCTGTAACCTGAAGTGTCTGTAACCCAAGGTACCAGTGTATGTCACTGTGGCCACATATAGTATCCCCCCCCCATAGTGGGTTATCTAAGAATGGACCATGAAATTTGGGCTCCACGTCTACAGAATCCAAAACATAAGAGTGGGTGGTACTTACTGTAAGCCACCCAAAATGCCTTGGGTGCCCTGGCAGAAAGACAGTATATAAGTTCAGTAAATAAAGAATAGCAATTGGTGAATTGAACAACAAATATACAAAGCCCTTTTGTTAAAGCCAAGAGGTTGCTATATCCTTCCAAGACAACTTTCTGATGGTTCAGCCTCTGATGCAAGCTAATATGTGTGCCAGCCGCTACTACCTGTAGGGCTGTCCTGTTGTATTTGTTCATTCAGCTCTTTTTCTTTGGTCTCCAAATAACATTACCCCCAGGCCTCGTGATATTTATTGTGTGAAGCCTATACACAACAAATGAAGCAGTGCAGGGGATTTTAAAGGAGTGTTTTGCTGCTGCTGCTTCTTTACCAAATGGCAGCGAGTTCGGAGAAAGCTTTTCCAGGGTCAGAGCGCAGAAAACCGGCTTCTAATGGTATTACAGGTCAGATGCTGGCAGCACTGTTGTCAAAGAGCTGGGAGGTTTTGATGTGCATGTGTCAGGGGGTGCTCTGTATGTGCAACCCAATGGCATACCGTGCCTAAGATCACTTTTTGTTTTCCAATTCTGTTGCAAGTGGGCATTCCTCATGGTACTTAGCGATCCAGAAGCCATGTGATCTTGCACATTAAACTACTTTAAGCAACGATTTTGACTTGCTTAATTAGCTCTGCTAGGATTCCTAATCGTCGTGTGGCCTCCACTATGTACCATGTAATTATTGTGACATTAAATTCTCTCGCGGAGCTGTTTTGCTCTTGATGTCATCTTCTTTCCTGTTGGATATCTTGGCTGGTGAATTTACTACTGCAGAGAAATGAGCAACTCTAAAGAAATCTTTAGATATCATGTAGAATTTTGCATGGCCTCCGATGGGATGTGAATATTGTCTCCATAAGCCATAGCAGCTTGCGATAAGAGTGTGAAAATATAACAGCATTAAGTGCCAGCAGATACTTTTTTTAAAAAAAGAAAGAATTAAATGCTGTTCAGTCACTGTGAGTGTTTTCGCTACCTCACAAAGAAAAAGCATGCTCTTTTAAAATAAATAAATGGGAGGTTTGGATAGAAAACACACAAAACTGCCTTAAACTGAGACAGACCATGAGTCCATCTAGGGTTTGGGATTGTGGAGGACGGTCAAATGCAAAGGTCTTTCCTTGTTAGCCAAGAACCTTTAAATTGAGATGTTAATCATTGAAATCGAACCTTAACGAATGCAAAGTATGAGCTATGATGCAAAATCTAAAAAAGTCACTCCTCCCTCAATGGAAAACTTCATTGATCACAATCCCATGGCAAGGAAGGTATATAATAATAATAATAATAATAATAATAATAATAATAATAATAATATTTATTATACCATGCCCATCTGGCTGGGTTTCCCCAGCCACTCTGGTAGCTCCTAACAGAATATAAAAAACACGATGAAACATCAAACATTAAAAACTTCCCTAAGCAGGGCTGCCTTCAGATGTCTTCTAAAAGTCAGATACAGTGGTACCTCGGGTTAAGTACTTAATTCATTCCGGAGGTCTGTTCTTAACCTGAAACTGTTCTTAACCTGAAGCACCACTTTAGCTGATGGGGCCTCCTGCTGCCGCTGCGCCGCCAGAGCACGATTTCTGTTCTCATCCTGAAGCAAAGTTCTTAACCTGAAGCACTATTTCTGGGTTAGCGGAGTCTGTAACCTGAAGCGTATGTAACCTGAAGAGTATGTAACCCGAGGTACCACTGTAGTTGTTTATCACCTTGACATCTGATAGGAAGGTGTTCCATAGGGTGGGCACCACTACCGAGAAGGCCCACTGTCTGGTTCCCTGTAGCTTCACTTCTTGCAATGAGGGAACCTCTAGAAGGCCCTCGGCGCTGGATCTCAGTGTCCGGGCAGAACAACGGGCGTGGAGATGCCCTTTCAGGTATACTGGATGGAGGCCATTTAGAGCTTTAAAGGTCAGCACCAACACTTTGAATTGTGCTCGGAAATGTGTGTGTATGTGTGTTTATATATATCCTATATAGGTGTGGCCTATATATATACCCACCCTAAACCCTGAGGGCATCTTTAGTGGCCTCTCCTCAGAGCCCCCCACCAAATGAGATGAGGTGGTATTTTTTCCTAATAAAAATGGTGTGAGAATTCACCAGCATTTTAGTGCAACTATATCCTAATAAACACATTTTTGTCAGCAATTTTGTCTACGGTACATTTTTTTTGCAGAGCACTTTCCTCAGGATAGTGCAGTGGCGTAGCGTGGGGGTGCAAGGGGGGGCCGGCCGCACCGGGCGCAACATCTGGGGGTTAGGGAAATCCACGGGTTAGGGGGCGCAAATCCATGGGTTAGGGGGCGCAAATTACTTGCCTTGCCCCGGGTGCTGATAACCCACGCTACACCACTGGGATAGTGCATTTCTGCATGTTATTTTCCACAGCTTAAGTATTTTTGGCATGTGTTACTTGGCAGAAGAGCTGCATTGCAAAATCCAGAGCCGTGAATTTTGAAGGATGGCTGCGTTTCAGTCCTCCTATTGTTCCAGAGTGTGAAAAGTGGTAGGTTTGCTTTTACATGCAAACTTACTTGGATTTTTCTCTCCCCCCCCCCCCCTCCATTCTTATTCGAGAGAGGGCCTTTTTAATGTTCACACTCCAGTTACTGAATGTCTTCAGAAAGGCTCATCAGACACTTAATAATGGTTCTTTGGGCATCCAAGCTTCCCTCCTCAATATTTTTTATTCACCATTTAGTCAGTGCTATTTTTCAAGAAAAAGGGGTGCTGGAAATTACCATGAATGCTGCCTTGTTCTCTTATATTGGCAATGCCACCCACCTAAGAGATTCTGAAACTAAGTTCCGGCCAGTTCCAGCCCTGCCTTTAGAACTTTTTTGTCATTTTATATTACAGTGGTACCTCAGGTTAAGTACTTCATTCATTCTGGAGGTCCGTACTTAACGTGAAACTGTTCTTAACCTGAAGCACCACTTTAGCCTATGGGGCCTCCTACTGCTGCCGCGCCGCCGGAGCACAATTTCTGTTCTCATCCTGAAGCAAAGTTCTTAACCTGAAGCACTATTTCTGGGTTAGCGGAGTCTGTAACCTGAAGCGTATGTAACCCGAGGTACCACTGTATTTTCTACTGCAACTTCCTCACCTTTCGTTGTAATTATTTGCTTACTGGTTTTGCTTGTAAATTATTTTGCTGACTGCTCAGATAATGTTAAGTTATTGGGTGCTGTGAACCAACCTGAGATCTATGAAGGGTGGTATGCAAATTGATCAAATAAATAAATACGATGCACAAATGCTTAAATAAAAATAAAATAATCGAATAGACTGTACATCCAAATTCTGTGATGCACAGTGGTGTTTTACTGCAATGGTCATGTCTTTTCCAAAACTAAAGACAGATAAAACCAGTGCCTTGCATTCAGGGAGTAACCGATCCCATACATATCCTGCCAGTGCTTATGGGATCGGTTCAGATACTTATTCTGCAACCCACCGAGGGACAGGTTGAATTACTCCTGCAGCAGAATGTAGTTCCAATCTCATGGATGCAATGATGTTCTTGATGGCAACCACATTGTTTCAGGTGCACATGAATTGATCTAGTGTCCTTGAACTTTCATCATTTATCCATTATATTCAGGTAGGTAGACGTGTTTGTCTGACGCAATAAAAATAAAAATAAAAAATAAAAAATTGTCCAGTGGCACCTTAGAGACCAACTAACGTTCGTTTTGTGCATTCACACGAAAGCTTATACCCAGAACAAACTTAGTTGGTCTCTAAGTTGCCACTGGAAAATTATTATTATTATTATTATCCATTACATGTACATTCCAACTTTTTTTTCAAAGTTGCTTAGGATGGTGTCTCCCACTGTATCTTCTTAAGAACTTTGTAAGGTAGGTTAGGTTGAGAGATAGGCACTGTCACAAGGTCAACCAGCAAAAAATTGTGGCTGAGTAGAACTGTTTGTATTTATGTCATATAGCATAAAGTGAAGGTCAGGGAAATGAAAGATAAAGAAGATTATGCCTGTTGGATTTCTACCACCTATTGAAGACTATATATATATATAATCAGCAGCCATTTTTATAGAAATCTGATTTTATAGTTTAATGGATATGAATTGTTTAAATACAAATAATGATTACCTAGCATACCTACCAGTTATGTCAACTCCTCAGTCCAGTTAAGAACCAAAGTGCAGGTTTACTGCAGAAAGCCTTTGCATTTACAAATTCAATAGGAATTTTGCTACTGGCTTCCATTAGAAGGGATTACACTATGACTGTTTGAGACACAGAGGAGAAAAACCAGTGTGATGCTGGTATCACAATTGACAGTGTTGTTGCTGTTGATAGAATCCTCCAAATTTCTCATCTTCCAGCTTTGATGTTGCTTAGAATTGCTACAATGATTGCCAAATAGCCCTACAGACCTGGAGAAACAACATTCATATGCAGTATTATAGATTAAATGTGGCTGGCTTCAACCTTATCTGAAATTTAGCACAATATTTCCCAATGGACTTGCAGATTCCTGCAAATTCCATTTTGTGGGAATTTTGTACATCTGAAATTTGCTTCTTTGCTGCGGCCTTTCTCCTGAAATTTGCGCTTCATATTTTTACTCCCTGGATACATTCCTCCTAGCTATATGTCAGCATGTAAAAGACTAAAGATGTAGAGCAGACTTTTGTGAGGTTCTCTGAGAGTGCATGATTGATTGCATTTAACCAACTTATCATTAGCCTTACAGCTTGTCTTTTTACCTTTATTCCTAAATAATACCATTAGGTGTTGCATGAATATGTGGGGCAGAATTGCACAATGCACACTACAAAACAGCAGCCCCCATATAATAAGCCAACAAAAGAAAATTATAGCTGTTATGTAGAACTCACCGAAACATGCAATTATCCAGCTGGGGGGAGAGAAAAAGCCATCAATGAATGATAGACATTAATGGTGTCAATTTGTTCGTCAATCAACAGACAATCTGAAGCCAAATCTTGGCAAATACAATGTTTTCCAAATTTCAGGAAGTACATTTTCCATGTAACCTATCATTTGGGTGGTAAGGATCTATCTAATCTTGTGGACTGGTAGCATATTTTGAAAGTTATGTTCATCATATGTCAAAATCTGGCAGAGAAGCATGAATAAGGGCCATGAAAAGTGCTCAGAAACATAGTAGTTCAGTATCTGGAACTGTGGGGTATCTGTGAAAGCAAGTTAGCATATTTCTGGGACATTTATTTTTTCTTCCTCCAAGACCTCAGGGTTTCACTGAGAGACTGACCCTCTGATTTTATTACTTACATTTTATTTTATATTACCAGGCAGACATAGCTTTTAACTGAGGATAACACTGCACACATCTGATGAAGTGGGTTCCAGTCCACAGGAACTTATGTCATAACCCCTTTGTAAATATATAATGTAAAGGAAGATATTGCTTGGTCAAAGTCACCCAGTGAACGTCATGGCACGTTGATTGTTGAGTACAGAGTGGGAATACGACTTCTTCTTCTTCTTCTTCTTCTTCTTCTTCTTCTTCTTCTTCTTCTTCTTCTTCTCCTCCTCCTCCTCCTCCTCCTCCTCCTCCTCCTCCTCCTCCTCCTCCTTCTTCTTCTTCAATTTATATACCGCCATATAGCAGGAGGTCTCAGGGCGGTTCACAGAAAATATCAACATAAAAACCACAGTATATATAATAAAAAACCAACAACAACCTATTAATACTCCCCACCCCAAAGAGCCGCATTTTAAAAGGGTATGTTGTTGTTCTTTAGTCGTTTAGTCGTGTCCGACTCTTCATGACCCCATGGACCAGAGCACGCCAGGCACTCCTGTCTTCCACTGCCTCCCGCAGTTTGGTCAAACTCATGCTGGTAGCTTCGAGAACACTGTCCAACCATCTCGTCCTCTGTCGTCCCCTTCTCCTTGTGCCCCCCATCTTTCCCAACATCAGGGTCTTTTCCAGGGAGTCTTCTCTTCTCATGAGGTGGCCAAAGTATTGGAGTCTCAGCTTCAGGATCTGTCCTTCCAGTGAGCACTCAGGGCTGATTTCCTTCAGAATGGAGAGGTTTGATCTTCTTGCAGTCCATGGGACTCTCAAGAGTCTCCTCCAGCACCATAATTCAAAAGCATAAATTCTTTGGCTATCAGCCTTATTTATGGTCCAGCTCTTAAATGATAGACTAGTGAGTTAACTGGGTCTTTGAATTATTGGGTTCAAATGTGACTTTTTTTTGGGGGGGTGGTGTCTAGGGGTAACTAGAAACCCCTTTCCCCCTTCCAGAAGCTTTTGTACCTACCTGCCAAACTGCTTTCTGAACTTGGAAGACTTCAAAGAGCAACTTGCAGGATCCAGGGATGAGCAGCATCTAAAATGGCAGCACACGGAGAAACAAGATTTTTTATTCAGCCAGAATCATTATTTTTAATAATAATAATAATAATAATAATAATAATAATAATAATAATAATAACAACAACAATATAATTCATCAGCAGGGCACTGATATCAGGAGTAGAAAAACAGTGGATGCATGGTTGATTCTTTCACTTTCTCCTGTTTGTTCACTCAAAATCACCCTTAGCTGATTTCCCATTCATCGGGGAGAGTGCCAAGGACCCTTTAACGTTTCCCCCCACTGGGAAAAAAGGAGCTGGGGTGGGGCAGTTTTGAGTAGAGAAATGGAAGAAATCTCCTGGTCCCCCCACTTCCAATTTTAGCTTTTATTTATTATTTGAAAACTCTTGCAAATAATTCATTTGCATATCTGTATTTATGTGCAAAAAAAGTCTAAGAGGTGGATCATAGCAGTGAACAAAAACATATCAACAACACAAGACTGTTGATGGGGGTAGATGGCCTACAACATTTGTCACATTTGCTAAAGCATCTACATGGCTTGCCCATATGCTACCAGGCCAGATTCAAGGTTCTGTGTTGATATACAAAGTCCTGAATAACTTGGGTCCACAATACCTTTAAGACAGCGTGAACCCGTATATCCCAGCCCGGTTTCTGAGATCCTTGGGAGCAGCGCTGTTCATTGTGTCCCATGTTACAGAGGGCGAACTGGTCTCAGCCAGAGGAGATCACTAATGAGGGTGTGGGAGAGGTATAAAGATTTAATAGAACAAAAAAGCACCCTGGTGGTTATCACCAATTGAAGCTTTGTTACTCAAACCGCTTGGCAAAAAGGGGAAGTGGCCTACATACAGAGATTTACTGAGAGATCAAGAAGGGAAATGGAAATTAAAAGACTATGAGGAAATTAAAGACCATTTTCAGAGTTGGTTACATTACAGACAACTACATGAAATGTATAAGGAAGATAATAAGAAAGGGTTCATTTATACAATTTCCAGATTTCAAAAGGAAGTTATAGAAGAAGTGAAGCTGCTGAAGAAAGCATATAATATTCTGCTAGAATGGGAAACAAAAGACGATGAGGTCAAATCAGTCATGATCAAATGGGCACAAGATATAGGACATAATATACAATTTGATAATATACAAATTGTGGAAGGTAGATCTGAAATCTACAGAATGTTCTCGTTAGAAAGAAAACTATATGAAAATGATGTACAGATGGTATATCACACCAGTACAAATAGCAAAAATGTACAAAATCGGGTCAAATCTATGTTGGAAATGTAAAGAAAAAGAAGGTACTTTTTATCGTATGTGGTGGGAATGTAGAGAAGTTAATTTTGGGGGGGAAATGATATATAATGAACTAAAAAAATGTTTAAAATGACATTTGTAAAAAAAACAAAAAACAACAACCCAGAAGCATTTTTGTTAGGGATTGTAGGACAAGACCTGCCAAGAAAAATAAAGAACTTATTTATGTATGCTACAACAGCGGCAAGCGGATGTTAGCACAAGGATGGAAGAATGAGGAAATCCCAATGAAAGAACAGTGGCTAGAAAAATTGATGAGCTACGCGGAATTGGCCAAATTGACATACAAACTGCGTAATAAGGACAATTGTGACTTCAAGGAAGAATGGGAACTTTTTACAAATTACCTAAAAAAACAACAAAATGATCTGGACTCCTTGGCAGGTTTTGAATAAACATCCACAAATTTATGAGTTGAACACATGATAGATAAGGCAAGGATAGGTACAGTTTTATAACATGCAGAGAACAATATGTGCAAAGAAATCAGAGAGGGGAGCTGAGGGAAGTCCTTGGTTGGGGGGGGGAGGGATATGGGGGAGGTGAAATAATAATGTAATTTATTATTTGGACTGATAATTTCTTATAATAAAATTGTTTAATAAAAATATTTTAAAAAACCAAACTGGTCTCAGCCAGAAGACAGACATTTAGTTATGCTGGTTTCATGCTGTGGAGTACTCTTCCAGCAGAGATTTGGCAGACATCTTTGCTTTTCAATTCAAGGCATCTATTGTTTTCCATTCTGTTTTCCATTCTGACAAGCCTATGCAATTGTTTAAAAATGTTTTGGAAAAACCAGTCATGTTAGTGATTGTTCTGTGCTGCTTTTAAAGCTTTTAAAACTGCCCTGATGTTTTGTAAGACGGCGGGACACAAATGCTTTTACAAATTACCGTATTTTTTGCACCATAACACTCACTTTTTTCCTCCTAGAAAGTAAGGGGAAATGTCTGTGCGTGTTATGGAGGAAATGCCTACGGGTGGCACGCCTACGGATTTTCCTCCTCTAAAAACTATGTGCGTGTTATGGTCGGGTGCGTGTTATAGGGTGAAAAATACGGGTAATAAATGTACGTCTCAGTTCAGGGGATCGCATTAATTAATTGAACATAGCAGGATCAGCCCTCAAGGAAAGTATTGGTAGGCAGGTAACCTAAATGCCAAAACCGAAAATGGCTGCCTGAAGTTCATTGGGAGCACATTCCAAAAGGCATATACTGCCAAAGGATCCAGGTCTTTCTGAACATAAGATGAGCTCTGGGCACTGCTTACAGATAGGTAGAGTGTATGGAAGAAGACTCATGGAACCACTCATCATGTGCAGTTTTGACCTCCATTTTAGCTAGAATGGGTCCTCATCAATTGCCATGTTAATTTGGTACCATTCCCGAAACTTTCAAGGACAGTTCATAGCACCCTAGACTAATGTTTTCTTTATAAACAATGCATATTAGCTGAACATGGTGTGCATAAGCAGCCAATCTCCTTATTTCTAAAGCTTGCTTTATGTAAATGCATATTGCTTGCATTTGGCCTGTCAAAACCTAATTTACAGTTTGTGCCCCAAGAGGATAAGAAGTTATGCCTATATGCTCTACTGTGTGTCCCTAAGAAACAATTCTCTCTGTAACTGTGATATTTTTTTTCTTCCCATGGCAAATTGGTTCTGAGATAGGAAAAATAAACACATTTGTTTTCATGAAATGCTATAGGGAAAGAAAAGTCATCATTTCCTTCCTCCTCTTCCTCCTCCTCTTCTTCTTCTTGAAATGTGCCATAATTTTTGTCTTTTGCACAAGGGATCCACTTGAGGTTTCACTATTTAACTGCAATGATTGCTTTTAAACACAGGGGGAAACCTTCTGCAGGGGTAATCACAAATAACTCACATGTTTAAAACATTCGTGATTTGTGATTTTAGAAGCATGACTCAGCATCATTTCTGGATAATATCAGTTGGGGCCTCAGTACCCAGGAAGGGCCTAGCCCCACTGTCAACTGCTCTGGTTCCTCCTTACCAGGTTACAAGCAAATATCATACATGATTTTAATATCCCAAAATGTCCTACAGCATGAATTGGAAACCTTTGACCCTCCAGATGCAGTTCCATCATGCCTAAAAGTCTGGTAGTTGTTCTTCTCTTTGACATTTGGTGGGAGGGTGTTCCATAGGGCGGGTGCCACTACCGAGAAGGCCCTCTGTCTGGTTCCCTGTAACTTGGCTTCTCGCAGTGACGGAACCACTAGAAGGCCCTCGGCACTGGAATTCAGTGTCCAGGCAGAACAATGGGGTGGAGACGCTCCTTCAGGTATACTGGACTGATGATGATGAAGAAGAGGAGGAGGAGGTGGTAGGGGAGACTGAGAAATTTTAGGGTAGTTCAGGTCTTAATAGTAAGAAAAGACATTTAGACAATGGGTTTTTATTTTGTTTTTCATTTCTACTCTAAAATTAGATTTTGCTGGTTGCCTTGTTTTCATCTACCTAAAATGTTGCCGGGCCTTATTTGCTGTGGAATTTCACACTGAAGCAGTAGGTTGTTTTGCCATGGACCTCAGCGGCAACAGCTAAAAGTAAACTCAGCTTCTCTCTAGGTTCATTATTTTATACCAAAATCCAGAAGTACTCCCAAATAGCTACAAGTCAAATTAAGGATATTTGAGGAATCAGATTTCGGTGAATTCCAAAGTGTGCTGACCTGATCTGCTTCTCCCAGATTAATGTGCAGGTAAGAATGTAAGCATCCTTCAGATTTTCCACAACTTTAAGTTTCGTGATATAGCTCTCAGCTCAAAAAGCATGTGGAAATGAGTTTACAAATGCGCAGTTTAGAATAAAACAAAATACATTAATAAACACATACATTGGGATGCAATACATAATTGATGAAATACTTATTTAAAAATATGTACTTTGTGATAAAAAATATTTAAATGCATATTAATACACAGATTGTCAAGTGGATTTTTATTCTATTTCTTACGAATTCCACTCACTAATGCAGAAATGGGATAGGATGGATTTAGGGATGAGTGCAAACTTATCAAAGGCCAGAAGTAGAGTGATACGTCCACTGCTAAGTCAAATAGTTTGCATAATTTAGAGCTGCTCTATCTTCAATGCCTTCTAGTCTGTTTCCAGGTTCAATTCAAAGTGCTAATTTCAGATTTTTATACCTCTTCATGGCAGGGGAGACATGTGTAAACAGTTGCTTTGTCCCTGTTGTCCAGTTCTGTTGGTTCATTAAAGGTTCTTGCTGTTATCACTGTGTCTTGTCTTGTGGGAACCTACTTATACTTCAGTTGGAACCCTTATGCTTGCCCTTCAAATGCCTTAGGTTTTTACTGAGGAACTGCCATCTCAAATTGCACACTGGACAATGACTTCACCAGTTCTACAATAGATTGTACTTCCTACAGTAGCCACTGGTTAAGGGCATATACTGTTCCCATTGCCCAGTCATCCACTAAAGTTCCCTACCCTCTAAATTCTGAAGCAAGATCAGTGTTCCTTCAGCAGAAGATTGCACTGAACTTTCACTGGTAACCATGGAAAGATATTTGCAAAATTAGGGGCTGGGGGTGGGAATTAAGGATGCTACTAGAGAATTATTGTTGTTTCTGACCCGTAGTGCATTTATGGTTGTTGTTATTATAATTTTTAAAACTTAATTAAATACAGTATCCTTTCCAGATATATATATATTTAGGTAAAGGTAAAGGGACCCCTGACCATTAGGTCCAGTCACAGATGACTCTGCGGTTGCAGCACTCATCTCGCTTTATTGGCCGAGGGAGCTGGTGTACAGCTTCCAGGTCATGTGGCCAGCATGACAAAGCCGCTTCTGGCGAACCAGAGCAGTGCACGGAAATGCTGTTTCCCTTCCCGCCGGAGGGGTACCTATTTACCTACTTGCACTTTTTTAAAATGAGCATTTATTTTCCATGTTTGAACTGAGCTATTTTAAAGCCCTAAATCCATTTAAGTTTTGCCATCACCTGTAACAAAGCATGGCAAAATTGTGTTCCAGTATCTGAATTTCCCCTCTGTTCTGCATGTATAACTTGTAGCACTGCAAGCATCCAAGCCTTTGTTCCATGTTATGGATTATTGGCACCATGATTTAGAGTCCACTTGGTTGCTATGCACTTTTGTGCCAACTTATTCTCTGCTGCTCTTTCTCATATTTTGTGTTGCCTAATGGTTTATGTTGCTAGGTAACACACCTACTTTTCTCAGTTACCATAGTGCCCCCTTCAGAGGAAGACAGAGCAAGCAGAGACACATTCTCCTCCACACAGTGGGTGAGTGTAGATAGAAAAATAAGTTTTTACTCCAGGATTGACTTCAGATGTTTCAACACATTCTTTCATAAGTGCATATTTGTTACTAGTTTGTGCAGTATACTCACACGTCTTCCCTCGAGATTGCACATTTCCCAGTTGACTTTTTTATTCTTTCGGTTTATGTCTTTATGAGGTGAAAATGGACAAAAGTAATGTCAATTTCATGAAATCTACCCAGCAAGGATTTTCTGCCAGTATCCCAAAATATCAAAAACAGACAGCAGTTCTTTCCTTTTGTTCTGTTGATGTTGCTCTGTCCTTCTTTCACATTAGGGGAAAAACAGGGATACAGCAGTGACAGAATAGAAGGAATAACCTTCCACATATATCCTGGATTCTTTGGGATATTGGTGCAAAACTGTGTCTGGGTAGATTTCATGAGAGTGAATTTCTCCCACACACTCATTTCTCATGCTTGTTTTGAAAAGACAGTATAGCTAGTTGGAGACAAGTATAATCAGAGTTAACATCTAAGGGAGGAACATAATGCTGCAGTATTAGGAGGTCAGCAGAGTGCAACCTTGGGAGCTCGCAGGCTGTCACTATTTTTGAGTAAGGTGCCCTCACATACCAGCACATGTAGGTTATGCAATTGAAGTTAAAATGGTGTTATTGCAGAAGAAACCCACTCCTCCTCAGATTTCCTGCAATAAGGAAAATGGCAAAAAAAAAGTGCACTTGGAAGTTGCTTGATGGAACCTTGTCTTGCCTCCTCACAAACAAATTAGGACGAATGAGCTATAAACAGCTGGTGTCATCTACCTCCCTACAGCCTTTCTGCAAATCAGGATGAATGCTCAAGACACATGTCATCTGGAAGCAACTGCAGATATCCTGTTTACCCCTTTAATATTTCCTAGGCACGGTGGGGGGTTTTCTGGGGATACTCAAGCGTATGCAGTGCCGGCTCTTTTTTGTTGCAGAAGAAAAGCTCTGGTTAAAAGTGTGGCACTTACTGCAATAACTTCATGGTGAGTTTCACACCTTTTTTTCCTAGAAAAAAAACAACCCATGGCCATATCTGTGTCCATGAATATTACCCTCTTCTTAAAATTCAGAATGCTAGCTTGCTTTTCCACAACAACAATTATATGTGCAATCATACCTTGGGTTACAGACGCTTCGGGTTGCGCAGTACGCCAAACCCAGAAGTACTGGAACAGGTTACCTTCGGGTTTCGGTGCTTGCACATGCGCAGAAGCACCAAATCATGACCCGTGCATGTGCAGATGCGGTGCTACGGGTTGTAGACGCTACAGGTTGCGGACAAGCTTCCCGCATGGATCCTGTTCGCAACCCAAGCATCCACCGTACTGTAAGAATTCATTGTGGCCAAAACTGACATTATGCCAAAGTATTTCAAGAGATGATGTCTTTGCAGCCCTTGCAAATGGGCTCTTAGTTTCCATATCTAAGGTCCTCTTCTTCAGACAAGTGGACGATGTCTGTGACACCCATGACCTTATGAACCACCCACTCTCATCTTGATGACCCCTTTTCATTATTATAACATTTGGCTGGCCACATTTTCAACATTATGTTTAAGAAGGTTCCACTCGTCACCTTGCTCCAGGTATGTGACATTTACCTGTCCGCCAAAAATGCAATGAATAACCTCATGCATCTTTATAGTCTTTCATCATTCTAGCTCTGCAACTCTCATATCTTTCTATTTAGCCATAACCTCTTCCTCTCTGTCCGCCCCCCCCCAAACTCTGTCTCCTTGCCGACCTCTGAACTCCTGCCAGCTCTTATAATACACGTCAATTCTATACTTCTTTTCCAAGCCCCCTTCTTTTTTCCTCTCACCAGTGCTATCTGTTTCATTTCTGAATAGTTTCATGTTCCTAGCATTACTTTTGAGCAGATGACATTTCTACCGCTAAGATCGTGTAAGCTAACCTGGTCTCAAATTGCTAACATATTAGGAAAACAACAGTGTGGCCTGCTTACTCCTGTGCCTTTAACAGCTGAAACCAGCAGGAGAAGGCATTAAAGATATGGAGATAGGTATTATCACCTCTAATGTCTACAGATCAAGTTGCTGTTCAAGGCACAGGAGAAGAGGCCAATTTTCAAAAATGAACATCCTTAATAAGGTCACCTCTTTCATTCTAACAAGGTGACTTATTTGCCAAACAATTTCCTGTCAGATCGAATTCCTTAATTAAGAGTGAATTCTGGATTAAATAATAATAATAATAACACCAGGGTTGTCCATTGATTAAAGATTTGTTAGTTGATTAATCATCTGCCATGTAACCAATGAATGGATGAATTAATTACATATTATTTCACCTTTCTAGAGCATCTGTAGCAGCCAGACACCATTCATGATATTTATTTAAAAAACACAGGCACTTACAATCCAAGCAAATCCATTTGATAAGTTCCAGCTCTTTAATATACTAAAGGAAAAGACAATGTAATTAATATAACAAAATGATTGTTCAAACATTGCTGCATAATTCCCCCTCCCCCCCCCCCCGTTGTTCTAATGAAAACACCCCAGAAATGCAATGATTTCTACATAAATGTCTCTTAAATGATACACTTACGATGAGGTTATTTTTGTTTGGGCATGTTTCTCAGCTCCACTAATTAAAATGCCTACTGATTAATATTGCTTTTGATCAATTAATCACCTACAACTATAGTGGATACATTCACCAATTAAAACTTGCAGCCCTAAACTATTTTATTTTTGAGTGATCTAACTTCCTTTGTGTATTAAAAATTACCTAGACCATCTTACTAACATCACTTCAGCCAACTACATGCTTTTTGGGACTACATTATTTTGCTATTAGTTGTATCTCTTAAGTCAGTAGTAATGGGCATCTTCATTATGATAGGCTGTAGTGGTGAGAGAGGGGGTAAAAATATTTCACTTCAACAAAATCTCTCCAGAAGAGCTCCGTTAAGGCATTCTGCTGCATGTAGCGAGGATGCAAACTGTGACCTTGGGACACATTCCCTGGCCCTGATCCCACATCATACAGGTGTTGCTCACTCATCCACTTCTGATATTCATGCACTTCGAATGACAGTGAGGGGTGAAGGAGATGGCACCATTGGGAGGTTGCTGGTGCTGTTGTTTTCAATGAATTCATCACTTAATACAAAATGTCTCTATGTGACTTACATGCGCAATCAAAAAACAACCATGAAGTTTTGCAATAAAACAACATCACTCCAACAACTCAAAACATGCAACACATCAAGAAGTATGATAATCACATTATTTCACGGGAGAACATGCTGATGCCAGTGCTTGGTGGGTCTTGCTTGGAAGAGCATTTTATAGACTAGGGGCTACAATTGCTTACCCTTCAACATTTCTCCAATGAAAATAGGGTCCTCTATTCAAGAAGAAGAAGAAGAAGAAGAAGAAGAAGAAGAAGAAGAAGAAGAAGAAGAAGAAGAAGATTTATATCCCACCCATCTGACTTGGTTGCCCCAGCCACTCTGGGAGACTCCCAACATAAATAAAAACATAATAAAATAATAAACATTCAAAACTTCCCTATACAGTGGAACCTCGTGTTATGTACTGTCCTCCTTACGAATGTTTCAGGTTACGAGCTCTGCTAACACGGAAGTAGGTGCTCCTGGTTGCGAACTTTGCCCAGGATGTGAACAGAAGTCGCACACCGGCGGCAGCGGGAGGCGCCATTAGTTAAAGCGCGCCTCAGGATAAGAACGGTTCCGGGTTAAGAACGGGCCTCCGGAACGAATTACCCGAGCTTCCCCTGACCCCAGCCCCCAGAACAGGCTGCTATCCGCAACCCTTGGGAGCCCGGTGGGAACTCCCGCCGGGCTCTCCAGGCTTGCGGATATCTTCCCGAAGCCTGGAGAGCGAGAGGGGTCGGTGCGCACCGATCCCTCTCGCTCTCCAGGCTTTAGCGAAACCTGCATTCTCCCCATAGGATGCACACACATTTCCCCTTAATTTTTGGAGGGGAAAAAGTGTGTCCTATAGGGCGAAAAATACGGTAAGTTCGTAACTGGAGGTACCATTGTACAGGGTTGCCTTCAGATGGCTCTGGGGTCGGATAACTCCACACCCTCCAACATTTCTGTGATGAAAATAGGGATGTCCTAAGGAAAAGTGGGACATTTCAGGATCAAATCAGAAACTGAGATGGCTTCTGTAAATCCGGGACTGTCCCTGGAAAATAGGGACACTTGGAGGGTCTGCAACTGTGAAGACCTTCTTTGAACAACTCTTACAAGAGGCAGCCGGTGAAGAGACTCACATAATGAATGCAGGGTCTGGCATATTTAAGTCAGGAGAGGCTTGCATGTACAACCCCATACATTCTACACAGTTCTGTGCCTATACATTCAGCCAAATGTCTGAATACTGCGAATCCAAAGTAATAAATATTGGAAACATAAAGAAAAAGAAGGATCTTTTTATCACATGTGGTGGGAATGTAAGAAAGTGAAAAGCTTCTGGGAAATGATATATAATGAGATGAAAAAAATGTTGAAATATACATTTATTATAAAAAAACAACAGAACCATTTTTACTTGGCATTGTAGGGGAGGACATTAACAGACAGGACAGTAAATTGTTTTATATGCGACAATGGCAGCAAGAATATTATTGGCACAGAAATGGAAACAAGAAGAACTACTGTCGAAAGAAGAATGGCAGACGAAATTAATGGACTATGCAGAATTAGATAAGATGACAGGAAGGATTTGAAACCTGTGGGACCAGAGATTCTCAGAGGACTGGAGTAAATATTTGAACTATTTGAAAAGCAATTGTAATCAACAGATTACGCTAGTAGGACTGCAAGAAGTTTTGTAAGGAGGACTATGTGAAACATTGCAGAGAAGATTATGAAGAGAGTTATTAGTCAAGGGCAATTAGAAGCAATCGAGAAACTAAGAAATGTAGATTAAGTGATAAAGACTGAAAATTCTTCAGATGTGGTTGATAGAAATCCAAAACATTGTATAAGATAAGAAAGTATATTATATGATTTTTGGAAATGGGGTGTGTGTGTGTGTGTGTGTGTGTGAATACTGCTAATTCAAAGTTCTACTGCTGAAGCCCTACTGAAATGAGTAGGAGCTCCTTAACAACACTATAGTGGCAATATCCTTTGCTTGAAAAGTCCCAGGAAGTCTGACGCTGATAATGAACACATCTTCTGAGCGGCAAAGTGTAGCATCAGAATGTCAGGATCTGAGATGCCCATTCCACTTTGCAGCAGCAGGCTGTTTGCCTTTGAGACAGGCTCTGATGCCTTGAGTCATAAAAGGAGCAATACCAGCGCAAGCTTCACAGAACTTTGTCACGACAGCTGCAAGTTTCCTATGCAGCCATATATCTGGATCAGGAAAATGCAGCCATCAGTTTTATTTGATGGCAGGAACGAACGTGCAGAGGGAGAAATAAGCGAGAGAAGAGAAATAAGCAAGTCTGCGAGGCATTTTGAAAGATAAAAGGACAAGAAATCATAAACAGTAATAAGCTTGAAAAGCACTAAGGTCTATTAAATGCAGCCCATAGCACAAATAAACGAGATGCCCATGGTGGGTTTGGATGGTGGGAAGAGGAAGAAGGCAATAAAATTGACTGGTTGAAGGCATAAGCATGTCATTCAAGCTAGTATATCCACTTTAGAGATACGTAAGCTGGGTCCCTCACCTAGAGTCAGGTTCTTGACTCTAAGGGCCCTTCAACATGGTGCACAAATACATAGAGATGGCTATCACTACAGTGAACTTGCCAATACCAGGAGCATTTCCTGTTCCAATCACAGAGCTGAATATGGAAAGAAGCCCTAACTACACACAAAGCTCACACATTTATATTCAGGTTGTGAACTGAAAGTGGCCTCTAAAGCATGGGTAGGCAAACTAAGGCCCCGGGACTGGATCCGGCCCAATTGCCTTCCAAATCTAGCCCGCAGAAGGAATCAGCATGTTTTTACATGAGTAGAATGTGTCCTTTTATTTAAAATGCATCACTGGGTTATTTGTGGAGCACAGGAATTTGTTCATCCCCCCCAAAAAAATATACTCCGTGCCCCCCCCCCAAGATCTGAGGGACAGTGGACTGGCTCCCTGCTGAAAAAAGTTTGCTGACCCCTGCTCTAGAGCTGAAATCATCCCTTTAAGGGATGTGCCATTTATTGTGGAACGATGCTAAGTAACTTCACCCACAATCTGGATTACAGCACTTCTAATTAAATGTCCGCAATGACAAATCAAAGCACTCCATTTCCACTGGGCCACTTTCATGTGGCACCAAGAAACGCTTTGACATTCGAGCGTCGGGAAAGTGCAACCTCTTGCAAACTCTTTTTGCCACTCTCAAATTCTCTCACCCTAACCACCCATTGAGCTGCTGGGACAGCTTCTTGCAATACATTCAGACCTAATTAAGATACCAATTAGTGACTGAAATCAAGAAGGAGAATATGGCTATTTAGCATGGGCTGTAAATGGCTGCCTTGATCGCACAGCAAGAGCCACAGCCTTGCTGCCTAACTCCACAGGTAAGTAAAGAGTATCATAATCAATAGTTCAGTGTGCCAGGGCACAATCATTCCATTCTTTATAAGCCAGTACAAGTATCTTTAAATCAATTCAGCCTTTGACAAGAAATCAGTGCTTACAATTTAGTACCCATTTGGTCTTTATAAAGATTATGTTTACAGGGTACCATGGTAGTGGGGAATCTGTACAAACTGGAGTTTATGAACCAAAGCAAACATCTGGGGGAACTGGAAGTAAGATTCTTGAATTGCCTATGTCGTGTTGCTACAGGCAAAAGAAGAGAAAAGCAGTGTGACTTGGTTCATAGCATCTGTTTCACCTCTAGTATACTGTACTAAAATTTGATGGAATTCTGTTTTTTAAAAATTTTTAAAAAATCTAGAGGGGAGATGCATCCATATTGCAGCATCCTTTGGTGTCTTCTCTGTTCCAAAAGTAGAAATTGACAAACTGATGCATTTTCCCATTTTTATTTTCAATTAATTAAAACAAAACACACTTCACTTGCTTAAAATGTACAACCCCTGTTGGTCCCACAATCTGCTACATTCCCACACCTAGGCAGGGACTGGGGAGCATCTGAAATCTTTGATGGGTGTATCCTGCAGAAATCAAATGCTGATGATTAGACATACCATTTTGCATACCTGTCTTTATGGTCTCAAGGGGTTGGATGGTGATTGGCAATGCACTCCACTGGCTTTTGTTGAATGCTATATTGCAGTGATGGCGAACCTTTCAGAGACCAAGTGCCCAAACTGCAACCCAAAACCCACTTATTTATCGCAAAAGGCCAACAAGACAATTTAACCTGAATTGGTGCAGAATCTGCAGTAGCTGTCACTACTCTGACTCCTATTTAGCCCTTAAGAAAGAAGTACCTGGTTACCATATTGCATTGTATCTGGGGAATTTGTGTGAAGTCAAGGAAAGCTCTTTCAGTGTTTGCATTGAAAGAGCAGATGCATATAGATCTTTTTGCCAACAATTACCCATTCTCAGCACCGTTGTTTGCCTTCATGAAAGTAAGTGTAGTTAATATGTTTTGACAACACCACCACGAGACTGGGTTTGTCTTCTCTATGAGATACTCGTCTTCTCTGTTAGGGTACAAAACTTGTTTCTGCAGCAGCTGGAGCTATTGGAGAAAATAAATTCCAACAGTGTTTTCCCTGCTCCCTCGCCCAGCCCTGACCGGCTCGTATGCAGGGTGTCCGGCGTGGCCCCAGGTGCACCCTCACTCACTGTGCTTGGCTGTGGTTGAGCCACAAGAAGTATGCCAGCAAGTGGGAGGTGGTCATGGTATGGTGAGACCGGTGGGGCCCAGAGCCCCGGTGCTGGGTGAGGGGCGACGAGGACGGGGCAGAGGCAGCCCTACCTGGCTACCCGGCACAGGAACAAAGTGGCTTCTTGAAGTTTGCCAGCGTTGCCATCCTCCCCTGCTGGCTTCTGCATGACGCGCCCTGCCTGGCACCTCCCATTGGCCCTGGCTGGAGGGTGTGTAAAGCCTCAACCTCGCAGCAGCAGGAGGAGGAAGAAGGCTGCTCGGATGCCCAAGTTGAGCTGAGGACTCAATGTGCCACCCTCAGCTTCCACCGGCTCCATCTTGGGGCGATGGTGCGTGTACCCACAGAGAGGGCTCTGGCACGTATGCCATAGGTTCACGCCACCACTGCTATATTGTCATAAGGAATGCTAATTTCTGTCTCTTCTCTCACACTGCAAAACCAGATCCCTAAATTATTATTTTAAACCATTCCAATTTGTGGGATATTAGAACAGCCAGATCAGTTAAGTGTTGCTAAATTATCTTCATTGCCCTTTTATTTCTACCAGGTAACATGTCAAAATGAATGATGAATATCTAAAGCCTCTGATGTAAGACTAGCTAAGACATTATCCAAACGAAATGTTTAAATAATAGAGGAAATTATAAATATGCTCAGCTTGCATGAACACTTTCAAATGGATGCTACCATCTGTATTCTTCAAATTACAAGGACAGGCCTCAGGGATGGTTTTCATCTGATTTTGTAAGAGAGAAAACAGACCTGTCATTTACCTCTATGAATAGAGGAAATTGAGATGCCCTCAGAATTCATGGATAATACATACAGTAGTAGAATTCTAAAACTGAGTCTCAAGCTCTGGGAGGAGAAGCAATTTGCCCCTCTTCCATTAGCATCAGGTTTCCCCCGATTGCATTGTTTTCACTTTGTTCCATACAACTTGGTAGAGTGTACATTGATACTCTTATATAACAAAAAAGAAGAGCTATAGTCTGGAAAACAGTTCTATCCAGGCCTACCACCGAGTTGCTCAGTCAGTGACTCGGTTGCTTGGCTGATGTCAAGGAGCTGTCAATGAACCAGGTCAACCACAGGGCAGGCACACACATAGAAGTCACAAAATGCCATTTGCTTTATTAACAGAAAATAACAACACAGCAGAGGCCTCTGGTTTGTCTCAATCCTGCTAAGGCATTGCTGAAACTGACCACTAGCTCAGCCCTTCCCCCTCTAGCTTCTCACTCTGGATCCCTCTGAAGCAGATAAAGGCTACATCTAGGGGTGCGCATCACCTCAGCAATGTGCAGGACTCCTCTTGAGTGGGGTGTCAGAGGGGTGGGGGGAGAGCCAGCAGGACTGTGTCTGGCCTACTGCTGGGTAGCAAGGGCAACCTCTGTCTGAGTTTGCTCTCACACTGTGACTCTCAGCCTCTAAGCCTGTCCTGGAAGACCCTCTTTCTCCTGATCCACCTTGATCGCTCAAACCCCCGGCTTCTAGAACCTCCCAGCTCATCCCTTCTGCAGACTGCTCTTCCGTGTTCCACCACAAGGATCCGGGATCTAAGTCATCGTCTTCTGTGCCCTCCCCGGGGGGCTCTTGGGCGGGCAGTTCCCAGCGCTCTTCCTCATCCAGTCAGTCTCTGACAGCTGAGTACTTTAGGAAGACACTCCATTACCCATTCTTCAACCCAAGTTACGTTGTTCTTCCATGTATGTTGACAAACATGCTAAGTTCTGAGCCAGCTTTTCTGTGCCAGCAGCCTCTTATTGGGCAGAATGGAACCAGAGTCACAGTGAGAAGTACAATCCCCCACCCCCTGTTATCCATTATCATTCTGGAAGGATGTATCCCCTGAACATTAGTTTGCAGATGTGTACAGAGACACATGTCCAGAGAAAGCAAAGCTGCAGGGGACCATCCAAGGCTTGGTGCTTCCTGGCCCTATTGTGCTTCTAAGCATGTCCATGTTACTTGTTTCCTAAAAGCTTGAGGGACTGGAGTCCATTTCTAACCTTGCCAAGCTTTGCCACAGCTGGAAACAGGTCCACATCAGCAAGGCAACTGTGTTCCTTGCCATTAGATGTGACTGATTCTGCCGTCTTTGGATGCTTCCACACTGACACAATTTTCAGATTGGATTCAATCACAGACCAGCAAATCTTGGTTGTTCAATTAAAATTTGGAGCCCATCCCCATAGGACTTTTTGTGATAAGGGAAGTGACATGAAAATGCACTGAAAAGTATGGGGCAACACAGGGTTGTTGCAATGTTGTCAGGATGAGTGCTCAATAAATAGCCCACATGGTTTAACCTCCCCCACAAATGCTCAGCGGCTGTGTCTGACTTCACTGCCATAAGCACAGTACAATAGGAAATACATTTAACTACTTTAAAACATGTCATTTGTAGCTGAAAACTTGTCAGTTCATTTGGCCATAATGAAACAATAGTCAACATTTAAAGAGGCAGTATTTCCCTGCTGGCTTTAGGTTTTGCACAAATTATGATGTCTGATTCTCATTACACATTCTTAATTTAATTTTTACGAGGAAAAAAGATCCACATGCACTAGTTCTCAAGAGTGCAATAGTAACAAGAAATCATTTTGATAATTTTAAAGTGATGGAGTGCCCTATTATAAACTCTGTATTAATTTCATATTAAAAATTAATTTGCTTTCTGCTTAATTTGAAATGTAGAGTAAATAAACAGATGGGAGGGGGATTTTTTTTTTTTTAGTAGCAAATGGCTTTTCAGATTTTCTGCTAGTGAGCTTATCCTAAGGTGAATAAACTCTGGTGCACTTAAAATGTGGAGTTGCATGCATATATATATATATATATATATATATATATATATATATATATATATTCAATATCTTCTCTATTTTTCTTCTGCCCAATTTTCCAGCCTAAAAGCCCTTATGTCAAGGCATCTTTTAAGAGACATATATATGGGGATGCTAATGTCAAATTTTGGTTTCTCATCTTTAAGAAAATCTTAAATTCATTTCTCCACAGTTCCACATTGGTTTGTAATTATACTTTATTTCAGTCCTCATGAAAATTCATCAGAAATCTGGTGTGGATTTCTCCGAATAATTTTTTTATTTTTTTTTTGCAAAATAACTTTCCTCATATAATGCATTTTATATGCTTTTTTCACCCACCAATATATGCATTTATATGCACACTTTACTCTAGTATATGCACTTTTGTACACAAAATGACTGGAGAATTGCATTGCAACATCTGGAGATGTGAATTTTGAAGGATATATGTGTTGAAGTTTGCATATTGCTTTGTAAAGCGCAAGTTAGGTAAGATCACTTTTAAATGGGAACCGAACTGAAATTGTCCCCCGTCCCACTATATCTATATTTAGAGAGACAGACAGGCAGACATTTTCTTCTGGACCAGGATCTGTGATTTTTCTTCAAAAGGTGGAAAGAAAATCTTTTTTTTTCTAGGTTGGGTGTAAGTAAAGGTAGATATATATATATTTATATCAATCTAGATCAATCTTTCCAAATCTGATATCCTCTCGATATCTTGTCCTAGTGTGTCCATCAGCACAAGCTAGCATGGCCAATGAACAGGTATGCTGGATATTGTTGCATCCCTCAAGAGCACCAGGTTTTGGAAGGTTGATCTAGATCAAGAGGCTTGGACATTAAGCAGAATGTGAACTGAGAAGCAAGAATATTTTATTTTAATTGTTTAGAAAATCATAGAAACATTTTCTTCTAAAATTTGACTTACCCAAATATCCGAAAGCAGGACTGGAACATTTTAACAAGGACCAATATTTTATGTCCAGTTATGTTTGAATACAGGAACCTATGAAGAACATATACCATGTCAGACCACTGGTCTGCAGTGAACTCTATACTGACTGACAAATGACTCGCCAGGATTTCGGACATGGGTTTCTTCCATCCCTACCTGAAAATGCCAGGGACAGAATCTGCACACAAAGCAATTGATCTACCATGGAGCTACATGCCTTCTTCACCCCTGCATAGTCATTTGGTTCAGGGTATATTCACACAGCTATGTGCTAAAGTATTCATATGGGGGATTTGTCGCCATTCATTCTAGATGGGAGCCATTTTCATCATCCCCATGTGAAAATGGCTGCAGTTGCTATGTCAGAGCAACTGCTGGTTTTGAAAGGCTTTCTCTGACATAATATCTTTAGACAATTTCAGGTAAACTGCTCTCCACATGAAAATGAAGAGACAAAATCATTGTGGTCCAGTTCACATGCTGATCCTCTCAGCAGGTTCCTGAAGTGTTAATCTTCATGGGATGTCATCATTCCTGCAATTGTAATACACTGATACCTTGGGTTACATACGCTTCAGGTTACATACGCTTCAGGTTACAGACTCTGCTAACCCAGAAATAGTACCTCAGGTTAAGAACTTTGCTTCAGGATGAGAACAGAAATCATGCTCTGGCGGCGCAGCAGCAGCAGGAGGCCCCATTAGTTAAAGTGGTGCTTCAGGTTAAGAACAGTTTCAGGTTAAGTACGGACCTCTGGAACGAATTAAGTACTTAACCTGAGGTACCACTGTATAGCTCATGATCATTGTGTTTTGCAGAATGCCTCTGAATACTAACTGCTGGTCAACACAAGTAGGAAGAGTTCTGTTCCAGTCAGCAAGGATCCTGTTGCTTATTCCTGCATCTAACTGACTTGCCCTCTAGTTCACAGAGTAGATAAGGTTGCTCTAGTGTAGAACTTTTTGTATCTCTAACAAAGCATCACCCCCTTTAATTTTGTACTGTTGGATGCAGAGAGCAAAACCAACCCCTGTATATGCAGTTTATTGACCTGACTAAGGCTTTTGACACTTTAAATCATAAGGCCCTGTGGACTGTCCTTCTGAAAATTGGCTGCCCAGATAAATTTGTGAACATCATTCGACTCCTTCATGATAATATGACAGCAACAATTGCAGATAACAATGGCTCTCAAAGTGAACCATTCACAGTGGGATCAGGTGTTACACAGGGTTTTGTTATTGCCCCAACTCTATTCATTATTTTCATTGCCATGATCCTACACTTTGTTGAATGGAAACTCCCCACCAGAGTAGACATCATATATCAAACAGATGGAAAGCTCTTTAATCTGAGCAGGCTGAAAGCAAAGAGTAAGGTTACCGTAATTTCCGTCATAGAGCTTCAGTATGCTGATGACAACATAGTGTGTGCACTTTCAGAGGATGGCCTCCAAACCACCCTAAATATCTTTGCAGAAGTTTATGAAAAGCTTGGCCTATCACTCAACATCCAAAAAACCAAAGTGCTGCACCAACAAGTACAAAATAACCCCTCTGCAGTGCCACAAATTCAACTCAATTGTGTAACATTGGAAAATGTCGATCACTTCTCCTACCTGGGCAGTTATCTTTCCACAAGGGCCGACATTGAAATCCAGCATCGCCTTAGCTCTGTGAGTGTGGCTTTCTACCGATTGAGGTGCAGAGTGTTTGAGGATTGGGACATTCACAGGGAAACCAAGATGCTTGTTTACAAAGCTATCATACTACCAACCTTACTGTATGCTTGTGAAACATGGACAACTTATAAACATCATCTCCAGCTTCTCAAAAGATTCCATCAACAGTGTCTCCGCTGTACTAGAAGAAGCAAAGATCACCAGTGTTCTTCAATATCAGCTTCGTTGGACTGGTCATGTTGTGTGGATACCTGATTATCATCTTCCAAAACTCTATTTCAAACTTAAAAATGGAAAGTGCTATGCTGGTGGTCAACAAAAGAGGTTTAAAGACTCACTCAAGGCAAATATAAAAAAATGTAATATAAACACAAACAATTGGGAAACACTTGCCTGCAAGTACTCCAATTGGAGAACAGCCTTTACCAAAGGTGTCATGGGCTTTGAAGACACTCGAACTCAGGATGCAAGGGAGAAACGTGCTAAGAGGAAGGCACGCTTGGCAAATTCACACAGTGATCAACTCCCACCAGGTAACCAATGTCCCCTCTGTGGAAGGATGTGTGGATCCAGAATTCGCCTCCACAGTCACTTACGGACTCATTATGAAAACCATGTTTATGGAAGGTAATCTTACTTGGCTACGAGTGACCGCCAAAGAAGAAGACACTCCTTCTTCACCCTTGAAATGTGCATAGTCACTTGGTTCAGGGTTTTTTTCACACAGCTATGTGCTAAAGTATTCATATGGGGGATTTGTCACCATGTATTCTAGATGGGAGCCATTTTCATCATCCCATGTGAAAATGGCTGCAGTTGCTATGTCGGAGCAACTGCTGGTTTTGAAAGGCTTTCCTGGCATAATATCTTTAGACAATTGCAGGCAAATTTTCAGATTGGATTCAATCACAGACCAACAATTCTCCATATGAAAATGAAGAGACAAAATCACTGTGGTCCAGTTCACATGCTGATCCTCTCAGCAGGTTGCTGAAGTGTTAATCTGCATGGGCTGAAGTGTTAATCTGCATGGGCTGTCATCATTCCTGCAATTGTAATATGGCTCGTGATCATTGTGTTTTGCAGAATGCCTCTGAATACCAACTGCTGGTCCACACAGGTAGGAAAATTTCTGTGCCAGCCAGCTAGGATCCTGTTGCTTATTCCTGAATCTAACTGACTTGCCCTCTAATTCACAGACTAGATAAGGTTGCTCTAGTGTAGAACTTTTGGTATCTCTAACAAGGCATCACCCACTTTAATTTTGCACTGTTGGATGTATTGTCTGATAGGCATCATCATGTTGCATCATTCTCAGCAGGAGGATATTGTGGAAAATGTAGTTTTCATGAACCCTAACCTTCTAATATCACCCATGGATTCTTCTATCTAGGATGCACCTCTGGCAAAATCTCAGGTCTAAGTTAGACAACACTGTGAATGAGGGGAAGGCTAACACCCAGCTGAGACCATGATGAGCTGGAATTGTATCTTGGAACTTGTAATTGGCTCAGATATCCAAATGCCATAGCCACAACATACAAACAACACATTTGTGAATATTATTTTTATACCATAAATGATGTTTCTGTACCATTTCTGCCCAGAGTGGCTGAAGCAACCCAGTCAGATGGGCAGGGTACAAATGATTTGTTGTTGTTGTTGTTGTTGTTGTTGTTGTTGTTGCTGTTGCTGCTGCTGCTGCTGCTGTTTCCCTTGCTGATGATCCTTTCTCCTTCCTGGATTAAGACACATAGGCCAATCTGGCTATCCCAAGATCATACTTTAAATGCAAAAATGTCCCAATAATGAATGAGATTTGTGTTAATGGAACTGAGTGCAGTGAAGGCAGTGCAAACAAATAAATGAATGTTTTTACAAGGATTCCCAAACCATCATTTGAGGAGGAGTCATTTTTTTGGCACTACTGAAAATGTTGACAAAGTTAAACCATGAGTGGTTTCAGCTCATCTTGAACAACAATGTATTTCAGAGCAGTATTATTACTAAAAAGAGTCAGGGACGTGATGCTTCAGTTCTGTGGAATTTCTTTGTGCCTCTCAACAGCATGCTTCGATGTCCCAAGAGTCTTGCATCATTGTCTTTATTTTCATTCGTGTCCATGAATCACGCTTATTGAAGACATATTGAAGAAGGTATCATTTTCTCCTTCCCTTCTTCTATTTTGAAGACTGTCCTTGTACAATAGAAAATTGCCCCATTATTCAATGATTGAGCTATGTTTTAAGTACACTAATTTCATTACAAACAAAAAGCCCTCCAACAGGAGGACATAAATTATTGAGAAATGGCATTGCATGATCTACAGTTAGCAATAATAATAATAATAATATTTGGATGTTGGACAGTTTGGAGACATTGATATAAATAAAGGAGTTATTTGTTAACGTAAACTTTTAGATTCCCCAAAAACAGAAACAAGGAATAAGTTCATTCAAATAATGTAATATGTGGGTCGTCGACCACTTTGTCATGTGTATATATTAGAGGCAGAACCCAATGCAAGATATATGAGAAATCACTCAAGTAGTCTACGGCAATGAAATTCAAAAATTGGAAATATGGCAGAGACCTCTTTACAGAATTGTTGCTTGCTAATAGTATAATTATATTGCTGACCTTTAGGATCATTTACAAATATATGAACTCCATGTTCTATTCCTTACTTTACAAAGACCTTAATAATCTCAGAGGTTTTTGCTCACATGAACCTTCCTGGTTATCAAGGACTTCTCAAGAGGCTTTGTTTCTATGTCTTCCAGTTGACGGGTCATGGAACTCACTTCCTGGAGGGCCCCCACTTACATTATCCTCTGGGTAGTGATGCGGGTGGCACTGTGGTCTAAACCACTGAGCCTCTTGGGCTTGCTGATCAGAAGGTTGGCGGTTCGAATCCCTATGATGGAGGTGAGCTCCCGTTCTTCTGTCCCAGCTTCTGCCAACCTAGCAGTTCAAAAGCACACCAGTGCAAGTAGATAAATAGGTACTGTTGTGGTGGGAAGGTAAACAGCATTTCCATGCACTCTGGTTTCTGTGACTGTGTTCTGTTGTGCCAGAAGCGGTTTAGTCATGACCCAGAAAGTTGAGATCTCCGGGTGGCGCCATCGGAAAATGGCTGATTCCCCTTAACTCGGAGGGGACTGGCTCCACGGAAACTGGGGTCTTTAGTGCTACGGCACAGCGGGGACCCTCAAAACCCACAGGCGGTGAAGCCTGTGGCCGTGGGACTCGGCGGGCACCTTTTTGCGCCCCCCCCAAGTTGTCTGTAGATAAATGCCAGCTCCCTCGGTCTGAAAGCGAGGTGAGCGCCGCAACCCCATAGATGTCTTTGACTGTACTTAACTGTCCAGGGGTCCTTTACTTTTTTTTTTACCTTTTATCCTCTGGATGTAGGATCTGCTGCACTGTATATACCATGAAGACACTATCAGAAGCTCTGGAGCACATGGGATAAGACTGTGTTGCAACTCTTGCCTGAGACAATGTTGCCCTCTCATAACTTGCATTGCTAGGGGGAAGACAAATGTAAGATGCTAATGCTGACTCTACATAGTTGCTCAGTAAGAACTAAAAAGAGCATGGTGTTAGCACTACATGGACAATTATCTAAACAACAACAACAACAATTTTATCTATATCCTGCCCATCTGGGCAGCTTACAGCACATAAAAGATTGTAAAACATTAGACCTTAAAAGTTTCCTGATAAAGGGTTGCCTTCAGATGTCTTTTAAAACCAGATAGTTGTTTATTTCATTGACATCTGATAGAAGGGTGTTCCACAGGGTGGGCACCACTACTGAGGAGCCCCTCTGCCTGGTTCCCTGTAGCTTCACTTCTCACAGTGAGGGAACTGCCAGAAGGCCCTCGGAGCTGGACCTCAGTATCTGGGGTTGAACGATGGGGATGCGGGGGCAGAGAGATGTTCCTTCAGGTATACAGGGCTGAAGCCCTTTAGGACTTTAAAGGTCAGCACCAACCAATTGTGCTTGGAAAGGTACGGGGATTATATGATTTGTATCCCTGAAAAATTCAGAATTAGGCTAAGAAACACTTCATTCTTAAATTCCCCAGATACTCTCAGATAGAGTCTGTGCTGCAAAAACACACATCTGCAAATTAATTCCTGCACTAAGGGTTTTTAAATGTTAATATTAACATTAAAGTCAGCACTGAAATTTCATCCAGATTTAAATTCAAAGTAAACTCCTGGGTTCCTCCTCCCATGAAACACCTGAGGAATTCTGAGGGAAGCCAGAAGGGTTTTGATAGCAAAATTTCTCAGGGGGTTCCATACAACCTTACAAAGGCACTGAATTCTACCCAAGCACCTTTGGATATTCTTCCTTTATACTAAGCAACTGAGGAATATTGTGGAAAGACAAAAGAGCTCTGATATAGCCAGTACATTACATCCTTCCCTCTTGGCTGAAAATTCTGGCAGATTGCAGCTTGTATGCTCTCTACACTCCTTGATATCTGTATTAGTAATTTAAATTGATCACAGGAAAGGCAGATGTTGTAGGAAGCTACGGATGGGAGATTTATATGTGGGATTTGGTGTTTCCAACCTGGTGGACCTTTGCCCACATCAGATGTTATGAATGAACCAGCCCCCAGGGAAGGGTTGCAACCAGCTCCCAGTGAAGGAAGTAGCCAGGAAGAGAGAGGGTTAACTGCCAGGCAAGATGAGCATAGCTTAGTGCCAACTCCCCCTCTCTTTGGAATGCCAGTTGAGAAGAGAATGAGGGTGAATAGAGAAGGAAGCAGTTCATGAGGTGGGAAAGAGCGAAGAGACAGTCCCTCAGAGCTGACCCTTTCAGTCCCAGGTCTTGGCGAATGGGAGGGTTACAGGATAGGAGGCAGGGCAAAACACATCAGAGGAAAAAGGTCAGTTGCTTCTGGTCTTGCAGGACGTAGTTCTGGTCTTGCAGGAAGCAGTTGATGAGACTAGCGGCATGTTAGAGCCGTCTGGATAACTCTGTTTTTGAAATAAATCTTCCTTTTTAATTAACCATGCTTGCTGTGTTATCAAGTCAGAGACTGGGACTCCTGATATCAGACCACCACTTGTTCCATTGCTTCATGCACACCTGTAATGTCTGCAGGGAGGACATGACAATGGGGGGGGGCATCTTCCGTATCATGAAAACCACTGCTTATGTAATTAAAACAAAGACTTAATCCCGTGTCTCTTTCATAAGTCATTTTAATATCATTGATTTGGCAGGTCTCAAGCCCATGGATAGGGAATCTGGTTTGATCCTTGAAGAAAACATGTGAAATTATGGTCCAGAAAAGGAAATACAGGTAAGACATGATGGGAAAATGCTGCTCCAAACTTAAGGAGGGAATATTTGCCACACCCTGGGCTCACCTAAAAAAGAAGACTCAGAAATATTGCCCAGGGGAGGAGTGGGCAATGACAGACAGGTCCTAATGGGCCAATCCTGAGTGAGAGCTAGTTGCATTTTATTAGGTAGCTCTTCCCCAGGAGTGCCTCACTTTTCTCCAATTTTTGCACCCAGCCTCCATATTCCAACTAAATTGAGCTTTGTCCACATCAGACCACCTCCTATTTCATGCATGCCTATAGTGACTGTGTGGAGGACATGACAAACTGGGATGGGGGCAGTTCACCTAACTTAGTCTACTCCAAAGAAGAAGAAGAAGAAGAAGAAGAAGAAGAAGAAGAAGAAGAAGAAGAAGAAGAAGAAGAGGAGTAGTTTGGATTTGATATCCTGCTTTATCACTACCCAAAGGAGTCTCAAAGCGGCTAACGTTCTCCTTTCCCTTCCTCCCCCACAACAAACACTCCGTGAGGTGAGTGGGGCTGAGAGACTTCAGAGAAGTGTGACTAGCCCAAGGTCACCCAGCAGCTGCATGTGGAGGAGTGGGGAAGTGAACCTGGTTCACCAGATTACGAGTCCACTGCTCTTAACCACTACACCACACTGGCTCTCTAAAGTCCTAGCTACAATGCTACCCATCTATTGTGGCCTGTCAAATGCTTAACAAACCCACATTCTAGGTGGGCAGCAAAATCCAGTAAGTTTATGGAGCCTCTGTTGGACCACCATCTCTAGATAGCAGAATGCATTGTGTTCTGTCTCAGGTTGTGCAGTCCTTTTGTCCTTGGAATGTTGTATTTACAATTTGCTTTCGATTACATTTCGGCTTCCTATAGTCCCTGACTCTGTTTTACATAATGCACACCTGCGGTTGGTATCCTGTCGTATTGTATATGCATTTGGGACCATGGAGAAATAGGTAAATGAACAAAGGAGCATTGCTTTGTTTCCAATAGGTATATATTTCAGCGGCACACTGTTTAAACAGCATAGGCTCACAAGCCCTCCTAAGGGAGCCTTTTGAGAAGTCTCTGCACTTATCTGTTCTTTTGAGGAAACCAGAGAATTGGTGAGTCATAATGATACATGGAGCTCATCTCTGTTGGAAAACATATTTCATTTGTCTACTGCTGAAAAATGTGCTCCATCCAAGTTTACTTTGATATCAGTTAGACATAAGGAGAGCTTCACCTTCTTATGAGCCACATTAAATGATTACAGAAGTATATCTTAGCTCTATTTTTATGTCCCCTGATGCCAGGACATCATGTCTGTTGTTTTCCCCAAAGGTAGGTGTGTGTGTGTGTGTGTGTGTGTGTGTGTGTGTGTATCTCAAAGTAATTCTCAAAAAGAAACCTTTTGGAAGATTGAGGAAAAGGAGAATTAAACATCTCCACTGATATTGAGGAACACCATCATGGAGCATTTAAGTACATGTGATGTGATTTTCAGAAAGTGTGTTCTCCCTCATGGGGAGCACAGGTTGCGGTTGGGGATGACAAGACACCTCTCTGTTGCTGGGCAAAAGAGTTTGGCCATCTTTAAGCAGGGGTGGGCTGTTACTGGGGAGATTTATATGTTGCCATTTATTGATTGACAGCCCTATTTGTTAAATACAATGCACGCAGCGACAAACCTCCTCTTTTCGCTGCGTGCTTTGGATCACCCGCCCTCCATTCCCTAATTTTAGGCTGTTTGCTTGACCTTGCTATGCCTGTCATGGGGTTGTCTGCTTTGGGGCAGGGGCCTGGTAGGAATTTTGTCCATTTGGCTGATTATTGTGTACCATTTGGTTTTTGCCTACTGCGTGGCAAATCGTCACAACTTGTAAGGTTGCGGTTAGGAATTGGTCTGGGAATTGGTTGGTGGAGGGGTATGGATTTGGCTGTGCCTGCCCCTCCAAAATGCTGCTGCTGCTGCAAGGGTTTTCCATTAAAGGAACCCAGGGGCTCGCCAAGTTTTTGTCCGAAACCCCCTAGCAAGGGGCTAGGGCCACGCAAGCCCCTGGGAGCATTCTGGGGAGAGGTGAGGCATGGTTCCCAGTCCCATCTCTCTCCCCAGGTGACTTACCCTTTCTGACTTCGCGGGGGGTGCGAATGTCAGAGCTGTCCCCGTGTGGGGTCAGTTAGTGCTACCAATGCCTAAGCAACCACTCACATTGCTGTAATTTGAATAAAGTTGTGGCCAGAATTATGCCAAAAACCTTAAACAAAAATTAAGTGTCAATTGTGTTTTTCTTTGGGGGGTGCCCTGGGAACCTCAACGCGCAACACAGTGGCCAAAAGAAAAGAAAAAAATGTGGAACTCAAACAAACAAACAAACAAGAGTAGGAAAGCTTGAAACCCCTTTATAAAAACTGATTGTAAAATTCCAGTACAAGGATTTCTCAACAGTTCAGTTTGTAATGATATTAATATTAGCACTGTCTTTTGTACTGTAAAATAGACTTGCTGTACAGAAGCCTAAACTGAATGCCACAACCAGACTGCAGAACCCCTTTCATCCTATGGACCACATTCCCTCATTCAGAACCTTCCAGGGACCACATGCCCATAACAGATGGGGCCAGAGATATAAGTGGGTGGGATAACTGGTGTGACTTTCACTTTTGTACAGTAGGTAACATTCCAGTCACACAAAAGTAAGAGCTTTCTATGCACCTACAAGTAACTCAATCATTCATCCAGGCAAGTAAGATGTGTTATTGTCGTTTGTACAGTAGGTAACTGTCAGGGGCTCAGGAGCAGAGGCACAGGAGAGGGAGGAAATAGAGAGCGAGGGGGAGGAATCCGAAGGGAGCGTAGGCGGTGACAGTGATCAGAGGGATTCCATGAGCCTCTCCAGCGAATTGGAAGATTCACAGAAGGGAGCGCCGATGGCCAGGGCAAGGGGGGTGCCAAGGGGGAAACCCCAGAAGGAAGGGGCCAGCGGGGACTCCCAGAGCAGCAGTTGGAAATCAGGACCAGCTTCCCCACCAGAGCGCAGTGGGGGGGAGGAGTCCCAGGCATCGGGACCAGTGTTTTCACCACCAGCGAGAGGAGATGAGTCAGGATTGGCCACGCCTCCATCGGAGAGCGGGGAAACGGTCAAGAGGAAAGTTACCGGCTGGGCGCGCGCGCCAAGTTCAAATGTACAGGCGAGCGGCACAGCAGGTAGCCCGGATAGGGAGCCAGGTCCTAAAGCCCGCCGGAAGGAGGGGCAAGACTCAGGGGGGTAAGCGTCAGAAGAGTCCAGAAAGGAGGAAACCCCAGGGGGCAGAAGGACCCAGAGGAGGAAAGAACAACGGAAGAGGTGGAGTAAGGCTAGAGTCTTAAACTGGTGTCTAAGAGGCGGAGACTCAGATGGAGCTTCGCCGGTCTAGGTTCTAAGACGTAGAGTTGCACGCTGCGGTTTTGGAAATGGAAACTAATCTTCAATAAAGACTTTTATACGTTATTACTGACTAGCGTTGGTCCTCTGTGAGCTGGGACCTGGAGGCAACTCTGACAGTAACATTCCAGCTAGACAAAAGTGCTCAAGTAGGGTGTGGACTAGGAAAGGTGTGTGGCATAGAAAACATCTCAAGAGTCATACAGGCCTGGAGGACTGCATTTTGGCTGAGGTTCTACACAGACACCAGCTCTGGGAGGCTCTGGGTGCCAGGGCACCCACAGTTTTTTGTGTGGGTGCTGGCTCCAACACGACTTCTGGTTTCTACCGGAAGTCACGTCGGAACCCCAACACAACCTCCCAGACACCGTCCGAGGCCATGTGAAACCTCGGAACATGACTTCCAGTAGAAACCGGAAGTCACATGAGGGTCTTGCAAAGTTTCGGATGTGACCTCTGAGACCCCACGAGGCCTCGGGAGAGGTGCTGTGCTGCCAATGCAATGTGACATCATGACATCACATTACGTCACGGGCGCCATTGGGCACTTATAACCTGGGGCACAAGTCAGCGCTCCTGGTTCTATACCACTGTAGTACAGCAGCCACTTGACAGAAGCATTGCCAATGCTCAGAGGTGATGGTAAATGCAGGACATCATGTTGTCTACCATGGCCTAGTTTTCACTGAGATGGCAGCTGTACCAATTCGTGCAATGTAGGGAGGAAGCTCCCATTACTGAATGTTCTCTCTCCCCCCCCCCCCTCCATAACAAAGCATATTGAGGAAGATGCTAGGATAAAACCTTTCTTCCCCGAATCTAGGGGTTTCTTGTGTGGAGTTTTTTTCTTTCTTTTTTTCTTTTTGAATGAAGACTATTCAGTGATGGTTCTCACTTGCAGTCTGAAATGATACAACTCAGACACAGGCAGTTCTATGACAAAAGTGAGAACGAAGCAATTGATGGAGCAATGTTGCCTTCCTTTCCCACAATAAGTAGAGCAACTAGCTTAAGTTAAAAACACTCAGCTATATAAAATGATCATTGTAAGAAAGAAAAACAAACCCACATGGTTTACCCTGGATTATGACAGCTACAAAAACATCATTTTGTTCTTTCCCTTCCACTGCTCTTTGTTTTCCATTACCATCCTTGCTAGCATCCTTGAACTATTGTAACCATTGTGGTATGACAATAGCACCTTCATTGCTGCTGATCAATCCACCTGGAATACATATGCTGCTCTTTCATAACCAAAGTTTGCTAAGCAATTACTCAAAAATTACTCTGAATATTATTTTTTATATGTGTATCCTGCAACCTAGTCCATATGCCAATAAAGATCTCATTCTCAAAATGTGGATCCTAATGTAGTACCAACCTACATACAAGCGTGGGATATCAGCTGGTTTTTTCATATTTGTAGAAATACGAAAAAAGGTGTGTGGGGGTGGGGGAACTCAATGAATAAATCCAAGATTTTTAACAAAGCCATTAGGCAAAACTGAGTCCACCTCCAGCTCGCTCTGCAAAAACTGAAAGCCTGCAGCAAATAGAAGAGTTTCAGCTCTTTTAAACTCAGTTCTTGTTTAATGTGAAAACTTTTAAAACTAGCCCTGCTTATACAAATTGTCAAATAGATACAGTTCTCTATTCCTTTGTAGCAGGATAGAAGGGGCCGTGGCTCAGCAAGATGGCTTATGATAGCCTTGCACTGTGGTTCATAATTAATATTGCAAATCAGGCACAGATTGATTCAGAAAGAACCCTGTTTGTCAGAACTGCCAGTTAGGGGAAGGGCTGAAGCTGAGAGAGTAGCTTGTAACTTTCGATTTTTCCAACCCTCTAGCCCAGGAGTTGTCAACCTGGTCCCTACCACCCACTAGTGAGCATTTCAGGATTCTAGGTGGGCGGTAGGGGGTTCTACAGTACAAGCTGAATCCTCCTTCCATCGAGCACTGGTGGGAGGTAAGGAAATTTTACCATCAAGAAAGATGCACTATTGGGCGGTAGGTTTAAAAAGGTTGACTACCCCTGATCTAGCCACAGGGTCAAGAAACACACACAATAGGAATACACCACAACATTTTTTTGCTGGGCTCCATTGGTATAATGAATATTAACAGTGAATTCATACTCAAGTGCTTATCCTTGTGTATAAGCACCAACCAACAGATTTGGAGGAATCCCAAGGTTTGCACAAATACCCTTCCTTAAAAAAAGAAAACCTTCCAGAAAGAAGCTCTATGGCTGGGGAGAAGCCAAAAGGACCCCAGGGAGAACAGAGCATGAGGTATTGCCATATTACAGAAGACCATTGTGGTGCACACAAATTGCACCTCTCATATCCACATAATGCCTCAAAATCTTGTGGCCCCTTTAAGTGGTTAATTCTTTCCCACTCCTAGTATTCCATAAGAGAATCCTTTCACCCAGACTTGGTGGGAATTGTGACCTTCTCGATAAGCTTCCACAGGGATCCTCTGATGACACCTGCTGTATGGAATTTCTGCTAGTCCCAGAGCTATCTATGGTGGCTGCTTGTCATATATTAATTAGTCATTTACTCTGGCAGGAATCCATACATTATGAGAAGGCCACTGACATATAAAAGCCACCAACAAATCAAAACCACTGACATAAATACTAGGCCTGGTTTATGTAACCCTAAGAGTGTATCTGTCCTGAGAACATCTCAGTTGGTTAGCCCGGTACATGAGATCCAGCTGAGGACTGGAAAGGATAAAAACCCAATGCCTGAGCCAAGGTCTCCCTACATCTGAAACTTAATAAAGTTGTGGCCAACATGTTGTCTTGAGTCATTATTCTGCTTGGGGGTCACCTGGGGTTGGGGGGACTCCTCCTGTCCATGCAAACAGCTTTCCATACAGAAATGTTGTGTCGCACAGCCCATTCATAGGTCTCTGTATTCTAGAACGTGTGAAAGTTATAAGCACATTACAAACTAGACAGAACTGCAATGCCTGGATGATTCTCTCCTTTTGTTGCTCATTAAGCATTTTGCCTTAGGGTTCAAGCTCAGCAGGGTTTAGGTCCTATTTCTGTATGTCGCATAAGGCTTGGATTCCAAAAAGCTCCTTAATCACTTCAATCCTTTTTGAGAGTGTGTGTGGTTTGCACAATACCCTTAGGATGTAAGCAAGCACATGAAATTCCCTGAGTCACATCAAGGAGCTGGCAGTGTTCCGAGAACCACTGTGTTTTTGTTTCTGTTGTAACACCAAACATTTCAATTTCATTGGATTCAAAATGTTGAGACAAGGAGGGTGAGCTGACTCTTCCAGATAAGGCTGTCTCTTTAAGAATTGTGTATTAAAACAAAACAAGCCCTGAGCCCCCGTTTATAACAGTCATAATCTTCTTGATGTGCTGCTGTGATAATGGTAATCCCTTTGATTTGCTCGTGTTAATGACCCTTAACTCCGCCTTGGGTTACTGTCACTACGTACTGGTCTTTAACTGCAGAACAGTAAGAAATGAAAAAGAGAATAGCAAACTGTTTGCCTAGCGTTATTGCTCTGGCAATGAAGACAATATCATTTTATCTCATATTATCACAGCTCTCTGAAAAATAGTGGAGACACGGTGGTCTACCAGCAGTTCCTAGAAGGCGCTAGCTACTTCACAGGAGTAGGGCGATTTGTTTTCCCATTGGGATGAAAATAAAAGAAATATCAGTCCTGGCAAACACTTCCTCAACACTTCATAGAATATTCTTGGAAAACCCAGGGTGGGGTGCAATGATTTCTGGCAAGCACTACTTACTGACCATTGCTGGTCAATTCACCAAGCAGTGTGCAGAGTAAATGAAAAATAACTTTTCCAAATTTGCAACTCAATCCTATGCACATTTAGTGAGAAGGAACTCCTATTGTGTTCTATTGAACTTACCTCCTAATATGTGTATTTAAGGCTGCATTCTTATACTGCAACTAGGAATGTTGGGAAATTATGAAGGAAATGGTAAGGGGAGCAGAAATTGCTGGTGTTTTCTTATTTGACCCATGTCTATGTTGGAAGTGTCAGGGTGCAACTCAGCCTATGTGATCTGTGTTGATCTTCTTTCAGTGTTAGACTGCTACTTTTTGGGTTACTGGCCTCCTTCCCTCCCTCAAGTCTTCCTCTTGAGTGCAGACATATTTTGGATCTCTCTTCTCTTGAGATGCAAAAGCAAGCATGGCTCATTTCATCTCCACCATAGCCAGATAAACCGAAGCATCTTTCCAAACATTGTGTATTTCCGATAATAAATATAAGCCTTCTTGTTTTCTTAAACCCAGAGTGTAAGTGAGATTGCGTCCAGGGGAACTGTGCTCTTTCTCGGTAGTGGCACCCACCCTGTGGAACGCCCTCCCACCAGATGTCAAAGAGAAAAATAACTACCAAACTTTTAGAAGACATCTGAAGGCAGCCCTGTTTAGGAAAGCTTTTAATGTTTAATAGGTTATTGTATTTTAGTGTTTTGTTGGAAGCTGCCCAGAGTGGCTGGGGAAACCCAGCCAGATGGGAGGGGTATAAATATATTATTATTATTATTATTATTATTATTATTATTATTATTATTATTATTATTATTATTATAACAGAGATTCAGTTTTAGTTAAGCCTTTGGAATGGAAACCAATCCAGTGATCAATATCCACTGTGGTTGTTGTTTTCAGTCCACAAACAAGTAATTGATGACTTTTCCATTGCATTGTGTTTCCAGTGCATGGAAACTTTCCCCACCAAAATGAATGGTGCATAACATAACTAATGCTGCAATTAGTTACATAAAATTCCACCATGGTGGGCTAACATGGTTTTTGTCAGAAGCTGAACTGCAGCAGAATGGCAACAGTGGCATGAAACAAGCACAAGTCAAAATGGAAATCAATGCCTTCCTATATCTTCAACTCTCTGCACATTTAGGAGTAAACTTCACTAAGTAAAATGGGACTGACTTCTTAGTAAGCATGCAGAGGATTACATAGTCTGAATTACCTTCACTTCCAAACATAGAACAGTTCATAGAAAATTAAACAATGTAGTTAAATGCAGCTAGTCTCCCACCTAGGTAGTTTAAAGGGACCAACCTGCTTAGTTTTAATCATAAAACTGTCTCACAAATCCTAATACAATTTCTGGGCCATAAACCCTTTGGCTAACCTGCGAGTAAGCCCCATTGGGCACAACAGGACTTTCTTTTAGGTGAACACATGGAGTTGAGGTTGCTCTTATGAACTATTTCTGAAGTTGTAAAAACTTCTAGCTGAAAATATGTATCAAAAGACAAAGAGGGGGAGAAAAAAAGGCTTCCATATTTTTGTTCTAAATGAGACGGTTCAGGTTTTTATTCAGTGAGGGATGCAAAATTGGCTCACGTTTGCCAGTTTGCACAGGTGCAGATGTGTTTGATCATACGGCATGCTTACTGACAGCCAAGGGCACATCTCCAAATTGCAGACCCAGATGCTTGGATCTTTGCTGCCTTCTTCACTGCCGGAGATGGAGCCGGATGCATTCACCTACTTGCTCTCTCGCTAGACTAGGAAGCCAATCTCTTTTATCAGACAAAATGTGCAAGGAGAATCAGGTGGTGTCTCCAGATTGTCATAGCCAGTGTTCCTTTAAAATGAAATAACCCTATTTTATGCTTGGTTTATCTACACCCCCGTGTCCTGGCCTAATCCCCCCCTCCTGCTATAATTCTAGGAAGAAGGGAAAAAAGCTATCCCCTCCAGCAAAACTCCTTCCTCATGCTTCTCCTCTTTCTTGATCTCTGGTGGCTCTTGCATCTATTATGGCACTCTGCATGAAACAAGCTCGTGTCAATTCCCACTCTTTCATCTTCATTTTTAATTAAATTCACTTGTTTTGTTCATGGCAATATAAAAATCTGCCTGTCGCAGTTTATTAAACTCTGGCAGTATGAATATGTATTTTAGATGGAAAGCATTTCAATATTTTTATAGATAAATTGCTCCCGAGTTTAAAAATAAAACAGAGAGGAAACAAAAGAGGAAGGTGGGAAGGGTGCTTTTTCGTGCCTGCAATGCAGACCTTTTTAGTTGTTCAGTCTTGAAATGAGTGAAGAACATTTATTGCCGCAATTCAGCAAGAGGATTGAGTAAGCCTGCTTGAACTTGAAGACAGGAAGGACAATCCTATACACAAGAACCTGGTGTAAAGTTAAGCCAAGCCAGGATAAATAAATCAGATCCAAACCCCATGTCAGTATCCCAGGGTGAGAGGCTGGGAGGAGAAAGGATTCCAGTTGAGAGCTGGGAGGGACTTCCTTTTGTGTGTGGAAGGGGCTGAGAATGGCCTTTAGGAGAAGACTCCTACCTTTAGTTGTTCCATTTGTAATTTTTGTAGTTATTATCTTGTATTGTCATGAACTTCAATAAAAGTCTTAAAAATACATTTTTCATTAATGCATTTATACAAATAAAATAGCATACATCAAATTGTTGCCTCAGCTCCTTCATAGCTGATACAAATTCAGGATGTTGCTTATGTCAGTCACCCCTCTCCCTATTTTATCCTCAGTCCCTTTGTGGGATACTGCTATGGTGATCCTGTCAAATGTGGATGTCCTTATTTTACTGACCCCCAGAAGTGGTCAACAGGGCTGGCCACTTGGGGATAGCACTCTTTTTAGTGGTGCCAGTGGCAGCATCTAATAAACAATACAAAGAGTTACTACATCATGAGGATCAACAGCTTAACCTTCAAATCCTAGGGCCAGCTAGTCAAAGATATTTTGCTTCCCCTAGTGGCCACACCTCATCATATGCGAGATACAGTCTTAGAGTGATGCAGCCATATGCAATCACATATGCTTCCTCACTATGTTGGAAGGGTGTGTATTTGTATCATAGTGCCATAAAACTGCTTGGGGCAGCAAAATGTCCCCAATGAATGACACAGCTCTGAATGCCTGCATAATGCCACAGGCTATGATGATACAGTGATACAGTGGATGTTCGCCCTAGTTCTAAACACTTGCCTCATGGAATTAGGCTGTAACTTCTTGAAATATGCAATAAGGAGACTGCTGGGCCATACCTGGGCTATTTACTGACCATGCTTGTTCCCTGATGTCTGTCCCTGCTTGCAACTCCTTGACTCATTAATCAAGAGTGCTGAGCAAACGTCCATTTTCTGCACTGCAGCTCTGACCTGCTTTCACAGTTACTAGATTAGCACAACCCAACACACATATTCTTTAAACTGCGGCAAAGGCCAGGCTGGCTTCTTATCTTTTGTTTGCACAGGAGGCAAAACGAGCAATAATTATGTCTCAGGGCATGCTTGCAATTCTACTTTGCTTCAGCTGATTCATTCATAATGTATTTCAATACCGCCTTTCAGCTCTGGAAAAGAGCTCCCAGCAGCGTGATGCCTGTTTAGATGGACCGAGATACTCAGCATCCTTGCTAAACTAAAGTCTGGTTAGCATCTGTCTGTCTTGGAAGACAATGGATGAGGGTGCCTTTGGGGATGAAGTTGAATCATTAGAGAGTTGCAGCATCTGCTGCGGTTGCAGAAACTGAAATGGGAGAGACATGTTTTGTTGCAGCTGGGACAGATGAAGCTTCCAGTTGTGTTGATACAGGTATACCATGATGTTTCTTCTTTCTGTGCTCCTCTCAGCAGACCAGACCGCCTCTGGTCACTGTTGTGCACACATGACCTGATTGTGTCCAGACACTGTGGTTGGCTGCAAGGGATTCCCACAGTGGCGTAGCGTGGGTTGTCAGCACCCGGGGCAAGGCAAATAATTTGCGCCCCCTAACCTGTGGGTTTGCGCCCCCAAACCCGTGGATTTGCGCCCCCCCAAACCTGTGGATTTGCGCCCCCTAACCCTAACCCCCAGATGTTGCGCCCGGTGTGGCCAGCCCCCCTGCACCCCCCACGCTACGCCACTGGATTCCCACATGGTGGGGTTAATGTTGTCAGCCTTCATATCATGTTTTCAGACATCTTTGAAAGCAGACAACACCACTGGGCAGGAATGGATCCACCCTTCCCTGTATCTAGGAATGCCTACGCTTGTTTTTATCTGTTTTCAAACGGACACACTACAGGGTAATGCAGAATCAAATAGCACTGAGCTTTTATTTTTGAAATTAAACCAGTTTCTCAAGAAGAGCTTGTCAGTGGCAGAAAATATGCAGTGGATCTAGATTGTGTGGGGACCACAAAACAAGATTTCAGTTTCCATTGTTTCTAGAGCAAAATGTCATGTATCCACAGTCCTAGTTTGTCCCCTCTGAGGACTGGGATGGACTGGATTTTAATGGGAACCTCCATCTCTAGTGGCAAGTGGAAAGAAGGCCTCACTGTGGTAGATTGCACTTCATCTGCTCATTGCTAACATACAATACATAAAAATCCTATATAAAATAAGAATAAATGCCCTGCAAATTCAAATCACCACAAAGCGGATTATGCAGCAAGAATCATCTCAACTAATTCTGAATATCATATCTGGCATACTGTATCAATTTCTCCTAAAGCCTGAATGAATAAACACACTTCTAAACATGATGGAAATGAAATACTGGAGCCACGAGTGGAGGGGGGGGGGGTGAGTTGTTCATTTTTGGTACAGCCTTATTCATTCTGCAATTTTTTCTGTTACAGTGCTACTTTGGGTTACAGACGCTTCAGGTTACAGGCTCTGCTAACCCAGAAATAGTACCTCGGGTAAAGAACTTTGCTTCAGGATGAGAACAGAAACTGTGCGCTGGCAGAGGGAGGCCCCATTACTTAAAGTGGTACCTCAGGTTAAGAACAGTTTCAGGTTAAGAACAGACCTCCAGAATGAATTAAGTTCTTAGCCCGAGGTACCACTGTATTAGTCACATTCGCTCCTTTCTTGTAGACCACTTTAAATGCTTTTCGTAGACAACTGTCATATAAATGTTTTAAACAGATAAATAAGGGCATGGAAGTAGACAGAACATGTTCATGGAGGTAAACATGTCCTCAAAATGCATACCGCTGTGTGTGCCATGACACTCCTAAGTTATCAATAATTTCCGCTGCCTAGCTTACATATTGAAGCTGCATTGTCAATTATTTTTCTTCTTCAGTGGTAAATACATTTTGGAATTTCAATAAACACATTTGCACCCTCTGGGCAAACAAGAAGACTCCCAAAGTGCTACACCATATGGCCATTTGGATGCAAGCCATGCTTCATGCTGTTGCACTAATTAAAACAACTGTGACTTTAAAGACATCACATGGGTCCCCCCCCAATGGGTTAATAAGTTCATATCATTAGTAATGCTAGTGTGCTGTTTCAGGGGGATGCAGTTTAAAATTCCCGAAGATATGTTTTGGGAGACCATTATGAAAGAGTTAGTTATAAAAGAACATTTTGGCAATGAGAATAAGGTCTGATATGCATACAAAGCAATATGGCACGGTGGAATACTGAAATTATAACATTGATGAACTCACTCAGTGTTCCAGCATGGGATCACATTATTCTTGTTCTCCCCGGTATTAAAATTCCTGAAAAAACAGAAAAACAGTGCATGGGGTCTAGGGTTGAGCATCTCCCTCTCCCTTTCTCTCTCTGGTAGAATTGTGACATTTTCTGCTTGTATGCGTGTGAGAGAGGTGGGAGGGCTCATGAATGGTATGTCTGAATCTACCACCACATTCTGCCCCATTTGTAGCTCTAGGCTAAGCAAGGTCAAAATGCTGACCATGGAATCCTAGACTAGAATGCTACCTCAGCTGCAATCTTTTGCAAACTTATTTGGAAATGAGTCCCAATGAGTTTACAGTGGTACCTCAGGTTACAGACGCTTCAGGTCACAGACACTTCAGGTTACAGACTCCGCTAACCCAGTAATAGTAGCTCGGGTTAAGAACTTTACTTCAGGATGAGAACAGAAATCATGCGGCGGTGGCGTGGCAGCAGCGGGAGGCCCCATTAGCTAAAGTGGTACCTCAGTTTAAGAACAGTTTCAGGTTAAGAATGAACCTCCAGAACGAATTAAGTACTTAACCCGAGGTACCACTGTGTAAACACATTTAGAATTGCACCGTTAAAGATACAAGGAGTTAATTTTGAGTCATTCAGTGGCCTAATTAGACCAGCACTGAATTCAGCACTAGTACAAGGCCATATGGAGTATGGAGATCCAGTTCTGTGCATTGCATTCTTAAAGATATAGATCCAGAGGCAGGAATCTGGTATCCTCCTGTCAGGCTGCTGCCAGCGACTCCCACGGCTGGCTGCCCAGGAATGTACAAAGACAAGGAAATGTTTCTTACAGCCCACTTTTTATTCAGTATTTACAGAGGGAGGCTATAGAACCAGCCTCTTGGATAATGGCATTGTCCCGAGTGAATCTCCACCCCCGGCTCTCCCACTTCCTCATCCATCAGTCTCATTGTCTCTTCTACACATGCTGTTAAGTGCCCTCTGTCTTTGAGCTCTTTGCTCTTCTACTTTCAAGGCTTGCCAGGTTCTGGGAGATAGAGGATCTGGAATGTTTTCTAAAGACACTGTCGTCCCTCTGGTGCTTCTTCTTCCTCCTCTTCCTCTCCCATTATTTCCCAACTTTCCCCCTCATCTGTCTCTGAGCTGTGACCTCCCTCAAACAGTGGACAAAGTTGATGTGTAACATTTGAATAAATATGTTCTAGTAATAATAATAATAATAATAATAATAATAATAACCTGAAATGTGTGAGGCATGGCCCCCAAAGCTGAGTCATTAAATCACTGAGTAGGTGAAAAATATTTGTGCTCTTAAATTTTAAAAAAGATTTAAGCCCTCCAAAATGGATGGGAGGTATGAAAGAGTTTTTGTTAAATAAAAGTTATTACAAGAAACACTACAGTAATGCTTCCTGGTTTGGCTATCTTATACTTGATACATACCCTATCAGTCATGGATTATATTTTCCCTAGGAAGGAAGGTATATTGCCCTTGGAGTTACCATATCAGCAGAATATAAAGAGAAAGGAGCTGCTGGGGGGGGGGGGATACTTAATATTACTAAAGAGCTTTCTGGAATTGGGAAAAAAAATCCCCTAAGTTGTTGATTGACCATCTGGTCCAGTTGACATATAGCAGGACAACATGATTTCCCACTGTGTGAATACGCCCTGAGTTCATAACCTGTTCTGGTCCTCTCATAGAAAATCTCCATGGGTTTGTTTTTCTTCCCTCAAGCAAAATTTGAAGAGAAATTTGAAGAGCTTGTTTTTGTGGCAATGGGAGATGGGAGAAATTGGAAGGCATTTTGTGGGGAAAGGCTATCCATGAAATCCCTATGTTGAAATGCTTGGGGAAAAGACATGCTTGAATGAGCAAAATATGAGACTACTTAAAATCTGAATGGAAGAGAATTCTAACATGGAAGTGATCAGCTCTTGATGAAAAATACAAGGGTGCTCAATGTGTTCTTTAAAAGGAGAGAAAATGGATAAAAGGGAGGGGGTGAGACCATAATATTTTCAAGACTCCTGTGGAGTTCTATATAAAACTAAGCTTCAGGCGCAGCCAGAGGAAAGAGATGAGTTTTTGACAGTCTGCCTTTGTCCGCATTAGATGTATCACTGGAGGAAAAAAAAGAAACCTATTTGGATTAGGACATGACAAAGGATCTGATCACCAGAGTAATTTCTAAACTTAAAAGTTAACAAGTCTGCTAAAGAAATGAATGGGGCCTTGGCAGAATTCCATAAAGCATGTACAACAGAATGTCACTCCATATGGCGTTGGAGATTTATAATGAAGCTCATCTCCTTTTGCCTTGAGAAAAAAAAACTTCTATATTGCTTATATCAGCAAGCTAGCATGCATTAATTTAAGGCTAAAAACTGAATAGTGCTAGACAAATCATCTACATGCCAAGACCCGTTCTCAGCCCCCTGCGACTCATGTCATTAAAAGTAATGCCCTCTGGTAGTGTGAGGGGTATGAATGGGACCTTTTAGCAAAATCCCCAAATGCCTGCAAGTATGCTAATGTGGTGTATTGCAGCAACATGGTCACAATACATTATTTGACTTTGCTCCTTTTATATTCTTATACAAGGGTTAGGGAACTGGGTCTATCTGGCAGGCCAGATCCCAACCTCCTCCACCACCTGTGAGCCATTTTCTTAGGTTGGTCAGGTTGAAATCAAACTATGCTAGAAGAGGAGTGAGGTTTTCCAGGAGCCACCCAAACAGCTGATTGGCAGCATATTCAAACCCTGCTTTCAATAGGTAAAGGAAAAGGTAAACGGACCCCTGACCATTAGGTCCAGTCGCGGACGACTCTGGGGTTGCAGCGCTCATCTCGCTTTATTGGACAAGGGAGCCGGCGTACAGCTTCTGGGTCAAGTGGCCAGCGTGACTAAGCCGCTTCTGGTGAACTAGAGCCATGCACAGAAATGCCATTTACCTTCCCGTTGAAGTGGTACTTATTTATCTACTTGCACTTTGACGTGCTTTCGAACTGCTAGGTTGGCAGGAGCTGGAACCAAGCAACGGGAGCTCACCCCATCGCTGGGATTCGAACTGCTGACCTGATTGGCAAGCCCTAGGCTCTGTGGTTTAACCCACAATGCCACCCGCATGGCTTTCAATAGGTATCCACTCCAATTGTGAGGTCCAATCGGATGCTCCTGATTGGACCCAATGCCAGTAGAGCTTCTGTTTTATGCCAAATTAAAAGGCACCCAGTACAAGATCTGCTTGCCAAGGAACAATCAGGAATGCACTTTAAAGTTCCCAGTTGTTCATTTGCAGCTGCAACTTTACCAATTCCACCTCTGATATCATATATGAGTGGAACAAGTTGGGGTGGCTTGAGTAAAAGATCCTGACAGGCCAAATTAGGACTCTTGTAAAGGTAAAGGGACCCCTGACCATTAAGTCCAGTAATGACCGACTCTGGAGTTGCGGCGCTCATCTCGCTTTATTGGCTGAGGGAGCCAGTGTACAGCTTCCGGGTCATGTGGCCAGCATGACTAAGCCGCTTCTGGCGAACCAGAGCAGTGCACGGAAATGCCGTTTACCTTCCTGCCAGAGTGGTACCTATTTATCTACTTGCACTTTGACATGCTTTCGAACTGCTAGGTGGGCAGGAGCAGGGACCGAACAACAGAAGCTCACCCCGCCGTGGGGATTCAAACCGCCGACCTTCTGATCGGCAAGTCCTAGGCTCTGTGGTTTAATCCACAGTGCCACTCGCGTCCCCATTTTAGGAATCTGAATGGGCATAAGTTAGACCTATGTACTGGAGGCTCCCCACTGCTGCCTTATACCCATTTTTCCAGTTCACTATGGTAGCCCTGAGCTCCCAGAGATCAGTTAAGCCAAATGCAGCCTACTAGTCATGTACTGGCAATCCCCTCCCTTATTCATTCATTCATTCATTCATTCATTCATTCATTCATTCATTCACTTTTTAAATTCTCTCTCAAGAAGCAAAATCAGCCTCTTTTTAAGTTGGTGATCCAAGTCTGGCAAGGTGAATCACAAGTTATGCATGGTAGAATGAGCATGGAAGTCCTGTTGCATAACTTATAAACACAAGTCCCATTTCTAAAGAGGGAAGAGGCTTGGAATCAATCTTGGGTTTCAGGGCAAATGGCATCCATGGAGCCTTCATGGAAATGAACAGCCGGGTTGAGACTCAGTGCAACTGGTGGGCCCTTGTAGCATCCCAGCGACTCACTGAACACAGCTGCAAACTCATTGGTTAGTTTCCAAATTTTTGGCCTATGGGTTACCTCAGATTGAGGCAGGCTTGTCCGGGTCTGCACCATATCTTGTGGTTGGTGTAAAGCTCTGCTTGAAAGTCCTTTGGTTACATAACCACATCTACATATCAGCTAGATAGTTCTAGCACACCTCAGTGCAGTTTCTATATTTCCCCTCACTTCAATCAATTTTCACAAAAATAGTTTAGCAGAAGAGGCCCATTGTCCAATGGCAAGAAACATTCAATTATGACAGAAATCAAGGACAAAACACTGATTCACACTTGCATGCCCTACACTTTCTTGTCACTTCTTGGCTGGAAACTGACTGGCATTTGCAATTTACAAGAAAATGAATCTCTAGTCTGAAAAACAGCATCAACCTAGTCATTCCTAGCTCTGTGCTAAGGGTTTTGTTCAACCAGACATTTGCTATTCTAGAGGGAGACAATACGCTACAAAGCACTTTGCTAAAAGTCTTTTCAATTGAGCACACACAGCAATTACATATATCCAGAGGATAAGATCCAGATCAGCTTCAACAGGATGTCAGAATTAAATGGTGCCCATTTGAGACATAACAATAACTGAGGATTAAGATAAAAGCAAGGGACTTCCATTATCTAAAATTGGTCATGTACCATTACTTTACAGAAAAATGAATGTTCTTGTCTCACCCCTTTGATGGTGATACCAAGCATGAACTGTTGGGAGAAGGAAGGCTGTGCAATGCTTTTACAGATTTAATAGAATTAATCCTTCTTAGTTTTTAGAAGTTCAGTTATAGACTAAGAACCTTCAGCATTTTAGGCTGAATGCCAATCTTTCGTCTCACCCTGCAACACTTTCAATTTTTGTTTCATAAACAGCCTCTCTTTCCCACAATGCCTTTGCCTGTTTCTGTCTCTTGAGCATTCTTTTCCCCATTATTTTTTTCCCTAAATTTCTTTCTGTTTAGAGAACTTAACAACAACAAAATGATGGTGTCATTGGAGCATACCTCCGCAGGTATGTCCCATCAGCTTGATTTGGAATTTGCTAGGAGGTGTGTGAGAGCTTGCTTTGAGAATCATCACCAACACACACACACACACACACACACACACACACACACACTAAGCTTCCATATTTTCCAAGAGTTATTTTCTGGCTCTCCATTAATGCAAAGAATCATATTTGTTTTCAACACAGGTCATCACAGTTCTAACAGTCTAACAAAAGCCAACAGATACTGCTTTTCTAGGGAATCGTGCACTTTCTGAGGAATTAGACCACAGAATATAGCCTGAGCTCCTGTGTACTGGAGCAATACAAAGATCAGGGAAACTCCCAGATCCAAATGAGGTTAAGCTTCAAACAGGCTCTCTGCCATATCTCCCATTTAGCTCATAATCTGACTATACATAGAGCTGAGAGTGGTGCTATGGCATAGTCCTCAGATATTTTTTGCAATAATAGATAGAACACATTGACTTGGAACTAAGTAGAGCCTAATTCTCACCAGTGGGGCTGCAGTAGGGAGGAGAGGATAAAGAATTCCCATTGCAGATTCAGAAGAAGGCCACTGTGCTATATTGGATCTCACTCTATCAATGTAAGCTTAAGATGTATGTATAAAATTCATATTTGGTTGTATTGCGTGACCAGGCAGCGACAGCCCCAGCCCCGAGGGATCATAAGGAAGGAATAAAGACTCTGACAATGTTATGTGGAATTAAAATTAGGCCACAACTTTATTAAACTTCCGAATGTAGGAAGATCTTGGCTTAGGGATGGGGGATGCTCTGTGAAACGTAAGTGTAGCAGGCAGCCAGGCCCATATCCCCACACGCAGGGTAGTTGGCTGATAACCTTTCAGTGTATGGCCAGTGACACCCATATATATATAACCCCTTTAAGGAGGGGACCTTGGAATCGCCACCACAGGGGGGTTAGTCACCACTTCACCCCCCCCCCCGCATTATAGGGAAGAAAAGACTAAAGGATTCCACCCAAGGCCATAACCACCAAAGTTGTGACAAATTGCTATGGGGGAGCCCAAACCTGCCAATGCAGGAAAATTTCTTCGCGGTCCTTCAACAGCAACCAGTCAAAGACCGTAGCAACGTCCCCTAAGCAGGAAGAAAAAGTTAACCTGCAAACAAAACAAAACAAAACAAAACAAAACATTAAACAAAGGGAGGGTAGGGAGGGTGAATCTCCAGAGCCGACTGCCTGGCTATTGTTGGCTCCACCTCTTATTTATAAATGGGTCTGGCCCTGCCTCCCAGCAATGAAACTTGATTACTGAGGCTGGGCGTGAACCTCCAAAAATTAACACTGAGAGGTGAGCCAGCCCCTGTTTGCCAGTAAGCTCCCTGGGAACTGTAGCACCACACGTGCTCCCACAAAGGGCACCCAAAATGTAAAGTGTGAGTGCTTATTATTATTATTATTATTATTATTATTATTATTATTATTATTAAATATGTACTGAGTGGAATTCAATGTTATAATGTAGCACCCTGCTTGTGGTTAACGCTTAGCTGGAATGAAATATTCAACGCAGCAATAGAGAAATTAAAATAATAATTTATTTGTCAGACAAATAAATGAGAGGCACAGTGGTATGGTTACCAAGCTCTGGCCTGGCCTCCTGCCATTCTGGCCAGCACTTATATTTCCTTAATCCAGCCCCCTTGCTCCTCCTGTGGCTGCCTCTGTCCAATCAGCCTGGTTGAAATTCCTATTGGCTGTTTGCTAGAACCAATCACAAAAGATACACCCATTTCCTTCTGTCCTTTTATGGAACACAAAGAGCTATATATTCTTCCATCTATAAATGACAAATAAGTAGTAATATATCTTACATGTGTCTCAACAAGGAATCTTAATTACCAGCTCACCTCTTGCCCTCCTTGCCCTACTGCCTTCCAAAACAGATAGTTAATCTTGAATTTTTATCTTCAACAGATGTCAAGGATCTTGAGTTCACATCAACATTGAAAGATCTCCTTCATTTGAAGCTTTCTAAACAAAAAGCCTGACAACTATATATCAGGAGTGCTCTATGGCGTCTCCTGTCTGGCAGGGGGGCTAGGCTGGTGGCTGCCTTAATTTCAGGATAGTTAAAACTCTTACAACTATATGAAATAAGAATCTAGCATTTCTTAAATCCTTTGCATAATTACATTTAAGCCAATATATTTAATACATTATCATAGGTAGCCTTTTAAAAGGAATAAGGCCTTTGTAAAGTAAAAAAGGAACTCAGTAAAAAAACAGCTTCAAAAGAAGCCTCTTCAGTTTACACCCCTCCTTTCACCCCTCCTTTCCAGCCAGCTGCTTTCCCATTAGCTCTTCCCAACATTTATTGCCCTTTAACTCTCTCAGTTTAAAAAAGAAACAGCTTTAAAAGATTTCCTTAAAATGCTCTCTTTTTCTTCCAGCCAGACCAGTTGCTTTTCTTTTCCATTTGCTCTTGGCCTTTTTAACCTTAGGAAGAAGATATGGCTTATTTTACTGGGAGGCACATGGTATCATTTTATTATTTACTCATTCCTAATTATGTTTATCTCTGCTTTTTTATCTTCTGTAACATGTAGGATCAGTGTCCTCGCTCTCAGCCTGTAATTTCCTTTTTTACGACTTTGAGAATTGTTTTCTGCTATAAATCAGGGGGCCCCTTGTCTAGGAGGAAAAAACATTGCCAAGGCCTTTTAGGCAGCTGGTCTTTTGCCTGGCATGAAACATTTGAAAATCTTTAAGATCATTTTAAGATTCAGGCCCTGATCAAGCCTTAATAAAAATGCAGGCTTATGATTAGATGCCTCAATGCCATTATAACTGACCTGCTGCACAGGCATTTCTGTTTGCAGATGTGATTACAGTGGTACCTCAGATTAAGTACTTAATTCGTTCCAGAGGTCCGTACTTAACCTGAAACTGTTCTTAACCTGAAGCACCACTTTAGCTAATGTCGCGCCACCGGAGCACAATTTCTGTTCTCATCCTGAAGCAAAGTTCTTAACCTGAAACACTATTTCTGGGTTAGCGGAATGTAACCTGAAGCGTATGTAACCTGAAGCGTATGTAACCCGAGGTACCACTGTATTTCATCTCTCCTCCCCATGTTCTGTGCAGGTTCTCCTCAGCCCCAGAGCCAATTTGGGGGGCACACTGGCAGTGAAGAAGGATGAAAGCCATACTTGTGCTAGTAGACCTCGTTGCATTTCCTCCTGCTGGTATAACTTTTTAGTTGAATATAGCCCACTGAATATAACTTAATTTCATCCCATTTTTAAATGTGTATTTTTATCCATTCTTCTGCTTTCACAATTCTTACACCTCACAGATCTAGAGAATTTCCTGGAGAACCATTCAGGGTATGGCTGGTCAACATCACTTAATCTTCCCTGAGATATGAAAGGCCACAGATTCAGAAAATGAGATTATTGCACCCTTCCCTCTTTGCCTCGCCACCATCTGCTGTGAATAGGAGGCTATTTCTAGGCCTATCTCAAGTACTGAGGACTCTGCCAGAGGAGATAAGCACCTTCCAAAATATTGCATCTAAACAGCTCAAATCTTTCACAAAAGGCTCCATTTTTTGCAGTTTGTTCTTTGTCTCTTTTCCTCCTGATTAGGAATGTGCTCAAAAAGAAATCTTGCCTTGAAACATCAAAAAGCAGAAAATGCTGAAACAGCTTTCAAATTTATGCATATTCAATACAATGTGGTTCTTAGCAGAGGGAAGAGGGAGTGTCATCTATCCCAAATAAAACCATATATTCTGCAATTACAATCTCCCAGCAACAAAATGCACAGATGCTTTTTGTGTGCAGATGAAAAACAAAACACTTTAGATTAACAACAATTTAGCTAAACTGAAGTCTATTTAAAGTTGGCGCCATTGTAGCACCATAGGGAAGAAGGTCTACTTTGTTCATTTCAAAAAGTTAGTTAATTTTAACCAGGAGAGAACTAGCAACTTATTCAGTAGAATGCTAATTGCCCAGTTATTACACCAAGATGTTTACGCTGCCTTTTACTGTTATTGCCACACAATCAGAAACACACTTAGTGCCTACCTATAGAAAGGAAGTCCCATTGGACTTTCTCCCAGATTAATCGCTCTAGGACTGTGACTTTAGGGGACAATCCAAACTCTAAATTATCCTGGAATGATCAAATCAATAACTGGCAGACCTCCGGTATAAATGCCCAAACCTGGATCAGGTAGACATACGCTGGCACAGTCAGCTCAGTTTATGAGGGATTCTAACTCTAAAAAAAAGCGGTGTAAAAAAAAAAAGCTTGTCTTCTCTCTGCCAAATGTGAACCATCTCACCTGACAGTAGTGATGCTCCTGAATGGCGTTTGGATTTGGTGTACTTTATGCCATTTGAACATACATTTTCACCTGTGGGAGGGGTGATACCTGTTCCCCCATAGGGGTTTATTTTTTCTTATTTGTGTATGTGTGTGTGATAAAATTCACCTCCATTGTGTTTTGGCGCTACCCTTCACAGTAGCAGCTTCTTCCATCCTTTATATTTACCGGTATATACTTTATTTTGTTGCTGCTCCAGGTAGCAGGATAAGAACTCCTCTTTCAGTGATCCACCTACCATTTTCTTTTCCTAATTGTGCTCTGGACATAACATTGTTGCAAGGAATTGTGAGGGGAGGTGCACTGCTAAGCCAGCTTAAATGCATTAGCTGAATTTATTTTTTTCATTCTGATTTGTGATTAAAATGTTTTTGTTTCTCACCCTGGGACTCTTGAGTGAAGAACGTAAAAGGTTAAGGTCAAGGTCCCCTGGACGGTTAAGTCCAGTCAAAGGCGACTATGGGGTACAGACTATAAATACCTCAAATAAGCAAGCAAACTTTGAATAAAACCATATATATCCACGTGCATCCTAGATGCCAGCAGAAATATGGTGAGGAAAATCATGGCCAGCCCATTTGCACAGCTGGTGTACCGCCAGTGCTTTTTCTTCTTCTAAGAAAAATGTTTGGGGGTTCTCTCATTTTCCTGCTCATATTGAAATACTGTTCCTCAATGAGGCCAAACTTAGATTCACAAAATGTTTAGGGATATGTGTACCCCATGTACCCCCAGAAAAAAAGAACCGTGTACCACTACTGAGAAGGCACCAACAGGGTTAGAAACTGAAAAAAATGTGATTTTTTTAATGGAAAGTGTAATTTCTGTGTTTGGACCTGTCATCTGAAAAGTCATGTGTTGGTCCACAAAACATGCCTGGAATCCAAACATTGACAAAGACTGCTGCTCCTGCCTAAGAAACCCACATGCTGAGTTTAGCAGCAGTATCTCAAGAGGAGGCCAAACCTATGAAAATAAACAGGAAAAGTCATGCTAAAGTTATGTTTTGCTACACCATCTTGATTCAGAATGGTACCTGGCATCTAAAAAGCAATGAAGACCACCGTTTCCACTCCAGGAGCCCTTATTCCAGCTCTGGTGAAAACATCTCAAGAAATGGCTAGACCTATGCCCCAAAGTGGTTGAAGTCACACACAAGTCACATTTTAATCTGCCACCTTGATTCAATATAGCGTCTCTGTCAGGATGCTGTCAGCGTCTCCTGGCTGGTTGTCCAGGAAAGTATAAAGACAAGGAAAGGTTTCTGACAGTCAAAAGTTACTGGCCATTGCTGTTGGCGTGGAGATAGTCTAGGTTGAATGCAAACATGCCATTCTGATGTCATGTGTGATGTCACAAAGAGGATATGCTTTAAGTCTTGTGAAAGCCAAAAGCAGTTAACAGTCATGCTGGATCTCAACCCTGTCAAGATGGATCTCCATAATAGGTGGTGAATAGTTTGGGGAATATATTAACTTTTACTATTGGGGAAAAGTTTTAGATTAGTTTGCCAGTTTGTAACCCATCAAACTGAGGCCAATAGATATCCGTTCACAACCCTGTACCCATCAAATAATCAACTTTATGTGTGACTTTGGGATGGATTCATACGACCACATTTCCTTTCTCAAGAATGGTTGGAAGGTATGTAATTTGAATGGCTATTGCTCCCTGCTGTCAGGGTGCTGCCCCGGATCCCAGCTAGTTGCCCAGGAAATATAAAGACAAGGACAAGTTTCATACAGTCCTTTTTTATTTCAGACTTTACAGAGATTTATTTCAGACTTTACAGAGGCTATAGAACCCAGCCTCTTGGATAATGGCATTGACCCAAGTGAATCTCCACCTTACTCATACATCAACCTCATCACCTCCTCTATGCGTGCCACTAAGTGCACTCTGTCTTCAAGCTCTTTGCTCTCCTACTTTTAAGACTTGCCAGGTTCTGGGAGATGGTGGGTTTGGATGCTTTCTAGTGACAACATGTCAGCCAGCTGCTCTGGCTCTCCCATGATTTCCAAGATTCCCCCCTCATCTGCCTCTGAGCTGTGACCTCCCTCAACCCCCTGTTGTAAATCTATACTATCTTCCTCTTCCTCCTCCCTGGAAGGGTCAGGCTGGGGAGGCGGTCTCCACCACTCCTCCTCCTCTGCCCAGCCCCTGAGATCCTGGCATCCAAATGTCAACAAAGCGTACCAACCTCCCCTCAGAAACCCTTGTGCCAAATTTGGTGGCAATGTATCAAGCGGCATCCAAGTATACATTTGGACAGAAAAACCTCTTTCCAAAATATAAAGTAGATTATATAAGGGGCGGGGAGCTGGATCTGTCTAATGGGCTGGATCTTTATTTTCCCCACCTCCACTGTCAAACCTTGACAGGGATTCTCATTTGTCACTAACCTGATACCACAATGCCAACAGGTGGTCCATATTCCTTTATCCGTGCAGTTTGAAATCCAAATAATGTGAGCAAAGACTTTGCAAGCACTGGTAATCACAACCAGTGAGGAAACCTGATGGAACAGAGTTACCCCATTGTTTCACTTTATCTTACAACCATCAACCCCATTTATGATGGTGGAAGCACCCAGAAAAATCCTAATGCGATCTAAATGCACATGGCAGAATCTATGGCCGGGGGAAGGGTGTTCCTGCAAGCACACCTCCATGTGGTTATGCTAGGGATTTGAAGATCAATGGGAGATTTTGAAAAGGGCCCAGAAACAAAGAGGCCATCAACCCAGACATTTTTTTTGGGGGGGGGGGTCTAGTAATAAACACTCGGCTGTTGAAGTCACAGGCAAAGCCTTCTCACTTCACTTAGCTGTTTCATTTTGCAGCAGCAGTTTGCAATACTTGGCTGAGGAGACAATCATAATGGCTGAGGTCAAGTTTGACCTTTTGCCCATGCTGCAGCAATTTCTTCACATCGTTCATACCGATCTTGTACAATCTTCCAACACTTTCCTGCGAATCTATCTGCCTCTTGGGGTTATCTATATATTGAATGCTCTGGCGCACTGTTTCCTTTAAAAAATAAAAAAAAATCTAATTCTACCCTCAAGTCGTAGTTTCAACATTTTTTGAAAGAATGCAGTATTCCTCATTTTCTGTTTTCACTTTATTTAACAGGAGTGGTAATTTTGAGAGTGTTAAAAATATATATATTCGTGCATATTAATGGGCACCTTCCAGGCTTAAGCTGATTTATATATTTGGTGTAGTTTACAGATTATACAGATTTTGGGTTATGAAGATTTTAATCAAGAAGTATGTCTTTTTAATCTTTATGCTCAGCCTCGTTTTGCTTCAGTATTAGCTTGGCAATTAAGGTAATGAATTTTACTGAGGAAGGCTGAAGGAAGGGAGTGCTTTCTAAACAGACACCTGGCATGCACTGGTTGTCATGGTGATTTCCCAGATGCTCAAACAAGTGGAGAAAAGCAGCAATTCAATATTCCCATAACAGAAGAAGTAGAAACACTAATTGATATCTGTTTCAGAGAAACATGGGCTAGACTGTGGGATTTCAAGCTGCAGATGTTCTTAGGAAGATACATTAAGAGCTATAGTGCCCTAGAAGCACAGGAAGAAGGCACTATTTGAATACTGCATTAATCTGTGTGCAGCTAATAGGCTTCACTATCCCTTTGATTAGATGGTCATGAAGAACACACAATTTTTGCCATGCCAAGATCTGCCCTCCAGTTTTGTGAAAGTTCTTCCCACCCATCCCCTGTTGAAGAAGCTTCCATTTTTCTGTCTCACTGAGAATTTGGGCAAAATGGTATTTTGAGCTTACCTTATTGTGAGGTGACCAAGGGTGGTAGCATGCAAGGGCAGAGTGTATAGGCTTTTTTTGTGTAAAAAGGGATGCCAACTTGAATAAAATATTGGGGGGCCCAGGTAAGCTGCCGCCCCACATAATCAACAACAAAACACAGCACACACATACTATTTGAATGGAAATGCTCATCAACTTTGCAGAGGCTCAGCCCCCTCAAATATTTTATGGGTTGGGGGCAAAGGGACCTCAACCCCTAGGAGTTGGCACCTATGTGTGTAAATATTTATCCTTTGAAGGTGACTACAACTAATGCAGAATGTGGCAGCTAGACTGGTGACTGGGGAGCGGCCGCCGAGACCACATAGGTCTCTTGAAAAACCTACATTGTAGGTTTCTTGAAAAACCTACATTGGCTCCCAATACATTTTGGAGCACAATTCAAATTGTGGACCTAAATGGCCCTAAATGGCCTTGGCCCAGTATACCTGAAGGAGCGTCTCCACCCCCATCGTTCAACCCGGACACTGAGGTTCAGTGCCAAGGGCTTTCTGGCGGTTCCCTCAATGCAAGAAGTGAAGTTACAGGGAACCAGGGCCTTCTTGGTAATGGCACCCGCCCTGTGGAATGCCTTCCGATCAGATGTCAAAAAAATAAACAACTATCTGACATTTAGGAGACATCTGAAGGCAGCCCTGTTTAGGGAAGTTTTTAATGATTGATGCTTTAATGTATTTTTAATCTTTTGTAGGAAGCCGCCCAGAGTGACTTTGGAAACCCAGACAGATGGGCGGGGTATGAATAAATAATAATAATAATAATAATAATAATAATAATAATTATTATTATTATTATTATTATTATTATCCTGCCACTCAGCCTCTCTGGATGGCTATGCCTCCGGATCTGAAAAAGCTCCATAGGAGAAGTTATCTCATGATGTTTCCTCAGGGCCTTAACTGGGTCCTCTGGGAAGACTGCAGAGTCCCAGACAACATGATTCGCCTAATGGAAGGAAGGACACTTGTGAACATCGTCAGCCACTTCAGGAGTCAGATACATAAGTGGGACAAAAACCCTGTACCCCACCCATGAGTATTTCACAGTATGTATGGCACTTTACAGAACACAATTCTAAAATTTGTGGCAGGAGAGAAGAGCAGAGGAAGAGGGACCAAAGGGGAGGCTGGAGTAAACAAGGCAAGAGTTTGCTGTTGTTCCAGATACATGTGCTTTTTAGCAGTGCTTTTTTCAGGGGGGGGCGGGAATACAAGGATATGCATGCCCCTAAACATTTTCTGAATCTAAGTTTGGCCTCATTGAGGGGCAGTATTTCAAAATGAGTAGGAAAATGAGAGTACCCCTAAACATTTTTTTTTATAAAAAAAGCACTGGATTTTAGACTTAGCTGTAGGCTAAATATGTCAGCTAATGATCCACTGGCTCTTAGCTCACCCATCCTATTAGATGGTGGGTTTGGATTGCTCTCTAAGCCAGGATTGCACAGAGAGCCTACTTGAGTAGAGCAGACTCCCCACCACAGATATCCACCCCACAGCTCATTGTGTGATGGGAGAGCAGAAACCATAATGACATATAGGTCAGAACGAGTGGGACCGTTCCCCCTTTCCCCCTTGCATATGTTAAGAGAGAGAGAGAGAGAGAGAGAGAGAGAGAGAGAGAGTAGAATATGTCGCACTGCGCACTCTTTGTAAGTGCTTGCGGAGCCCTTTGAGGTTGTGAGCATCAGAAGGAATGTTCACATATCTCCAACAGCTTCACCCCGAACTCACCAGAACTCAGTTCCGGCACCTCTCAAGTGGTCACCAGTGACATTATAAGAGAACAAGGGAGCTGTTCATGTTGAGTTCTGGCACCTATTTTTATGGAAAAATAGCAATGAGCCTTAATCTTTAAGGTTGTTTTCCAATTCAGGTATGACTTCAGGTTTCATGGTGGAAAGGATTTGAACGAAGGTTCAAATGCCTTCTCTTGATCAGGTTAAAATTAAGTGATTAAAATCAGTATGCATTAATACTTACTTAATGTAGTACTTACTTTCTTATAACTTAAACTAATTAGAAGTAATGGCACTCCTGATAAATAATCATATGTGGTCATTTTCAGAAGCACATTCAATGGTGCCACTACTGACAAGATCCCAGAAACTCCTATATTTCCTTCACATAGTCATCTGAACATGTTATTCAGCAAAAAGCCCAGGTTTGCTACTCACCATATGTTTTTGAACACCTTCTTGCCATATTTACACTCTCCTTTTTCTAAAACGCACATGACTAACGATATGAAGTGTGAAGAGACCTCAAGCTGTCAATGTAAAGGCACTAATTTACGCTCTGCCTCGCTCTATTTTTTCAGGAAATTCATACAGCTGCACTTTTTGTTTTGTTTTTAAAGAGAGAGCCGAGTTTTAGTATATTTGTTTCATCATAATGATACAAATTAGTTAAGAAGTGGGTGGTGGTGGCATTGAACATTATATTATTTGATATAGCTGGTTCTTTTATTTTATTTTTTTTGTAATGAAGTATTTTTCTACTCTTGTGATTCAAGTCTGTAACAATCTCATAAAGTAATTAACTGCATTTCTCGGATTGCCCGCTGAAGTGCATAGCAAAATAAAATGGCCAATAATCATAATTTAAGATGCACAAGACATCTGTGCACCTCGTTTGCAAAGTTGTTAGCAACACGGCACAGCCTCCTACGTCTGTACATTTCATGGGCTTTATCCAGCTTCATCGCAAACCCAAACAACGTAATTGTCTTAACATTGTAATGAAGCTTAATGGTTTATATAGTAGCGGGGAAAGCATTATTGGAACAAGTACGTATTAAAGTCTCAATTGTGCACCTTAGACTTGAGAACAAACAAGAAAGCATTCCACTTCATCCACCAATCTGTTTATTATGGTATGGGGATTCTAAATAAATAATAGACTGATGGTTCAAGTTGCCGGCTTTTATGCTGTACCTACTCCTGTGCTTGTGACTACAAAATGATGAGATGGTGGAGCTTTCCCAATCTCTCCAGCTCTATGCCACTTGGGTCAAAAGTTGTGTAGGTGGCAGAGAAAATCAGAATATAAAGGCATGGAAAGACTTTGTACATAAAACCAATAGGAAGCAACAGTACGCTACCTTGGACTGTTATAGAAAGCCACATTCACTTTCTCTGCCTCTCACTAAGGCCATAGAAAGTTTCCAGAGGTGCAATGCTGGAGTAAGTTCCTTGTTGTGTCCAGGCTCAGGGGAACTGTGAACATTTTAAACCTGGTGTGGAAACATTTTTCCATCCAAAGTCTACATTTCCTCATGGATAACTTTTTGATGGGCACATGCCAGAGAAGGGTACAGCCAGAGGCAAAAAATGACAAGACAATTACTTTTGCTCCTACTTTTGAAGCAAGCATAAGTTAAAGTAACCAGGATTGGACGTAACAAGAAACTCTGGTTTGCTTCAAAGCAGAAGCTTTCCATTTCGTTTTTACAGCCATTCTAGTGCCATGTCCGAGGAAAAGTGAAATAGAAGTAACAAGCTCTTTGGCACTAGATGGTGAGTCTCCACAAATGGTGAAAAAATTGTCCCATGCAGAGGACACACTTGCAGACTGAAGTTCCACCAAATGTCACCTACAGTGAAACCTGAGATGAATTTAAAAGTTCCTCCTTAGCATAAACAACTGATGGATTTTCAGGCTGCAAAGAGAATTTCAGAAAGATGGCTGAAACATCTGGGTTCTTCTAGTGGGAATTATATTGTAATTCCCACTTTGTGGAGTATGTTGTGGGTGCAGTTTTCTGTGTTCCTTCACAGGGTGAATGCTTAAATGAAGAAGAAAAATAGGTCTCCACGACTACCTCTGCACCACCTCCTACATCTAACAAATATTCTTTCATCTCTTGTATAGCCATGCATAAAATGTTCTCCATCTAATGCATTATAGATTTGCCAGATGTAATTTAAAGCATAAGGAAGTGTTCAATAAAAAATTAATGACATTTTAAACATTTTTCAAGCTCTGAATAGGCATTTGCACTCAAGCTAAATGTTTTCTTCAAAAGCAACATTAGAAGGGGAAAAAAGAATTCATTAGGTTCCCACTTTCATTTCTTAAAAGTCTTTTTTTCATGAATGAGGCACCCTTGTATGGTATGTGACTATGCAAAACTAATTATTACCTTTCAAGAACAATATATGTATATCCCTGCAGGCTATTATCATTGAAAGCAAATCGTGTGGAGTCGAACAAACAGCCTTGAGGGCTTTCATAATTACTGACAGGGATATTAAAAGTGACAGATATGAGATGTATGCTTCAAAATAATAATAATAAAAAAATATTATGAGCACAGCTACCAATTTGTCGTTTGTATTTACTCCTGTTTGACAAACCAGACACCCATTGTGTGGCCACAAATGATCTATTTTTGCTGCATTTGGGGTAGAAATGAACGGTTCAAGCAGGCTATATTCCCCTTTCTAACAGAAGGATTCCTTCACTTCATGCAGAGATAAAACTGTGAGCTTTTAGGAAAAATAAATCAAATCTGCTAAAAGGCTTCCAGGCTACTTTCTGAGGAATGTATTTTACGCAGCATATTTCAATTAAGGATTATAAATGTTTTTTAGATGTAATTAAAACTATCCATTTAAGTTCTGCAATTGATGGGGAACAGAATTAATGTTCCATGACGCCACAAAAACTCCATATTTGCCTTTTATATTTTAAGATCCACAGAACTCAAGAGTAGTTCTCTTTGTATCCATCGCAGGCACAGAAACCATCCCTCATGCTGGGAGGTAGATTGCCATAATCATCATCATTATAATAATTTTATATGTATGCCACCTTTCCATAGTTAAAACAATGCTCAAGGTGGCTTGCATCATGACAAGATTTACATAATTACCAACATAACAAAAGTCATAAACAATAAATAAAAAGGTAAACATAAAGGACCCATGACAGTTAAGTCCAGTTGCGAACGACTCTGGGGTTTGTGGCGCTCATCTCGCTTTACTTGCCAAGGGAGCTGGTGTTTGTCCACAGACAGTTTTTCTGGGTCATGTGGCCAGCATGACTAATCTGCTTCTGGCGAAACCAGAGCAGCGCACGGAAACACCGTTTACCTTCCCACCGGAGTGGTACCTATTTATCTACTTTCACTTTGACGTGCTTTCAAGCTGCTAGGTTGGCAGGAGCTGGGACTGAGCAACAGGAGCTCACCCTGTTGTGGGGATTTGAACTGCTGAACTTCCGATCGGCAAGCCCTAAGCTCTGTGGTTTAGACCAGTGTTTCCCAACCTTGTGCCTCCAGATGTTTTTGGCCTACAACTCCCATCATCCCTGACCACTGGTCTTGCTAGCTAGGGATGATGGGAGTTGTAGGCCAAAAACATCTGGAGGCACAAGGTTGGGAAACACTGGTTTAGACCACAGCGCCACACAGCAAAAAGTACCCAACCAAATGGAAAACAATTTTACACATAAATCATAAAATCTAAAACTAAGAATACAGCATTAATATCAGTCACAATTTAAAATGACATAGATAGAAACTAAAATCAGTATAGAAAAACAAAACAAAAATGGAGCCCTCTCTGCCCAGCAAGGTAGGGCCCTTCAGGCTCCCAGCAGGTCAGTCCTGGGCAGCAGTGGTGATGGCAGCACTCCTTTATGGAGCCTGTCATGCACTTTGTGTGGGTCTCCTCTTGGTGACTGTATTGGTGTTTCAACTGGCATGGTAGCCAGCCTGATAACAAGGGTGAGATCGATGAGCACCTGTATTCCAACATCAGTACTAGTTCTGGAGTGCCTTGTAAACACAATTCACTTCTGCACTTTTGAACTGTGGAACACTAAATGGCTTTACCCTAGAACATCTAAGAGCATGCTTCTTCTCCCATAGCCTCTTAGAAGTTGGCCACTAACAGGAAATTCCAGCTTCATTGCATGACAGCTTCAGTTGCAGAGCCTTTATGCATCTGTTCCATGAATGAGACAAATCTGAATTTACCCCTCTGTCACTGACAGTCATTCAGCTTGAACTAACCACAACATAGGATACCATACCATTTCTGCATTACCTAAATGGCAGGTCTGTTAATGGTGTGACCATTAACAGAGGGAATTTCCTGGCATTTTATAGCACAGAAATTCTTAAGACAACAAATTAAACCAAATAAGTTTTTTGTTAATCAAATTTGATACATTTTCAGAAGGCTCTCCCTTCAACTAGAGATGGAGGAGAAACTTCACATTTAAATTTGGAGTTCACATTCAGCTCAAATCAAAAGACACTATTCAAAACAAGCTATGGACCCAAACAGGGCCATCCTTTGAGATTTGCATTTCCCCCCTGAATTTTGTAGTGCAGTTCCTGAGCCAAGTAATATGTACAAAAATGCATCTAAAGGGTGAAGTGTGCAAGGAAAACACTTTTATTAGTGGGAAAATACATATGGGAATGTATTATATGCTTTGCACAAAGTGCATATTGGACCAAAAATTATCTTCTGTCACTTTTTTCTCCTTAAAAAAATTGAGCAGCCTTGCATTTTTCACAGGTAGCCGACCATTCTCATGTTAGATTGCACTTCCATTCAAATTTTAAGGGGAGGAGAGAATTTTTTCCCCCAAACACCTTGTGCAAATTTGATCTTGTTACATGCTGTTCCTTCCTCTAGCTGCCTCTACGTTGGCACCACACCGTTTCCAGTGGCACCACTACTGGAAACTCTTTATTTCTTCTTTCCGATTTAATCATGAAAATTAAATCAGTCAAATAGGGATTATACCATTAACAGGGTGAAATGCTCCGTATTATGCCATACAGATGAAGGAGGACTCTTGTGTTTTGTATAAGCCTCATGCTCCAGAACTTTTTGCCACATTCAGTGCAGACATACCGATTGGAAAAGCTGCAGAAGTAATATCTGTTATAGGGCTTTTACTCTACCCTTGGTCTCCATATCTGGTCAAGATGCCACACCAGCAGTTGTCAGTCAATGCAAGTTTTTGTACTTAATTGCATGGTGACTTCTCATTTTAAAATCAGACACCAACCAAGCACCCTGCTTTTGTCACCCCGTTATATTAACGTCACCATAAAGAAAGTGTGGGGAAAGTTTTTATTTCCTTAGTATGTAAATAATTAAGAGAGAACTTTGGAAAAAGGTTTGATAAATTGAATAGTGGTTTTCGACATAGCTGTATTTCCATTCTTACTGCTTTATCCCAACCTAAAGCTGTGATATTTTTTGTTGAGCATTTTTTTCCAGCTTTTAAACAGCACTCCAAAATAATGTGCTTATATATACAGTGATACCTCGGGTTAGAAACACCTTGGGTTACAAACACTTTGGGTTACAGACTCTGCTAACCTGAAAGTAGTACCTCGGGTTAAGAACTTTACCACAGCATGAGAACAGAAATTGTGCACCGGTAGTGCGGTGGCAGCTGGAGGTTAAGAACAGACCTCTGGAATGAAATAAGTTCGTAACCAGAGGTGCCACTGTATATATCTCTCTAGATCTATCTATCTATATCTATCTATCATCTATCTATCTATCTATCTATCTATCTATCTATCTATCTATCTATCTCTATCTATCTATCTATCTATCTATCTATCTATCTATATCTATCTATCTCTCTATATCTATCTATCTATCTATCTATCTATCTATCTATCTATCTATCTATCATCTATCTATCTATCTATCTATCTATCATCTATCTATCTATCTATATCTATCTATCTATCTATCTCTATCTATCTATCTATCTATCTATCTATCTATCTATCTCTCTATATCTATCTATCTCTCTATCTATCTATCATCTATCTATCTATCATCTATCTATCTATCAATCTATCTATCTATCTATCTATCTATCTCTATCTATCATCTATCTATCTATATCTATCTATCTATCTATCTATCTATCTATATCTATCTATCTGTCATCTATCTATCATCTATCTATCTTATATTAACAGGGTGATGCCATGATGCTACATAACCAATCAGATTTGGCTACTTAGTGATTTCACTGGGGGCAAATAAAATGAGTTCAGAGAGATGTAAATAAACATGTAAACACTTTCTCAAGTGGAGCAAAAAGAGAGAATTATACAATGAGAAACACTACTCAGAACCTTCCTGATAATGTTAAATAACTTTGGCCATTGCTAACACAAGATATATTAGTAACTAATAATTAAGAGGACATTGTTCAGTCCTTTGTGGATGAAAACAATGTGGTATGGCATCCACTGTTACATTTTTGCACAGGATGGAGAAGAGAATGTGAATCTTCTGGACTCCTTTCCCATCTTTTCCAATGCTGAAAGCAAAGCCCTGATTTTTAAAGCTTTAAAGCTCAGCAAGCAGGGGACCAAATGCCACCAGAACACAGTGAAGAGAGAATTAAGGGGGTCTAAGAAAACTGGGCAAGAAATACAAAGCATAGGAAAAGTTCCCTTGACTCCAACATGGTGTTTGGGAGGAATATAAATGGATAAAGACACTCGCCGGAGGTCAGAAATCTTCCTTCCGTCTCCTGCTCTTTCTTTTATGGAGCTATGGATTATTCATGTTCTTTTTGCAATGTGAGGGATGGACAAAGCATAGCCAACTAGCTGGCCCATGGCTAGCTGACATTGTTGAATATAAATAGAAATAACACACGGCTCACTCAGTCCTAATTAAACCATGCAATCAATTTTTATGCTTCATTTGAACAGGGATCCAATATTGGATATATGTAGTTGGTGCTTGCTTTTAATATAAGGGATGCTTTCTACAAGTTAGGTGAAATTCTTAAAGCTTTATTCTAGGATGGAACAGAAGACACATTGAAATCATTGGTGTTTATTTTCATGTGCCTCTCTATAAACCGTCAAACCTATCCCTACCCCAAAATTTCTCATTTTAAGAGTCAAGTGCAACTCAGCTGACTCACCTGAAATACAAGGAATTTCGTAAGCCTATATGCCTATACCATATGATAAGCTAGTGCTCCTTAACATTACAGTTTTGCCCAGATGCTGTAAAAATGCAGTGCTCCTGCAATGATAATCTGTATTGCAGACTGTGTGTTCTCCTGCTCCTCATAACCATTCTGTCTTTCACATCACGGGCTGCAGTTCCTGCTCAGTCTCTCACCCAGGGATAGAAAATCTATAGCTTTCCTTCCAACTCACAGAGGTCCCAGGAAGTATGGGACGGATGGTCAGGGATGATGAGAATTGGAGTCCAGCAATATTTGGAGAGCCCTAGACCCTGGGTAGGGAAACTAAGCCCCGGGGGTTGGATCTGGCCCAATCATCTTCTAAATCTGGGCTGCAGACAGTCCAGGTATCAGTGTGTTTTTACATGAGTAGAATGTGTCCTTTTATTTAAAATGCACCTCTGGGTTATTTGTGGGGCATAGGAATTCATTACTTTTTTTCTTTCCAAAATATAGTCCGCCCCCCCCACAAGGTCAGAGGGACAGTGGACTGGTCCCCTGCTGAAAAAGTTTGCTGACCCCTGCCCTAGACCGTCTGTCAGCTTCCAGTGTCAGAGCGCAGCTTCCACCTATGTAAATCCACTCACTCGCTTTTTCTCTTACCTTTCACCAGCTTTGTGGGTCTCTTCTTCACCACAGTTTCCTCCTTCTTATCATTTTAACTGCACTCCCTTTCTCCACACATTGACGTCCACCCTCCTTTCCTCCAAAATCCCATTCTCAATGATAACAGATGCATGGAGCTACACCCACCCACACCCACCCACACACCCCTGTTCTGACCCCAATTTCCCATCATTCCAAGTGAACCTTCCTCCATCTGCCACAACTGAATCAAATGAGATTGGAGAGGAGAAATCAATGTCAGTAAGTTGCCCCAGTTGGCATGCAGTTCAGCTCAACATGCTTGTTTCTCTAATATACGTTCAAAAACTGTCCTTCTAATTATTTAGCATAGCTAGAAAGCCTAATCATCTGTTTAATATATCTGTTTATAGATGACACTAATTGGTTGACTTCTCTTAGAAACCCATCTCAGTTACGGCATTATTATTATTATTATTATTATTATTATTATTATTATTTAAAAAAAACATATTTGCAAAAAGGACTACTGACGCCCAGGTGTGCTTTTTTTTCCTCCTTGTGTCTTACATTTGTGTACTTATTAATTATGGTGAGAGAAGGAAACACCAACTCCTGTATAAACAGGGAGAGAGGGTAACATCCAATTATGCTTTAGCACATTTGCTGTCTGAGCTTGCACAATAACTTTTTACCTAAATGAATCTCTAATTCAGCGTATGTGGGAAAGGTAATGCTTTGAGCTATATTCCCTTCAGCAAGTGTATCGCTTATTGGACCTCATATTTGTAAGAAACACTCCAGAGTGAAGCATGTATCTCATTCTTTATCTCCCTTGCTGGTTTTTAGCCATCAGAGGTTCATGATTTTAGCAGATGTTGCTGGGTTTGTGGGTGGATTTTTTTTCATGTTTTTGTTTGTTTCAAGGCAAGTTAATGAATTGCATCCTTCCCTGCTTTCTCACTTTGGTAGTACAGGGGGACGATGACAAATGCATTCATGAGTAAGTTCCTTGCAATAGTTGGCGAATCAATTTTGCATGTTTTCCTCAATGTTTCCAGTGCAGTTGTACAGCGGAACTTGTAGTTTCACTTTATTATTGATGAGGGCATTTTGAATAATTAAAAAAACAACACACCCTGTAAAGTTGGAGTAGTGCAGACAGTAAAAGGAACCATCTTTTCTCTTAGCTTATGATCAGAGGCACTTCATGGAATAGACGTTATATGAATCAGAAAACAGAATTTTTGATCGGTATGACTGGGAGGCCCACTTCAATCATTACTTAATTGAGTTATCTTTGGGAGAAGAAAAGGCTAAGGAGGAAACCCTACACATCTTAGAGTCTCTAAGATGGTTGGATAGCACCTTGTACACCTCCTTCCAGCAACTCCTGCAGCCAAGCTGGTCCCAAACGTGTTGCTCCACTTTCCTTTTGACATCACCAAAACAGAGAGGAGGGTCCAGTTATCTGGGCAGCTCAGGACCTCCATATACACTGCCCAGGCTTGCGCCTCAAAAGGTCCCTTGGAGGCTGCTTATACAGCAATGTGAATTTACCCCCAGAGGTGCACTCCATTCTCTCTCAAAACAGACGAATCTCAACAAGACATGTGAGGGGGGTGTCAGAGATAAGCACACTTGCATCTGTGTATAACCCAGGTTCTAAAATGTGTTGGGAGCCTCGAAAGATCAAAAAGCATTCCTGCTTCAGTCTGTTGCCTTCTATATGATCGAAGCAGGCAAAAAGGTCCTCATCTTCACTGCCTTCTCCTATGCTTACTGTCACCTTATGCTGTTGTTTAGTCATTTAGTCGTGTCCGGCTCTTCGTGACCCCATGGACCAGAGCACGCCAGGCACTTCTGTCTTCCACTGTCTCCCGCAGTTTGGTCAAACTCATGCTGGTAGCTTCGAGAACACTATCCAACCATCTCGTCCTCTGTCGTCCCCTTCTCCTTGTGCCCTCCATCTTTCCCAACATCAGGGTCTTTTCCAGGGAGTCCTCTTCTCATGAGGTGGCCAAAGTATTGGAGCCTCAGCTTCACGATATAGCAGCACCTAAACAGGACTGGATTGCCTTAGAGATGTGTGAACTTCCTCAATGACTGTGGGAAAGTACTGGATTGATATGAGACTACCCTGTACATCGCTGCTTAATGCACATTACATTGAACAGTGCGGGTTCAAGCTATAAAGAATCAGGTCCCTTGAGGAATTGGATTTTTGTAGATTCCAGTGCCAATTAACTGATTCAAACCTCCTGGATTAACATGTGGATCATATTTCAGAAAGTGAGAGTCTGGACACAAAAGTTGTTGAGGTTTATTTGGGGGGAGGGGTGAAGATTTTCCAGATTTCTGGGACATATCAGCGATTTCTGCCCACACGTATGGCAACCTTACATTTCCCATTGGTGCAACTCAATATCTCAAAATAAAGTTCTAGACTAGTGTACTTTGAAGGGTGTGTGTGTGTGTGTGTGTGTGTGTGTAAATTCAGACATGGGCCTTCTCAGTAGTGAAACCCACCCTGTGAAACACTTCCATCAAATGTAAAAGAGATAAACAATTATGTGATTTTCCATAGACATCTGAAGGTAGCTCTGTATCAGGAAGATTTTAATGTCTGATGTTTCATTGTGTTCCATTATATTCTGTTGAAAGCCTCCCAAAGTGGCTGGGAGAACCCAGTCAGATGGGTGTGTAACAAGTAAATCATCATCATCATCATCATCATCATCATCATCATCACTGATTCATGTCGCTATTTGGAAAAAATAAGTTATGAATGAACACGTACAAAAGTGATGCATACCACACACTCATTTGTCTATCCTTAGTACAGAAGCTTCTCCCACTTAGCTATTCATCCATGTTAAAGAAACCACAGCAAATGGCTTACCATGTATTGTCTGCACACTTTGACAAGCCACACTTGAGTTAATGGCTTTCTCTGTTGGCCATTGGCATAAAACATAGGGGGGATGGGGTAGTGTGTTTGCCTAAAACTTATTTGTAAATGATATCAATAATATCTGGATACCAAGTTCTCCAGTTTCAATGGTGCAAGGTCGGACACGGGTAGCGCTGTGGTCTAAACCACCGGGCCTCTTGGGCTTGCTGATCGGAAGGTCAGTGGTTTGAATCTGCATGACGGGGTGAGCTCCTGTTGCTCTGTCCCAGCTTCTGCCAACCTAGCAGTTCGAAAGCACACCAGTGCAAGTAGATATATAGGGACCACTGTGACGGGAAGGTAAACAGCATTTTTGTGCGCTCTGCTTTCCATCATGGTGTTCCGTTGTGCCAGAAGCAGTTTAGTCACGCTGACCACATGACCCGGAAAGCTGTCTGTGGACAAAAGCCGGCTCCCCTGGCCTGAAGTGAGATGTGTGCTGCACCCCATAGTCACCTTTGAATGGACTTTACTGTCCAGGGGTCCTTTACCCTTTTTAATTTTATTAAGGTTAACACTAGGATGGAGAAGAGGTGGCAAAAAGACCACAATCTGTGCATTCACTGAGACTGATAAATGTGGACACCTCAAGAGCTTAACAAAATGTACAAACTTCAAGTCAAATTTTCCAGACACTAGAATTCAAACAAACCACTGCTGGTTCTCAGGTGCAGTTCAAATGTAAAACAGGACCCTGGGGATACCTCTGTGGTTCATGTTGAACATCTTTACTTGCACTTTTGGAGACTCTGTCTGTGCTAAGAATACCAGGGATTTTTCGTACTATCCATCTTGCAACATTTCAAGCTGCGATTGTTTGACATTTTAGTATGGGTGCTTTCCGCAGCTGCATCCTAGGTCTAGGACTAGGTATACATAGATGAACGGATCTGTCAATTTCAATTTCTATCAGTTTTTCATCTTTCCAGTGTTCAGTAAGCCCCATTTCTGCATTAGTTTGGAAGATTATTTTTTTAAAAAAAGAGGTCCACAGAAAAAAATATACACATTTTTTTCTGATGCAAAGATTTATAATGCATTTTGCCCAATATACACATTTTTTTGCAAGAAATGTGTCCTAATATAATGCATTTTGTGCATTATTTGCACTTCCCCCTAAAATACACATATTGGGGTGGGGGGCTGGACAACTGAAGCCCACAAAAACAGAGAAGTGTGAATTTTGAAGGATAGCTGCATTTCAGATCACATATCAGCTTGGGAATGGCGATTTGCTCTGATTCAGCACTAAACAATGGATTTTCCTGGGGAAAGCAGTGGAACAATGAGAAAACTGCTTGGATCTGTGCTTAGAAAGCACAGGACAAGTGGAAAACTGCTTGGAACAGTGCTTTCTAGATATGGAACAAGTAGAAGTCTGGAAAAGCCCAGAACCAGTGTGACCTGGGGAGAGGGGGTGTGGTTGGGGGAAGTAAGGCTTTTGACACTGTAAATCGTAATGCCCTGTGGACTGGTCTTCTGAAAATTGGCTGCCCAGATAAATTTGTAAACATCATTCGGCTCCTCCATGATAATATGACAGCAACAATCACAAATAACAATGGCTCTCAAGGTGAACCATTCACAGTGGCATCAGATGTTAAACAGGGTTGTGTTATTGCCCCAACTCTATAATAAATTATTAAATTATAAATTATTATTATTCATTATTTTCATTGCCATGATCCTACACTTTGTCTAAGGGAAACTCCCCACTGGAGTAGAAATCATATATTGAATAGATGGAAATCTCTTCAATCTGAGCAGGCTGAAAGCAAAGAGTAAGGTTACCGTAACTTCTGTCATAGAGCTTCAGTATGCTGATGACAATGTAGTGTGTGCACACTCAGAGGATGACCTCCAAACCATCCTAAAAATCTTCGCAGAGGCTTAGAAAAAGCTTGGCCTGTCACTCAATATCCAAAAAACCAAAGTGCTGCACCAACAAGTACAAAATAACCCCTCTGCAGTGCCACAAATCCAACTCAATGGTGTAATGTTGGAAAATGTTGATCACTTCTCCTACTTAGGCAGTTATCTTTCCACAAGGGCCAACATCCAGCATTGCCTGAGCTCTGTGAGTGTGGCTTTCTCCTGATTGAAGTGCAGAGTGTTTGAGGACCAGGCCATTCACAGGGAAAACAAAATGCTTGTTTACAAAGCTATTGTACTACCAACCTTACCGTATGCTTGTGAAACATGGACCACTTATAAATGCCATCTCCAACTCCTCAAAAGATTCCATCAACTGTGCCGAATGAAAGTGAGAGGGGTTGCTGAAGTATGAATTCTGCCCTTTAATTTCAGATACATGAATAACAATCTGAAGATTGCACTTGTGTAGCTTTGAACCCCTGATCTCTCTGACACCCCACTAGCTCAGGCACTGAGTGTGTGGCAGGTTATGCTACTGACCTATAAGAGCTGCACTGTGTTTGCCTCGTGTTTTGTCCTTTCTCATCCAGATATATGTGACTCAGTGGCAAAGAAATCCTCACACATCTCTCATTTTGATTCCCTCCCTCTCTCTCTCTTTTTTCCCCCTTTCTTTTCCTTCTCCTCCTGCGATGAGGCTACATTTTAATATTTTAATGTTCCATTATTTTAATGTTGTATTTTATTTTTGTTTTTAAGTTGTAATCATTCATCTTGTTTTTATTATTGCTTGTAAGCCGCTCTGAGCCCGGCCTTGGCTGGGGAGGGCGGGGTATAAATAAAAAAATTATTATTATTATTATTATTATTATTATTATTATTATTATTATTATTATTATTATTTTGTGTCAAAAGATTCTTAAATAATGGCCACATGGAGAAGCATATAGAACAAAGTTATAAAGGCAAGAAATACCAATCATTATTCAGTATCCTCCATATACCCACAATCCAGATTACTGGCATTTCAAAGTGTTGCAAATGTATTCTGAGAATATTTTTCTTGCTCTTAAATATTTATTGCAAAAGGGATTCAACACACTTCAAGTATGTGATTATATTCTTTACTCCTTGTTGTCTCATCTCTTCAAGGTTTTCAGAATTTTTGCAGCAGCAATCTCACCCAGTATGCTGCGAATCGTCAGCAAAACGACCGTTTCATTCCCAATTCCTGAATGGCCCCTTCAGCAGCTTCATGTAGATGTTAAACAGCAGCAGCCCGAATAGCATGGTTGGTTAGAGTGTGATGCTAATAACACCAAGGTTGCAGGTTCTATCCCTGTATGGGACAGCTGCAAAGCCCTGCATTATCAGGGTATCTTCCAACTCAACAATTCTATGATTCTATGGGGGACAACATGAGATCCCTTGGGATGCCAAATTAGAAGAGTACAGAATTAAACTTAGTATATCCACTTATCACACAATTACCTGTTTGAAATTTGAACAACAGTTTTCCCCCACCTGATACTCAAACCTTTACTGATTGACATGGGGAATTTAAAAGATGAAATGTACATTTCAATATATCTGAGGCAAGAATTCTCTAAAATTACACCCTGTTCCATTTATATAACATAAGGCTCTACAGATAATATATTTGTGCCTGCTCAGAAGTATGCATCATTGAATTCAATGGGTCTTACTTCGGGTAAATGTATATATTGTTATGAGTTTGTGGGTGCTAGGCAAAAGGGGGGAGGTAAAGGATCCTGGACGGTTAAATCCAGTCAAAGGAGACTATGGGGTGCAGCACTCATCTCTCTTCACGTTGAGGGAGCTGTTGTTTGTCCACAGACAGCTTTTTGGGTCATGTAGCCAGCATGACTAAACCCCTTCTGGAGCACGGAGGACTATGATGAGTGCCCGAGTGCACAGAAACACTATTGACCTTCCCGCCGCAGTGGTACTTATTTATCTACTTGCACTGGCATGCTTTTGAACTGCTAGGTTGGCAAGAGCTGGGACAGAGCAACGGGAGCTCACCCAGGGATTCAAACCACCAATCTTCTGCTCAGCAAGCCCAAGAAGCTCAGTGGTTTAGACCACAGTGCCACCCATGTCCCAGGGTGCTGGACACCTGGGTCCAGTAGCTGTTACAATTTAAGCAATGCTTGGAGTGTTACAACTGGGTTGAGAGACTAGTGTGGGTTAAGCCAGACCATGTGTATTAGGCTGTGTAATACACACTTCTAAATCTCCTGGAATCAGCATATGTGACGAGCCAATTGAAGAATGCTAAGCTTCCTGTGTCCAAGAAATAGCCTGGGATGATGAGCCATCAGGAAAGCCAAAAGATCAAATGAACTCTGTGTGTGATGGCAAATGGATGGGGACTCTTCCTCCTCCAGGTTTGAGATAGTGAGAAGAACATAAGCCAGAGTTTAGGGAAGCAAGGAGAGCCAGAAGATGAAGGAGAAACGGCAGTCAGGAAAGGCAAATTCATGGCTGATGTCTGCCTGAATCCAGGGGTGAATCAATGAAGGAAGGAAGACCCTACTGAAGCGCTAATGCTGTGAACCCTTCAGTCATAGGCTCAAGTTGTATATGTGTCTAAAGAAAGCATATGCCATATAGACACCACAGTCTCTGCTAACATGGACCCTGGGTGACCCTGGGTGAACATGCCTGGAACCCCTGGGATCTTGCACTGCTCAGAGATTGGTGTGGCATGCAACAATATGTATGGGGTTACAGTGAAAAGTCTAGTTGAGAATGCAGTTGTGTCACCAAGGGGAATCAAATGAGCGCTGGTTGCCTTAGAGACACAGTGAATTTTAGCTACAAGTGTGTGTCGGGGAGAGAAAGTAAGACCTTACAACAATGAGCTAAAAGGAAATGTTACTTTAATTAAGTGTTTGGGGACAGCTGAGTCAATTGCAAAATCTCATACATGGCAGTAGAAGCAGAAGCGTGATCATTGCCTTAAAAGCACATATTAATACACTGTTGTGAGACCAAGATTGCTGACAATATTAAGAATTGTCAGTTGCGATTAATTGCTAGATTTATTCTCAATTACAATTCTTGAATATATCGGATGAATGGTCAGTGGCTCTAGACATGTAAAAAGAAAGAAGCTAGTATTGGATTAAACATTTAAATGGTGAGTCTTTTTATCATGTAGTGAACAATCAGAATAAAAAAAAAAGCTTTAATAATCTACTGCAAGAGATTTGAATTTAGATTACCACAATTTTTCAGGCATCATGGTCTTAAAAGGAGGATTATATCGAAACTTTTTGCCTATGCCTTTCATTATTTTCTATACCTCGCTTGAACTAGCAACTATCACTTTCCTGGGGCTTATTTCCATTCTCAACATTTTTATAGCTCACACCTCAACTCGCAGTGCCTGCATTGCAATCCAAGGGTGCGACTGATTAAAGTAGAAGCTGAAATATGCAATAATTATATGCTTCAGTTTTGTCACTCATTTATTTACATATAATTTTCTTATGAGACTGAATGCATCCTGCTAGACTTCAGCTCCTACCTGAGCAGAGTGCAGCTGTATCTGGTAGCTTATTGACATTTCAGGAGTAGCCGATCAGGTGCCTTCTTGGTGATGCTGAATTCCAACTCCTATCAGCCCCAGACAAAATGGCTAGTGGTCAAATATGGTGGATGCTGTAGTCCAATCACTGTACTATGTAAACATTCCATTCCTCCTGTTTCCCACCCATCTCCCTTTGATGAGTATCCTATTTCCTTTTTGTTTTATAAAAAAGAAACTATTTACACAAAAGATAAACACAAACAGGAACAAAAAACAGAAAAATGCAAAAAATAAATCAGAAATGACAAAGGGGCTTGGTATCCATTATCTTAATTGGTTCTTGTTGTAAATATCTCATCTCCCATATTATTTGCTAAAGGAACAGCTAGATTCTCAGATTTTGTATGTATGCCTAAGGATGCTGTTGTTTAGTTGTGTCCAACTCTTCATGACCCCATGGAGATCATGCCAGGCACTCCTGTCTTCCACTGCCTCCCGCAGCTTGATCAAACTCATGTTGGTAGCTTCAAGAACACTGTCCCACCATCTCATCCTCCGTTGTCCCCTTCTCCTTGTCCCCTCAAACTTTCCCAACATCAGGGAGTCTCCTCTTCTCATGAGGTGGCCAAAGTATTGGAGCCTTAGCTTCAGGATCTGTCCTTACAGTGAGCACTCAGGGCTGATTTCCTTAAGAATGGATAGGTTTGATCTTCTTGCAGTCCATGGTAAGGTTACCAGATTCCCCCCCCCCCATGAATCCAGGGTCACTTATTGTTTGCTATGTACATGTGAATGCTGAGAAAGCTGTAAATCCGGGGACTGTCCTCGGGAAACGGGGACATCTGGTAACCTTAGCCATGGGACTCTCAAGAGTCTCCTCCAGCACCATAACTCAAAAGTATCAATTCTTTGGCAATCAGCCTTCTTTATGGTCCAGCTCTCACTTCCATACATCACTACTGGGAAAACCATAGTTTTAACTATACAGCCCTATGTCGGCAAGGTGATGTCTCTGCTTTTTAAGATGCTGTCTAGGTTTGTCATTGCTTTTCTCCCAAGAAGCAGGCGTCTTCTAATTTCATGACTGCTGTCACCATCTGCAGTGATCATGGAGCCCAAGAAAGTAAAATCTCTCACTGTCTCCATTTCTTCTCCTTCTATTTGCTAGGAGGTGATGTATGAAAATGTAATGTTAGACAGATTACAAACATGGTTAATTAACCCATTTGATCAGAGGTGTAGCTGCTGTAGTTGATGCAACCCAATTGCCCTTTCACAGTCCATTTCTATGCCTGCCTATTCACATATAAGCATCTTGGAGTTCCGTGGGCCTTCATTCCCAAGTAAAGGTGCTAAACACCCCTGGAAGAACTTGAAAAATAGCACAGGAGGGTGTAAATAGAATGCATGGTTTTGGACCAATTTGTTGCATTAACTATATCCAAAAGCTGTTAATGATTTGTAAGATGCTTCTGTTGGAGAAAATAATAACTTTGTAAAACTGCATAATTCTGATGATTCCATTTTCTTTTCAGCCTATGTCCTAGTTAAATTGAAAAGGCCTGTGCCTGACTACTTTTCACAGAACAGAACTAGCTACTTTTAGGTCCTGTACGCAGTGAATATCCAGTCTAGAACGAAAAGAATAAACTGTTAGAATCTATTGAGGCCACTGTATGCATAAAGAGAGAATCGGCTAGGCATGGCAATTGTGATTAATCTACAATTGTTTTGTAGACAGATGGAAGGGGATATTGGGAGACATTTAATGAATAGGAAAATTAGTCAAAGAAAGTCAAAGACAGACACTGAAAAATATAATCACGTGATGTGGGCTAATCTGAAGAGCCAAATGATTTTGATTGATAAAGGATGATGACTTTGGGTTGCATCTATTAAGTTTGCAGTGATCCTTTGATTGGTAAATAGAAATCTGGGAGTATATGAAAAAACATTGCTTTGGATGTGATTGTTTGCAGCCTCCTCATTTTGGAGGCTATCCCTCCATTTGCATTTCAATAAAGGTCTATCTTTTCCCCTTGGAGCTTGCATCCTTTCCTTTTGGGTTTCTGGGAGGAATACCTCCAGTCTAGGAACCCCTTTTCAAATTTCTCCTACACTCCAACCCTACGTGAGTTAGGTGATTTCTCTTCCATGAGAGGTGGTTGACTCTGCTTCCTTGGAGGTTTTTAAGCAGAGGTTGGATGGCCTTCTATCATGGATGCTTTAGTTGAGATTCCTGCATTGTAGGGGGTTGGACTAGGTGACTCTTGTGGTCTCTTCCAACTCTACAATTCTGTGATTCTTACAGTGTGCAGATTCTACCTAGCACATACTGTACACCCACACCTGTTACTGAGACCTAGTTTACTCCTGGATTTGCTCTAAACATTACTGTTCTACCAAGGTTCATGGTGAACATGCTTGTTTGTTCTTCTCTCTAGCTTCTGTTTTTACAATGAGCCAGTTTGAAAGCTGTGCATTATGATGCTGAACTGTTTTAAATTTTATATTCATACATACAAAAGCTTGAACTGTGTTGATCCTTGAATTTCATTAAAGATGTGACTAATGATCACCCCTGTGAAAAAATATTGCTCATCTTATCAAACAATGTTTAGCCCCTCTTGAATTTTCTTTGTGATTTTGCCAGTGGAGGACCTCTCTTATAATGTTGCTTTTATTTGTCCAATGTAGTTTATGGTACCATAAATGTAGCTACCATAAACTACCATAAATGTAGTCCAAAACTACCATAAATGTAGATCCCTTCATGGATCACTGCCTTGGCGTGGCGAAGGGGCTTGAAGAACTCAGAGAAGCTATGAACTATGCCGAGCAGGGCACCCAAGATGAACAGGTCATAGTGGAGAGTTTTGACCAAACATGATCCACCTGGAGGAGGAACCGGCAAGCCACTCCAGTATCCCTGCCAAGAAAACTCCATGGACAAAGACAACAGGCATATAAAAGATATGACGCTGGAAGATGAGCCCCTCAGGTCGGAAGGCGTCCAACATGCTACTGGGGAAGAGCGGAGGGCAAGTACAAGTAGATCCAGAGCTGATGAAGCGGCTGGGCCAAAGCCGAAAGGACGCTCAGTTGCGGATATGCCTGGAAGCGAAAGGAAAGTCCAATGCTGTAAAGAAAAATATTGCATAGGAACCTGGAATGTAAGAACCATGAACCTGGGTAAGTTGGAGGTGGTCAAAAATGAGATGGCAAGAATAAATATTGACATCCTGGGCATCAGTGAACTAAAATGGACAGGAATGGGTGAATTCAGTTCGGATGACCATCATATCTACTACTGTGGGCAAGAAACCCGTAAAAGAAATGGAGTGGCCCTCATAGTCAACAAAAGAGTGGCGAAAGCTGTACTGGGATGCAATCTCAAAAATGATAGAATGATCTCGATACGAATCCAAGGCAGACCTTTTAACATCACAGTAATCCAAGTTTATGCACCAACTACTTGTGCTGAAGAAACTGAAATTGACCAATTCTATGAAGACTTACAAGACCTTATAGAAGTGACACCAAAGAAGGATGTTCTTCTCATTATAGGGGATTGGAATGCTAAAGTAGGGAGTCAAGAGATAAAAGGAACAACTGGCAAGTTTGGCCTTGGAGATCAAAACGAAGCAGGGCAAAGGCTAATAGAGTTCTGTCAAGAGAACAAGCTGGTCATCACAAACACGCTTTTCCAACAACACAAGAGACGACTCTACACATGGACATCACCAGATGGGCAGCATCGAAATCAGATTGATTATATTCTCTGCAGCCAAAGATGGAGAAGCTCTATACAGTCAGCAAAAACAAGACCTGGAGCTGACTGTGGCTCAGATCATCAGCTTCTTATAGCAAAATTCAAGCTTAAACTGAAGAAAGTAGGAAAAACCACTGGGCCGGTAAGATACAATCTAAGTCAAATCCCTTATGAATACACAGTGGAAGTGAGGAACAGGTTGAAGGATTTAGATTTGGTGGACAGAATGCCTGAAGAACTATGGATGGAGGCTCGTAACATTATACAGGAGGCAGCAACGAAAACCATCCCAGTGAAAAGGAAATGCAAGAAAGCAAAGTGGCTGTCCAATGAGGCCTTACAAATAGCGGGGGAGAGAAGGCAAGCAAAATGCGAGGGAGATGGTGAAAGATACAGGAAATTGAATGCAGATTTCCAAAGAATAGCAAGGAGAGACAAGAAGACCTTCTTAAACGAGCAATGCAAAGAAATGGAGGAAAGCAATAGAATGGGAAGAACCAGAGATCTGTTCAATAAAATTGGAGATATGAAAGGAACATTTCGTACAAAGATTTCCATAATAAAGGACAAAAGTGGAAAGGACCTAACAGAAGCAGAAGACATCAAGAAGAGGTGGCAAGAATACACAGAGGAATTATACCAGAAAGAAATGGATGTCTCGTATACCCCAGGTAGTGTGGTTGCTGACCTTGAGCCAGACATCCTGGAAAGTGAAGTCAAATGGGCCTTAGAAAGCACTGCAAATAACAAGGCCAGTGGAAGTGATGGTATTCCAGCTGAACTATTTAAAATTTTAAAAGATGATGCTGTTAAGGTGCTACACTCAATATGCCAGCAAGTTTGGAAAACTCAGCAGTGGCCAGAAGATTGGAGAAGATCAGTCTACATCCCAATCCCAAAGAAGGGCAGTGCCAAAGAATGTTCCAACTACCGCACAATTGCACTCATTTCACATGCTAGCAAGGTTATGCTTAGAATTCTACGAGGAAGGCTCAAGTAGTATGTGGACCGAGAACTCCCAGAAGTGCAAGCTGGATTTAGAAGAGGCAGAGGAACCAGAGACCAAATTGCAAACATGCGCTGGATTATGGAGAAAGCTAGAGAGTTCCAGAAAGACATCTACTTCTGCTTCATTGACTATGCAAAAGCCTTTGACTGTATCGACCACGGCAAACTATGGCAAGTTCTTAAAGAAATGGGAGTGCCAGATCACCTCATCTGTCTCCTGAGAAATCTCTATGTGGGACAAGAAGCTACAGTTAGAACTGGATATGGAACAACTGATTGGTTCAAAATTGGGAAAGGAGTACGACAAGGCTGTATTTTGTCTCCCTGCTTATTTAACTTATATGCAGAATTCATCATGCAAAAGGCTGGGCCGGATGAATCCCTAGCCGGAATTAAGATTGCCGGAAGAAATATCAACAACCTCAGATATGCAGATGACACAACCTTGATGGCAGAAAGTGAGGAGGAAATAAAGAACCTTTTAATGAGGGTGAAAGAGGAGAGCGCAAAATATGGTCTGAAGCTCAACATCAAAAAAATGAAGATCATGGCCACTGGTCCCATCACCTCCTGGCAAATAGAAGGGGAAGAAATGGAGGTAGTGAGAGATTTTACTTTCTTGGGCTCAATGATCACTGCAGATGGTGACAGCAGCCACAAAATTAAAAGACGCCTGCTTCTTGGGAGAAGGGCAATGACAGGCCTAGACAGCATCTTGAGAAGTAGAGACATCACCTTGCCAACAAAGGTTCGTATAGTTGAAGCTATGGTTTTCCCAGTAGTGATGTATGGAAGTGAGAGCTGGACCATAAAGAAGACTGATCGCCGAAGAATTGATGCTTTTGAATTATGGTGCTGGAGGAGACTCTTGAGAGTCCCATGGACTGCAAGAAGATCAAACCTCTCCATACTGAAGGAAATCAACCCTGAGTGCTCACTGGAAGGACAGATTGTGAAGCTGAGGCTCCAGTACTTTGGCCACCTCATGAGAAGAGAAGACTCCCTGGAGAAGACCCTGATGTTGGGAAAGATGGAGGGCACAAGGAGAAGGGGACGGCAGAGGACGAGATGGTTGGATAGTGTTTTCGAGGTTACCAGCATGAGTTTGACCAAACTGCGGGAGGCAGTGGAGGACAGAGGTGCCTGGCGTTCTCTGGTCCATGGGGTCACGAAGAGTCGGACACGACTAAACTACTAAACAACAACAACCATAAATGTCTTGGGACACGGATGGTGCTGTGGGTTAAACCACAGAGCCTAGGACTTGCTGATCAGAAGATCAGCGGTTCGAATCCCTGTGACGGGGTAAGCTCCCATTGCTCGGTCCCTGCTCCTGCCAACCTAGCAGTTCGAAAGCACATCAAAGTGCAAGTAGATAAATAAGTACCGCTCCAGCGGGAAGGTAAATGACATTTCCATGTGCTGCTCTGGTTCACTAGAAGCAGCTTAGTCATGCTGGCCACATGACCCGGAAGCCGTACGCCGGCTTCCTCGGCCAATAAAGCGAGATGAGCGCCGCAACCCCAGAGTCGGTCACGACTGAACCTAATGGTCTTGAGTCCCTTTACCTTTACCATAAATGTCTATATACTAAGAACACAAAAAAACATAAGAAAAGCCCCAATGGATCTGATGAAAGGTTTATCTAATCCAGCATCCTGTTCACAGACTGGCCAACCAGAGGCCTATGAGAAGCCCATGAGCTGGACTCTGATCCCCTGTGTCCCATCCAAACCTGTGATCCTGTTTTTGTAAGGATAGATTGTGTAAAAGGAAGCTTGCCAAACCAGTTCCTTTGTCAAGCTAATGGCTTTAGCTGGCTAGTTAAGTACCATGATTTAACATATCCAGAGAAGTTGTTTTGTTGTCATAGAGGCAAATGGGTGGCCCTTTTCACAGCTGAAAAACAGTAAGCCGGAAGGATTGAGAGAGTTGTGTGTGAAAGTTGGGTTGACACTGGAAACTAGAGATATATAAATGTGTTCCTCTGTGCTAAACTTGGGTGCTATGTCTTAGAGCTTCCCTATAACCCTAAAAGGGATAGGTGTTTGAGTGTTAATTCTCTCGTTCATAGAATTACACAGTTGGAAGGGACCCTGATGTTCATCTGGTCCAACCCCTTGCAATGAAAGAATCTTAACTAAAGCATACATGACAGATGGCCACCTGAAATATACTCAGAGTCGCAAAGTGATTTCATGCTCTTTATTCAGCTCATAGTGGTGAGGAGGAATGAATGAAAGTCCCCTCAAGGTATCTGCTTTATATACATTATTTACACAATGGGCTGCACATGATTGGCTAATTCCGGAATTCTACTGTAAGCCAATCAGGTTGTGGATTCACTTAAATCTGGAGCATGATTGGGTGGTTCCTGCCAACCAATCATACTGCTGCATTGTTCTAGGACCAATCCGACTGCTGCATTCTGAATCCTATTGTTCTAGGACCAATCAGACTGCTGCCTTTTGGATCCTATTGTTCTAGGACCAATCAGACTGCTGCAGTTTGGATCCTATTCGACTCAGTACATAACACCCCTCCCCTCTAAGTTCCAGTCCTGCCCGGGAGGTCGCATTCATAGTCCTCAAGGTACGCTGGCGGCCTACGTGTCCGTTGCGGCCTGTGGTGTTCCCTGGTCCGGTGTTCAGGTTCTGGCTCGTGTTCCAAGGATGCTGGCTGTGATGGGGCTGTTTGGTCTGGCGCAACCGGCTCGCTCAGTCGTGGTTCTGGTTCCGGTGTCCTTTCGGCCTCACGGGTCCTCTCTGTATTTACTGATTCTGCCTCTCCTGCTGCTCTATGGGCCTCACTGCCCCACTGTTCCCTTGGGACTCCTCTGCCCTTTCCTCCTCCTGGGTTTCTCCCGGGAATCGTCGCCGTATCTGGTCGCAGTGGCGGCGCCAGCATTGCCCTCCATCCGTTAGCACCTCGTACGACACAGGGCCAGTGACCCTGGTGACTGTGGCGGGTACCCATGCTGGGCCTGCCCCAAAATTCTTTGCGTACACTGGGTCCTGGGCCTCGAAGGTCCGGGGGTTCCTGCCTTCCCCCACCACTACCTCATCCTGAGCTCTATCGGGGTGAAGGCGGTCCAATCTGATTGCAAGGCGCCGACCCATTAGTAGTTCAGCGGGGCTCCGGCCAGTCGTTGAGCTGGGGGTGCTGTGCTGTGCTAGGAGGAATGTGGCAAGGCGGTACTCCCAATCCCCTTGCGTCATGCGGCGAAGGGTGTCCTTGGTGGTCCGCACCATGCGTTCTGCTTGGCCATTGGTGGCAGGGTGGAATGGCGCCGAACGGATGTGGCGGATGGCGTTCTGCGCTGTGAAGGTTTGGAATTCTCCTGACGTAAATGCAGTCCCGTTGTCTGAGACGAGAGTGTCAGGGAGCCCGTGGGTTGCAAACAGCCTGCGTAGTACCCGGATGGCTGCGGACGTAGAAGTGGACGGTACCAGTGCGACTTCCAGCCATTTGGTGTAGGAGTCCACCACTATGAAGAATGTTTTCCCCTGAAAGGGGCCAGCGAAGTCCACATGCAGGCGTGACCATGGTGCTCGGGCGGACTCCCAGGACTGGACTGGGGCCCTTGGGGGATCTGGGCGGGATTCTTGGCAGGCCTGGCAGTGTTTGACCCAGGCCTCTATCTCTCCGTCGATCCCCGGCCACCACACATAACTCCTGGCAAGGGCCTTCATTCTTACTACCCCTGGGTGTGTCTCATGTGCTGCTGGGCCATCCCCTCCACACCCAGTCCAGGACCCGGGAGATGACCCTATCTTTCTTGGAGTGGTGTGCAACTTCTTGTGCCTGAATGGGGCGGTCGGGAAGCAGCTCCAGGCTCATAACCTCTTGTGCAGGTGCTGGGTCGGGTTGGGGCCTGTTTCCGGTAGTGGTAGCCTGCTGAGGGCGTCCGCATGGCCCATCGCCTTCCCCGGGCGGTGAATCAGCGCATACTGGTAGCTGGCAAGGAAAATTGACCACCTGAGGACACGAGGAGACAGCACTTGGGGGGTCTGCTTTTCGGGGGCAAACAAGCCAAGCAACGGTTTGTGGTCAGTCACCACGGTGAAGGGCCGCCCGTACAAGAAATCATGGAATTTTTTTACTCCCTTCACAATTGCCAGACCCTCCTTGTCGATTTGTGAGTAGTTCCGCTCGGTTGCGTTGAGTGTCTGGGAAAAGTATGCCACCGGTACCTCTCTCCCATCCGGGAGTTGGTGTCCCAGGACAGCGCCAATGCCATAGGGCGAGGCGTCGCATGCTAGCACCACCGGCAGCCTCTCGTCAAAGTGTGCCAAGACCGAGTTTGAGACAAGCAAGTCCTTGACTGCCTGGAATGCGGCCTCCTGGCGCTGGCCCCACACCCAAGGGGCCCGCTTGTCCAGGAGTCTGTGTAGGGGCTCCGCTACCGCCGCCTTGTGGGGAAGGAAGGAATGGTAAAAGTTCAATAGTCCCAAGAAGGCCTGAAGTTCAGTCTTGCTCTTGGGCGCTGGGGCATCACAAATGGCCCGTACCTTGTCCCCAGTCGGGTGGACCCCTTCTGCGTCCACCATAAATCCCAGAAAGTCCACCTGAGGCACTCCTAGTAGACATTTTTCCCGCTTCACCTTGAGACCCGCTGTCTGGAAACGGTGCAGAACGGTGCGGAGGCGGTCCTCAAACTCCTCTGGTGTGGGCCCGGCAATCAACACATCATCGAAGAAGGGGGTGACGCCAGGAATCCCTTTAAGGAGCGAGTCCATTAGATTCTGGAATATGCCTGGTGCCACGCTGACACCGAATTGCAGCCGCTTTACCCTGAACGCTCCTCTGTGCGTCACAATCGTCTGTGCCTCTGCTGTGGCCTCATCTACTGGCAGCTGTTGATATGCTTGGGCCAAGTCCAGCTTGCCAAAAATTTTCGACCCAGCCAGGGTAGCAAGGACATGGCTGACCACTGGCACTGGGTATGCATGGGCCGTGAGGGCCTTGTTTATAGTACATTTGTAGTCTGCACAGATGCGGACCGAACCATTAGGCTTGACGGGTGTGACGATTGGGGTTTCCCAGGGGGCATTAGGCACCGGCTCCAGCACTCCTTGCTCCACTAGCCGGTCCAATTCCTCGTCTATACGTGGTTTCAGGGCGAACGGGACCCGGCGGGCCTTGAGCCTGACTGGTCGTACTGCGGGGTCAAGCTGTAGAGCAATGGGGGGGCCCGTATACTGTCCCAATTTCCCATCGAAAACCCCTGGAAATTCCTTGCATATAGCGTCCACATCCGCTTGTAAGGTAGTGTGGTTCACTCCGGTGATGGCTAGTCCCAGTGGTCCAAACCATGCCAATCCCAGTAAGCTAATGTAGGGGCCCTTGACCACAAGCAAGTCCAGTTGCCGCGTCCGCCCTCGGTATTGCACCCTGAAGGTCCCCACCCCCATTGTGGGGACCTTACGTTTCTGGAAGTCCCGGAGGGTGAATGGGGCCGGCCTGAGTTTGGGACCCCCAGTAGGACACAGTTTCCTTAAGGTCCTTGCCGAGATTATGGATAGATTTGAACCCGTGTCAAGCTCCATGCAGCATGGGGCCCCCTCTATCCGTACCTCTACATAAATTTTCTCTATGTTGGGGTAGGGCAACTGGTATACCTGGAAGTCCGTGAGCTCCGTCGAGTTGCCTTGGTGCGTTGGGCCCCGGGACCTGGGGCTCTTGGATTGGTCATCTGATGCCTGGCGTCGGGTGGGCCGAGCCCGACACACCCGGGCGATGTGTCCCAATTTTCTGCACTGCCTGCACTCTGCATTGCGGAAACGGCAGGTCCTCCTCTCGTGAGTTTCCCCGCAGCTTGCGCAGTTCCCTCCTTCTCGTCGAGGCAGCTGTGGTATGTGGGCTGCTTGAGTGCGCTGCTGTACTCGGTGCACCTCCTCCCTGTCAGATCCTGAGTCGTCAGTGAGGTCTTCGTGGTGGACCCTCGGTTGGGATGGCAGGCTCGGCCGTGCCTCTTGCGTCGACCTCTTGGCAGCTTCCGTTGCCAGGGCCTCCTCCAGAGCGACCTGGAACGTTAGGTCCTTCTTAGCGTAGAGTCGTTGTTGCAGTTTCTCATCCCTCAGGCCACCGACGAGGCGGTCACGAAGCATGTTCTCCAGCTCTGAGAAGTTGCAGAACCGGGCGGCTTGGCGGAGAGAGGTCACAAACCCAGTTATGGTTTCCCCAGGGGCTTGCCGCTTTGCATAGAAGGCATTTCGACGAGCCACCACTGAGGGTTGCGGCGAAAAGTGCCCCTTCAGCTGTTCCATTATTGTTTTGTATGGAACAGTAGCGACGTCTTCAGGCGCAAGGAGAGCCCGGGCGATTTCAAACGTCTCCTCTCCGCAGACGCTGAAGAATATCGCCCTCTTCTTGGCGTCTTCTTCATCGGTGACCCCTTTGGCTTCTAGGAGGAAAGTGAAACGGGAGGCGTACGCTTCCCAGTCTCCCGTTGCTGGGTTGAACGGCGAGAAGCTGCTGTCGGTTGCCATTCTGAGTTCCTTGTGTCCCGGAGCTGAAGCCTGGATACACGGTGCGAGGCAGCGGTGCGGCAGGTGGCGGTGCTGCGGTGCTGTGTGTGGCAGTCAGCTCAGCGGGATACCATCCTCGTCGCCAGTGAAATATACTCAGAGTCGCAAAGTGATTTCATGCTCTTTATTCAGCTCATAGTGGTGAGGAGGAATGAATGAAAGTCCCCTCAAGGTATCTGCTTTATATACATTATTTACACAATGGGCTGCACATGATTGGCTAATTCCGGAATTCTACTGTAAGCCAATCAGGTTGTGGATTCACTTAAATCTGGAGCATGATTGGGTGGTTCCTGCCAACCAATCATACTGCTGCATTGTTCTAGGACCAATCCGACTGCTGCATTCTGAATCCTATTGTTCTAGGACCAATCAGACTGCTGCCTTTTGGATCCTATTGTTCTAGGACCAATCAGACTGCTGCAGTTTGGATCCTATTCGACTCAGTACATAACACCACCCAACTTCTGCTGAAAACCTTCAAGGGAGAAGAGTCCACTACCGTCCACAAGAGTTTGTTCCACAGCGAAATACTCTGTCAGTTCTTCCTGATGTTTAGTCAGAATCTCATTTCTTGTCACCTGAATCCATTCATTCAGGTCCTACTCTCCAGAACAGGAGAAAACAAGCTTTCTCCACCTCCCATGTGACACCCTTTTAGATATTTGAAGATGACTATCGTACCTGCTCTCCCTTTTCTCATATCCAGGCTAAACATACCCAGCTTCCTCAACCGTCCCTCATAAGGCTTGATTTCCATACCCTTTATCATCTCAGCACACATTCCAGCTTGCAAATGTCCTTCTTAAATTGTGGCACCCAGAACTGGACACAGTACAATGGTACCTCAGGTTACAGATGCTTCAGGTTACAGACACTTCAGGTTACATACTCTGCTAACCCAGAAATAGTACCTCGGGTTAAGAACTTTGCTTCAGGATGAGAACAGAAATTGTGCTCCAGCGACCCGGCAGCAGCGGGAAGCCCCATTAGCTAAAGTGGTACCTCAGGTTAAGAACAGTTTGAGGTTAAGAACGGACCTCCAGAATGAATTAAGTTCTTAACCTGAGGTACCACTGTACTACAATTGTGGTCTCACCAAGACCACAGAATAGAGCAGAACTATTCCGTCCCTTGATCTGGACACTATACTTCCGTTCAGTGCTATTTTTCTAGAAAAAGAGGTGTCCGAACTCACCATGAATGCCTTTCCTGTTCTCTTATAATGGCAAAGGCACCCACCTGAGAGGTGCCAGAACTGAGTCCTGGCTAAAAAACAACAACCCTGCTTCTGTTGATGCAGCCTAGAATAGCATTAGCTATTTTTGTCTGCTGAGACCCCTAGATCATTTTCACATGTACTACTGGCAAGCCAGGTCTTCTCCATTTTATATTTGCATCTCCTTCCAAGCCCCCTAGTGGACGGCTGATACATGCCAGTGTTGAGCCTAGGATTACATGTCCTCCACAAGACACAGATCTACATGGAGAGCCCCCTCCCCCCAGCCACTGAAAAAAGCTCTATGGCCTATGCTGCAAACCTTGACTCCAAGGGTCAGATGCAGGTGGCCTTTATAGGCTGGGGGGCAGAAGGGCATGAAGCCTGCTCCACTCTGGTCTGCTCCCAAGCTGTGCCCACCCAACAAGGCCGGATTGACCTTGGGTGGTGGGAAAGCCCACCTAACCAAACAGCTGGCCAGGGGATTCCCCCAAAGCCCAGTGTTGCTTCCTGAGGGGACAGAGCCTGCTGCAACAGGTGCCACAACAGCAGACCCTGCAAGTGTCCCTATTTTCCAGGGACAGCCCCAAATTTTACAGGAGCCAACCCAGTTTCTGATTTGCTCTCTGAATGTCCCACTTTTTCTTAGGGCATCCATATTTTCATTGGAGAAATGTTGGAGGGTACAGTAGGACATTCCCATTTTCATCAAAGAAATGTTGGAGGGGATGGTGTTATGCCACCCCTGAGCCAAGGAGAAAAGTAACATACAACCTTTAGAAGTCATCTAAAGGCAGCACTGTAAAGGAAAGTTTTTTTAAAAAGTTTAATGTTTTATTATAATATATATATGTGTGTTGGAAGCTTCCTAGAGTGGCTGAGTTGCCCAGTCAGATAGGTGGAGTATAATAATAATAATAATAATAATAATAATAATAATAATAATAATAATAGAAGAAGAAGACGATGTCCCAATTTTCATTGGATAAATTTTGCAGGGTATGCAACAGCCACCCACCCTGAGACTGGGTAAGCAGCTATTATGATTCTGTGTTTAGTGATAGATTTCTCCCCCTTAAAAGGGGATGCACATTTTAAAAAAAAAATGAGGGAAAGAATCAATGGGTGAGAGTGCTTTAAAGAGCTTGTGTAGCAACAGAGGCTGTTTCTGCAGTTTTGTTTTTCCTCTTGGTAATCCTGCTGTGCCAGTTGTTCTAAACCAATGTGCTGCCGCTGTAACAGCAGATCCAGCCTCCATGCCTGACTAGGCTACTTGAGTAATCATGGTATTATATTGTTAAATCTTAATGAGCTGTGTAGGGCCCATGAGGCCTTAAATCAAGGAACCAACAATTCAAAAGGGGGAGCCTGGGAAGGGGGCTTCCATTCTTCCAACGAGCTGTAATTCCACATCCCATCTGTTATCCTCTCGACCACATTGTTTACACTGTATTTACATTTGGGATATATCGTGTTTCTTAGTGCAGTGCTGGTAGATAGGGCGAAAACTAGCCATGGTATGAAGAGCTCTATCTGAGAAAGATAATGAATGCCTCGGGGCTCTCTTGGGATTTGTCGGCCGTAGCAAAATGCTTCAGCCATTTTCAAGCCAGAAATGGTCATTATTTTTTAGAAAAGTGCAATGGGGGACTCGCTCATAATTTTCAGTCAGCCTGCTCACACTTAACCCCTTTTGTCAGAACTAACCCTGCCTTAATTCTCGATTCCTCAAGAATCTGGGGCCTCGGTCTGAGACCTTTTGTGATCCTGTGAGAAAATGCACATGAATTAAAAGTTGCCCAGCGCAGCATTAGCTTTGGTACCAACTGATTCAGGAGGTGAGTAGTTATTCCTAGCACATGCAGCGAATCCAAAACAAAAGTGTGAAAAGGGAGAATGTGCTGGATATCTTCTGTAAGGTAGCCACTGCCACAAACAACAGGTAGACAGGTGTGTGTTCCTTACCCTGCAACAACTAAAGCAACAGCAGCAGTATATGTGGCAGAGAGTGTACACTTTCTTTATAAAAAAGTATAATGCACTACATCAAAAGTTTTGATCAGCTGCCAGCATTTGAACTCTGGTAAAGCGTGTTCTCCTTCATGGAGAGCACATGTTGCGGTGGGGGCCACCAGGACACTCCAAAGTTGGGGGCGAGCTAACTGATCGTTGGCCACTGATGCGATTGGGGCTTCCCTTGTTGTTGGGAAGAAGTTAATGCTGCCATTTGTTGATTGACAGCCAGAAATGCTAAAACTCCTTGCACGAGGCTAGGGCTTCCTCTTTTCGCCCGTGCAGCGGATTGCCCGTCCCTCCCTCCCTAGAATAGGGTTGTTCGCTTTGACCTTGCTATGCCTGTCATGGGGTCGTCTGCTTTGGAGCGGGGGCCTGGTAGGAATTTTGTCCATCTGGCTGATTGGCTGGGGCCATTTGGTTTTTGCCTACTGCGTAGCAAATTGTCACAACTTGTAAGGTTGCGGTTAGGCATTGGTTTATGGTTTGGTTGGTTGAGGGGCATGGATTGGCTGTGCCTGCCCCTCTAATGCTGCTGCTGCAAGGGATTCCGTTAAAGGAATTGGGGGCTAACTATTGCTTGTCCACTCTGTCACGGGGGCTCGGGCCATAGCAATGAGCTCCTGGTTGCATTTGGGGTGAGGGCAGGTTCCCTCCTCCGTGTAACCCCCAAGTGTATTCCCCCATTCTGACTTTCGCATCGTGCGGAATGTCAGTCTGTCCCCCATGGTGGGGGCAGATAGTCGCAACCAATGCCTGGTTGCATTTGGGGTGAGGGCAGGTTCCCTGCTCCGCGTAACCCCCAAGTGTATTCCCCCATTCTGACTTTCGCATTGTGGTGGGGGCAGATAGTCACAACCAATGCCTAAGCAACCACTCACAAATTTGTATTTTAATAAAGTTGTGGCCAAAATTATGCCAAAAACCTTAAACAAAAATTCTGTGTGATGTGTGAGTTATTGGGGTGGACCTGGGGACCTCGACACGCAATGTTTACACCAGGGGTCAGCAAACTTTTTCAGCAGGGGGACAGTCCACTGTCCCTCAGACCTTGTGGGGGGGGCAGAATTTTTTTTTTGCGGGGGGGAATGAACAAATTCCTATGCCCCACAAATAACCCAGAGATACATTTGAAATAAAAGGACACATTCTACTCATGTAAAAACACGCTGATTCCCAGACCGTCAGTGGGCCAGATTTAGAAGGCGATTAGTTTGCCTACTCATGGTTTACATGAAGGGCACAACTCTCTCTCTCTCTTAAGGGCTCAGTTTTAAAAGCATAACTAAACCAGAAATGAGTGAACCAACAACACAATGATATTGTGTTTTTGAAGTGCTTTACATACATTAGCTCAGTAACCCTTAAAACCACACTGTAAAGCCAGTGGACCATAACCAGCCCCCCCCCCCCCAGTTTTTTGTAGTTCCAAAGACCCACCCACAATTTACAATTTTTTACCTGTAGCCCCTGAAGTATTGACCATGTGTCTCTGTGCCTCTCAAACTGAAGGATTAGCCTTTAGAATACGTCACTTTAGGTACATAGAATCATAGAATTGTCAGGTTGGAAGGCACTTTGAGAATCATCTAGTTCAATTTCTTCATTGCAGGAACATGCAACATACAGGGATCAAACCTGCAACCTTGGCATTATCAGGACCACACTCTTGCCAGACCACACTGAGCTGTCCATCAGCAACCCTGGGGCATGCAGTTTACAGGGTGTAATGTCCATACTAAGGATGTAAGTATTCTCGGGTCCCTGACATTTGAGGTGCTACCATATCAGTGTCGTAAGCACTGGGAGGAAAATGAGGGAGAGACCAAGAGGTCTACCTCTCAGCAGAAGAAGTAGATGAGGAAGCTGGGAGAGTGAGAGGCATTCTTCTATGGCATGAATGACAATCTGAGTTGGAGAAGATCTGTTTGAGAATAGATGCGCAGTTGGGAATACAGGCATGTTCAAAAGTTCACAATTTTAACTGGGGTACAGTGGTACCTTGGGTTACATACGCTTCAGGTCACAGACTCCGCTAACCCAGAAATAGTGCTTCAGGTTAAGAACTTTGCTTCAGGATGAGTACAGAAATCGTGCTCCGGCGGTGCGGCGGCAGCAGTAGGCCCCATTAGCTAAAGTGGTGCTTCAGGTTAAGAACAGTTTCAGTTTAAGTACGGACCTCCGGAACGAATTAAGTACTTAACCCGAGGTACCACTGTATTTCTGAATTTCAGATACATCATTCCTTTGAAACACAGCCATGTGAGAAGTGCTGCTCTTTCCTTCTGGGTAGCCAAATTTCTGTCTGCCACACCCTCTTTGTTTCTTCCTCTCCTTATAGAATCTAAGCCCACAGCTCTTTGACTCATATAAACAAAGACTGATTGTCCATGGGAGTGATGTTGTAATATCAACAATGATTAAGAGATCCCTTTCAATCCCTGCCGTATCATAATTAAAACTAAACCTTTTTCTTTATTTCTTTTTTTGCATGAGTAATACAGGGGAGGTAATCCCCTGGAACCTGAGTCCAGATTGCAAAGCAGTTTGTTTTGAGGTTTAATTTTCTTTTTATTTAACCTTTCAGAAATTCATAGAATGGTGTACCGTTGAAATGTGAGTAAAAGTTGCCACAAAGGTCTCAGTTTCAAGAATGTACCTGACCTTAAAAATTAGATTGTAGGAATCAGGAAATGTCCTTTGATTCCTTTAAGAAAATAACAATTTCTCTCCTGGGCAGGACCATCTGTAACTTTCAAACAATAGTTGATATCACTGAGCAGTAAGCATCTCCTCTGCCACTGTGATTTAATGAAAGATAAAATGGATATCTGTGATAAAAGGCTGTCACAGAAGATGACACCAATGTCAGAAAGAAAAGGGAGAGTGCTGGGTATTTGAGTATTGTTTTTCAACTACTTTTGTTGGAATTAACTTTTTTAAAAATAAAATAATAATAAACCAAAAGCCATCTCTATAGAAACCTTTGAATAGCAGCATTGATGGTTTATAGATTAACAATAAAGCAAGTCACTTTCTCTTAGACCATTTCTCTATATAACCTAGTTTCTGAATAAATGTATAGAATTTTTTAAAAAATAAAATATTTAAAATAATATAAGCACTTGTCTGCACAATGCAATAAGTGCACTAATTAAAATAATCAAAACTGTGAGCCATTATTACAGGCCTAAAATGGACAATTTAATGGACTGGATTTTATGCAGTTTCTAATGAAAGTTGACCTCTTTGGTTAATCAGAATTTAGGGTAATTCAGCACTGCCTGAGTACTGCATAAGACTGCAGTTAACGCTGGGATGGAAGGGGTGGGGGAAGCAATAAAAAAATTATGCATTCTTCACCCTCATAAAGCACTATCATACACATTTATCCAGGTCAGTTATGTAATACAACTTGCTGTGTTAAAAAAAAAGGAAAGCATTTCTTCAAGAAGATATGAGACTGCAAATATTGCCTTATATTATCATGATTACTATACAGCATAAGTGCTGGGACCCATCGGTTCCTGATTCACAACAGTCTATCCACTTAATCTTCAACAAAAGGCTCATTCTCATGTTGCCATTCTCTGGACTAGTACTTGTGGAGGGGGCAAATGAAGAAGGGCCTCAGATGATGATTGCAGGGTCTAGGTTGGCTTATATGGGGAGAGGCTTTCCATGAGGTGTTGCTGTCCTAAGCCACTGAAGGCTTTATAGGTCAATGCCAGCACTTTGAATTGGGCTGGAAACTAATTGAGAACCTGTGCAGTGTAATATGCTCAAACCATCTTGTCCTGATGAGCAACCTGGCTGCCAAATTCAACAGCAAACATTCTTCAGAGGCAGCCCTACATATAATATGTTGCAGTAATCTAACCCAGAAACTACCAGATCATACATAACAGTACAGTGGTACCTTGGTTCTCAAACTTAATCCGTTCCAGAAGTCTATTCCAAAACCAAAGCGTTCCAAAACCAAGGTGCGCTTTCCCATAGAAAGTAACGCAAAATGGATTAATCCATTCCAGACTTTTAAAAACTACCCCTAAAACAGCGATTTAACATGAATTTTACAATCCAACGAGACCATTGCTCCATAAAATGAAAGCAATAAACAATGTATTGCAGTCACACAAGCAACGGGTTCCACACAGTCACACACACACACAAAAAGAGCCGCGAAAAGAAAAACACAAAATAAATAGCAGAAACAGACATACCGCAGCGTAGCACTGAAAATGGAAGTGTGGCACTCAAAATGGGAGTATGGCAATCAAATTGGTAGTATAACATTCAAATTGGAAGTGTAACACTCAAAATGGAGCACAATCAGCTTCCAAAAAAAGTTTGCAGACTGGAACACTTACTTCTGGGTTTGCAATGTTTGGGTTCCAAGTTATTTGAGTACCAAGGCGTATGAGAACCAAGGTACTACTGTAGTTAGACTATCCCTGTCCAGCTGAAGCTGATGGAAGGCACTCAAGGCTGCTCAGGCCACCTGAGCTTCAAGCAACATCAAAGGATACAGAAGTATCCCCAAGCTAAGTACCTGCTCCTTCATAGGGAGTATAACCCCCTCAAGAGCAGGCAAACTCCCATCCATCCAGTCAAAGGTTACCACCCACCAAGAAACTTATCTTCAGTTTGTTCAAGTCCACTACCAACCCAAAGTCAATCCAAAACATTTGGGAGGGAACTTGATTGGCAAAATCTAGTTTATACTAACCCAAATGAACTATGACTGAAGCAGGAAGTCTCGGAAGAGTTTTAGTCAAGAGGTGAATTTTCCTCTTCACAATGATTGTGACTAAGGACTTAGAAATCTTAATTCCTAAGAAATGAGGGCTAGAAAATACCCCCTATATAAAAAAAATCTTTTGACTTCCTGTAGCAGGCATGTCCGACCGGTCGATCACTATCTACCGGTCGATCACGGGGTGTCTCTGGTCATTCCTGGCTGATTGTGTGATCCTGATCTATTGCCAAAACAAAACAAATCAAAACAAAGCTCAACAACTTTGCGAAGCCTCCCCAGAAAAAGCTCAACAACTTTGGGTCTTCCTCCCACCCAAAAAAACTTTGGGAGTAGATCACAGTCCCTTGGGAGTTGGACATGCCTGTCATATAGCATTCATTTTGTGTAAAGCAAAGCAAAGAGCCAGGCTCACTAATTTAAATTTGAAAATGAAGACTTTAAAAGAAAGCAATAATAATAATAATAATAATAATAATAATAATAATAATAATAATACAGGTGCTGAGGGTGGTTAGGCCGGTGTGCAGCTTCTGAGCTTGGATCCACTGTTAATATGACATCCCACAGCACGTCTTGCTTCATTGGAGACAATCCAAACTCAGCGTGGTATAAGGGAGGTAAAGCCCTGACCTGCTTTTCTTCAAACTCCAAAGCCACAGTAAGTTGTACAACGAAACTCTCCTCTCACTACCCAGTTGTGCTGTGACTGCAGAGTGCTTCAATAGCTCCCCATAGCTCCTGGAGGCCTATAATTGTCAAGTGACTTATGGTAAATGTTTGAACTCTTCCCTCCTCCCCCTGCCTCTTGCTATCTTCCTGAAGATGCCCATAATAGCTGCAAAAGACAAAAGGCAAATGCCTAGAGTGGCAGGGGATTCATTTCAGCAGTGCTCCTTGATGTTGGTTTGCTTTCATTTACTTCTGAGAAACAGTCCTTAAAAAAAAATGAAATCCTTGCTTTTAATTATTTTTAAGGAGCCATGTTTGGCACATCATGCCTCATTTCAGACCAAGGCCAACTACAGGCACCCAGGAGAAAATAAGATCTCTGATTGCTCCTTTGCTACCCTTTAGTGTCTCCCTTTGATGCAGTAAAGCTATTAACGACTCAGAGTGGCGCATGGGGGAAGCAAGAGGGAGAGAAGGCTTGTTGTAATAGCTCAGTGGAAAATATGCTATGGAATTCCTATAATTTCTCTTCCAAGGGATAGAAATAAATTCTGACTTTCACGCCAAGCTGGTAATAATTTAGCTATTATTATTATTATTATTATTATTATTATTATTATTATTATTATTATCATCGTTGTTGTTGTTGTTTTCATTGTTGCCCTTGTCAAACTCAGTAAGGAGGAGGCTGGAGATAAAAGTAGAATTAGTTGGCTCTGTTTGTCATTGGCTATAACTCCATCTGTTGTTGATCGCCCTATCTTTTGCTCTGTCAGTCCTAAGGGCACTGGTGCCAACTTGAAATAGTAATAGTAACAACAACAACAACAACAACATTTGTACCTTGCCCACCTGGCTGGGTTGCCCCGGCCACTCTGGGCTGCTTCCAACAAATATAAAAGCATAATAAAACAAACAAACATCAAAAGCTTCCCTATACAGGGCTGCCTTCAGATGTCTTCTAAAAGTTATTTGGTTATTTATCTCCTTCACATCTGATGGGAGGGCATTCCTTAGGGTGGATGCCACTGCCGAGAAGGCCCTATGCCTGGTTCGCTGTAACTTCACTTCTCGCAATGAGTGAATTGCCAGGAGGTCCTTGGAGCTGAAAGATGGTGGTAGAGACGCTCCTTCAGGTATACAGAGTTCTTAGGACTGATTCGTTTTGAGGATGAGCTATCTGAGAGGGACACTGCCAGTGGCTGTAGTGACTTACTTGTGACATGCAGACACAGAGATGGATGGACTGGAACATGAGTGTCATGCTGACAGGCAAGGGGGTGCCATGGGGTGCACCACAGTTGTGTAAAAGCCAAGCAGTGGACATCACAGTGAAAGGAGGGGCTAGCACAGAGTGCTATAGCATATCCTCCAACATTTCTCTGTAGCAAACAGGGACATCCTATTCCATCATCACCATCATCTTATTATTTCTACCCCACCCATCTGGCTGGGTTGCCCCAGCCACTCTGGAAAGCTTCCAACATATATAAAAACATAATGAAACATTAAACTCACCCTGCCCCCCCCCAAAAAAATCATTTCCCTATTCAGAGCTGCCTTCAGATGTAATCTAAAAGTTGTACAGTTACTTATCTTCTTGGCTAGGGCATTGCATAGCTCCATACTGTCCAACATTTATCCAATGAAAATAGGGACATACGTACTAAGGGAAAGCACGACATTCTGGGATCAAAACAGAAAGCGGGATGGATTCTGTTAATCTGGGAGTGTCCTTGGAAAACAGGGACATTTGGAGGGTTTGCAGTAGCTGCTAACTGTGATAGAAACAGAGCAAACAAAAGCAAGGATAAAAGAAGGGGTGCTGTGATGAGATATGAAAGATTTGTAGTGAGCAGTCTCAAAGAAGGGTGAAAAAGAGATTGGAGCATCATGGGGGACGAGAGTGGCTACAGGACTGCGGGCAGAAGGAGGTTTGTTTGCCTAACAGATCACCTGAGCAGAAAGCTTGATGGCCAGCCAGGATGTGTTTAAATCAAAGCTAACCCAAGAAGTTCAATGATGAAAGGGGCCCGAATGTCTTTGGAGTGTCTGGGATCCAGTAGATGAACCCTGAAGTAATGGTACATTCTGTGGCTCTGAGACCTTCACCTTGCAAACTGATAAACAGTCCCCTTTCAAGGCCATGCCCTTGTAAACTGCTGCACATGATATTGAAGAGACATCGCTAAAAAAAAGAAAAGGAAAAAGGCAGGCACATTTTCCATGGTTTTGTAATAACTGATTCTTACAAAAAGAGACAGGTTTTGCCTCCAAAAACATTTTTTTTTTTACATTAATAATAAGTTTGGCCCATTTTAATCTCATATATATCAGAGTAACAAGAGGAATGGAATTACATTATTGTTGCTTCAGATTTTTTTGGATTATATTAATTTAGAAAATGGACATATTATTGTTAGTGTCTCTTTCCTTTTCCTTCATTATTTTCACACTGTGCTTGCTGACAGAAATTCTTTTATTCATTTCTCTCTTCTTTTCTTGCCACAAATTCTCCCTGCTTGTTTAACTTTGAATTCTTAGTCATTCTCCATAGAGGAAACCTGTATAGATCTTTATAAAATGTATCCATTCTTTCCCATTCATTTGCTTCTTGAGAGTTTCAACAGTCTAGCAAAAATAATAATCACTTGTATCAAATAGATGAGTGAGCATGCCACAACACACCCAGTTGTATGAAATACATCCTTACTTCCAGCAGGCTATAATAACAAAATATTCTCTGTGTGTGTGTGCCCTGTGTGTATCTACCAACATCTTATTTGATAGCATCTCATTGTGCACAATATAATGAAATCTAAATTTATTGAGCTTTCAAAAAGAATAATGCTGCTATTATGCACAAAAAGCCCTCCTCAATTTTGTTAAGTATTACCGAACAGTCCATCTATTATGCAGAGAAACAAATAAATTTCATGAGTCCATTTTCATACTGGAAGAAAATTAGTACTAGTTTTGACAAAACCCCACAACAATTGGATGATGCGGTACCTTTATCGTAGGGTGTTGTCATTGCATTTTAGGGTTAGGGGTGGTCAATTGCTTAGACTTGTTGGGGAATACAAGCAAGGTTGGAAGGATGCAAGCTCATCCAGTGGCCTGAATCACTGTTGCAAGAGTGCTCTCCCCATCATGCTAGACCCTTCGCATATTGGTTGGTGTGATCACAATGGACCTCAGCCTGAAAGCAGGTTCATGGCAGAATGGTGTTGGGTAGGAGGCTGCAATCTGAAACTCATTTTCCTGAGATTAAGACTCATGGGATTTGATAGGACTGCTGAGTCCATTGTTAGGATTGTGCTGTATGAGTTCTAAGCCAAGAAGGTCAGTAGAGCACGAGACTCTTGATCTCGGGGCCGTGGGTTTGAGCCCAGCTTTGGGCAAAAAGATTCCTGCATTGCAGGAAGTGCTTGCTTCTAACGCTTCAATTCTATGATTTTATAATCCCTTGTTGTAATAGTCACAAACTCAGTAGATGTCCTTAAACAAGCCATTATTTTATGACCATTTTGGAAACACATTTCCACAATTTTTAGACTTTTTTTAGATTTTTTAGATTTTTAGACATTTTCCTCCAAAAAAGGTCTCATGAAAATTCGTCAACATTTTAGTGTGCATTTTTTGCAAGCAATTTCCCTTCATATAATGCATCTTTTATGTTACTACACAGCTGTATTTATTTTTATGCATACTTCTGCCTAATATATTCATTTCTGGATTGTTGTTGTTGCTTTAATTGGAGAACTGCATCACAAAATTGGGAGAAGGGCAGATTTTGAAGGATGGCTGCATCTATATAGCTTTGGGAAATGTAAATGGATTGAATTTATCCACCATGTCTACACCTGAGCATTTCAAAATTCAGTAACATTACAGGTCAACTCAGAAGTAAGTCCCACTGAGTTCAATGGGACTTATTTCCAGGTAAGTGTGTACAGGATTGCAGTCTAAAAGTACTGACTAGATTGCTGAAATGTGTGGAGACCAGGGAGTTTGTCAAGTAGACATGAATCAACAAAGCTAGACCAGTTGCAAGTTTCTTGCCAATAGCATCTAAGTTGTAGGTGATCAGAAAACCAGACACTCAGGAGATCTAATATTTCTTCCATCCCTCTGAGTCAATCACACAATGTTGTACAAATAAGAAATGGAGGAGACTCATATCTGCCTCACCAAATGAAATTGTGCCATTTAATTTGGCAGTTGCTGGGCCTCAGGTGGTGAAATTGCACCTGCATTTTCAGTTCCTTGTGCCCAGTAATGCTAGAGAGGATTCACAGACTAAAAAAAGGATTCGGGCATCAAAAGGATGTTGTGTAAGGAAATGGTTAAACTTCAAAGAGAGCAGGCTAAAGTGAGATACCATTACAACTATGTAAAATGTTATTGGAAGCAATGGGGAACAGTTCCCAGTTATGGCCACAGAGAGTGAAGGGGAGTGGGGGAGTCAATGGTCTTTAATTAAGAAGTGAGGAAAATGCAGATCAAATATCAGGAAGGCTTTAATAACCATAAAAATAGTCAGGTAATGGAAGAGATTACCAAGGGAGGTTTTATGAAAGTACTAAAATAGGTTATGAAGGCTGCAATCTACAGGCCACTTACTTGCAGTTAAACCACCTGAGCCAATTAGGAGAAAGCAGGCTTGCTTAAGTGGTTTGTAGAAAGAAACTATAAACATCTGTCAGAAGTGAATTATGAATAATTGGTCCTGCTTAAATGATGGAGGGTAGCCTTTAAAGGATTACTTTCTAAGTGTCTCCTTTTTCCTAAGGTTGTAACAAAACTGGGGTTTTACAACCCAGCTCCCCATCAAGCGATTTAGAATCCCTTGAGGTCCACTTTTCTTCAGAAATACAAATGGAGGCGACAGCCAGGAAGGAGGAAGTAAGGCAGTTTTATTGGAACAGTTGCAACAGAGTCTCTCACTCACCCCTTGCAAGGAGGTGAGGAATTTTTAAGCCCTCAGGGTGTGACCGCCCCGTCACAGAAAGCCCACCCCACAAATACCACAGATATATCACAAAATGGCTTGTACCTGTAAATCAGATCATGCTCAGTGTTCATGTTTTTCCAACATTTTCACAAGTCTGTCAACCAAGATGCCTGACAATACCTTGACTCCAGAATCCATTGTCCCCATTCATACACAGAAGGTACCCTTTTGGTAGGTCTGCTTGGCAGATACCTGTCTAACCAGTTTGTAGATGGGCTGCCTATCAGGAATTTCTGCTATGTGACCTGAGAGGGTCTCTGAGGTTGACTAGGGGCCAAACGGCCTTAGTATTGCTGTCTGTATTATTTTGGCCCAAGTTTAATTAAGTAAACTGATATTTCATTGAACAATTTGTGTCTTTCATTGGTAAAAATAAAAAAGAGGCTGATAGAAAGTATCAGTAAGCAATAGCAGTGACTGACAGATAAAGAGTTACACTGTATTCCTTCAGGTTTTTTTGCAAAAGGGATCCTGAACAACAGCCTGCAGTACCTAATGGTTCAGAAAAGATCAGTAAAGAGAAGGGCTTCTTTGTCTTGATGAAGAGATGATAGTTTAACTCAAATTAGATCTAAAATAAATTAGTTCATGCATCAAAAACAAGCTCACACTTTTCATAGAGTTTGTATACATACTTAAGGTAGGTGTGAAAGAGGCTTGTTTATACAGTCGTACCTTGGATCCCAAACACCTTGCAACTCAAATGTTTTGGCTCCTGAACGCTGCAAACCCAGAAGTGAGTGTTCCGGTTTGTGAACGTTTTTTTGGAAACCAAACAACACAGCTTCCACAGTTTCCGATTGCATACAAGAAGCTCCTGCAGCCAATCGGAAGCCACACCTTGGTTGTCAAATGTTTTTCGAAGTCAAACAGACTTCCGGAATGAATTCTGTTCAACAAACAAGGTACAACTGTAATTATATTTTGGGAATGATTCATGTAGCTGCATTGTTTTATACTTTGTGGGTGTCCCATGATCATATCATAAAGTTGTTGTGTTCTGCATTACAAATCAAGCACTGCTAGGAGTTGTTGCTTTTTGTTTTTCTAAAGTATTCTTATGAATAAAAAAAATTGGTGTGATGCAATATGCCCTAGTGTGTGTTTTATATGAATACATACACATACCTTTATATACACAAATGGTCACTCAGGTTCAGGAAGATTCCGGATGACTGGAGGCAGAAGGACATCTCTTCCATTTTCTTTTAATACGTGGCTTTGGTTTGCATTTTTACTGCATTGTTTTTTTTATTTATTGTTAGCTGCTTCTAGAGACCATTTGAACAGCAGGCAAAATATGGCAAAAAAACCCCAAATAATTTGATTTGTAGAGTTGTCACTTGCTTTGATGGACATTCAATTGCTTCTGAAGACACTTGTCTGCTACAGCCACTGAAGTGCTGAGAATTTTAACAGCTTTCTAGCTTACCAGATTTCTGATTGGCTCTCTATCTAGAGCAGGAAGTTACATTTCTAATGGCTATTGATCCACAGTGAAGTATAGGTAATCCCTGAACTCTTTGGAGGAGCTAAGTGATTTATAAATTAATATTCAAATCAATGAATTGCCCTTCCCAAGGCAAACTCATAGATATCATGGGGGCAAATGTATGCTCAGAAGTGCTCTCTTGAAAGGTTTCATTCACATAAATTCAATGCTGTTAGCTAAACAGTCTCTCTCTCTCTCTCTCGAGTGTGCCATTTCATCTAAAAGGGATAAAGTTCATTCTCTCTCTGGCTTGAATTCTGCTATGCCACTGAGTTATCTCTTATCTCCTATCTCCATCTGATCTTAGTTCAGCTTTAATGAAAAAATAATAATCAAACACTTTAAAAAGTTGCTGAGCATGTACAAAGAGGTTCTCCAGAGAATTGCCAATGTATCTACTTCTTAGACATCATATCTTAGACATTGTGAACACTGAACTGCCATCCTGGGACAACAGAGAAACTTTTAAAACAAACAAATCTTCCTTTTCCTCAATCTGCCAGCAGCTGTGGAAAAGCCCTCCGTGGATTATCGGTCTGTCCCATTAAATATACACGATGATTCTTTGAACGAGTACCAAGCCAAGCCTAGAATTAAAATGCTCAACCTGCTCTGAAGTGTATATTTTTGATTTCTGATGAGTGCTTTTCTCCTTACGTAATTAAATCTGTGAATGCTAGCTAGGTCAGACGCTTCTAAGTAAAACAGCTTTCCAGTGGAGATCTAGAATTCTCCTCTGAAATATATATGAGAATGTTAACCAATTATTCTTCCTGTCTCTGTTCTTCTTTTCCTTTCCTTGTTAAAAATAAGTATATTGAGGCCATATTGGCAATGACACCAGTTCTGATTAATTAAGGTGGTGACAGGAGGAATTCAGTTGGGGAGGGGTATTATTAACTAATTAATTGATTAATTAAAATTGTGTACCACCCTTCATCCACAGCTCTCAGGGCATTTCACAACATAAAAACAAAATATAAAAACACAAAGTACAGGATAAAAACTGGGGGGGGGGGGGACCACAAACCAATAATCCCCACCCAGTGCCACAAACACATTTAAAAGGTGTATAAATGGTGCTTTTTTCTGGGGGTACTAGTTTTAGTACGCATACCCCTAAACATTTTGTGAATCTTTGTCCATTTACTGTATTTATTTTTCCTGATTTGAACTATAAAATGGTGATTTTCTTGAGTCAAAATGAGAGTACCCCTAAACTTTTTATATATATATATAGAAAAATATCACTGGGCATAAACATGTGAATCAGTCAAAGCCCTGGTTGAAGAGGAACATTTTTCCCTAAAGGTATTCAGTGAAGGTGCTTGTCGAATCTCCCTGGGGAGAGCATTCCACAGACAGGGAGCCACTGAGTTGCCATTCCTGTACATAACAAATCAAAGTTTGTTTCTGTTTCTGTGCAAAGGAAACAAATCATGTATAAATTTTCTCCACCAACCAACTAATCTACACAAATCTTTGCCTGAGAGTGTGTTGCTTTGCTATTCTTAAGATTAATGAAGCAAAACCTCTGAAACTCAAAATCTCTGAAACTCAACATTAGCCAGTTCATAGGTCAAATCTGCTATAATTGTGATTATCAAATGAATTACAAAACCAAGTTTCAATCGAATGAAGTTTTCCTTTCAGAGGTGCCGGTTTCAGAAGTCCCTGGTAAGGTTTATTGACTGTTTGACCACTCTGGGAATTGTAGTGCTGAGCCACTGAAAAACTCTGAGAAGGGTCAGGCAGCTCACCCATGAGGTTACGTGAGACTACTGCCTCAGACAGCAAGACCCCAGGGGCAGAAAATCCTGATGTTAATCCTTCTTTCTTGCCTTGTTCCTGGTGTAGATCCTCACTCACCCCTTCTTCCTTGGTAGCAAGGGAGACATCATTTGCGGGGTTTGCCTCAGGTGCCAAAACGTCTTGGGCCGGCCCTGACTCTGGGCACCCTTAACAAGCTACCATTCCCAGGATTAGTTTCTGGGAAGCAATGACTGTTTAAAGTGGTATGATACTACTTTAAATGTTATAGTACAGAGATGGCCTTCATTCCCTGATGGCCAGTGTTCACTGTATGGAATAGCCTGCAGAGGATGCAATCCTCTTCACGTCTCCGATCCAAAGTCAAAGCAGCAGGGGAGAAAAAACAAGGTAAGAAAACATCAGCCAGTCTGAACTGGCAGCATGTCCTGAGGCCGGATCTGAAGGGCAACAGTTATTGAGTGATAAAATTAATTAATTGAACTATGTGGGAAATAAACAGAGCAAGCAGAGAATCCAGGAAACTCAGCAGGTGATCAACGTCTCTCAGGTATTAAAAGCATATCCTGGACAAAGGACCAGGAAATGCACTGGGCACAGTGCTAATTGATGTCACCTGCCATGCATTTTTTATTACAGCATATAATACACATACACACACACACATACACACAGTGGTACCTCGGGTTACAGATGCTTCGGGTTACAAGCTCCGCTAACCAGGAAGTGGTTGCTCCAGGTTAAGAACTTTGCCCCAGGATAAGAATGGAAATTGCATGCCAGCGGCACCAAAGGCCCCATTAGCAAAAGCACGCTTCAGGTTAAGAACCGGTTCAGGTTAAGAACGGACCTCTGAACAAATTAAGTTCTTAACCCGAGGTACCACTGTATATGGGAAATGCTGTTTAGCAAAAGGGTGACAGTGTTTTGCGTTGCACCCACTTTTTGAAATTAACTTGAATTTTTCTGCTGTTCTTCTTCATTGTAGAATTAACATATGGGGCACAGGTTAAGTGACAAAGTGTGCCTAGCTGAACTATGTGTGATGTCGCTGACATGTGTGGCATGTAGCTACAGGTTACAGAGCTATGAATCTACATAGCAATTTACTAATTGTGGGGATGGGGGGGTGATCCTTATGCAGAAAGCAGTGCCTGGGGAGGGAAGGCTTCTATCTCCCATTGTCAGTGCATTTGGAACAGTCCTCCGTCCTGGAACACACATGTAACATGGAGCCCATTGAGAGTGTCCCTATTGGACACTCCCTTCCCTTCCCTGCATCCTGCCTTCCCAACAGCATCACTTATCCCTTATTCCTGTAATAAAGTGGCGGGCTTCATGCAATGTATCTAGAAAACACCTTGTTTGCCCCTGAGGGCTTATTCTGACATTGTCTGCGAGGCATGTGAGTAACAGCAGTACAGGCCTTTCCTCTGCCCCTTGGGTAGCTTCAGAAGCCCAGGAGTGTGTGGGCAGATGGTTTGGCTGCTTCCGATGACAGCACTGCAGCCAGACTCATTTTAAATCACAGAATTAAAAATAACAACAGTGTCATGAAACTCATAAATAGGTGAGTTGGAGTGAAGAACAGTTTTCAAGCCAAGCACCACATTCCCTTCTGAACAGCGTTCTGAGAGTCACAGGCCAGCAGAGGGCAGGACAGGAGGACAAGGTTGGTGGGGCAGTTAATGTAAATGTTTCATTTTGTGGTTTGTTTGTTTTTCATGCATAATATTTCTATATGCCGCTTTTCACTCACAAGCGTAGCAAAGCGGCTTACAAACAATAAATGAACATCACAGATGCAACACAAATCAGGTAGAATAATCAACAAATCATCATTAAAACAATTGCAAGTCATCAATGAAACAACCACCTTCTATAAAAGACTATTAGCAAAGCAACTAGGGGAAAAAAAGAGAAACAGCACAACCCAAGCAAACATCATATTATAAGAGGCACAAAGCATTACATTTCTCATACTCCACAAAACAATATTAGCAACATCTGCTGGATCTACACTGACTTTTTAAATGTTGTTAGAACAATATTAGATATATCATTCTAAAACATCACAGGGCATACTGGTAACATGAAAATGTTCCTTACCTGTTTCTTCTTAAGTTGTTGTTGTTGTTGTTGTTGTTGTTGTTTAGTCGTGTCCGACTCTTCATGACCCCATGGACCAGAACCAACCAGGCACTCCTGTATTCCACTGCCTCCCACAGTTTGGTCAAACTCATGTTAGTAGCTTCAAGAACACTGTCCAACCATATCACCCTCTGTTGTCCCCTTCTCCTTGTGCCCTCAATCTTTCCCAACATCAGGGTCTTCTCAAGGGAGTCTTCTCTTCTCATGAGGTGGCCAAAGTATTGGAGCCTAAGCTTCAGGATCTGTCCTTCCAGTGAGCACTCAGGGCTGATTTCCTTCAGAATGCATAGGTTTGATGTTCTTGCTGTCCATGTCTCAAAAGTCTCCTCCAAGTTAGCCATATTGATTTGTATGCTGTTGGTGGATTGTTGTCATTGTCTTGTTGGGCTGTGTATGTGATAAAGGGGAGCCATACCAGGGTAAAGGCGTCTTCTTCTGTTTGTCCCCATGTTAGTTTCAGTTTATTGGTTAATTTTTCTAGTAAGGCTGTTTCCCATACTATTTGGTACCATTGGTCCATGCTTACTCCTGACAGGTCTCTCCAGTCAAACAAACAAGGCCAACCCCAACCTCTCTCACTACCAAAGGAACACAAGTGAACAGCAGATAACTTGCACAAGCAACGCTGACACCAAACCCTACATACATTAGGCAAAATAGAAACATCGCCTCCCAACCCCAACCCCACCCCACCCATCTTCCACCCCTCTCCCCCTTTTCTTCCTAATGTCTCAACAAATGAAACTGATTTGTAAAAATGTTACATGAAAAAAAATGCAAGAGAGAGACATTACACATACTTCTGTAAATCAAGAAACTTTTTAATATTATTTTTTTAAAAGCATCAATTCTTCGGCGATCAGCCTTCTTTATGGCCCAGCTCTCACTTCCATACATCACTACTGGGAAAACCATAGCTTTAACTATATGGACCTTTGTCGGCAAGGTGATGTCTCTGCTTTTTAAGATACTGTCTAGGTTTGTCATCACTTTTCTCCCAAGAAGCAGGGGTCTTTTAATTTCGTGACTGCTGTCACCATCTGCAGTGATCATGGAGCCCAAGAAAGTGAGAGCTCTCACTGCCTCCATTTCTTCCCCATTTGTCAGGAGGTGATGGGACCAATGGCCATGATCTTAATTTGTAGGTCCTGTAAAAAAGCAGTTTCCGTACTGCCTGGTTCCTCATTGCTCTGTAGCACCCTCTGGTGTCACACTTTAACAATGCATTATTAATGCTACAAGCAAAATGTTCTGTGTCCAAATACATTATGATAACCATTCCTTAACTCTTCCTTAGCATTATAAACCATGAGTGTAGATCTGCCTGTTAACAATGTGACTATGCACTGTTGAAATTTATACACACTCTCTTCCCATCCTAATAACTCATAGTTTTCCCCTCAGTTCATCAAAAGACACATACAAGTAATGGCCATGGCAGCAACTCTATTCTGAAGGCCCTTAGGACTCCCAGGTCTGGAGGGTGGGGCAAGGCAGGTGGAAAAGGCCATGGCCTGGTGGTCAGCATAAAGTCTCATTCCCCTTGCAGTTCTTCCCCTGGAAACAGCTCCCTTATGAAGCTTAAAAGGACTGTCCACTAGCTGCTGCAGACACTCTAATGGGCCCTTCCCTATCCTCTATCTAATGCAAGGGACATTGTCAGAGAAAAGAAGGTTGTGGAGAAAGGTAAATGAGGGGCCTGTAGAAACTGGAAGGGGGAGCAGCTCCTGTGCAATTCTCACTTCTGATATTGAGTCCCACCTCTGAGAAATGTCTCCTCGCCCTGGAATATGTTGGTGAAATAGCCCCCACCCTGATTTGTTTGTTGTCAGCAAATAGGAAGGAGGATTTTGAGAGGCCATTCGAACACAGCTGTAGACTGTTTCTCCCATATTGCTTCACTACACTTCGTAGGGACCACAGAATATTCTCATATGGACTCCAGGACTTGAAGGAGACAAACCAGACTTAAGGACAATGGGTAATGTATATACTGAATGGCAAAAGATAACTGTGCAGGTTACGTGTGTTGTCCGATGGATTGCTACACATATTAAATAGACAAGGGACATAGGAGCAGGTGTCAGAGAGTGGCATGGACGAAACACCATGGTGACCTTGCCCATCTACTGCTATGTGCCAGCTGGGTGTTAAACTATTCAGCTGTGATAAGGGGCCCTACACATGTACCAACATATGTATGTATAGCTCCTTCTCACAAAGGGACTATTTTAACACATTTGTTTGTTTGCACTCACGCTCAGCACAGGGTTATATGGCCAGCAACTTCATTTCATAGAATCATAGAGTTGGAAAGGGCTATGAGGGTCATCCAAGCCGCTGCAATGCAATTTTTTTTGCCCAGTGTGGGTCTCAAACCCACAACTCTGAGATTAAGAGTCTCATGCTCTACCAAACTGAGCCACACCCCATATCATATTGGGTGTTTGTTTTGAAAATGAGCATCATGAAAAGCTTAACTTTGTAGATAAATAGCTACTGTGAGCATGAGAACAGTAGCCAAGAAGCTTGTTCTGGTGTTTAATTCAGACCTAAATCTCACTTTCCGGGGCTGAGTTCTAAATAAAGGGGCTACAGAAAGTGGCTGTGGATTGATTGTCCAGAGGCTGACATGATCCTTCCTACTCCCTAGGTTCTATCTACGGCACATTTGGTTGAAACAAGATTTGTCCCCATACCTTCACTGTGTCATTATATTTGCATTTTTATTTGCTTGTATATCGGCCTGCAATGGAAATTTCACAGCTAGGAATGCACTGTGGGGTGAAGAACTCATTGCAATTTAATATTATGTCTATCTTCACTTTTCAAGTCTGTCTGGATCTTACCTTCTAAAAAAAAAAGGCTTTGAAATATGAATCTCTTTTTCTCTTGGCAGCAGGTGTCATAAATACAACAGTGTGGAGCCCCGAAGAGTGGCAAACTGCCCCACAGTGGGAGCCCATCAATATCTATTACACGACCAGCATGAGAGTCTGATATGGATGGCACACCCTGATTCATATCTATTTCCTCTGTCGCCTTCTCTCCAGGACCGATGTCAGTTTGGCTCAGTGAGAGAAAAGAATAGACTCACTCTGACTTGAATCTTTTTCAACAAGGCCGTGGAGAATATTCTCTGAATTACGAGTAGGCAGCCAGTTATTAATTCAACAAGGACCATGTTGTTGCAAGAGGACAATGAGCAATGCTGCTATGTTTTCGCATGCTGGAAAATGAAGTGTGGTGGTCAAGGTGTCATTAGGGCTGGAATAGGCTTCTGAATTACTCAAATGGTGGGCTTTCATTTATGGAATGTACCATGCAACCTAATCTGTTATGCTGCCTAATCACACCTAGGGAAAGAAAGCTGATATACATTGCATTATAATTGGCACACCCCAAACACCATCAACAGTCCAAAGTAGTACAGTCTATTCTAGTATGTCTGGGCTTTACCACTTCACTTTGCTGCATATGTAGAACCAAATTACTCCTATCGCTGTGAGATACAGATAGTGAGAGATGTTTTGGAAATCTTCACAAAGTTATTCTCCAGCTTGTAGGCTAGGGGCCCATTCCTCCCATCTTGGGTGGGGTGAAGACAACAGGTGTACCTTGGGTACTTGTACGGCTATTGGGGAGGGTCTGGACTGTTAATTTTCAGATCTGTCTTCCTCAGCAGTGTTTTTGTCCTAAGGGAAGCCTCTCACACCCGAGGTGCCAAATCCTGAGGGCCAAGTCATTCCCTCCACCAATATTTTTTGGGAGGGGGCCAACCCCCAATGCATGAGAAAAATCAAGGGGTGGAGGAGGCCAAGCATAGATCCTAGCACATTGGGGTTTCAGTGGCCTGGTCTGCTCTTTCTCCTCCTCCTGTTGACTCTGCCCCCTGGCTTCTCCCAGTGCCCAGACATGATGCCAACCTCCCACCAACCTCCCTCACAAGTTGGCACCGCTGCCTCACATAATATAGCAGTTTTGTTCAGCCAACCAATCCTAGGAGCTGAATAGGAATTTTTGTTGGAGATAAGCAGTGTCCAGTGCACAGCGGAATGATGAAAAGTACGTGCCAACATGCTCTATATTACTTTATTTACACTTCAAAACTGGTAATTTACAGAAAAACATTTTCCCTCTGCCGGAGCAGAGAAAGGCATCCTCTCTCCTCTAAAGCACGGAGAGAATCAACACTGAACTGCAAAGAACAGTGAAAAACAGGAAACCAGTGTACGTCACATCCAGTCTCCTTTCCCGTGAGAAAACCCAACAGCACTTGACTGCGGAATGTAAACATTGTCTTGTGACAAGCACTTCGCTGCTCAGTGAATGAAGCAGAAACCAACATCCTCCCCCTTTCTGTGAACATCACTGGGCAGCGTGTTCGTACAATATTAGTACAAACCCAACTTCTGCACATAGGTACAGTGTTGATCCCTTGATACAATCTTGGACAATACATCAGCAGGGATTTCACTACCTGGCATATAGGACACCGTTACGAGTCCCTTTTGAATACGTTCCCTAGCATGTTGCAACTTCAATTGCAAGTGCTTCGTGCTTTGCTTACAACCTTCAGAATTCAGCAAAGCCAAACATGCTTTGTTGTCCTGGTAAACCTGGATTGGACATTTGACAGGAATTTTCATGTCTTTGCACAATTGTAACAACCATTCACAATCCTTAAGTGAATAAGACAGTGCATTCAGTTCAGCTTCACAAGTACTTAAGCTAACTGTTGTTTGCTTCTTGCATGACCAATCAAATAGACCCTGATTGTACTTATAGCAAACTCCAGACGTACTTTTCCTGTCTGTAGTGTCACTTCCAAAACTTGCATCTGCAAATATCTCAAGACCACCAGACTTCTGATTGTTAAATCTCAGTCTGTAATGCATAGTGCCTTTCAAATACCGCGCTATGCGTTTCAGAGCTTTCCAATCCTTAACAGTAGGATTGTTGACTTGTCTGCTTAGCAAATTACAGCTAACAGCAATGTCAGGTCTTGAACATCTGGCAATGAAGTTTAGCTTGCCTAGCACACTTCTGTACAGTGTAGTATCAGAAAATGCTTCTCCAGTGTCATCTACCTGATAACCTGTTGTCATCGGTGTGTCCACAGGGTTAGCATCCATCAGGTTTAGTTTGCTTAACACATCAGCAATTTTACGTGACTGGTGTACTAGAATGTTACCATCTTGATCTCTCTCTATTTCCAGAGATAGGTAGTTGTTTATCTCACCAAGATCTTTCATGTCAAAGTGCTCTTTCAATTGAGCTAGGGCATTATTGTACATTGTGACATCCTTCCAAAAAAATAAAAGATCATCAACATAAAACAAACAATACAGTTTCTTTTGCCCCTCCTCTTTGACAAATACACATGGATCAGCTTTCCCTTGCTTAAAACCTAGAGAAATCAATACTTCAGTGAGTTTTGTGTGCCAACACCGTGCACTTTGTTTGAGACCATAAAGGGACTTCTTCAGAGCATAAACAAATCCCTGTTTTACCTGTACGCCATCAGGTGGAAGCATATAAAGTGATTCATCTAGAGATCCGTACAGAAAAGCTGTATTCACATCATGGTGACTAATGTGTAGATTCTCTTCTGCAGCTAGCTTGAGCATAAGCCTAATGCTCTCATACCTCACGGTGGGTGAGTAGGTCTCGTGATAGTCTTCACCTGGTACCTGTGCAAAACCTCTGGCTACCAATCTGGCTTTGTGTCTGACTATCTTGCCATTTTGATCAGTCTTCGCTTTGAAGACCCATTTGCTTCCAAGCAGTTTCATTCCTGGAACTACTGGAACAAGGTCCCATGTTTTGTTCCTTTCCAAGGAATCAAGCTCAGCCTTCATGGCATTTAACCATGGCTCAGCTTCCTTTGAATCCAAATCCTGGATTTCTTGGAAACTTGAAGGTTCAAACACCTTCTTGGAGCTTTTAACAGCTGTTACTGCTATCTTAGCAAACTCATCAGCAAATCTCTTTGGAGGTCTGCCTTTTGTTGCTCTCTGTGACCTGCGAATTAGCCTTAAGTCTTCAACACTCTCCTCTTCCTTCTTAGGAGAAAAGTGACCTATTGTGAACAATGGTTCCTCCAATTCTTGATCAGAGCTTTCAGAGGGTCGCATAGAGGCTTTCGCACTCTTGAAATCCTCTGAATCACCCGATTCAGTTTCAGACTCAGAATCAGAACCTTCATCAGTGGGTGTGGGTTGTTGCGGTTGCTTTTGACTATCCTCAGTTTCATCACTGTCATCAGGATAACATTGGAAAATTCCCACATTCTCCCCCCACTTGGCATTGTACTCAACACTTCTTGTGAGCTTAATTGTCTTAGAGTCAGTCATCATTATTCTGTAAGACCCTTTCTGATAACCTAGAAAGATACCATGCAATCCACGCTTGTCTAACTTGGAGTTTTGTGGTGAGTGAACCCACATGTCAGAACCAAAAATTTTCATGTGTTTGATGTATGGCTTCTTGCCAAACATCTTCTCATAGGGGGTACAACCAATCGCTGAAGATAACCTGCGATTATAACTGTAAGTGAAACATGAGAGAGCTTCGGCCCAATAACTCTCTGGAAGATTGGCATCATGCAGCAAGGTTTTTAACCCTTGAAGCAATGTCTGATTTGCTCGTTCCGCAAGTCCATTCTGCCATGGCGAGCGAGGACTAGACAAATCGTGTTGAATTCCTTTCTCAGTCAGAAAAGCTTCAAACTGCTGAGAAGTGAATTCTCCCCCGCGATCACTGAAAAGAGTCTTTACCTTCTTTCCATGCACATTTCCCAACCAAGCACAGAATTCCTTGAACCTTGGAAAAGCCTCTGATTTCTGCTTGAGATTGTACACATAAATATACCTGGAAAATGCATCAATGAGAACCATGAAGTACCTGTTTCCACCCAAAGAGGGCGCTAGTGGTCCAACCAAATCAGCATGAATAACCTGGTATGGTTCTGTAGCTTGCCTACTAGACACCTTACCTTTCGCAGCCATTTTCACTTTGTTTGCTGCGCATGCCTTGCACTTCATGTGGTACCTGCAGGGTTTAATAGTCATACCTTCAACCAAGGCAGGCATTTTAGATACTGCCTCAAAATGCAAATGACCAAATTTTCGATGAAAATCATGAATACATTCTGCATGCAAACTTTTGTTAGAACCTGCAATGCAACAAGTGTCATCCTGCACAACATCATCAAAATACAAAACATACAAACGATCAACATATTCAGCATGCAATACATAATCATTTTTCTTTGTGATGATGCACCTTTTGTTCTTAAAGGAAACGTCAATTTTCCGCTCATTCAGCTGTCCAACGCTGAGCAGATTATGCTTGGCATCTGGCACATAAAGCACATCCTGTATCGATAAGTCCAAACTGTGAAGAACAACAGTTCCGTAGCCTTTACTGGGAATTGTGTGGTCATCCGCCTGGTGAATCGCACCTTCCTGCGGTGTAAAAGACACGAACAGTCGCTTATCGTTGCACATGTGATGCGTTGCAGCCGAATCAACAACGAAGAAAGATCTAGATGTCTTCTGGACCTCTGCAACCTTTGGAGTGAAGCGTGAGACCATTGCCTTGTGCTGCGTTGTCCTGGACACCGGACCTTTGCCTTTGCCTCGGCCTTTTCCACGCGATGAGCTTTCGCTGCGCTGCTCTGTCTTGGCCCTGGGATATCTGCATTCCCTCTTCATATGGCCACGTGTAGCATTTCACTGCCTTCAAAGCTTTGGCGCCATCTGGTGGTTCCACTGCACTATGGGATGACGACTGTGAAGTCTCCCCCTTGCCCATGCAGCTAGCACCCCGGCGGTCTGCTTCATTCTGAATCATGGCAGTATCACAGGCTACTCTGAGCTGAGCATGTGGCTGATTGGCATCAGATTCCCCACTTGCATCAGCCAGCCTTCTGCAGCTAGCCATCATGACTCTGGCATTAGCCTTCTGCGTCATCTCTGCTGCTTTAAATCAGGCTGCTTTATACATGCTGCGTCTGTGTACAGCTGCTTCAATCCAAAAGCAAATTCAAAAGTACTTTCGATTTCCAGCCTCTGCCTGTGAGCCTGTGCCTTTCTGCTTAACTGCTTTGCTTATCTGCAGCTGCTTCAAACCGCATTCCAAAGGCAAGTTCAAAAGTGAAAGTTCTCTCTGCTGTCTTAAATTCATGCTGCGACACTGCTGCAGCTGCTTTACTTTCGATTTCCCCCAGCATAGGAAAAATTTATCCTCCTAGCCTTTTGCCTGTGCCACGGCAAAACCGGCTATAAAAGTTCAAAGTCCAGCCATAAAGCCATTAATTAGAAGCTGGCAGGCTGCCCGGAGCTGTAGCACATACCTCATCAAATCATCTTGACGCGCAGAGATATCGTCCGATCCGGCCCTCTGCATTCCGATCCTTTGCCGGCACTCCAATTCTTTGCTCCTTTGTTCCTTTGCCAGGAGCCCGACTTCTGGAGTCCATTCTCAAAATACTGCGTTTTTCTGGGCCCGGAACCAAATGTTGGAGATAAGCAGTGTCCAGTGCACAGCGGAATGATGAAAAGTACGTGCCAACATGCTCTATATTACTTTATTTACACTTCAAAACTGGTAATTTACAGAAAAACATTTTCCCTCTGCCGGAGCAGAGAAAGGCATCCTCTCTCCTCTAAAGCACGGAGAGAATCAACACTGAACTGCAAAGAACAGTGAAAAACAGGAAACCAGTGTACGTCACATCCAGTCTCCTTTCCCGTGAGAAAACCCAACAGCACTTGACTGCGGAATGTAAACATTGTCTTGTGACAAGCACTTCGCTGCTCAGTGAATGAAGCAGAAACCAACAATTTTCAGAATGGCTCCCACAATTGGCCATGGGGAAATGCCTATTTTTCACTGATTCCACACTCCTAGGGATTCAGAGAGGAAGAAGAAGAAGAAGAAGAAGAAGAAGAAGAAGAAGAAGAAGAAGAGTTGTTGTTTGGATTTGATATCCTGCCTTTCACTCCCTTTAAGGAGCTTCAAAGCAGCTAACATTCTCCTTTCCCTTCCTCCCCCACAACAAAAACTCTGTGAGGTGAGTGAGGCTGAGAGATTTCAAAGAAGTGTGACTAGCCCAAGGTCACCCAGCAGCTACGTGTGGAAGAGCGGAGATGCGAACCTGGTTACAAGTCTACTGCTATTAACCACTACACCACACTGGCTCTCATTTTACAGTTGGCCTACCCAGCTTTTGTACATGTTATCCACAGCAAGTAGCTACAGAGCTTTTTGGATCAGGGAGTTTAAACTGTGGCCTTCTGGATGTTGCTTGACTCCAACTCCCATCACTCTTAACCAGCATGTCCAAGGGTCAAAGGTGATGGGGATTGGTTCAATCAACATCTGGAGGGCAGGGGTAACCCTACTCCTGCTTTAGATTGCTCCTTATTTAATAGCATGAACAGAATACAGCAGACATACAATAGCCATTTTGGGAGGCTGGCATCCAGCTCCAGCTCCCCATAGCTCCTAAGAAAGGAAAAACATGCTCAGAAGTGTGGAGAGGATGCTTCTTCCTAGCCCCCTTCTGCTTTCCTCACGTGGTGCATCAAACTGTAGTGTCCTATAATGTCTCTGAGCCAGTGGGCTATCTATGCCTTTTATGCTTACTCTGCTGTCAGGGACTGGGCAGAGGAGGAATGCTGGAGACCGGCTCCTCATCCTGAGCCTTCCAGGGAGGAGGAAGAGGAGGACAGTATGGATTTACAACAGGGGTTTGCAGGAAGTCACAACACAGAGGCAGATGAGGGGGAAAGTTGGGAAATAATGTGAGATCCAGAGCAACAGGTGGGAAAAACAGATCTGTGGCTCTGGTAAGAGATAAGGAAAGAGGGGAGTTATTCGTACAGCAAGTGAGAGAAGAAAATAGAATACTGTCACAGAAAACACATACAGTAGAACCTTGAGTTGCAGACGTAATCCGTTCCAGAGGCACGTCCGCAATTTGAAGTGTTCGCATCCAGAAGCACCGTGTCTGCGATTTAGCACTTCTGCGCATGTGTGAAGCACGGTTTAGCGCTTCTACGCATGTGCGAGTGGCAAAACCCAGAAGTAACCATTCTGCTACTACCGGGTTGCTGTGGGACGCAACTTGAAAAGACGTAACCTGAGGCGGACACATCATGAGGTATGACTGTAGTGACTTACTACAACTTGTTCAACAGGATCATAGGTCCTTATACTGTCCTTCATTTGAATAGGTATTCCATCCATAGAAGGGGAGACTCCTAATACATTCTAGTGACTTTTTGCAGATACCTTCCACCGTTCCAGGCAATGTGCTCACCCCCTGCATTACTGTTAATTTGTTTTTAGAAGGCCTTGCAGAATATGTTTAAACCACAACAGGAAACGGGGCTTTAGGATCTTATACTGCTGAATTTATTAACTTTGTTATACACAATTTGGAAATTAAATTCCTCTTTGGGGGTTACAGCTAATGTACTCTTAATACTTAAGCTACCTCAGATGAATTTTTATTTGGAAAACACGTACACCCACATACAAACCAATAATAATAATAATAATAATAATACCTGCAGAATTATGCATTGGATGTTATTCCAGAGTAGGCTTCTTCTTTCAATACATAATATGAAGCACCCATCATTCCTATGTTGGATCACAAAGCAATCTTCCTGCCAAGCTTAGATCTTCACCATACTCATCCAGATCTTATTCCTAGTTCCTTATCTTCTCCTTCTTGGTTATACATAGGTTATACATACAGAGAAAAAGCTGCTATAGAGTTGAGAAAGGAAATGTGGTTATATGAATCAGTTCCAAAGTCACACATAAAGTTGATTATTTGATGGGTACAGGGTTGGGAAGGTATGTTTATTGGCCTCAACAAGAGGGTTACAAACTGGCAAACTAATCTAAAACTTTTTCCCAATTGTAAAAGTTAGTATATCCCCCAAATAAAACTATTCATCACCTGTTATGGAGATCCATCTTGACAGTGCTGAGATGCAGTCTGACTGTTAACTGTTTTTGGCTTTACCAAGACTTAAAGCATAGCCGCTTTGTGACATCACACATGACATCAGAATGGCATATTTGCATTCAACCTAGACTATCTCCATGCCAACAGCAATGGCCAGCAAACTTCTGCAACCAAGTAACCATCAGCCTGACTACCCAATTGTTTCTATCTAGACTATTGGTTGTTCATTTTTTGCTCTCATAATAAAAGCCTGAAGAAGAGCTGTGTATAATCTGAAAACATGCCTCCACAGTTAAAGAAAACTAATTGTCAGAGAGTGGAGACCGTCTCCCCATCGAGACCCTTCCAAGGCGGAGGAGAAGGAAGGCAGTTTAGATTTGCAACAGGGGCTTGAGGAAGGTAGCAGCTCAGAGGCAGATGAGAGGAAAAGTTGGGAAATAATGGGAGAGCTAGAGCAACACCTGGCTGACACGTCATTAGATAGCATTCCCGACCCACCATCTCCCTGAACCCAGCAGGACTTAAAAGTAGGACAGCAAAGAGCGCAAAGACAGAGCAGTACCTGTATAGGAGATGATGATGATGATGATGATGACGACGAATGAGGAAGAGGGAGAGAAGGAGGCATGGAGATTCACTCAGGACAACACCATTATCCAAAAGGCTGGGTTCTATAGCCTCTCTCTGCAAAGATTGAATTTAAAAAGGACGGTAAGAAACTTTCCCTTTTCTTTATACTTTCCTGGGCAACCAGCAACGAGCTGCTGACAGCATCCTGACAGCTGGTCACTCTCTCTGCTGAATCTGCTAGGAGTTCTGGTTGGGCTTTACTGCCCCTTCCATGCCATGCCCATTCTTTTATAGTTCTGTGCCACCCTACCCAACCTTGGCCAAGCCTTTCTTCATCATGTCCCATATGTTGCTTGTTAGCTCCCTATCCTCTGTCTGTCATACCCCATTCAAGGCAGGGTGTATGTTTTTATGTCTGGTTCAGCTTCCCTTAACCGAATTGAACTCCTTTCAGGCTTGATGCAGAAAGGATCCGAAACCATTGCTTCTAAGTCCCTTTTGCAATGCAGTTGGAAATTACTTTCCTTCTTTGTCTGGGAACAGTGCAAAAATGGGTACTCATAGTTTACTCCCCACTATAGTGGCAGTGTGAACTTTGCAGCTGAAATTAGTGTGGGAGCAATCAATCATATGTTTGATCAGATAGTTCCAGAGTTCATTGGTAGAAAACATGTTTCACATACAAACGGTCACATGATCAATCCCTGGCTTCTCTGTGTAGGGTTGCGTGAGGTTGCAGTTTGAAATAATCGGTGCAGAAGAACGAATGAATGTTCTTTCATATGTGGTGGAGCTTTAAAAGGGTAAAAGAGTATTGGGAAATAATTTATAATGAACTGATATTTTTTTTTAAGCACTTCCCCAAAAAACCCAGAATCCTTTCTGTTGGGGATAATTCAGATGGAAATTCCCAGGTGTCAAAAAAAGTTTATTTAGGTATGCCACTACTGCAACCCATGTTTTGTTAGTCCAAAAATGGAAAACGAGCGCGGTCCCAGCCAAAGAAGAATGGCAACTTAAACTGATGGAATATGCAGTTTGTGGACCTAACTTATAGAATAAGAGAACAATAAGAACATACATTTAAAGAAGATTGGAAAACGTTTATTGAATATATGGGGGGGAAGTGTGTACATTTGAAAACGTTGGCAGCATTAAGATAAATTCAACAGTGTAAATAAGTTTTGATGGATGTAATAATGGAATACTGAATAGTTTAGTTTGTATAAAATATGTAGGGATTTATGTTATGCAAAATGAATCATGCAAAGAGAAGAAGGGAAGCCATTGATATTTTAAGATTATTTAAATGAATATTTTAAATTGCAAAACAGAAAATTTAATAAAAAATATGCATATAAAAATGAAATCATTGGGCAGTATCCAGCTAACATGTCCCATTAGTGCAAGTATTTACACTTGCACAACAGACCTTGCTCACTTCCTTCCACTCATGTGTAACCCACACCATCTCCAAATCTGCTTCGGGGGTTTGGAACAACTCCTAGAACAGATTCCACAGATGGGACAAGTTAGCAGGATACTGCCCACTAGAGGGGCACTGCCAGTATTGACAATACTGAGCTAGCTGGGCCAATTGTCTAAAGCATCATCCTATGGCCTAATGAAACTTGCAAAGAGGCCCTTATATGAACACACCAGAATTGAGCTCAGCTCCTATCTCAGGATCACAATTCCGGATGAAAGGTTCCTAATCTCCTACTTCATATATTACTAGATCACTAAACTAACAAAGTAGGAGATAATTGACTGGTATCTAATCTAAAAACCCAAAAGGTCAGGTCAGAAAAGCTTTTATCCCTGTTGTCCTGATGCACTCAATTAGTCATGTAACAGTGGGCTTGCAACTTGAACAGGAATGGGGGGGGGGGCCTTGACAGCATTCCATTCATTAGCAATTATTGCATTCCCGTGTCTAAAAAGGAATGTGCATTTGACCCCCCCCCCCCACCTCACCTCAGAGAAAGAAAAGGGGAAAGGCTGAAAACATTTCTAGCATCGTGGATTCGAATTTCTTCATCGCCACATTACATTCTGATAGCATCTTCTTCATAGAAACCTTTGGCCCTTTGAGATCAAAAACTTTTATCTCTTTAAAACGATTCTCACTTGCTCATTTGGTCAAGGTTACAATCAAGCTTGGCATAAATGGCGACTAAATGAGGAAAGAAATCAGGAAAGTGTTGCACTTCCTCGCAGCATCTTTGAAGGAGGATGCAGCGGGAGAGATAATTTTGCTTTAAGTGGGCTTAATCATAGTTAAATAATGCTGGACCACCCAAATATTTGTTAAATTGAACAGAGACATAAGATGTAACAGAGGTAATTTGTCAGGCTAAGGAAATTCAGATGTGATTTAATTTTCCTCACACACAAATTCCACCTTCCTGCTTCCTTAGAAGAATGCTAAGCACATTATTTATCCTCCTGGCATCCCTATTAGCTGTATTTCCATGAGAGCAAAGTCAATAATATGCAATAGTTTCTCATTGCTTTGCACAGACGTGCAAGCACTATGGTTCCTAGGCCCAAATCAGACACTTACTGGAGCTGAGCAGTCTCTTCTGGTTGTGGATGAGAGGGTGGATATACCAGACATGTAGTTAAATACTTAAGAGGTAGTCTAAGTGGGGAGAAATTCAATACAGGCAAGTGAGGGGTAGCAGAAGAAGGATGGGCCACTCCATCTTTTCTTTATTCCCACTGTAACGGAAGTGGGGCAAGTAATATTTTTACTCCCTCTCTTCCATGACCAGGTGGGTCAGTCATGTCAAACTCTAGGTAGGCTCCAACCATACTCCTCTTAAGATCCCAATAGCCCTGGATGAGAGTGCTTTCAGGCATGTTCTTGTAGCTTGCTTTTTTCCATCAAACCTCACTCATACACACTGCAAAAGAAAAGGTAAAGGACCCCTGACAGTTAAGTCCAGTCATGAACGACTCTGGGGTTGCGGCGCTCATCTCGCTTTACTGTCTGAGGGAGCTGGCGTACAGCTTCCGGGTCATGTGGCCAGCATGATTAAGCCGCTTCTGGTGAACCAGAGCAGCACATAGAAACACCATTTACCTTCCTGCCGGAGCAGTACCTATTTATCTACCTGCACTTTGATGTGCTTTCTAACTGCTAGGTTGGCAGGAGCTGGAACTGAGCAATGGGAGCTCACCCCGTCGTGGGGATTCGAATCGCCAACCTTCCAATCGGCAAGCTCAGTGGTTTAGAGCACAGCACCACCTGTTGCCCACATACACACTGTTGTTGTTGTTGTTGTTTAGTCGTTTAGTCGTGTCCGACTCTTCGTGACCCCATGGACCAGAGAACGCCAGGCACCTCTGTCCTCCACTGCCTCCCGCAGTTTGCTCAAACTCATGCTGGTAACCTCGAAAACACTATCCAACCATCTCGTCCTCTGCCGTCCCCTTCTCCTTGTGCCCTCCATCTTTCCCAACATCAGGGTCTTCTCCAGGGAGTCTTCTCTTCTCATGAGGTGGCCAAAGTACTGGAGCCTCAGCTTCACAATCTGTCCTTCCAGTGAGCACTCAGGGTTGATTTCCTTCAGTATGGAGAGGTTTGATCTTCTTGCAGTCCATGGGACTCTCAAGAGTCTCCTCCAGCACCATAATTCAAAAGCATCAATTCTTCGGCGATCAGCCTTCTTTATGGTCCAGCTCTCACTTCCATACATCACTACTGGGAAAACCATAGCTTTAACTATACGAACCTTTGTTGGCAAGGTGATGCCTCTACTTCTCAAGATGCTGTCTAGGCCTGTCATTGCCCTTCTCCCAAGAAGCAGGCGTCTTTTAATTTCGTGGCTGCTGTCACCATCTGCAGTGATCATTGAGCCCAAGAAAGTAAAATCTCTCACTACCTCCATTTCTTCCCCTTCTATTTGCCAGGAGGTGATGGGACCAGTGGCCATGATCTTCGTTTTTTTGATGTTGAGCTTCAGACCATATTTTGCGCTCTCCTCTTTCACCCTCATTAAAAGGTTCTTTAATTCCTCCTCACACTGTAGCATTAACCAAATGACTGGGCACATGAAGGGTTGGAATAAGCCTCAGTGTTTTGGCACCAGTGCACCCTAGTCTCCAACAACCAATTTTTGTGACATTTATTAAGAATTTAATTACACAAACTATGTAGAATTTTATTCATGTATGCAACTACAGCAGCAAGAATGTTACTTGCCCAAAAATGAAAATAAATTGCAGAGAAAGATACAAAAAAATGGAATATGCAGAAATTGTGGCACTTACCAGATAAAGAAGAAATCAAGATAACGAGCTTTTATAAAAGAATGGAAATGGTTTGTTGAATATTTACAAATAAACTGTAAACAGATAAGAACATTGGCAGGATTATTGTAATAACCTGCAGGGTTTTGGGTTTTTTTTATAAGAGTATATATTTAAAGTAGATGAATAAATGAGTAAATTAAGTTAATTTGGAATATGCAGAAAATATTAAAAATAAATTTAAGGCATCACAGAAGGAGGGAGGAGGAAGTCGAGTTTAGAAATGTTAAAATGATTGTAAAATTATTGAAATGCATAAAACTGAAAATCATAAACAAAATAATAGTAATATTAATAAATTAACAAAGAAGAGGACAAAGTAAAGAAGCAGACTATTGCTTCAAGGAAAAAACCTAGAAGGAACCTTTTAGTCTATCTATGCTGTTATAGCTGTTTAAAAGCAGGCTTTTCCTCACATGCAAAGTGGCAACGTTTGCAGTCAGATGAGAGGAGGAATACAGAAGGATGAAATGGCAAGCATCCACTTTTAAGAGTTTAGATCCTGATGGGTCTTGATTGACAACTGACTGTGACTTGCCAATCACGAGTCAGTCATGTCTATCGGGAAGCGCTTTGACACCATTTGGAATTTGGAGGAGATGGCTATCGCAGTGTTCATTGCCAGCAGATTTCTCCATCCTTCTGCCAGACCTCACCTAAAGGGTCCTTGGTGTATTAAAGGCGAGAGATGTCTTCTCTGCTAAGGCTGAAGAGAAAGCAAGAAATTAGGGCCCTTCTCTACACGCAGCACAGAAACCAAGCAGGTCCCCAGGGTAAGGAATTCCCTTCTTTTATGTCTGGCATGAAAATTAAGCTGGCTACAGAAGGGGGGGGGGCATAGCTCTAAATCTTTCTACAAATCGCCCTCTCCCAGCTTTTATTATTATCGTTGTTGTTGCTGCTGCTGCTACTGCTGTTATTTGTATTATTACAAGATAGTTTGGCTATTATTACAAGATATCTTGGCTTATTTACATGTCTGGAATATACTCTTTTACCACAGTCATAAAGTGATATGCACATATATAAATACACACAGGACCGAACTGGTTCCCCCCACTCCAGATTCTAAAAGTTTTATTCAGGCAGATGGTCTTCTCGGCAGTGGCGCCTGCCCTATGGAACGCCCCTCCCTTCGCCCCCATCAGATGTCAAGGAAATAAACAACTATCTGCAGTGCTTTTTTTCCCCCTTAAAAAAATGTTATGGGGCACTCATTTTGACTCATGAAAATCACCATTTTATAGTTCAAATCAGGAAAAATAAATACAGCAAACAGACAAAAGTACAAAGATTCACAAAATGTTTAGGGGTATGTGTACCCCTGCGTACCCAAAGGGGAAAAAAGCACTGACTATCTGACTTTTAGAAGACATCTGTATTGAGAAATGTTTAATGTTTTTCATTTTTTTATGTGCTGTAGGCTGCCCGTAGTGGCTGTGGAAATCCAGCCAGATAAATATTATTATTATTATTATTATTATTATTATTATTATTATTATTATTATTATTCTCTATTCCAGTACTGACTGTGTGTCTACTCAGAGGCAAGTCCCATTGATTTCCATAGAACTTAGTCCCACGTAAGTGGGATTACAGTCAAACCTGCTTGACTTCTCTCTATATATCATACAGAGAAAGGAGGGGGGATAATAGCTAGAAAAGCCACACATGAACCAGCCTTGCACACATGCCTCACAACTACATATTTTGTGTTGCATTTTAATGGAACATGCAATCAAGTTTGTACGATATTTGAATACTTTTATACAGCGGTGGAGCAAGCCAATCGGGCGCCTAGGGTGGTGCGCATGCCCTGCGCCCAGGGGCGGGGCCAGCCAACCACAGGGCGGGACGAGCCAGGGCAGAACACTCCGCGGGGCCTCTGAGGAGTCTGCCTGCCTCCTCCTACTCAGCCACCCTACGGCTGAGGTGGTGGGAGGACCGTTTGGGGCAGCATGGAGCCTGCGCACGCCCAAGCCACCACATCACTCCCAGGAGAGACATGTGGCTCATGTGCACTACAGGCCCTGTGGTGAGTGCCACCCAGCCTTTTGTCACCCCCCTCAGTGGTGACACCCGGGGGGTGAACCACCCCCACCACACACCCCTTCCTCCGCCCCTGCTTTTATATCAGACATAGGCAAACTCCGGCCCTCCAGATGTTTTGACACTACAATTCCCATCATCCCCTAGCATGGTTAGCTAGGGATGATGGGAATTGTAGTTCCAAAACATCTGAAGGGCCGGAGTTTGCCTATGCCTGTTTTATATAATGCTGGAGTTTGAAATGTACTTTGGATGCCTCTGTGTGTAAACACTTACATGCCTGTTGAATTCTTGTAGACATCTATAGCTTTTGTCTGCTTCTACTGATTTCTCTTTTGTGGTCACCATGACTTTTGTTCTGCAAGGCAACAAACTGACTTTGAACTTCTTTTGAAAGCCTTCAGCATTCTGCATCCAACCACCCTCCTTTGTAACGTTTGTTCATTTTCCATAAAAGCTTACAAATGTGTTCGGCTTCACATTGTTGAGAATGCCTGCCCCCCATGTACTACAACGGTGACATGCTTTTTCAGCAGTTGTTTCCTTTGTCTATTTAATACGAAATGTGTAAGAGGGAAAATCTGAGCACAACAATTGGATGGGGTTTTACTCCTTCATAGTAGTTTATTAGAATTTTGCCACTTAAAGAGGTATGGGAAATGGAATGATTAGATTTTAGCTCAAGAGTTCTCATGAGTAAGACGTACTCACTTTTTAAAAAAATGGAGACATGGACAATGTTTGCTTATTCTCTCCCCCCCCCCCATCTCCCCTGGAAATCTGTTGTGGAGGGAAGCATTGTGGGAAGTGGGGTGGGGTCTGCAGGGGAAAGAGAAAATGGTGGAGAAATATCCCCCCTTCCTCCACTGGATTTTCTTTAAATGTTTACAAATAAAGAAAACCCGGGGGGGGGGGGATGCTGGCAAATATCCCAAATAAATTACAAAATATATTATAAAATAAAAATATAATATACAATAGAATCCTAATAAAGATCTGAATATAAGAAATATATTATAAGAACCCATCATTTAAAGTAGCAAGACAGCAAGAGGGACTACCTATTTTGGGAAGTGGTTTGTCCAACCAAGATAAATTGGGAGGTGCGGGTTATTGTTTTGCTAGTTACATTTGTATTGTAAACCAACCTGTGCTCCTCAGTTGAAGGGCAGTATGCAAATTTAATTAATAGTATAATACTAATACTACTAATCCTATAATACTATCTCCAGTATCCAGATCTGTCTGGATAAGCAGCTGAGATTTTAGGAGATGTTTCAACCGTCCAACGGATGGAGCTTTCCAAATTCCTTTTGGGAGAGTTTTCCAGAGGGCTTGTGCTACAACTGAAAAGGCATATTCTAGAAAAGGAGTAGTCAATATGGTGCCTTCCAGATCGACTACAACTCCCATCAGGCTCACCCAGCATAGTGATAATATAGCAGGGTCTCAGTCAAGAACGACAGACACGGGTTCTTTCCAAGGAAGGTTGCTTTATTCAAGCTGCACAGCTGGCTCCAGAGAGATATAACCTCAAGACTGGAGCCCTGTTTGCTAGTTGGGGTTGTTATTTATAATGAGCAGGAAACAGCTTCTTATAGGAATACTCAAGCAAAAGGGGGAACTATACTTGTTATGTACTGAAGCTATCACCCTGGGCCAGCAGGGGGATACTGTAGATAGTTTTCACTCAGGTCCACATATGCAAATAAGGGATTGAAAGTGACGTTCAGTGATTGGATAGTTACAGAAAATGGTTACTGTTGCGTTCTAGTGGAGCTCTATATAATCAGGCTGGCTGAACCCTTCAGTTCAGTTCTGTTCTGGCCTGTGAATAAACAAGAGCTGTTTGAAGAATCGCTGTGTCGTCTGATATGTTCACCCACAACTTAACAATACTGGAACACGAAAGCAGGATCTGGCTGGAACATGGAAGCAGAACTTGACTGGAAATGTTGTAGATTCTTCCCTTCCCCCCGCCTGTCTTGGCTGCCCCAAACTGTGAGCATGTGCAGATTTCTTGCCCAAACGTGCGAGTCTAAAACGTGCAAGTCTAAAACCAGACACTAGTTAGATCATCCCTTATGGCAGACACCTGTCAGACTTCCTGCTAATCTCCAGGGTGGGGGCTGTTGAAGATAGATAGATTCTATTCGGAACCTGCCTCAATAATAAGAGCCATAGTCTACAACAGCTGGGGGGGGGGGGACCACATTGTCTATCAGAGCTTTGCAAACCAAACCAGTGTTTTCTGTTATGTGACAAAAAACAGGAAAATCTTACTACTTCATTATCCCTGCTGGAGACCCATCCCTTTCAATCAGCTACAAGCACATTTGCATTCTCGCTCTCCAGTTCAATTTTGTTTTATTTTGCTGGCTTTCACTTCCCACTACTAGGGCCCTGAGCAAAGGGAAAAAAGGTGTTTATTATTATTAGCCCACGCAAATGCATGGACTCACATTGCATAATGTTATACATTTCATTAGGAATCGGAGCCTTTCGTCCCACCGTTTCTAATTTTATTCATGCTGTGAGTCTGAATGGTGCTGATTGCACAGGCGTACTGTAATTTAGCCTCTAAAAGTGTCACAGCAAGCAAAAAAAATTTGTGATGTCAGCATGCATATATATATATATATATATATATATATGCAGGTTTTGGTGTCCTCGGGTGTCTTCCCGTGTAAAAGTTGGGGTGTCTAGGCGACGTTTCGACGAGGTCTCACTCGTCATCTTCAGGCTGGTGCTTTCGGCTTCTTGTTACTGGAACAGAGCGGGATCTCAATGTTTGAGTTCCTATAAATACTGTAGAGGGGGTGTGGTGTCTAGCCTCCAATGTTCTGGGCAGAGAGGAAGTTCCCAGGCTAGTGTGCCTTTTCTTCTTTTGTTCCTTAATTACTTGAGAGATACCTTGAGTGATTTCTTGAGTGATATCCTGAGTACCACTTAGGTGGGTCATTAGGTGTGGATTAGTTGCTAAAGTCTTTGTGTCTTGACCTCTTGAACTTTGTGAAGAGTTTTCCTGAGAAGATGGCTGTATTGCACTTAGTTGTGCTTTGGCTTGGCTTCGTGTATAGGGGCGAGTTGTGGTTTTGTGGCTTGTGTCAGCCAGATCTGTGTAGGGATTGCAGGGGGGTGCAGCATCCGGAGGTGCCACCATGGATTGGCTACTGGATGGTGTCAGTAATTCATCTGTGGAGAGGGTCTGGGTTTGGGTCTGGTGTGGTTGATTGGTGTTGGCGTTCTGTGTGCCTCTGGATCTGGTGTCAGTTTTTGTGGGGAGGGCTAATTTCATGGAACACTTTGAAACCAATGCTTTAGACAAGTCAGAACACAAACCCAAACTTTGGCTCAGATATGTTGACGACACCTTTGTAATTTGGCCACACGGGAAGGAAAAACTGGATAGCTTCCTCACACATCTCAACAACTTACACCCCAAAATACAATTCACTATGGAAATAGAAGCCAACAACCAACTTCCCTTCCTTGACGTCCTAATCTACAAAAAACCTGATGGCTCCCTAGGACACACTATCTACCAGAAAAAAACACACACCAACCGCTACTTACATGCACAATCACACCACCACCCTGCACAAATAAACTCCGTAGCCAAGACTCTCATCTCCAGAACCAAACGCCTGGCTGACAAAGACCACTTGACAACTGAGTTACAGAATCTCTCAAATGTGTTAATTGCCAATGGATACCAGCAAAACAGGATTACGAAGCTAATCCAAAAGGAAACACCCCCCAAAAACCAAGACACAGAAGAAAACAATGGCATGGCCCTCCTTCCTTACATCAAGGGCACTACAGATAAAATTAGCAAAATCCTCCATAAACACAATATCAAAACAGCCTTTTGCACCAACCAAAAAATAGCCAATATCCTCAGAAACCCCAAGGATAAAATCCAGTTGGAAAACCAAGGGATCTATGAAATACCCTGCAAAGTCTGCCCAGCCACGTACATTGGACAAACAAACAGACGAATAAATGCACGTATCGCAGAACACAAGAATGCCGTCAAAAAAGAAGAAAAAACTTCCTCTCTTTTCCAACACATGAAAGAAACAGGACACGAAATTAATTTTGCAGATTCCAAATTGCTCTTTAACACGGAACATCACCACAAGAGAATAATCATGGAAGCCATTGAGATAGAGAAACACCCTCACAACATGAACAAGCGTGACGACACATCCCGCTTGCCAGACATCTGGAAATTAGCCCTCCCCACAAAAACTGACACCAGATCCAGAGGCACACAGAACGCCAACACCAATCAACCACACCAGACCCAAACCCAGACCCTCTCCACAGATGAATTACTGACACCATCCAGTAGCCAATCCATGGTGGCACCTCCGGATGCTGCACCCCCCTGCAATCCCTACACAGATCTGGCTGACACAAGCCACAAAACCACAACTCGCCCCTATACACGAAGCCAAGCCAAAGCACAACTAAGTGCAATACAGCCATCTTCTCAGGAAAACTCTTCACAAAGTTCAAGAGGTCAAGACACAAAGACTTTAGCAACTAATCCACACCTAATGACCCACCTAAGTGGTACTCAGGATATCACTCAAGAAATCACTCAAGGTATCTCTCAAGTAATTAAGGAACAAAAGAAGAAAAGGCACACTAGCCTGGGAACTTCCTCTCTGCCCAGAACATTGGAGGCTAGACACCACACCCCCTCTACAGTATTTATAGGAACTCAAACATTGAGATCCCGCTCTGTTCCAGTAACAAGAAGCCGAAAGCACCAGCCTGAAGATGACGAGTGAGACCTCGTCGAAACGTCGCCTAGACACCCCAACTTTTACACGGGAAGACACCCGAGGACACCAAAACCTGCATTCCTGTACCCGTGAAAATCTACGAAAGCAGACATCTGGAAATTAGCCCTCTCCACAAAAACTGACACCAGATCCAGAGGCACACAGAACGCCAACACCAATCAACCACACCAGACCCAAACCCAGACCCTCTCCACAGATGAATTACTGACACCATCCAGTAGCCAATCCATGGTGGCACCTCCGGATGCTGCACCCCCCTGCAATCCCTACACAGATCTGGCTGACACAAGCCACAAAACCACAGCTCGCCCCTATACACGAAGCCAAGCCAAAGCACAACTAAGTGCAATACAGCCATCTTCTCAGGAAAACTCTTCACAAAGTTCAAGAGGTCAAGACACAAAGACTTTAGCAACTAATCCACACCTAATGACCCACCTAAGTGGTACTCAGGATATCACTCAAGAAATCACTCAAGGTATCTCTCAAGTAATTAAGGAACAAAAGAAGAAAAGGCACACTAGCCTGGGAACTTCCTCTCTGCCCAGAACATTGGAGGCTAGACACCACACCCCCTCTACAGTATTTATAGGAACTCAAACATTGAGATCCCGCTCTGTTCCAGTAACAAGAAGCCGAAAGCACCAGCCTGAAGATGACGAGTGAGACCTCGTCGAAACGTCGCCTAGACACCCCAACTTTTACACGGGAAGACACCCGAGGACACCAAAACCTGCATTCCTGTACCCGTGAAAATCTACGAAAGCAGACATCTGGAAATTAGCCCTCTCCACAAAAACTGACACCAGATCCAGAGGCACACAGAACGCCAACACCAATCAACCACACCAGACCCAAACCCAGACCCTCTCCACAGATGAATTACTGACACCATCCAGTAGCCAATCCATGGTGGCACCTCCGGATGCTGCACCCCCCTGCAATCCCTACACAGATCTGGCTGACACAAGCCACAAAACCACAGCTCGCCCCTATACACGAAGCCAAGCCAAAGCACAACTAAGTGCAATACAGCCATCTTCTCAGGAAAACTCTTCACAAAGTTCAAGAGGTCAAGACACAAAGACTTTAGCAACTAATCCACACCTAATGACCCACCTAAGTGGTACTCAGGATATCACTCAAGAAATCACTCAAGGTATCTCTCAAGTAATTAAGGAACAAAAGAAGAAAAGGCACACTAGCCTGGGAACTTCCTCTCTGCCCAGAACATTGGAGGCTAGACACCACACCCCCTCTACAGTATTTATAGGAACTCAAACATTGAGATCCCGCTCTGTTCCAGTAACAAGAAGCCGAAAGCACCAGCCTGAAGATGACGAGTGAGACCTCGTCGAAACGTCGCCTAGACACCCCAACTTTTACACGGGAAGACACCCGAGGACACCAAAACCTGCATATATATATATATATATATATGTCACCACCTCAGCCAACCTTTGTAAAATATTGAGTATTTATTTCACAATCTCATTCAGGTAGATTTAGTTCCAAAATCAAAATGGGGATTTCATGAGATATGAAATTAACAATTCAATATTTGTGTGAGCGCTTTCTTTCTATCAGTCCAGCACAGATGAAACTGCACAATCTCATCATGGTCATGTTATGCTTGAAACCCAACTGCCCTGACCTCAGAAGTGCCAGGCAACTTTCAAGCAGTGGTAGGGTGACGCCACCCCCCTCTATATTTTATTGGGTCCTGAAAGACCTACAATGGCTCCCAGTACATGTCAGAGCACAATTCAAAGTGTTGGTGCTGACCTTTAAAGCCCTAAATGGCCTCATCCCAGTATACCTGAAGGAGCGTCTCCACCCACATCGTTCAGCCTGGATACTGAGATCTAGTTCTGAGGGATTTCTGGTGGTTCGCTCCCGAGTGAGGTTACAGGGAACCAGAGAGAGGGCCTTCCCAGTAGTGGTACCCACCCTGTGAAACGCCCTCGCATCAGATATCAAGGAAATAAACAACTATCTGACTTTTAGAAGACATCTGAAGGCAGCCCTGTTTAGGAAAGTTTTTAATGTGTAATGTTTTATTATGTTTTTATATTATGTTGGTTAAGGAATGGGTTTCTGTGTAATAAGTTTAAAAACTGACTCAACCCCCCCCCTTTTTGTTCTTTCAAAAGAGAGCACTTTTAAATGCATAAAACCTGAACTGTTGAGCAAAACCATAATAGGGACACAACTGCATAAACAGTTCTGTCCTTTATCAGGACAGGCAAGGCATGGCCTTGGCTCCCCAGGGGAACAACGAAAACACGTCAGAACTTTATCTTATGTGCTGACCACAAAATACACACAAGACCAATGTCTAAGAAAAACGCCAAAAGCGTGTTCCCAGAGATTATGACATCCCCCCCCCCCCAATAAGAGTAGGAAGAGGAAGATACTTTTATGGTCAGAAGTACAGGAAGGAAGATCCTTTTATGGCTGAGAGTACCAGAGCAGGAACATATGTGATGTCAACCTGTGTACGTAGGCCGACGTGGTTGGGCTCCTAGGGGAGAACTGAGAGGGTGCCTGGAGGATATATAAACTGCATGAAACCTGCCATTTCTTTGGACTTGCTGTGGACTTGATCACGCAAGTGCCTTCTGCTATCCGGAGAGCAGAATAAACTCTTTCTTTGAATCAACCTCAGGCTCAGGTGTCATTTGACTTCCTTCCTCCTGTCCCGGAGCAACGCAGACCCAATCGGTGAATTCCAATAAGGCTACATTGAAAGCTTCCCAAAGTGGCTGGGGCAAACCAGTCAGATGGGTGGGGTACAAATATTTTTTAATTTATATTTATATTTAATTTCAAGTTGGCACCAGTGCTCTTAGGACTGGCAGAGCAAAAGATAGGGAGGTCAACAACAGATAGAGTTAGGGCCAATGACAGACAGAGCCAACTACCGGTAATTCTACTTTTATCACCAAGGGCAACACTGAAATTAAAGAGGAGGAATCTGCAAGGCAGTGTTATCCCCCTGAATGTTTGTCAGTAAGGAGGGAAGGTAGCTAAGGGCTGACTAAGGTTGGCAGAGTAGTGCCCCATTTGCCATAATGGACCAGCCTCCACTGCTCAACACGCCTTGAACTTTGTGGGAATCTCCTTCTGAAACATATACTGGCCTTGTTTCAGCCAGCTTCAGTTCAGTTGGCTGAGCCCCAGCTGAGCTGGGAAGAACAAGTTACATTGGCGTATCACCTGAGGTGGCGTTGAGTACTTAACTCTGGCTGAGCCAGGAATCAGATGACTAAGCCAGAGATCTGCTGCATCCCAAACTGCTTGTCCTGGAAGATTTTGCCATAGGGTTACCCTCAACAGCTCCAGTCTGGTGTAGGTAATAGGTCCAATCTTAGGGCCTCTTAGAGGGGCTTGGGATCTAGCAGTTCCTAGACTTCTCTAGCCCCAGAAGAACAGTGACTACCACTGTTGGATACAGAGGTAACAGAAGATCTACCATATTTTTTGCTCTATAAGACTCATTTTTCCCTCCTAAAAAGTAAGGGGAAATGTGTGCGCATCTTATGGAGCGAATGCAGGCTGTGCAGCTATCCCAGAAGCCAGAAGCTATCCCTTTCGCTGCGCAGCGATGCCTCTTGTTGTTCTGGCTTCTGAGATTCAGAATATTTTTTTTTTGTTTTCCTCCTCCAAAAACTAGGTGTGTCTTATGGTTTGGTGCGTCTTATAGAGCAAAAAATATGGTATATTTGTGGCCACAGCAAGGATCTTTACAATAGATGGCAAGTCTTCTCTTTACCTCATCTTCATCCATTCCATCTAGCTGATCTGGGAGGTTAGGATCACAATGTAAGGAACTAAAAATAGTGGATCTACTATTTCTGAAGCATGAATGCACCCTGTCTTTTAAGAAGGATTTGGTTCCCTTTCGTTTGCGCTCTATCAGCTCAAGAGAGAAAATATATCAGGGACGCTTCCTGCTGTAGATGGAAGTCTATGATCAGAGAAGCACATTTGTTACTGTGAGGAAATGTGTGCCAAGCAAGCAAAACAAGAAGAAGCAGTCGTCTTTGGGTGGACAATAATGCCTCCATTAAATGCTCTATTTCATGTCTGAAATTCTTTGAGGGATATTTGTAATAGACTGCCACTGTGACAGCTCGTTGCGATCAAAATAAGTTGTCTTCAAAAGAAGCTTTAAAAGAGCCCCAAATGTCTTGTCTTTATATTCCCATTTGCTTTGCAATCTGGGGAGAGAGACCTAACCTTCATCTGTGCTGTTTGCTGCAGGATGACATAAGGCCATTCATGTTTCAAAGAAAATCAGAGCTGTCTGAAAACAAATTGAGGCCCATTACCCTTCATTAATTGCATGGCTGAGCAAGCCATGCACCATTTAAAGGATCTTTATCCAAATGTGTGCACTAAGAGCTTGGTGTGTGAAGTGGATTGATCAGGGAATTTTACAGTTGATCATTACCGTTGAAATAGATTTCCCTCCTCAGACTTCTCATAGAAGAACCCAAGTAAAATAAAATATGACAAGAACTATGAAAAGAGGAGGCTAGGGATATACTAGTTTATTTCTAGCCTGTGTCAATTTGAACTGTGTTCATTCATAAATCCATTCCATCTTGTTTTTTTTTGCATCAGTTTGTGAATATATGTGTGTGTATGCAAAATTTAAATATATTTAAATATTTAAAGCATTTTAAAATATATTTTGTCACAAAAGACATGTAAATACATATTTTATCATAGTGTATGCATTTCTAAAGTATTTTATCCTAATATATGTATTTTTCTGCATTTTTATATATCTTTTGAACCAAGATGAGTTTTGCACATTTTGGTAAAATGCACAATCTGGATAAGACCACCCCATTGAAGTCTAGAATATTCCATTGGAATCCATATTAATAAAATTATTGAGTCTTCCATAGGATATGGTTGGAGCTAAAATATTTTGAAGACTCATTTCTTTTGACAGTGGCTCAGATTCAAAACCATGCTCTAAGCACTGGTGATTAAACTGCTCCAGTCTACAGGATAGACTTGCTTTTTAGTTGTCTTTTAAAAATGCACCCATCATCAGGTAAGTCAAATAAGCAGCCTATGTTCCAAAAAAATAGTGAGCCCCCCCCCCCCGCCTGTGTGCAACATATGTTCTGACTCTCTCGTGTAAACTGTGCTTCAAAGATCTTGCAGAACCTAGGGGAGAAGTGCCATGGTCCATGTATGGACGACACTGTTATGGTTGTGCACTAGGAATCAATCACTGACTGTAATACATCTGACTAAGCAGGAAAACGCCAGGGAGTGAGACCAATCATCACTGTATCCTCCCTCACAATATTTCCTTTCATATCATACTTCTGAGTCAGCACAGCCGACTCTGTTCCATTGAGAAATTCCACATTTTGCCTGTTAACTCCAGGTGTGAATAGTCAAGCTTCAGTTGGTGATACTTTCTCTTCCAGCAAGGCAACCAGCTTGCATGTGATTCGGGTTTAATTCTGCATGTTCTCAGGCAGGAAGAGATTTTTGTTTCTCAAGTCATGGAGAATCACAGTGCACAGTGTCTGCTGTGGTTGCAGGGACTTTTAACTGCTGCCTCCCATGGCATTTTGACTGTGTTAGCAGCACCGGTGACCTCCCAAGGTGTGAGCCTGGGCACTGTGTATGGAGCTCCTGGGCTGCTCAGACAACAACCCATCCACCCCTCTTAACCTCACTGATGTGGTCCAAAGAAAGCAGAGCAAAACTTTTGACACCAGTTTGGCTGCAGCACAGTCATTTTTTGGAGGGGGGAGCTTCTTCCCCAATATTTTTGGGGGTGGAGGCGAAGGGGTCTGGGGTGTAAGGAATAATAAAAATAGTTGCTTTAAGAATAATGGAACTGTTGCTTTTTCAGAAATACAATGCTGCAACTTGCTGAAGCTACAACTGATAGGTACCGTAACCACAAATGGCTCCAGACTGGCTTATACTCATATTTAGAATAGCCTGGGGCTAGAATGCTCTTAAGTAGAATAGCTTGTGGTTGGAATATTGTTTATTCATAGACACCAGTAGACACAGGACCCGCTCACACCATTGACTGAAACAATTATTGGTGGTCAGGATGTGGCTCTGTCCTCTCGGCTTCAAAAGCTATAGAACTCGCTTAGGCTTGTAACTGGAACAATTAGTGGTTAACACATGAAACTAGAACAACTGGTGGTTGTTGTTGTTTAGTCGTTTAGTCATGTCTGACTCTTCGTGACCCCATGGACCAGAGCACGTCAGGCTCTGGTGGTTAGAATATGGCTATACTACTTACATCAATAGACAAATGCATGAGGGCTTTGACCAAATAAGGACAATGGTAAACATGGAGGGTAGACGTTGGAATTCAGAGTGATGGGAGATGTCAACAAGGGCGGAGATTATAGTATTTTTATTAGGCGGTCATGATAGGCTGTAGCCCTTGCATGCCTCCTGCCAATGGGGGCAGGGAAAGGAACCTGTGCTTGGAGATAGGTAATATAAGCTTGTGTTTTGCTGAATTGGGGTGTGCCTACTTTTGACACCCGTGCTTGCAAGGACATATCTGTATTCAATAAACATTTGCTGCTTCACCAATTTTTTTCAGATTTTATTTTGAGGGTCCCAGGAGCCAGAGTCTTGGGACCGGCATTTGCAGTTTTGGAAAGGGAAATCAAATGCAGAATATGAGAATCTGTCATACAGACATGTCCTATGAAACCATTCACACACACACATATTTTTTCAGGTTGTTTCATCGCATCTTATCACATATAGGCTGACATTTGAAGTGAATGGAATCAGGAATCAATGCATACTCAAAACTGACCATGTGTCTTGTAAACATAATCTCACCACATATAAAAGTAATTTAATTTACAATTTCTATGTGCTGGTTTCCCATATGACAAAGAGCATGATCTCCTAGTTGCCCTTGTTTCTTTCAGAGGACCTGCAATAACCATTGCAATGGAATAATAAAAAAGGAGTTAAAAAAATTAACTCAAGGTGAAAAGTAGCTGATAGTACTTCAGTATGGAAAAGCAATTTCTTGTAAGGCAAAGAGATTAAAAACTTTTTTGTACTGTTCTCCCTGTGTATAGACTTCTTTTTGAATATTACACAGGATTTTACATTCACTTACTAAAGGTAATACAAGTGCTATTAACTTTTTTTTTTTGTTCATTTCTTAAAGATGTGAAAATATATATATATATATATATATATATATATATATATATATATATATATATATAAATTCTATGTCTTAACTCTCCTTTTCATCTTAGTTTCTTTGATGTCTGTGCATGAATTAAATGCAAAGCCCAAATCTATAAGGAAACTTCACTCAGCTTAATGTTCTATCTATGATGCCTTTACATTAGTAATCTGCAGAAGTAGACAACTTTGAAGAATTTAATTATTTCCTGACACTAGGATCCTGGGAACCTGTTGAGTACCCTCCATGGTGATTTGATAAGCATGAGCATTCATATCCAGATCTAGAGGAAGACCAGTCTAGCTGAACGTTCTACCTAAGGTGCTTGACTTCTGATAGTCCTCTATTTGGGGAATGCTCTCCCTAGCCAGTCTCCCTCACTATTAACTTTTAGGAGAAGATATTAACTATTTTTAGAAGGCTGTATTAAACTGCTTTAGAAATTTTAATTGTATTGGCACTGATATGTTTTCTGCCCTTGACAGGGAAGAAGGAGGAGGAGGGAGAGGAGGAGGGGTGGGTAGGTGGGACACAGGCCACAACCAAGGAATGGTCATGTCTGATTCTCACATGTTACTTGAAGTCCCTCAAGGGGCCTTGAAGAGATGAGGATCACAGTTCAACTCACCTGGAGGTGTCTAAATCTCTGCAGGTCCCAAATGGTGCTCCCCACAGATTGTACACATCATTTGCCATCTTAGGAGCCCATTCCGCTCAAGTTCTCCAGACTAGAGCTTTGTGGTGAAGAGGCATGCTGATGGATGCACTGGAATATGAATATGATTTCCCAGACCACAGAAACCTTTCCCCCCTCTTTTTTGCAGTGGTTCTGTGAATTCCATGTGGATTCAAATGACTGAAACTTCACTACAGTGGTACCTCAGGTTAAGTACTTAATTCGTTCCGGAGGTCCGTTCTTAACCTGAAACTGTTCTTAACCTGAAGCACCACTTTAGCTAATGGGGCTTCCTGCTGCCGCTGTGCCGCCGGAGCATGATTTCTGTTCTCATTCTGAAGCAAAGTTCTTAACCTGAAGCATTATTTCTGAGTTAGCGGAGTCTGTAACCTGAAGCGTATGTAACCTGAGGTACCACTGTACAAGTTACTGATATAAAATATGCTTTTGTGTAAGAGCTATAATGCACGTTCGGGGACCCACATGGCAGTTTCCCCTGGATTCTTTATCAATATTGAACCATATTGAAATCCCACGCTGAATGGGTATAAAGTACTCTAGGCCACAGCTGCAAACCAGTCACAGCTGCAGATCATGAAACACTCCAAGGCTGTAAAGCTAATGGACCAGTGTGTAGATGATAGCCTTTTATCCATCACTCTCCCTCAGATAAGTCCAAAGAGGCCTACAAATGATGATCAGACAGCCTCCCAGGCAGCTTACAGGGACAAAATGAAGGGAAAAAGTGAGACAGGAGAACCACATATGCTGTCTTGAACTCCTTGAAATAAAGAAATATACCTTTGGACAATTTTAAGAAAATTTGGCTGTTCAGCAGTTGCTATACAACAGCTGTCATCCTCACTGACCATTGACCATGTTGGCTGGGTTAATGGGAGTTGGAGTCCAACAACATATGGAGGGCTGTAGATCCTCCCTTGTTCCATGCAGCAGCAGACCTTGGTAACATAGCACTCTGTGTGAGGCCAAAATCTGATGCCCCTCCACCCTCATGTCACCTCCCTCAAGCTGGTTAAGCGAGGTGCTGGGTTTTGAGAAGGAGGCGTGAGGGCTCTGGCAAGATCCTAGATCTCTCCCGTCTCCTTTGTAAAGCTGGACAAGTGCCAACTAGGCTTTGGGAAGGAGGCAGGAGGACTCTAGGAACCCATCAGAGTCCTCACACCTCCTTCTCGAAGCAAGTGCATACTTTGCTTTGGGAAGCACCAGGAAATGTGCCCCCTCTGCTCAGTTGCCTTTGTGGATGAAGTGGTTGTGCTGCCTTAAATCCACCTCTGCTCCAGGCTATTATGAGCTAACATGATACTTTGTTTCAAATTGCATATCCTTTTAACTATTATAATCTCAGTTTTGTTTGGATTCTGTCCCCATTTGCTTGTCTGCATCCATCTAGCAGCGGGGGGTGGGGGTGGTAGAGAGCAAATGCTTTATATGAGATCCCCAAAAGACTCCCCCACCCCCAATATTAGCAAGAAAACTTTTCCTTTGCATCAAACACAGTTATCTATAAAAACCCAGTTTCTCTTTGACCTAGAAATAAAATTAGCTGGTGTGATGTACTACATAGAGTGCATAATGGCGGAATAACTGAGGAGAACCGCTTTTGTAAAATATCATCTGAAGAGAAGAATTACTGTAAATATACTGTCTGTCTCTTCTGCCTGCCTATACCAAGGCTAATGGGGAGTGAAATTTGTTTCTTTAGGTAATTTTCAGTGAACTGATCGCTATCATCAAGTTAATCTCTGTGAGCCCATCTTTTCTTTTCTTTTTTCCCCATTTGATACCAAGAGAAGTGCAAAGCTTTGTTCAGAATAATCTCCCAGGTGTAATGTGTGCCACGTCACACTGGATTGTTAAACTCCAAGTAGGCCTCAGCATGCAGAGAGATACCTCTTTATATGTCAAAAAGCAAAATCTCGCCCTGAGCTTGCAGGGAGAGAATCGAATGGAAAATACTGAGAACAGCCTACAAACTGCCAAGAAGAAAGGAGTGTTAAGAAGTTTTTGAGTAACCCCTAGGGTAAGCAATTTCTTACATTACAGTAATCATAATGCTACAGAGGAAGCTATTTAAAAAGTGTGAACCTGTTAATATTACTGAGGTTGAATCAATAAATTCAAGAATAGAGTCTTTGGGAAATCAAAGTTTTGCTGGAAATCCTAAATGGAAAAATTATTTTAATGGAGTATCATAATAATAATAATAATAATAATAATAATAATAATAAAATTTATTTATATCCCGCCCTCCCCAGCTGAAGCCGGGCTCAGGGCGGCTAACAACAATAAACAGTACAAAAGTAAAGCACAAACAACACTCTAAAATAATTCATTATAAAATTAATTCAAATCAAGCCACTGGCAACCATTGGGCGAGAGCTCCGTGAAGATTGCCGAGGGAGGGAGTCAGGCTGTGCCCTGGCCAGAGGCCTGGTGGAACAGCTCTGTCTTGCAGAAAGATGTCAAGTCCCGCAGAGTGTTCCACCAGATCTGAGCCACAGCCGAAAAAGCCCTGGCTCTAGTTGAGGCCAGTCTAACTTCTCTGTGGCCTGGGACCTTCAAGATGTTTTTATTTGAAGACCGTAAGCTTCTCTGTGGGGCATACCAGGAGAGGCGGTCCCGTAGGTACGAGGGTCCTAGGCCGTATAGGGCTTTAAAGGTTAAAACCAGCACCTTAAACCTGATCCTGTACTCCACCGGGAGCCAGTGCAGCTGGTATAGCACCGGGTGAATGTGATCTCGCAGTGAAGACCCCATAAGGAGTCTCGCTGCAGCATTCTGCACCCGCTGGAGTTTCTGGGTCAGTCTCAAGGGCAGCCCCACGTAGAGCGAGTTACAATAATCCAATCTGGTGGTGACCGTCGTGTGGCTCACAGTGGCTAGGTCAGGGTGAGAGAGGTAAGGAGCCAACTGCTTAGCTTGGTGGAGATGGAAAAATGCCGCCTTTGTTATAGCTGCAATCTGCGCCTCCATGGAAAGGGAGGTGTCAAAGATTACACCCAAACTCTTAACGGATGGTGCTGGCACTAATTGCGCCCCCGCAAGAGATGGGAGTTGCCCCCCCAATCCCATATCGTCCCATCCCAGCCACAGGACCTCTGTCTTCGAAGAATTTAGCTTCAACTGGCTCCCACGTAACCATCCAGCCACAGCTTCCAAACATCTGGTCAGTGTGTCTGGGGCCGAGTCAGGATGGCCATCCATCAACAGATAGAGTTGGGTGTCATCGGCATACTGATGGCAACCCAGCCCAAAACTCTGGACAAGCTGGGCAAGGGGGTGCATAAAGATGTTGAAAAGCATCGGGGAGAGTATCACACCCTGAGCTGAGGTACTCCACACACCAAGGAGTGGCGCGATGACAATTCCCCCCCCCAGCGCCACCCTCTGTCCCCGACCAGAGAGAAACGAGTGCAGCCATTGAAGGACTGTGCCCTGGATCCCCACCTCGGCAAGGCGGTGGTCCAGGAGTTCGTGATCGGCCATGTAGAAAGCTGCTGAAAGATCTAAAAGAATCAGCAGCCCCGACCCACCTCGATTCAGCTGTCTACGAAGATCATCTGTTAGGGCAACCAGAGCCGTCTCGGTCCCATGACCAACGCGGAAGCCAGACTGGAATGGATCCAGAGCCGATGTTTCATCCAGAAACCCACCAAACTGTTCAGCAACCGCTCTCTCAATCACCTTACCCAGGAGTGGAAGATTCGAAACCGGGCGGTAATTGGATAGATCTAAAGGATCTAATGGTGTTTTCTTTAAGAGCGGGTGCACCACTGCCTCCTTCAGTTCCCCTGGGAATGTCCCGGTGCCAAGGGACAGATTGATGATATCCCCCAGGGGGGCCCGCACCTCGTCTGGACACGCTCTAATCAGCCAGGACGGGCACGGGTCGAGAGGACAAGTGGTGGGCTTTCCAGCTCGGAGGAGTCTGTCCACATCGACTGGGGATATCCGGTCAAAGTGGTCCAATACTGGACCCGAGGACAGTCAAGGGGCCTCCAGTTCCTTTATTGTATCCAAATTGGCAGGGAGGTCATGGTGGAGCAACAAGACCTTCTCCGCAAAAAAGCTCGCAAATGCCTCACAGCTGTGTGTCAAATTGTTATTTAAATTTGGCTGTCCCTCAAGGGACGTTAAAGACCTGATTATATTAAATAATTGCACCGGGCGAGAGCTAGCGGATGCAATGGAGGCCGAGAAGTAAGACTTCTTAGCAGCCTTCACCGCCATCTTGTAGGTTTTCATAAAAGCCCTATAAGATGTTCTTGAGGCTCCGTCATGGGCACCCCGCCATACTCGCTCTAGCCGTCCGAGGTCCCGCTTCATTTTCCAGAGCTCTTCGGTAAACCAGGGAGCCCGGTTTCTGCGGGGTTGCAGAGGACGCTTAGGTGCGATCTCATCAATGGCTGCCAGGAGCTGGATATTCCAGCCCTCAACAAGCTCAGTCAATGAGTCGCCAGGGGGAACAAGGTCCCGCAAGGCTTGGCAGAATCTATCAGGGTCCATCAGCCTCTGCGGGTGAGCCCAAATTGGCTCACCACCTAAGCAGGGTGGGGGTGGAAAGTCAATCCTGGCTTTCAGAGCGTAGTGATCAGACCATGGCACCTTCATCGAAGGAAACATGATCACATCTATACCTACGCCAAAGATCAAATCCAGGTGTGGCCTGCTTGATGTGTGGGGCCTGAAACAAACTGGGAGAGCCCTAGTGTCGCCATGGAAGACACCAGGTCCAGAGCCTGTGAGGAGGGAGTGGCATCAGCATGGATGTTGAAGTCCCCCAATACCAATAGGTTAGGGAACTCCAAGGCCCAGCCGGCCACCGCCTCCAATAGGCCTGACAGGGTGGCTGCTGGTGCGCTAGGTGGCCGGTACACCAGCCAGACAGCCAAGCTCTCTTCGGAGCCCCACACTAGGCCAACACATTCAATGCCGGGGATCAATGGCGATGGTAGAGCTCTGAAAGGGCAATCTTCCCGGATTAATAATGCCACCCCTCCCCCCCGGCCCACAGTCTGCGACTGGTGGAGGACGGAGAAACCTGGGGGCGCCATCTCTCGTAAGGTAACTGTTGCCCCTTCGCACACCCAGGTCTCCGTCACACAAGCCAGGTCGACCCCCTGTGAGGTAAAGAAATCTCACAGGGTGGCGTTTTGTTGCCTATAGACCTGGCATTGCACAGCACTAGTGACGGAGGTGAGTAATCCTTGCTCACCCTACCCTCATACCTCGGGATGAGGCGCAGATTGGAAGGGGTACGAGCATATCCATATCTCAATCCCCTTCGCCTATAACATCTTCCCCCACCACCATACCTCCCTCACCCCTCCACGGTAGCAATCCCAAGCCTCATAGTAGCCTCCATTGATGGCAATTAATGTTATGCTTTTGCAGCCTAAAACAATAAAAACTTAAAACAATAAAAACAAAAAACAAAAACAACCCAGAAAACAATAAAACAATACAAATAAAAGCTGCAAAAATTACAAATTCATCAAAATCTAACAAATTCCCAAGCCCACCCAAACATCCATCCCACCCCCCATATATAAAAAATCCAAAGGGAAAGGAAATTTCTATTTATCTATCATGTATCCATCCATCTATCATCTACCTATCATCTATCTGGTTGGTTGGTTTGGACTACAAATGAATTTCTCCATGTGATCATATGTGTACATGCCCACTAACATTTCACAACTAAAAATAGGGACACGTCTCAATTCTCAAATCACAAAGCTTTCTCTCTACCACCCCCATGACACATTGTAGAAGATTCTTCTTTGGCCGCTGCATTTACTGTGCTTAGCGCTGTACCCAGAACTGTAGGGTAACAAGCCTCACATAGCCATCATACTTGAGTCTAATTAATACATGAATGGGTTAATGCCACAGAGTAAACTGTCCTGCTAGGCTTAACCTATGTCACTTCCCCTCAGCTTGGGAGCAAATGAGCAACCAAGCCTTTTGTCCTAATCAGTCTGCGTGTGAATTCGGTGTGTGAAGAGCTCTAAGCTGCTCACTCCAGTTGCATGGCTGCAACCAACCTCTTTTGTTTCAGACAAGAATGGAGTCTGAAGCTAACGTTTTGCTATACTAATACTTTAGGAACTTTTAACATTTTGTTACCAAGCAATCTTTTACTGCCTGTGCATCTTTCTTTCTTTCTTTCTTTCTTTACTGTTGTATGGAAGAGCACATGAATCTGATCTTTGAAGAGTTTTGTAAGTAAACCAGTTTATAACTTACCAAACATTTTTTCTATCTGTGTGCTAGGGAAGTGGGATATTTTGGAATTCACTGGAAAGTTACCTTTAAAAGTTTTGTAGCCTACATTTCCACATTTTTCTTTGCTGCATGTTTTGTTGTGCTAACTCTCAGCTGGGGTTCTCTCACCAAAGAGTACTTGTCCCAAACTGGGGTCTTGGCTTCCAGGATTTCCAACAAACAATTCTTCTACTTTTCCTTCTACTGTTCTCCAATTAATGAGAAAAGAAATTGCATTTGTAAACTATCAAAGGGAAAGAATATTCTGTCGAAATTTTCAAGGGGAAGGTGCTTCATCCTGATTACAGTTTCGCCCCAAGGCTAATGTGACATAATCCCACTGGAAAATCACACACACACACACACACACACACACACACACACACAAACAAACATACACACAGAGAGAGGGGGGAGAGGGAAGCTATTAACTACTTAAAAAATCAAAGATGCAAATGATAAGAGAAAGGGTCATGATAAGTGATTTCTGTGATTATCACTGCCGGGAAAAGCTTTGAGCTGTCAGCTGGCTCACTGCATGTACTGCCCACTTCAAAATATATTTTCCAATGACTGGAGACTAAATGATCCATGAGGATTTGGAAATCTTAGCTTTAAATGTCTAGTTATTTCTTGTTTCTGTTATTTGGGTTTTCCTTCCACAATACATCTAATTTGTTTCGACATTCCTTTTGCTAGCATAATGCAACTTAGTTGTATAATTAATAGATAGATGAATAGAGAGATACTATAGATAGATTGTCATATATTTTGGTTCTCAAATAGTCAGAAAAAGGAGTCATCACCAAGAGACATCTTTAAGAATGCAAAGAGAATAATGCTTTCAAAACTGTAGTGCTTGGTGTTACAAATTAATAACCTCACCCCAAACCTTCAGTGATGACCTCTTTTCATCAAGTTTAGTATAACACACAACACTTCAAACCCCTTTTTCCCAAGTGACAAAGGCATGCACACAATTTTTGTGTGTGTTGAAGCTGGCATTCTACAGGATCACGTTGGCAGGATTTACAAGAACGACACAAAATGCCAGCCATTCTCTTCCTGTTTTCTCTCCAACTGTTACATTACTTCTTTTTTCACTCTTTCCCCAGAATCAACTTTACCTTTGTTAGTCATTAATTGGTATTCTGGTTGAGCATACATTTCCCAAATATCTCCCATCACTCTCTGTCTCCCTATTAGCATATTCCATTCTTAAATTTCCACCGGGTAGGAGATGCACATAATAGAATTTTTTCTGCACAATTACCAAGGGTGAACAGAGTTCATCCATGGCACTCTAATTCATTTTGGTAGCATGGTGTGTGAGTTTACATGTTCCATTAGATCGAAGGAAGCACGTGATAAGCTTATCACCTCTGAGCTTGCTTCCTATAGACGAGCAATTGCCTGATGTGATAATAGATTATTTATTTAAATTTGTAAGGCTTGGGTTCCTACATTCAGAATAAAGATTATATATACTAAAATCTGATAAAAAGTATAACACATGTTCAAAACTTTGTATCAACCACCTTAACTTTAGCCACTCATATCCAGCCTAAATATAATGGGAGAAATTCAATGTAGTGTTAAGCAGATCCCTCAATCAGCACAAGCAATTCTGCTTGCATGATGGAACTATGTTCCCTCTCTTTCCCCCATGGGCTTTTCCATGGGATCTCCTGGCCCCATCAGAGACAATCTAGGCACATGCTCAGGGGCTGCACATGGGGAGGAAAGGGGGAATTTCCATTGTGCTCGTGCAAGTTCTTGTGTGGGCTTCAATTGGTGCTGCTCATTAGCTGAATCCCACCCAATAATCCAGTGTTTTCCAAATCTCCAGCTGTTTTTGTACTGCAATTCCCATCATCCCTGACCACCACTAGCTGGTCCTGCTAGCTTGGGATGATGGGAGTTGTAGTCCAAAAACATCTACGGGAAACACTGCGATAATCCTACAAGCAAGATGGGCTGAAACTCATTTAACAGCCATTAATTACCATGAGAAAGATGTCTGTTAGAGGGCTAGCTATACCGTACATGCTTATGAAGTTCATAACCCTTTAACTATCCCATCTTCTCCATGAGAAGCCTAGGAAGTTTAATTAGTTAAAGCAGGAGTGGAGATCCTTTGGACTGCCAGATGTTGCTGAATGACAACTCCCATCAGCCCTAACATGCATGGACAGTGGTCAAGGATGTTGGGAGTTACAATTCTGTAACATCTAGAGAACCAAAGCTTCTTCACACGTGAGTTTAAAGTACCAAGAATTCTTTATTAACCTCCCACCACACAACAGCAGCTCCCAGGAGCCCTATGAAGGTTCCAATGGGAAAGTGTGGGAATGCTATGTACACCAGCTATGCCTTCCCTGCTATCATTATGAAGGAGCCCACTTATATGCATGTAGGGCTTCCAAGTTTTGATGGCCTGGGATTCAGACTCGGAGGCTGAACCTGAGTCCTTCCAGCCTGCACAGGGGTCCCTGCCTCCAGAACCAGCTGAGCCGGGGCTGGGGCTTAAGCCTGAAGGGTCCTCACCTGTGCTGGATCCTCAGGTGCAGGCACCAGCTGAGTCTGCTCTGGCTCCTGAAGTGATAGAGGACCCATTGCCTGCAGGTCCTCCACTCTCAGCCCCGTCAGGGGAAGCCGAGTTTGCCTCTGGGTCCGGTAACCCTCCATCCTCTCCTGAGCTGCAGAGGCTCAGGGCAGAGAGGCAGAGGGAACTAAGTTCCCGCAGGAGGAGTGCTCGCCTCCAGGCCCGGAGAGGCAAGGCACCTGTGGACCAGGGCCGCCCTATGCCTCAGGGCAGATAAAAGCCAGCCAGCCCCAGTCCCAGGTTGCGGGAGCAACATTGTTGGTAGCCTGTTCCTGCCTGCACCCTGTCCTGCTCTTCTGCCAGAGTTCCCGACCTCACCCGACTCCCTGCCTTGGACCCCGCTTCAGCTTTGACGGACAGCCTCCATACCACACCCTCAACCTCGGACTGGACTCGGAGCTCGCCGCACGGTTAACCTCAGGACCAGCACAGTGGTGATGGGAATCAGGCCAAACCAACCTCCTCATTCCTCCCTTTTTCTGTACCAGTATGCAGCATCAACTCAGATGCAGCAACTGTTCTTGCTGCTTGTTGGTATCCATCTGTCTTGAGAGACAATGGAGTGTGCCTCTGAGGGCGAAGTCACACCACTGTGTTAGCAACACCAAAGTGACCTCCCTGGGGCACAAACCTGGCCAATGTGTGTGGAGGTCCTGAGCTGCCCTGGTGACAAAACCCCACCTCTCGGCCTCACTGATGTGGTCCAAAGGAAAGCAGAACAATGCTTTTGACACCAGCTTTCTGCAGGAGTTGCCAGAAGGAGGAATACAAGGCATCATCCAACCATCTTAAGGACTCCACTTCAGATTTGTGTAGGGTTTACTCCTTAGCTTCTTCTCCTCCCCTGAAGATATCCCACAAGGCAGGGGAGGTTTAGGATCAGAGTTTTCCTTCTTCTAGATGGCCTACCTTCACAGGTTGATGGGCCACTTTCCTCTACAGCAGATGCAGAAACTGTGTTCTTGACCATTGGGCCCACAACTGGTCCTTTCCGGACAACCCACTGGAGCCTGTCTTTGCATGCAGGGGAAGTCCCTAACTCACTGAGGGTTTGAGACCCATTGGGTACCCTCACCTGGCTTAGCTAGCCAGTCAAAACCTATTTCCCAAGGTGTGGCCGTTGTCACATGAACAGCTTCTAGGAGCCACAGGTGAGAGCTGAGTGCAGGGTGGGGGCCTACAGTGAACAAACTACCCTAAAAAGGAGCATGATGTTTCCACCTCCAGAGGTACTATCCCTCCCCTAACACCCCATACCATCTGCTATTGCTTGGTGTAAGGAAGCTTCCTCCCTTCTTCCATTCCTAGTTCTATATTGTGTGACTTTTTCTCTTTATATCCAGTATATCTGAAGGAGCGTCTCCTCCCCCATCGTTCTGCCCGGACACTGAGGTCCAGCTCTGAGGGCCTTCTGGTGGTTCCCTCACTGCAAGAGGCCAAGTTACAGGGAACCAGGCAGAGGGCCTTCTCGGTAGTGGCGCCCGCCCTGTGGAACGCCCTCCCATCAGATGTCAAAGTGATAAACATCTACCTGACATTCAGAAGACATCTGAAGGCAGCCCTGTTCAGGGAAGTTTTTAATATGTGACATTTTAGTGTATCTTTCATCTTTGTTGGAAGCCGCCCAGAGTGGATGGGAAGACCCAGCCAGATGGACGGGGTACAAATAATAAATTATTATATTTATTTATTTATTTATTTATTTATTTATTTATTTATTTAGTAGGTACACGCACTGTGTTTGCAAACCTAAGTACAAGGCTAACATGAGGATTTAATCTCAAAGAACCCTTTTGAGTGCAATGGGACAAGAGGGTGAAGGAGCTCTCTTGCTCACTCTTTTTTGTATGTTGGATCCACGATAACTTATTCCTGTTTTTGACTTCTTCAGGAGATTGTATGGCATCTGAGTAGCATGTAGGAAAACTAAAAGGGGGGTTCATCTTATGTTACTTGCAGATGAAAAAATGGAGATGGAAAGGGGGGAAACCCAATTTCACACTTGCTCATTCTGTCGAGCGCACAATTTCAGCAATGGAGCAAGTGAGTTTCCATTAAAGTTGTTTACTGCCCTTAGTTTTGACAATGCAATCAGCATATTAAAAAGTGTAAACACTGTTTTCCTGTCATTAAGTTGTGGTGACTTTTTTTTTCCATTTGGAAGCTTTACATCAAATCACTTTTCAAGTATCTTAATAATTTACTGCAGAATACTAAACCACCAGGATTATCAAGGACATTAATCTTTAATAGAAGGATAATGTAGTTGTCTTTCCAGAAAATTTTAATTAGAATGTACTCTTCAACCGCTTGATGCCAGATAGAATTCATCATCTTAATGTTCAATTTATCATATTTTGGTGTGTGTTTTTTAAGTAGCAAATGAAATGCAAAAGAAGTGTCTTACCCTTGAATTTTTTATTAGAAAATGTGTTTAAAACAACTGTTTTTATTATTATTGCTGAAATGCTTTATGATAACATTTTCCACTTTCCATTTGTAAGGAAGCAGTTTCTTTATTTAGTAGACCCCGACATTTTCTGGAATAATTTCTGCCAGCTGTACTCCTATTGTCTGTTCCCAATCTAGGTAAAGTTAGTAATGATTATGTCCCACTTAAAGTAATGCAATAAGTTATTTACATCTAACCTTAATGCAATTGCTTTCATTGAGAATTAAGTTCCACTATTTCCAGTAGGGCCCACTTCCAGCTAAGTCAGCATGAAATTGCAACCATAGTCATGACTCTGAGCAGTGTTGAGGCCTTTATTTCCCTCCCCCCCCCCCAAACCTGCCATTTTGAAGATCTATCAAGCTTGGAACAGTTATTTTTGACAGACTGGTGAAAAGCTGGTAAGCTCATTACCTCAAGGATAGGAAGGTGACATGGGACTAGGCCTAAAGTCTGGCTATTTGTACTTCTAGCCCTGTATTAAATATGACCTTGCAGGCAGACAACATAAATGTTTCATTTAAGTACACTGCATCGTTCAAGTATCCCTCCTCCTTTTGTTCTCTTGGGTTTTGCCTGTAATTTTCATTACAGTTGTATGTGGGGAAAATATGTTCTCAAGGACAACATTATTTATTTCTTTTAGTAGTGCAGAATTGAGATCACGACAAACATCCCAGTCAGGCTGTGGCAGCCCAAGGTCTAAAGCAGCGGTTTTCCATGTCATTATTGAGTCCATAAGTCTTTTAACTGGATTGAACCTGGGACTGACTGTACAAAAAACATGAGCTGTGCCACTGAGTAAGGAGGCAGCAATTTCTGGCCTTTCCTATGTTCATCAAAATCAGCACTGTTTTCATTCTGCTGCAGTTCAGCTTCCACTAGAACCCACATTGTTCATCACACTATCTGCTATGGCCGAAACTAATGTAATTCATTTCAGTGCATTTCAATGGAAGGGAAACACCAAAATAATGCAGAAAACAATGTAACTATTTGCAAAGAATTTAATAACTTAAAAACCCTTGATAGTGAACACTGCTCTTATGAGCTTGTGAGATTTCTGTTTCTGACTGCCAATGAACATGTGAGTTATGTCAATTTTTGCTCCTATTTCCATTTCTGATGGAATTCTCCAACATCCCTACCTCTGAGATATGGACCTACCCCACAGTTACTTTTTGTTATGCCTCAGTGTTTCTCAGCTGCAAATTTGCGGGGTGAGTGGGGAAACATGTTCAAGAATATCCTACAAGAGGTATGAGTGCTGAAGCTGTTATCAATGTTGTGTTCATGCGCAATGAATATGTACACTCATATGATCTGCATACCCAATTAGCTTCTGCTGAGTTTCCCACTTCATGACCCATAATATTCTATTTGATGCTTGCTGTGATCTAAATTCTGTAAAGCTGCACTACTAAAAGAAATAAATAATGTTGTCCTTGAGAACATATTTTCACCACATACAAGTGTAATGAAAATTACAGGCAAAACCCAAGAGAACGAAAGGAGGAGGGATACTTGAACCATGCAGTGTACTTAAATGAAACATTTATGTTGTCTGTCTGCAAGGTCATATTTAATGTGAGATCAGCACCATTAAGCACACCAGAACTTACGTTTTCCATATATAAGGGCCTCTCCAGACTGATGTTTTATTGCAGGTGCATTCTGTAGCATGTTCATAACCCAGTAAGAGTGCATTAATGGTGGATATATTGGACTTCTGTTTGTTCTGCAAGGTTTTCCCCAATGCTACCACATTAACTGGTGTGCCCAGGGGCTCCAGCACAATGAAAGTGGGACAAAAATATACCAGAACATTGGTGGTATAAAACATTGCAGGCAACTATGGGATGGACACCAGTATGACCACCCGCGAAGTTTTGCAAGTTCAAAGGGTATTGAAAGCAGGATCACGTATGGCTAACCATAGTATTGCGAGCACAAATTATCATGAATGTGCAATAAAAAATGTCTGCATGAGCCCTTAAAGTACCAGTGCTTGCTTCGTTTTTGTTTGTTTGTTTGTGTTTGTTTGTTTGTTTGTTTGTTTTATAAACCACCCTTCATCATAAGATCTCAGGGTGGCTCACAGAATAAAATACAGGATAAAAACAAGTAAATAATTAAAAACAAAACAGGAAAACTATACCCCCCCTTCCCACAGACAGATTTAAAAGTCTGTAGGATATTAATCAGCTAAAGGCCAGGTTGAAGAGCAACGTTTTTGCCTGGTGCCTAAAATATATAATGAAGGTTCCAGGTGGCCCTCCCTGGGGAGAGCAGTCCACAAATGGGGAGCAACTACAGAAAAGGCCTGTTCTTGTGTTGCCATCCTCTGGACCTCACTTGGAAGATGCACACAAAGAAGGGCCTCAGAGGATGAATGCAGACAGCTTATATGGGGAGACATGGTCCTTCAAGTATTGTGGTCCAGAGACGTTCAAGATTTATAGGTCAAAACCAGCACTTTGAATTGGGTCCAGAAACTAATTGGTATCCAGTGCAGTTGGGCCAGGATCAGAGTAATATGTTCAAACCGTCTTCTGCCACTGATCAACCTGGCTGCTGAATTCTCCACCAGCTGAAGCTTCTGAACCATCTTCAGAGGCAGCCCTAAGTATAACGTGTTGCAATAATCCAACCAGAGAATAGACAACAATGCATATGCCAATGTTTATTGTTTGTTAACCAAGAGGCTTCAGTACAGCAACAAGGTAAGGGCTACTGTATTCTGTGTTGCATGTTCTTCTCAGTGGGAAAAATCTTGTTGGGATATAATCTGGGAACTGCATATAAACACATGTCTGCTCCATTACATGCCAAACATATCTGCTTCACCATTATGCCTGACCAGCAGGAATACAAATAAAAAGCACAGGGCCCCCAGTGTCGCACCTTGACCTCCCTGTACTGAATAAGAAGGTCTGAAGGGGCCTTCATAACACTTTTGACTGAACACACTTAGAAGCCCCCTAGCCTTTGCAAATCTGGATACTGCAGGGTTCTCAATCATGGAGAAGCTTCTGAGTGTGTTCAGCTGGACATGGGAGGCCATAGGTGGCAAAGACAGGGATGTGGACTGTGGGCAAGGGTCAAGACTGGTGTGCACCACTCTTTTGAACCTAAACATATTGCCATTCCATGTTAAGGAATGATGCCTGAACAGGACTTAAGTGTAGGTGTGCACAGATATCACACATGTTGAATGTTACTTGTGAATAACTGTGCTTGTATGTAGTCATACTTGTGCACAGATTGCACTTGCATTGAATGCAGTGCTTTTTTGCAGCTGGAACTCACTGAAACTCAGTTCTGGCACCTCTCAGGTGGGCGCCATTGCCATTCTAAGAGAGCAAGGTGAGGTTCGTGGTGAGTTCCGGCACCTCTTTTTGTAGAAAAACAGTACTGATTGAATGTAATCTGTGAACATCCCTTTCGTTTAGTCACAAGGTAGCACTGGACTCAGTTTTATCCTGTCAAGAATTTCCTGTGTCCTGTACAGTGGTAACTCATGTTAAGTACTTAATTTGTTCCGGAGGTCTGTACTTAACCTGAAACTGTTCTTAACCTGAAGAATTCTTAAAAGTTAAAGTTAAAGTTCTTAACTTTAGCTAATGAGGCCTCCTGCTGCTGCCGTGCCGCCGGAGCCCAATTTCTGTTCTCATCCTGAAGCAAAGTTCTTAACCTGAAGCACTATTTCTGGGTGAGCGGAGTCTGTAACCTGAAGCGTAAGTAACCTGAAGCGTATGTAACCTGAGGTACCACTTTACTTGTCAGAGAGTGAGACAATGAAGTTCTTGTCTACATTCCTGACTGGTGTGTCCTCTAAGCCTTGAAGCTAAGCTAGAACTTTAACCTGGGTATCCCTAGTTCGGACTTGGCACTCTGGGAAAGCACTGGCCTGCATTGCTGTTCTGTCACATTCCTCTCAATGTCTCAGCATGCTCATGACTTTAGCATCCTTTGCTGGGAATCATGTGGATAGTTCCAAATTACTGCTTCATGACTTCTTTCCTTTCTGGCAGATGTGTACAGAGCTGTGCAGATCCCTCCCAGCCGTTCAGCCCATTTGAGATTGTCATGCAGTCAAGAAGCATTATGTTTTGATATATAAACACAGTAATAGCCTGTTTCAAGATAGCGGAAACAAATTAAGCAAAGTAGTGGGAGATTAGGGGTTATTTACTTGTCTTTTCTTTCCAAAAGCATGGTTGTTGAAATGTGCTGCATCTGACAATATACTGTGTTTCTGGGGGAGATTCCTCCCCCCTCTTGTTGTTGACAAAATGGAGACAGTGTTCAGGCTGGTGACAGATATATATTTGAAATCTATTTGGAAATGAAAAGCTTCCAATAGATTTTTCTCAAGTCCTTCCATTTTGGACGGTGGGGAGGAGTACAACTTATTCATGTCTAAATATTATTAAACCCCTTTTGGTATTATCCCCACTCTTTAACAGTAACAATTTGAGATGAAAAGGTACCATACTTATTTATCTTTCTTTGCTGGAGATGGTGAGCTTAGAGCAGGCCTACACAACCTCTCACATGGTGAACCCACAGACCAGTTACAGCCACTATCAATGTGTAGGTCACTCATGAAATATACTTGGAGTCGAGAGTGGATTTCATGCTCTTTATTCAGCTCATAGTGGTGAGGAGGTATGGAAGTCCCCCCAGAATGTCTGCTATATATACATTATTTAAACAATGGGCCCCACGTGATCGGCTAATTCCGGGATTCACCTGTAGGCCAATCTGGTTGCGGATTCACTTCCACCTGGAGATGGATTGGGTGGCTCCTGTGGACCAATCAGACTGCTGCATTCAGGACCCTATTGTTCTAGGACCAATCAGACTGCTGCATTCTGAATCCTATTCAACTCAGTACATAACACTCATCTAGAGCTTGATATGGTTTGCGTCTCTGTGTATGCGTTTGAGTTTTGTTCTACCTGCCTGGGACTGCAAATAACAGCTGGATTGCCATACATCTGACAGAAGACACAATATACATAGCAAGTGGGCTGCAACTGGCTTGGTACATTTGAAGTTGTACAGGGGTGAATTCAGGGCTTCCTGAGCCAGAAGAACAAATTTTTCACCCTCCTCCCAAGTCTTAAGGTAAATCTGATATAACAGTTAAGGACCTTCAGATGAGTCTGTTTGGCAGGGAGAAGCATCCTGACAACCTGATTTTGAAATACTATGTCCCGTTCAGCTTTATTCCTGAGACTCCTTATGGAGTCAATGAAGTATTATTGCATAGGATTCCAATGCCTCTATATGCGGAATCACACAAGCGGCAGCAATCACATGCATATTTATGCATGTTAAGCTGTGGCATGAGCCTGGCAACATTATCATCTGTTATTATGACAACAGTGCACATGGAAAATGAACAAAGCCAAGTATTAACAACTGAATGCAGAGGAACTTCACAAAAGGAAAAGCAGAATTTTCTAAAATAGGATTTAATCTTTGTTTGCAAGTTCCCACAGTGCAAGCTGATTTTTTTTATTATCTTGAAAATTAACCACCTTAAAAAGAAACACTAAATGGCCACATACATTTCTGTTCTCCAGAGTTAAAGATGGTTACTAAGATTTTCTTTTTGCAAAATGAAGCTTACAAGAAATGGTGCCTGCAATTTCAACAATTCCCACAGTGCCTCCAAAATCCTTCCACTTCTCTAACCTTCACAATGCCCTGGAAATAAGGCCCAATTTAAACTGCAATTTTCTCATTACAAGGATTTCATTTTCTGAAGCTGTTGTTGAAAATGTCCTCATTGGCCAAAACCATTTGTGAGATTTCAGTAGAGCCTCTGCAGTGCGTTAAAAGAGTTGTAGCAGAAGTAGTGGCTCAAGAAATCCAGATCTCAAGGTCTTTGCTGGACTTTAATTACATGAAAAGCCAATTAAATAACCATTCGGGGGGGGGGGAGTCTATGCCAGTGGAAAAAACAGGTCCTTAATATTTTTTTTTGATTTTTTTAAAAATGACATTAATACAAATGTGTCTGTCTGTGAGCTTTATTTTATCGACATGGGTGGCATCAAATGCTGATTCTTTCCTCTATGCCATCACTGTACATCATATATCTGTTGACACTGACTCTTACTTGTGGAAGCTCGCAATATATGTCCTAGTCTTAACGTGCCACAATTCATTTTATTGTTGCTTTTGCCACAGCAGGTAAACATGGCTACTCTTCTAGAATTTAACTATGAAAATATCAGACAGTGAAAATATACCACATGCTGTAATCTGGAAGCACAGATTAAGATGAGGAGCTGATTGCAAAACCAAGAATGAAGTAGGTGGTGGTAGGAAAAGAACTATAAAAGGAACCTAGAACAGAGGAAGGTTTCATCTTTCTTTGTGTCAGTACAGAAGTAGGGAAAGCAAACAAGCATCTGTCCCTTTCTGCCATTTCACAAGTTCCACAAATTGTTGATAATTATGCTTTTTATTATTCTTCTGACCAAAAAGATGTAGAAGAAGCTAGATTAGCTGAACTGCACCCAATCCATTGTATGCAATCCACCATTTGTTTCTTCTTTCTTCAATATTAAAGCATGAAGATCAAGATGGATATCTCCAATTTCCGCACCAATGCCACCTTGTATTTTTCTACAATTTTATTACTGTTGAAGACTATTTGACATGTGAAATCATAGCGAGATGGATAATGACACACCAGTTTCATGCTGAAATCCACAAATAATTCCACTGACATCTGCCTTTTGCAGCAAACAAATCAGTAAGGAGGCTGACCAACCGTCAACGCTTTTGGTTTCTTTTCTGATAGACATTCCAATCCAGGATCACTCTCCTTCAAGCTTGACTCCGCATATGACCTTGTGACAAAGTTTGAGCAGAAATAAAAGTTCCTTCTTTTATCACATGTCTAGTGAAACATGATGTGAAATTACATCCTTGCAACGAGTGTTTCCCAACCATTACCAGTTATGAAAGGTGAGGTCAGAAAAATGAAGAGCATTGTTCCTTCTAATTCAGTCTCTGAGGACCATTTGTAAAATAGTACAGAGGAGGTCCTCCCTCAACACCAAAAAGCTGTGGCCAAGGGGATGGAGACTGTCTCTGATCTTAGGGTCATCTTACACCCACCTTCAGTTGAGGAGATGACAGACACATGCATCCAAGCAATTTTTTTTTTCAAAAAAGCAAAAACAAATTTTGGTTCTAAATTCTGAAGAGAACACCGAGAGGAAAATGGATCGGAACAAATTAAATGCCTGAAAATTCAATTTCCATGGAAAACAAAACAGAGCATTTCTCATTAGGGCAGTGTCAGTAAAAGCCACCTCAGTAAAAATTTTAATTAGAAATGGTTGGGGCTGCTCTCAGAGGGTACATATGGCAGTTCATATGCTCCGAATGTTTGTCTAAAATTTAGTTTAGCTAGGCTTCAAAACTCTTATTAATTTCAGCACAAGGACATGCATGATATAGAAAAGAAATTGCAGAACCATGATTATTACCTCAATTCTGAAAGCAGGTAAAGGTCAAAATCATGCAGAAGGAAAAAGCCTGTTTTGATGTTATTCTGAAAATCAATAATGCCAGTTTCTGAAGGAATAATATGCCCAACATAGTTCATGATTCATAGTCTTAGGTCTGGGTCAGACACTTCTTGCCCTCATCTGTTACACTGTACGCTATAAAGTGTGGAAGGCTTTTGGTGGTCATGCAACCTAGCACCTCAGTATGTGAAATAAATGGCTTCTTTCAGCCACATGGGTTGAGTGAAAATAAAATGCCCCTGAAGACTGGTTATGGGTGTATTTCTGTAATGCTTGCTGTGTGTGTATGACTCGCCTTACTTTACCATTGAAAAGGTGGGCAATGATTTCCTCTCCTTCTCTCCGTTTAGTGGATACTTTTAGAAAAAGATATGGTTACCATTTCTGATGCACCAAAAACAAACAAAGGGGTAATTATGGATGTATAAAGTATGATTTAACTACAGGTTTACTTATGATTGTTGTGCATTATGGAACTGAGGACAAGCTCAGACTCGGGAAACAGGTGCAGAACAGCAAACTCAATCACCCACCTGAATCTGTTATGAGCTGAGCATACCAAATTTGTGTCCAGGGCACAATGAGCTCCCATTGACAGTTTGTCTTTTCCGGAGCAAATTTACATAGAGTAGGAAGGGGGAACAGCAGTGGGGAGATATGACAGGCAACGGCCCAGGCTTTGTAGACATCACGTTCAAAGTATGGACCCATTTTTTATTTTTATTTTATTTGCTCCTAAGAGACAGTTTGGTGAACTGGGTCTACACCAGTGGGCTGTCCGGCCCATGAGGCTTAGTGAGGCAGTTGCCTCAGGCAGCAGCCTGCGAACAGCTGGAGGGGTGGCAGGGGTTCACCCCTTGCTGCATCTTGTGCTTGTCGCCCACCCCCACTACCACCTCTTCCTCTGCCCTTGCTTCTTCCCTGGCCACCTGCTCCTCTCCAGCCTCCTTTATTCTCCCCTGCTGCCTTCAGTGTTCTGCAGCTTCACCAGACCATCTCCAGTTGCCTCAGGCAGCGTCAGATGGTGGCAGAGGAGGAAGTGGGAGCAGTGTCAGTAGGTGCCATTTTCTGTTTTTCCTCAGGAAGCAAAACACCCTGGGCCAGCCCTTGTCTCCACCATCCTCATTTAATTCTTCCTGCTCATTCGCAGGAGCTTGTTTGTTAAAGTCAATTTCGGTTTGATGAGGCCCTATGCTACTGAATGTAATGGGGCCCTTTATATGTCCAGCAGTCCTTTGTCAACAACAAATTGTTGCTGTTTTTTGTGTTGAATATATGCTATATGCTAATTTATGGACTTAATAGGTACCTAAAGCCATTTGCACATAACAAAATATGTATTTTATCAAAGTAAATGATATAGAAATGAGCAAACCAGTGATATTTTAGGGAACAGGCTAGCAGGTGGGGCCCATTACCTACGCCACAGGAGCCAACACAAAACACTGTTGCTGTATGTATGTAGGTTTTATTTTATCTGTTTTTTTACTTATATTTTGCAAATGTGCATCCAGTTTTTTCCCCTTTAATTTTTTGAAGGGCCCCAAGAGAATGGGGCCCTAAGCTATAGCTTGTTTAGCTTATATGTAAATCCGGCACTGGTTAAAGTGCATGAAGTGAAGCACTCCTATATGTGCCAATATTTTCAGATTTCTCTGAGAGCTCTCAGTGAAATAACTTGTCCCAAGAGTTTTCTTAGAAAGTTTTGAGAAACTGAGCTAATTATAAGGCAAGTTGATTTGCTCACCCATAATTTTACCTTGAGGTGGAAATTGATCTTTACTCTGTGCAGAATAAAAAAAGATGGCACTTTTGATTTGAGAAGCAATATTATTTTGATGTCAGGCTTTAATTCTTTAAATAGCTCAAGGAAGTAATTCTGTAAACAATGTTCCCCCGTTCTCCAGGGTATTAAAAAGAACCTTCTTCAGTTATTAATCGTTTAAGTGTTTAAACTGAATCAGGCTGGAAAAACATGTACCATTGATATTATTTATATTGCATCCAGCTACTCATGCTGCCTTATAATTAGCTTTTACATGTGCATAAGATAGTTTACAGTAATTGAATTGACCAAGTTTGCTCTCACATGCTTCTTTATGAGATGCAAACAGCTTTATCTTGAACAGCGCATAGAAAATGATGTAATCCCTGAGATCTTTATAAAATAAATCATTATGAAAGATACATAAAGAGGGCTGTGATTAGGAAAAAAAGTCCATTAGAAAATCTGAGAGGTTGCTTTATCTCCATTAGAGCTTCACTAATGTTTAACTTGAAGAGATTTTGATGATGAAACCTTTGTTTTGCACACTGCAATGCATAACATCAGGGCAAAGATAATAACTAATTTTGGATTTATTTATAATGAAAGTTATGAATACAGACTCACCATTTTCATCTCTGGTTGTTCAGCCCAACTGTGTCACCACCAATAAGTTATGGTTGTTTTAGATGAAGCAGTATTAAATGTTTTCATTTAATTGCTGTTTTCAAGGATGCTTAACTCATTAAGTCCCCCCCCCATTGGCAAAGCATTTTCAACAAAAGATATTATTTTCATATTATCATCACAGAGCATGATCCAGACCTTTTTTTGTACTTTCAGAGGGAGGGGTAGGAAAGCCACCATATGCACAAACAGATTATTGTCCCCCGCCCCACCCCAGGAGTAGGGCTGTATAAACCTATAACAATAACTGGCTTTACAATATTCTAGTAAAATTGGAAGTCACATTAAATATCACAGAAGACATTTTTTTATGAAAAAAATTCTAAGATTATTCTTTTTCTCACCCTAATAATAATAGTATTAGTAATAATAATAATAATATTTTATTTATACTCCGTCCTCCCTGGCCAAAACTGGGCTCAGGGTAGCTAACACCAATAAAATTACAATAAAACATCAGTTTGAAATATATACATACAAACACACACACATACTCCACCATTTCTTGGTCATAGCCACCATTTCTTTTACAATGCCCTGGAGTAACACAAGATCTGGAGCACTGTGGGCAATGCAAAATGGTGGCCATTCTTTCAAAGCACAAACATACACATAGAGAGAGGGAGGGAGGAAAATAAGAAAGATGCTGTGCTATTGGCTTTGCTAATGGGAAATCCTATCCCCAATAAATTGTTGGAAAATTTCTCTTTCTGCTGGAGAAATTAACTGAATTTGTTTTCCTAACTTGGTTCTGCAAATTTAGATGCCTGCAAATAGAGTGAAAAATTTTGAAATGCCATTCCTGCACAGCTCTGATTGTGCGGTCTTCTATGTGAGCCATCAGGAGATAGCAATGCATGAACACAAGGCAATAAATGAAAGGATGTATGGATGGGTGACTTCAAAGTCGGCCACTGAATCTGAAAGAAGGTCTTGAACAAAAGCGTTCTATTAGCAGTTTCCCTCAGTTAAGGTCGGGGAACCTGTAGCTCTCAATATGTTATTGAACTTCAACACTGGTTGAGATAAAAAGAGTTGTGATTCAGCAATATCCTCAGGGTGACAACTTCACAATCCTCTCTCTAAGGAAACCCTTGGAGACCCAAAGTATATCTTCATGACAAATACGTCTTCAAAAGGCAGCACATATGGGAAAATAAATGGTGACATTGGAAAAGAAGGTGGTAAGAACAGAGTTGTGTGCTGATGAAATTGCTAGATTTTTGTAACACCAGGTGAATACCTTCAGAGTCGTGCATTTGTAAAGGACCAGGGCTGTTTCACCCTAAGAAAGACTTTAAATGCTGTGTCTTCCTGACACAATAGTCATAGAACCTGATGGTTTCATTCCCACAAGAGTAAAAGAACTGATCAAAATGGCACCTGTATCACCAAAGGACCACCTTTGAGAGCCCTGCAAAGAAGCTTCTAAGCATGTTCAGTTAAATCATGGGTAGGCAAACTAAGGCCCACGGGCCAGATCCGGCCCAATCGCCTTCTAAATCCGGCCTGTGGACGGTCCAGGAAGCAGCGTGTTTTTACATGAATAGAATGTGTCCTTTTATTTAAAATGCATCTCTGGGTTATTTGTGGGGCATAGGAATTCTTTCATTCCCTCCCCAAAAAATATACTCCAGCCAACCACAAGGTCTGAGGGACAGTGGACTGGCCCCCTGCTGAAAAAGTTTGTTGACCCTGATTAAATCATACTAGAAGCCTTCTTCAGTCCTTCCCACTCAATTCAAGAAGGTAAAGGGGGTTGGGGCATGTCCCTCTATGCCTTCCTCCTTTTTGCCTTCGTGTTTCCAGTATGAATTCCTGAATATAGATAAAGGGGTGAAACACATGTGTGAACTGACCACCTTTCATTGCACATCACCTCAAAAGCAATGCTTTGCAGCGGAATCAATCCACATGTATGGCAGCCAGTCATCATATATACTGTGGAGAAATTAAATGATAGACATGCATGAGTGAATGAGTCCCTTACCTGATCATTTTATCAGGGTAATCTTGACAAGTAGCTTTCTGTGGGACGTATGGCTGAACAGGCTAACCCTCCCCCTGCTGCTACACCGGCATCAGATCCCCCAAATTTTGCATGGATCAACTCTGTATGCCTTCATTAGTCTACACATTGGATCTTTTCTCACAGTCTCTGAATGTGTGGCCACCAAGGTATGTTGCTTGTAGGCTTGGGGGCAGTTATCCCACAACCCCCTTATTTGATCTTGTAACACATAAGGGTGTTCATCTGAAGTGACTGAGTTTTCAGATGGAATAAAGGATGAAGTCTTAGCCTTACACCAGACGTAGGAGATACAGGCAGCAAATGATAAGCAAAGCTAGGATAAGAATATTTATCGGGCTCTTCACTTAGCAGAAATTAACTGGTAGGAAATTTGTTCATCTCATGCTTGTGACAGTATTTATGTTTAGGGCAACTTATAATTTGCACATTACTTCAGCTGTGTCACAGGCTTTTGCTGTGCGAGCCTATCTTTTTGATGCTCACGGGGGGGAAAGAAAAAGTATTTTGCACTGTCAACAATTTGGCTTGCTGTTTATTAAAGGATTATAACTAAAAAATGTAATGAAGTATCAAACACAAATAATGCTTCAGAGCAGCTTAAACGGATGGAAATGATTTTGTGCAAATGATACTGCTGCAATTCAAACCTGCTCCTCCTCAGCAAGCAATTATTTTTCGTAGGCCCGCCTATGTAAAATTCTGATGACCAAGCATTCCTTCCAGGGATGGGCGCTCTTTCTGCCTTCCCTAGGGATCCACAAACCATAACTTGCGACAATAGGGAGTAGGAAGTATCTCATTCTCATTTCATTTGCAGTCGACCTCAGCTAGGGCCAGGCCACCCAAGGCATTTTGAGTCCTGAGGCAAGCCACAAAATGGCGCCCTCACTACCAGGGAGGAAGTGGTGTGAGTGATGATCTACATCAGGAACAGTGCAGGACTGGAGATCCTGGGAACAAGGGGAATTAAGTCAACCTTACCTGGTGATTGAAGTGGGAATCAAAGGCCATCATGGGGAGGGGCTCTGTATCATACCAGGTGGGTGCAGAGCCCAGGAGACCTCAGAGGGCAGCCCCCAATTTCCTCCCTAGGGAGGAGAGCAGCAATGCCTTCTGTTCACTGAGGGGCCTTTATAGAGATTACATGGGACAGGGCTGCCAAGGAGGCAGCAGTCAACCTCAAAAAAGCACGCCACTGTCATGAACACACCAGCTCCAAGTGTAATCATGCAGCTGGCTGCAGAATGCAATCAGGAACAGGGAGGCTGGGCTTTCACGCCAGCACAAGAGAGCCCCCAGTGGCCAGCATCGACTCCCCCTGACCTTGGATGGCTGGCTGATAACGAAGAGCAGGCTGGAACACAGCCAAAGCCCCCCGAAGCCCAAACAGGTGCAGAAAGCTAGAGAGACAGCTTTTCAGAACAGGAAGGTGCTGCAGCTGACTGAATAAGCCCAAGGTGTAGGAGTATAGGAAGGCTGCTAGACAGGAAGCAAAATAAGAAACATAAGGGTTGAAGGTTCCATCTCTTCTGTCGACACAGGAAAACACCTCAGAAGGGTCAACTGAGTGATGGGGGCCAGAGACTTGCTAGAGCCGTCTGGAGATAATTGCTTGGGTTTGTGTGTTTTTTGCAACAAATCCTCCTTTTTAATTATGTATGTTTAGTGTGTTATCAAGCCATGAACCTTCAATCCTAACAGCCACAGCCATCACTGTCATTGTGGCAGTGGAAACAGCAGTGGGCAATGCATTCCTTGGAGGGCAGATCAGCTGGCCCTTTGGATCCTGCTGCCTGGAGTGGTTGCTTCACCTTGCCTTATGGGTGAGCCTGCCATGCTTTAAGCCAATTAAATTGATCCTCAGTTGATGATGATGATCCTTCATATGTTCCTGTCTGCACTCTAGGGCAGGCCCTGCAGATGTTGTTCAACTGCAGTCTCTGCCATCATGAGCTCATGTTCAGCAGCTTCTGGAGGGTCATGGGTAGGGCTGCCATCAGCAAAAATGACACTGTTGACATGGCTTGCCATATGTCCAGATTTCCCCAGACATTTTTGCTGACTTTCACCCATACACTGCTTCCGACTATAGTATTCTGGGTATGTCTGGGAAGTTCTGGACGTATGGCAACCCTAGCATGGGTTCCTCACTCCTGTTTTAAGGTGTTATTCTCCACAAACTCAATAATATTTAAAGTCAATAGAAATCCATATGTGAGTGCCTTTGTGTTTATTAAGATACCAATGAAAGTCCTGGTGTCTGTTAGAGTTCCCAGTTAACTATGGAGAAGGAGACCTGGCCAGGGGTGTGTGTATGAAGGAGCAGTTGCCAGAATTTGCAGGGTAAAGAGCAAAAAGAAGCTTAAATCCATTATTAGTAAACGGGTTTAAACTGGATATCCATCACACATGCACTAGTTCCCAGTTGCTGAACTTTTCCCCAGAGCATCATTTCACAAGCTGCTTTCATTAAGGATACATGTGCGCTGACTGCCCAGATTTCGCCTTGCCATGTTCCAACCTAAAACATGTATAGAAATTCCTATGTTAGGGTACAATGCAAATGTGAATTGTATTGCATACAAGTCCATATATTGACGAGAATAATGTACAAACATGCGTTATGTCCGTGAAAATAAAATGCAAAAATAATCTGCATCCAAAAATCTGTAAATTAGCAGAAATGCACAAAAAATCCCGACAGATTCTCATGAGGACTTTTGTATGCTTTAAAACTTTGATTTTCCAAACAAAGGATGATTGCATTTCAATTCACATATTAGTCTGGGAAAGATCTATCAGTTCAGTTTGCATTAGGCTGTGCAGAAATCAAATCTCTCAAACTTTGCCTAATCCCAGATGTGTGGAACATTGTTACTGAAGATATTTCAGAGAACTGCTGTGGTGATTATTTGAGTGACGCGGAAATCTTCTGAGGAGCCCAGATGTTTTGTCAGCACGTCACTGGCAGAAACTCAGAAAAAGTGGGATAAAAAAGAGAGAGAATAAAATAAAGACATATTTCAGATTCTTGAGGAAAGGGGCATGCATTTAAAGATGACAGAAGAGGTGGTAAAGTGCCCCAGAAAAAACTATCTCCATTTGCTATAAGAAAAGGCACAGCTTCCTACAGCAGCAGATCCATCAAAACAGCTGAAAAACACAATTTGAAAGCAAAGAATTTTTTAGAAAGCTGAAGTAATGTCATGCAGCTATTACCATCAATCTCACCTAGAAAAGTCATCCAGTTAAATAATAGCAAACTTCAGCCTCTAACTCTTTTCTGTTCCCCTGACAGGTGCTTAGCATCTTCCTGAGGAGAACATGGTATTAAAAAAAGCAAACTTTTTGACAAGATGATTTAAAACAGACAACATCATTTCAGGAGAAGAGAAACCCAACCATTTATAGAGGTGACCAGGGCTTAATTTGAGCCAGAGTCTAGCCCTGGATCAGTTCTCACAACCAGTTTTCACAGCCAGTATGGAGTAAGAAGTCTACTTGCACTGGACACAACCAGTACTGAGGACCCAAAGTGGGCATCAAAGATCATGGAATACGTTCATCATTATCAAAATAACATTGATTAGTATAATCTTATGTACATTTACTCTGAAGTAATTCCCCCTGGAGATTATTTTCTAGTAAGTCTGTAGGATTGCAGGGCCTTCTGGCGGTTCCCTTATTGCAAAAAGTGAAGTTACAGGGAACCAAGTAGTATTTCTAATATGCCACCTAATAAGAAGACAGAAGCCCCAATTAACTGATACACCTGAAGTGGTGTGGAATAAAAAGCCCCCCACCATCTTCCATTCAGTTCTGCACATTTCTGCATCCATCCACGTTTTTTTTAAAAATATTATTATTATTTCCTCATGAAAATTCAACAGCACGTCAAAGTGCAAGTAGATAAATAGGTACCGCTCTGGTGGGAAGGTAAATGGCATTTCCGTGCACTGCTCTGGTTCGCCAGAAGTGGCTTAATCATGCTGGCCACATGACCCAGAAGCTGTACGCTGGCTCCCTTGGCCAATAAAGCGAGATGAGTGCTGCAACCCCCAGAGTCGGCCACGACTGGACCTAATGTTCAGGGGTCCCTTTACCTTTATCTTAATATTTACAATTTTGCTCGAAATATTGCCCAATATACTCAATTTTGCAAGGCAATTTCTCCTGACGTAATGTGTTTTTGTACATATTCCTTGGCTGGAGAATTGCATTTCAAAATTCGGGGAACACCGAATTTCAGAGGAGGGGTGTGTTTCAGTTCATGCATTGTTTTGGAAATGCAGATTTAGGTAATTTTGCCTCTAAACACTAACTGAATCTTAGTTCTCTCCCATCCCTCATTCCAATACCCCACTTACTGAACTTTGGGGAAAATATCCATTTCCCCCTATTCTCTGCTTCTTGTTTAGCCAGCTACTGATCCATAAGAGGACCTTTTTCTTTATCACATGAGTGCTAAAATCACTCAGGTTTTATGTTTAAGATTAAATAACTGTATATACATTTTTTAAAAAACAATACTCAGGAATCCCAGTGTGGTGGAGCAGTAGTATGGGCTTCTTCATTCCTCCATGCACTCAAAATTAAAATCAGGTATCCCTTTTATATATTTTATTTATGATTTTCAGCTTTATACATTTCAATAATATTACAATCATTTTAACATTTCAAAACTTGACTTCCTTCCCCCATTTTCTGTGATTCCTTAAATTTATTGTTAATATTTTGTGCATATTCAAATTAACTTAATTTGTTCATTTATTCATCTATGTTAAATATATACTCTTATAAAATTACAGCTTATTACAATAATCCTGCCAATGTTCTTATCTGTTTACTGTTTATTTGTAAATATTCAATAAACCATTTCCATTATTTTATAAAAAGCTTGTCATCATGATTTCTTATATTTCTGGTAAGTTTCACCATTTCTGCATGTTCCATAAGTTTTTGTATCCATTCTTCTTTTGCTGGGACTTCTCCTTCTTTCCATTTTTGGACAAGTAATGTTCTTACCACTGTAGTCGCACAAATGAATAAATTTCCATACAGTTTGGGTAGTTGTGTCCCTATAATTCCCAAAAGGAAAGTTTCTGTTTGTTTGTTTGTTTGTTTGTTTGATTGTTTTATTTTTACAAACGTTATTTTAAACATCTTTTCATTTTATTATACAGTGGTACCTTGGTTTGCAAACAGTCTGGTTTGCATACATTTTGGATTACATACACGTCAAACCCGGAAATGTGTGTACTGGTTTGCAAACTTTTTTTATTATTATTACGAACAATTTTTGGGGGGAGGCCACATTGGCGAAAGTGCACCTTGGGTTACAACCTGTTTTGGTTTACAAATGGATCTCTGGAACGGATTATGGTTGTAAACCAAGGTACCAATGTATATCACTTCCCAGTAAGCTTTAACCTTACTACAAGATCACCACATATGATAAAAAGAACCTTTTTCTTCTTTACAAGTTATCTGATTGATTCAAATCTCAGGTAAACAACCCAGTTCATTCTAGAGGTCACCCTTACGGTCAGATGGAAGAACTCATTCCACTCCTCTGCTATGCAATCTCAGTATCTAAGGTCAGCCAAAGAAATATTTTCATCTGAGGCAGAGCAGGAAATGCTCCCCCCCCCCCCATAAAGATCCATTGTACTCAAAACTGGCCATTTTGTTCTGACAACTCCAGAAGTATAGTGGTACCTTGGGTTACAGATGTTTCAGGTTACAGATGCCGCTAACCCAGAAATAGTACCTCAGGTTAAGAATTTTGCTCCAGGATGAGAACAGAAATCGCACGGCGGTGTCATGGCGATAGTGGGAGGCCCCATTAGCTAAAGTGGTACCTCAGGTTAAGAACAGTTTCAGGTTAAAAACAGACCTCCGAAACGAATTAGGTTCTTAATCCGAGGTACCAATGTAAATTATACAAGTGCTTCTGAAATGACAAACCTGTTAAATTAAATATATAAAAATCTTCTGCCCTTCACCTGCCAGAAGTTGTTGCCTCTCTTTATCTAGCAGTTGTCGCATGTATGAACTGAGTAGGAATCTTTCTGAATCTGACAAAGCTTTCGATGATTGCTTTGATGTCTACTCTATGGGCTTATAAGAAAGATTTCCCCCTCTATCCATATAAACTATGGATGAATATTCTTTGAGGGGAGGGAGAAGGGGGGAAAAAACACCCTGCTTGGTTAAATAAGTTTCCTCACTATGAAACTCGTCAGCTCTGGCAGACTGTTATCAAAGTTTCACAGAGCCTAAAATCAATCTAGATAAGCTTTTGAAACACCAAGAAAAATATACATTACCTCCCTACCCCACCCTTGCCTGTCAGTTTGTTTCTAAAGGAGATAAAGCTGGAGGGGTGGGGGAGGTGAGAGGAAGTATCTTTAAAATCTGATGGCCTCCTATGATTTATTTCTAAAATTACATTTCCCATTGGATAGCTCATTGTATCAGAACAAGAGGAAAGCTTGCGCTGTCGTGTTTGACAGCTGTACATGCACTTCACACACCTTGTTCAGAGGGTTATCGTCTTTCAACTACTCCTCAATCGCTCCCCTGCTCTCTCCATGGGGGCTATTCAGAAGTAGATCTTTACCAGTGATAGCAGTGAAAACATTCAAAGCAACTTTCTCCCCCTTTTTTGGGAGAGGGCATTGTCCCTCATTCTCTGAGTCCCCGTTGTCTACTTTTGGTGTGTGTGTGTTGGAGGATGACAACTCTGAAGTAAGGCTTCTCAAAGGGGAACCCCCCAAAAAAGCAAGTTTAATAAAGTGCCTTTGAGGATTAATGTGGGGAATTAGAAATTTTTCCACTTCTCCGGCGAAAATTCTAATTGAGTTCTTGATTCAGGGCTGGATTGTACTGTTTGACATAAATAAGGAGGGAAAGCTAACAAGGCCTCTTTTCCTCTATGCATGTACCTGAGGGCTTATTGAGGACAGTCAACCCCTTCATGTCTAGAAGCACAGCCTTTACTATTAGCCTGCTAGTGAAAAGCAGGAGCGTTGACGCCTTCTCTTTTTAACTTCATGCTGTTTAATTTGCTGTAAGGTATAGTTCAGGCAAACTAAATTTTTGTGAAAGGGAATTTGTCTGAACTGAGCTGAAAGGCTGGTGCTGCAGACTGAGTGCACGTGATTATTTTCTCAACCCCACAGTGACACATTACACCATTTTCCCAGTTCAGATTTATCTTTACTGCCTGCCATTTCAGTGTGAATCATGAAAGGTATGGAACCACCTCTGTACTACTCTCAAATGAGGAGACTGGAGCATTTTTGGGGCCTTGAAGGAAAGGATATACTTCATATTCTCATTGTTAGAGTTGCTGCAAGTGGAATCCCTGATCCGGATCTTTTGCAGAGTCGAAATGAATGAGCTCTCCATCACAACAAATGGGTTTCAAAGCTTTACTGGAAACAGTCTTAAAATAGTTACAAAGAAACATTACCAAAATACAAAATAACACATTGTTCTTAAACAAGCTATCAGTGTGGTCCTGTCCTCTTTTTCAGTATTTAAGACAGTTCAATAAAGTTTCCTGTCTCTGGTCCAGATATAGATCCTAAGCACATTCCTTCTTTAACAAGACTGAGGAACATCTACTGCTGCTGCTGGCTCCATCACTGACAAATTTGTGGAGGTCTCAGGTTTCATTCTCCTGTTGTGAGATTGCAGCTTCATGTGCAGCTTCATGAATAATTACGTTATTTTTTCCACAAGTTCTAGTGGTATGAAAAAGGGAGATAAACTTTTCACTTACATCTCTCATAGGGGAGTCATTCCACCCCCTTGATCATTTTGGTTTCCCTTTTCACCACCTTCCCTAATCTTCTCCTCTTCTATTTTGATGATTTTTTAAAAAAAATAAAAGTAATGGGCCTTGCATGATTATGTCATGAAGACCAGTCTCAATTTATGTGAATAACCTTAAAGGAGGGGGGGGGGGAGCACTTATAAACCTGAAGAGAAATGGCTGATAGATTTTATAGTACTTTGCTGGTCGGGCCCGTGCTTCCCCGGAGAACAAAAGTGTTTGGGCAGTAGTTAGCTTCATGCAACAGGATTTCCATCCTCCTGTGCAGTCCCCAAATTTTCTCCACAGGGTTGGGGAACCCCCAAAACAGATTGGTAGGGGTGGGGGAAGGGGAGAGGGGAGAACATTCCATTGCACTGGCAAACATTTCGTTTAGCACCATGTTGAATACAAATGTAGTTACATGCAGGTCCCACTTTCTGAACACAGCATGTTCCCAGGAAATCATTTGGTTTTTTTTAAAGAATATTTATTAAAGTTTTCAATAGTAATACAATAAAAATCAAAAAGAAAAAATAACAAAAATAACAAAAATACAAAAATGAAAATAATTAAAAACACACAAAGTTTCCATTACTTATTTTCCATTAACTTATTCCCCAGACCTCCTCATACCTCCCTTTTTTGTATTCCAATTCAAATTGTTAGTTCAGCAAATCCTTATCAATAAATTCTAACCTATTTCTAAACCTTTTTTTTCCATATTCTCTTAGGGCATTACAGCTGGAAACCACTTAATTTCTATCCAACATCATTCTAACATTCAGTAATTTTGCAATATTTCTGTAAATAGTCTTTAAATTTCTTCCAATCTTCTTCCGCCGACTGTTCTCCCTGGTCTCGGATTCTGCCAGTCATTTCTGCCAATCCCATATAGTCCATCACCTTCATCTGCCATTCTTCCAGAGTGGGTAGATCCTGTGTCTTCCAGTACTTTGCAATGAGTATTCTTGCTGCTGTTGTAGCATACATAAAGAAAGTTCTATCCTTCTTTGGCACCAATTGGCCGACCATGCCCAGGAGAAAGGCCTCTGGTTTCTTCAGGAAGGTATATTTAAATACCTTTTTCATTTCATTATATATCATTTCCCAGAAAGCCTTAATCTTTGGGCACGTCCACCAAAAGTGAAAGAATGTACCTTCAGTTTCTTTCCCAGGAAATCATTTGTTAGGGTAGTGTTTGCTTAACAAGCTGACAATTTCCATTATCTCATATGGGAACATTTTTAATCTGTGATTTGCCCAGTCTCCTCCCTCTCCCCTTCTATGGTTTCTGCCCTAAAATGTTGCATTCAACAAGCAAAAGACAAACCAAGTGAGGAGATTTGTCTGATCTCTCCTGCTTCCTGATTCTCTCCCTCCTTCCATGTTTTCTGCCTGAAGAAGAAGAAGAGTTTGGATTGGATATCCCGCTGTATCACTACCCTAAAGAGTCTCAAAGCGACTAACAATCTCCTTTCCCTTCCTCCCTCACAACAAACACTCTGTGAGGTGAGTGGGGCTGAGAGACTTCAGAGAAGTGTGACTAGCCCAAGGTCACCCAGCAGCTGCATGTGGAGGAGCAGAGACGCAAACCCGGTTCACCAGATTACAAGTCCACTGCTCTTAATCAGTGTAGTACACTGGCTGCCGCCAGGCAGCAGAACACAAACAAGTAAGGAAGTGGACAAACTCCAGCTATTCAGATATCTGAATTAGCCATTTGTGCAGTGAGGTGTGGGTATAATTTTTTTGTGTTTGGATAACTGAAATTTCAGGTAATGATTGTTCTGATAGTGGGACCTGCATTACATTGTTTCAAAGCAAGCGTCATTTCATGCTCCCCAGTCCATCTTCTTTTCCCCTTCCTCATTGCACATAGTCCAGTATTTGGGGGACGTGAACTTGTTGCAGAAAACCTCCCAATCAACTTTAACTGTGCACCCTGAATTTTCAAGTATGCAATTGAGTCCCCCCCCCCCCCAAAATAGTGACAGTCTAGAGGCACCCTGAAAACAAGCACAGGCCAGTGGAATTTCACCAACTGTTTACCATAAGGCCTGCAGTTCTGTTATGCTGTCTCAGACACAACAGAAATCAATCAATCAAAACTTTATTAGCAAAGCCAACAGGCCACAGCTATACAAGAATTAAAAATAGAAATAAGGATAAAAGGGAGAAAAGAACAAGCAAAAGGAGGTCCGTCAGATGAACAAGTCTGTCACTCAGATGGTGGCCCTCAATTTCATAGCTCTTTCGATGTACCTCGCGACCTTCTCTGTTATCTGACTATCCGTATCAGATAAGAGGAAATACAGTGTGATGTCTGGTGAACGGCCGGGGTTGGAGAGAATGAGTGGAGTAATAATCTCATTCCTTAGGTCTTTGTAAAGGGGGCAGGATAGGAAGACGTGGGACACTGTTTCCGTGTTACCATCTCCACATGGGCAGAGTCGTTTTTCAAATGGAGTCTTTTGGTAGCGACCTTCGAGTACGGCAGAAGGGAGAACATCCCATCTAGCCAATGTAAAGGCACGTCTGTATTTTGGGATGGTTAATTTAAACAAATATGAAGCTGGAGAGTCAAAATGAGAAGGGGGAAAGTAGGTATACCATGGGCACAGTTTCTTTAAGATAGTCAGGTTGTTTTGCCGTTCAATGTCTTTCAGGCGCTGGCCTATTAGACTCTTTGCTTTAATGAGGCCCATTGATAGTAGGGACTGTGAATGCAGACCGCATGTAAGAAGTTTTTGATGCACAGTTTTGAACCACTTGCTTTTGTGGGGGAGACACAACAGAAACATGCATGCACACTGAACTATCTGCATCCAAATCTACTTCTGCCATGAGGCAAGGACAAAATGGTCATAATTCTTCTTCTCCCTTCTAAAGCATCTACTGATGTTACAAGAGTCACTTGCTTTGATGAATAAACATGCGCTGAATTGGTTCATTAGGATGACACTATCACTCTTTTGAAACAAAAATAAAGGGGGGACTTTGTCATTTTTATATTTGCTTGTTACAACGGGGATGCTGCATTGCAAAATACAAATGTGTGATAAAAAAAAAATGCTACTGCTGGTGCTGAAGAACAGCACAAAAAATGAGAAAGGAAAAACCTGATGCAGATTGAAGGCTTTATCTTGCTGATTGCCAAGTATATTGACTTATGAGTGGCATTCTTTCGTGTGTTCTAAATAGCTTTGTTCAGCAGCTTGATAATGAATTGTTGAATGCCATTTTCTATTCCAAATCACAGCTCAGCAATTACATATTTTATGGGGAACGAGATGATGAAAAACATCTGTTGTCTTGTGAAATTAGAGAAAGTAATAATGAAATAATAAATGATAATAACTAATGAGTCTCATTTGTTTTGTTTCGGTTTTTAAAAAATCTAAATCTTGGCTTAATAGCATTAGAGAGATTGTCAGCTTTGGCAGGACATCAGTAAGCAACAAGTCATGTGGACAATTATCTTATTATTCTACACCTTTCAGGGAAAAGCCCTCATGAGGCAGCTTCCAATTTGAAAAAATCAAAACAATTGAACAAATAGCTAATCACCATAATCATCACAACGGAATCCATAAAGACAAAGGCCATAAAAGATGTGACTGGATGTCTAGCACTTCCAATATGATCAATGTTAGTAGCCAGCCAGAGGGCAGGATGTCTGAGTGAGGCTGATCACAGGGCCCAGGTGCCTTCATACAGTAGGCAGTTCTAAAAATAATTTAATTCCAAGACATTCCAAATATTAAAAGTTAGTACTAGCACTTGCAATGAATCTGGAAATGAGTGGGTGTGACTAATACAAAATTTGTGTGTTCCCTAGCTCCCACGAACATCTTGGCCATGGGTAGACAAACTAAGGCCCGGGGCCCGGATCCGGCTCAATTGCCTTCTAAATCCAGCCCACGGACGGTCCGGGAATCAGCATGTTTTTACATGAATAGAATATGACCTTTTATTTAAAATTCATCTCTGGGTTATTTGTGGGGCATAGGAATTCATTCATTTTTTTTTCCTTCCAAAATATAGTCCGGTCCCCCACAAGGTCTGAGGGATAGTGGACCAGCACCCTGCTGAAAAAGTTTGCTGACCCCTGATCTTGGCCAATGAATTTTACATCAGCTGAAGTTTCCAGGTTGTCCTTTTAGGCATCCGTACATATTGAGAACATTACTGTAGTCTAGTCTGACTATGATTGTGTGTCTACAGTACTTGCTCCCCAAAGGGCCACAACTAGTGAACCAATATAAGCTGTTAAAACACACTTGTAACCATTGAGGTCACTTGAATCTCCATAAGTAACACTTGGTCAAGGAATACATACCCCTAAGCTGTGTACCTGCCCAAATCACTTACAAACCTCCAACCAGGTTGGCGTTTCCCCCCAGATAACACCAAGTTCATCTTATCTGGAACTAGTCTTAGTTTGTTCTAATCCAACCCAGGGCTGCCTTCAGACACATTTTTAAGAGATTGACAAATTTTGCAATCTGTTTGTCAATTTGTTTTGACCCTAGGCTGGGCAAAAGTAAAAATAAGAAACTAGATTTTCAAACATGTTCCAAGTGTTAAGTTTAATGATAACCAAATCGGCCATGCCTTTTTTGATATGTTTATCATAGATCAGAAGTTTTCATTAGTCATGCTTGTATTAATGAGCACTATGTTCTTCCATGCTGTCTGCTTCCTGTTTTATCTGTTGCATCAATTTATTGCAGCATATATCAGCTAATTATCACATGAGAGTTACTGACAAGTGGTTTGCTCTTTTCTTCTACACAGATGGGGTGAACAACATTAACAGCCTGGGCACATCTTGCAAATATTCAATTGCCCCCCACCCCCTTTTTTAAGGCAAACTGATGGAAAAAGAAAACCTTGTTAAGCTCTCCAAAAGAAAATATTTTATTCAAAGAAGAAGCAACATTTTTCTCCAGGATGATGAGCCCTGAGATATGGTAAAGCACATTCAAATGCAACTGTCTTTTCCCAGAGATATGAAGTGTGCTCTTGACAATGGGAAGTACTTTGGTTAGCTTTAAAGAAGGAGATATCTGGATGAAATATCTACTGAACTTGCGTTAACGGTAGTGCAACAAATAACTAGCCTGTCCTTGGGAGCCAGAGAGGAGAAGAAGCAATTTTAAAGATAATAAGCATGAAGTGAGAACAAATGTGTTCCAGGAGTTATCAAGTAAGAGGCAAGTATTTGGTCTGAAGTTTATATATTTGTCAAATCTGTCCCTACAAACAATGCTGTCAAAACGCTTTGGACAGGATATGTTCTTTGGGTGAAAGTGCATGATGGTGGGGGCCTTGCAAAGTAGGTGCACAGAGATGCCTTAATTGCTCATCTTCAGAACAAGTCAAGTACTGTGGCTCCTCAGTTCTTTGGACTGTAATCCAAAATACAGGGACAGTATTATGGTAAAAGCCACCACAATGAGAAGTTTGTTGTTGTTGTTTAGTCGTTCAGTCCTGTCCGACTCTTCGTGACCCCATAGACCAGAGCACGCCAGGCACTCCTGTCTTCCACTGCCTCCCACAGTTTGGTCTAACTCATGCTGGTAGCTTCGAGAACACTATCCAACCATCTCATCCTCTGTCGTCACCTTCTCCTTGTGCCCTCCATCTTTCCCAACATCAGGGTCTTTTCCAGGGTGTCTTTGTTGGAATTCAAGCCCGTTCAGAGGTATGTGCCTATCTGTTCAGGCACTGGCTGAATTCCTTAGACCTCCCTCCGGCGACTCCCGGCAGGAAAAACATACGAGGTCCGTTCCGGCGATTTTCCTCAGGCTGTGAGAAAAACACACCAACTGCTTCTCCTCCTCCCTGCTCCCTGCATATCCCCAGGGAGGGGAATCAGACACAGACAGAAAAGTAACTACATGCTTTTATTCCTGTCTTTAGCAGTCATACAGTAAAAGATGTCTGCTCTCTTCAACAAACAGAGAGAAACTCCAAACTCCACCCATGTACATCCAGTACAGGTCATATGACACACACTGAGCTAACATCCGGTGCTCAGTACAGAATGGACTGCCCCTTTGTTTCCACGGCAACAGTCACATACTTCCTGTTTGGCTTTCCAGCCGCAACCAGCAGACCGAGCTGCTAGAGCCTTTGCTTGCTGCAGCATTGCTGCTTTAGAATAACAACCTCCCCCTAAAGTATCAATGCGTGCTGCGAGCAAAGCGTCATCCAGAGAAGAAAACAAACAGTTGTTATACTTATAACATTCCCCTGTTGTTTCAGTTCCACCCTTGGAACTACCCGCCACTGGTTTTACCAATGTACCTCTCTGGTTGTGTGACTTCCAAGGAATGAGTGCTTCTGCATTACCTTGGTTAGTAACTCTCTGTTGTGCCTTTGTCTCTGACTCAGACACAGCTTCAATTTGACCTTGGTCGTTTACAACAGCAACAGCTAAGTTAGCAAACTCTTGTGAATACCTTTTGGGTGGTACACCCTTCGTTGCTCTCTCAGACCTACGTAAGAGGTGCTGCTCTTCTTTGCTTTCTGGTTCAACCTTTGGACTCTTTGGAGAACCAGTATCAATTGTAAACAGTGGTTCATCCTCCTCTTCTGAGGGTCTAGTCATTATGTGAGATTTCCTCTCAATGACTGTGACAACTGAGCTGTCTGAGCTATCGCTGTCATCACCAGTACTACTGAACTCAATAAAATCAACATCATCATCATCATCAGAATCATCATCACTTCCTGTGGGAAATGTGTGAACAATCACTCTCTCCTGTTCAGGAGCACTCTCTAGAAATTTTGTGAGAATCACCTTTCCGGTTTCAGACAAAATTACTCTGTAGAGACCCTTTTCATAACCCACAAAAATGCCTCTGGCATTCTTTACTCCACCTGGAGCTTCTGTCCTCACATGAGACCCAAACACCTTGAAATGGGCAACAGAAGGTTTTCTATGGAACAGTTTCTCAAAAGGAGAACTTCCCACCTCTTTTGAAAACTTTCTCAACCACGTGTAACAATATGACATTAGCGACTCAGCCCAGTACTCATGTGGCAGATGTGAACTTAGCAATTGCGCTTCCATTCCCTTTTGCAATTCTTTGTTCATCCTAACACAAACACATCTGTTCCAAGCTTCTTCGGAACTAGCAAGTTTGTGTCTTATCCCTTTCTTCTTCAGGAACCTCTGGAACTCCTGTAAAAGAAAAATTGGCTTCTCATCTGTGCAAAGACAATCTATGTCAGCATCATGCATATTTTTAACCTTGTCACAAAACTCTTTAAACCTTTCTAAGGCTTCTTGCGGTCTCTCCAAAAGATAAATCCAGACAAAACCTGTGAAAGAATCAACACATATTAGGTAATACTTTGCATTGCCTCTAGATGGTGCTAAAGGACCAATCACATCAGCATACACCCGCTGAAATGCCCTGTTGACCCTCGAGTTCACCTTCTTGGTGTTCTCCTTGGCTACACCTGCAAAAGAAATCATGTTAGAATCACAAGAATTACATTCCATGTAATCACTTTGATCAAAAGTCAACAAATACAGTCCATCTTTCTCTTTGGCAGAAAGATACAACTCTCCATCTTTGTAGATCTCGCAGTGTTGATCATCATAGGACAGTTTTAGTCCCTTCTTGGCAATCTGCGAAACGCTGAGCAGATTGTACTTCAACTCTGGAACCAAATATACATTGTTTATAGTCAAGTTCTGACTTTCAAGATACACAGTCCCAATTCCGGTGGCTTCCAGCTCTTGACCGTTGGCCTGTTGTACCGCGAAGCTTTGCTTCTTAAACGACGAAAATAGTCCTCTGTGTCGACACATATGCTGCGTACATCCGGTGTCTAGGACAAAGAAATTTCCCGCTTCTGGTGTGGCTTTTAGGGACATCAAAGCCTTTGCAGTCTTTGCCTTTGGCTTGGTGTGACCTTTGTCTGACGCCTCAGACTTTGTGGAGCTTCCCTTGGCTCCTTTCTGCTGACGTGGCTTCTTGCAGTACCGCTGAAGATGCCCAGTCTGTCCACAATTGTAGCATCGGACAACGTTCAAAGCTACAGCGTTTTCTCCAGTAGCAACAGCAGTGGGGGTGTCAGAACTCCGTTCTTGTCTCCCCCTGTCCTTGACTTCCAGGGCGGCAAGTCTGTCATGTTCATTCAGAACGACGGCAAAGACCCTGTCCGACGTTAGATCAGCTGCTGGGAGAGACCCCAGCTGACTGGCAACCGTTTTGTAAGTCCGATTCAGACTGTTGATCACCATGAAGCAAAACACTTCCTCCTGCAGACGGAAATTGCGTTCCACCATCTGTTGACGCAGAAATTTCATTTCCGTCAGGTGCGCTGGAACATCTCCATCAGGTGCAAGCCTCAGGTTGGTCAGCTTCTCAAAATACAGCAACGCTGAAGAACCTGCATCTCTCTGATGTGTCCTTCTCAGCGTGTCCCAAACATCTTTCGCGTGCTCTAAATGCTGTATGTGAATAAGCTGAGAGTCTGACACGCACAGAATTATTGCAGTTCTGGCCTTCACATCCTGTGACTCCCAAGCATGCGTTGGTGCTGCAGGGATGGGGTTCTCAATCACCCCAAACAGTCTCTGATTCTGCAGCAAGGCCTTCATCTTAATAGACCAAGATGCATAATTGTCACTGGTCAGGAGGTCTGGAGAAGGCAGGCCTCCCCCCTTCTTGGCATCCATTTTGAGTCCTTGCATTGACTCTCAAACACAAGCCTCTAAAATCCAATAGCTGGCTTGTTTACACTCTGTGCACCTGGCAGCTATAACACTGGCCGCTTTGGAAAGTCCCTTTCCAACAGTTCCTTTGGGCCTAAGTCAAAACAAAACCTTGTTTTTGCCTCTCCGAGGCAAAGCCTGACTTCCAGCCCTCTCGTGAAACTGGCCTTTGTTGCTAAGCAACAGCATTCCTTCCCTTGGACAGGATTAACCACAGGAATGTTTGGAATGCAGAGCTCTTCTCTCTCGGAGCTGTTTTCCCAAACCTTGCTCCCTTGAAGCAGAGAATGAATCAACCTGCATTCACACTTCCAAGCCCGAAAATCGCATACCTGGGCTCAGTGGCTTGGCTCAGCTTCGTCTTCCCGTCTGGTCAGCTTCTGGCTGCAGAGGGATTAGCCTCTCACCTCAGGCTTCCATGGAGGCCACTTCTTGATGCAGAGGTCGATGAAAACAGCAACCGGCGTCTGCTACCACTGTTGGAATTCAAGCCCGTTCAGAGGTATGTGCCTATCTGTTCAGGCACCGGCTGAATTCCTTAGACCTCCCTCCGGCGACTCCCGGCAGGAAAAACATACGAGGTCCGTTCCGGCGATTTTCCTCAGGCTGTGAGAAAAACACACCAACTGCTTCTCCTCCTCCCTGCTCCCTGCATATCCCCAGGGAGGGGAATCAGACACAGACAGAAAAGTAACTACATGCTTTTATTCCTGTCTTTAGCAGTCATACAGTAAAAGATGTCTGCTCTCTTCAACAAACAGAGAGAAACTCCAAACTCCACCCATGTACATCCAGTACAGGTCATATGACACACACTGAGCTAACATCCGGTGCTCAGTACAGAATGGACTGCCCCTTTGTTTCCACGGCAACAGTCACATACTTCCTGTTTGGCTTTCCAGCCACAACCAGCAGACCGAGCTGCTAGAGCCTTTGCTTGCTGCAGCATTGCTGCTTTAGAATAACAGTCTTCTCTTCTCATGAGGTGGCCAAAGTATTGGAGCCTCAGCTTCAGGATCTGTCCTTCCAGTGAGCACTCAGGCCTGATTTCCTTCAGAATGGATAGGTTTGATCTTCTTGCAGTCGATGGGAGTCTCAGGAGTCTCCTCCAGCACTATAATTCAAAAGCATCAGTTCTTCAGCGATCAGCCTTCCTTATGGTACAGCTCTCACTTCTTTGGATCAGCTGATGTAAAGTTCTCAGCCTTGGCTTAGCCAAATATATGCCAGTATAATTTGATCATCTTGCCTCAGCGGGTGGAAGTAGGGAGGTCATTTGCCCAGTGTAATACAGAACTGTCCCATATTTCAATGTAAAATACCACATCCTGAATTGACAGCTTTGTCTTGTATTTCAGGCAGGCCTTGTTTGTTTGTTTGTTTGTTTGTTTGTTTGTTTGTTTGTTTGTTCTCTCTCTCTGCCAAGTTAGGGAGCCTCTCCAAATGTATGTTTTGAAAGGGTGTGTGAAAGGTCATGTATTTAAGCTCTGGTTAGTCAAGCACAGACAGATTTACAAATTCATGTGTGTGTGTGTCCGTGTGTGAAAATTCCATAGAGGACCTCCTATTAAGCTGCAATAGATTGTAATGGAATGCTCTGAAGTCACTTCAGCACCAGATAAAAAAAAAAAAAGCCCACCGCCCACCCTGCCCCACCCCACCCTGTATTTTGCCAGAACAAAGGTGGCAACCCTAGATGTAAGTCCCCCAAAAGTGTCATTCGGGGGGGGGGGGCATGGCCAGAGAGGGGAGACATAGGATAAATTCTAAAGCTATCCAGTTCAGTCACATGACATGGGAGTCCAGTGTAGTACACTATTTTAAAAGCTTGCTTTCCCTCTTGCAGGCTTAGGCAGAGCAGCTGAAGCAGCCCCATTTCTGTATGGAGTTTAGATCTGGTGTAAATTTACACTAGCTTAATTTACAGCAATTTGCTTTAAGCTAGCTTCTTGTGCATAGGATTGCTCCCCATGAAGTGTTCTGTCCTTCGCGCTAGGGATGGAGGAGTCTCTTCATTTGAGTTTCTATTCCATTTCTCTCTCTTTTTTTAGTCTTCAGTTCATCCTCTTTTTGCCTAGAGATGTGGGAGAAAATCAAATGTTTTTTGCATTATAATGAGGAACTACTTATTTGGCACTTCTCGAACCAATATAGGATTGGAAAGATGGTTAGACTTCAAAATAAGCACTTCAAATTTGATGGTTCAGCTCTCCAACCAAAAAATGTATACAAACTTGTATATTTGGCCAGATAAATGCATTTTTACATATATTTCAGCAACCAGCATAACTCCCCACATGTTGCGGAGGGTCTCCTAATTCTTTGGAACAGTGAAGAAGATGGTGTTAAGGGCTTAAATGGGTCTGGGGAATTAGCACAGATCTCCCCTCCTTCCCCGCCACTGGGAGCCTTCCCTGAGAAGCAATCAGTCAGAGCAACACCTGGATACAACCAACTGGAAGGAACAAGTTATCTGCATTGCTAGCCAGATTATCTATGGAACAGAACTATGAAACCAACTTTCAAGGTCACAGAGCCCCTTGAATTCCAGAATGCTGTATTCATCCTTGAGTTGCACAATGCAATGCATTCCACATTTCTCACTGCGTATAGAAACGGATGTTTAGAGGAATTAATAAGGGTGAAAAGGGGGGAAACTGACTCCAATTCATGAACCTTAATTAATTCACAGAGAAGAAAGCCACTTTCTGTTTGGTAAGAGGTAAAAAGATGAAGGCAGCACATCAGAACAATGCACAAGGTCATAGGAAATACGACACATTCATCTGAAAGATTTACTAAGAGGGCTAAAATGATACAGTCGCTGTAGCAGCAACCCCACTGACTTTTGACCTGCCGACAATGATGAATGTGATATGAGCTGAAAAGCAGACTAGCTGTCCCACCCCCCCACCCCACTACAAACTCTCTGAGCCAGTCCCTTCAAAGGCAGGGCTGGCATATTTGAGGCTGTATAATAATTTCCAATACTTTGGCCGCCTCATGAGAAGAGAAGACTCCCTGGAAAAGACCCTGATGTTGGGAAAGATGGAGGGCACAAGGAGAAGGGGACGACAGAGGACGAGATGGTTGGACAGTGTTCTCGAAGCTACCAGCATGAGTTTGACCAAACTGCGGGAGGCAGTGGAAGACAGAAGTGCCTGGCATGCTCTGGTCCATGGGGTCATGAAGAGTCGGACACGAATAAATGACTAAATAACAACAATATTTTCACCCAGAAAGGGTCAGTGGTGGAGCTTCATGCGGTGGCAGGGCTGGCATGCGCCCTGGGGGTGTGACATGCATCCTGGGGGCGTGGCACACTGCCTGTGGGGGCGTGGCGTCCAGTGCAGGTGGGGGGCAGCTGCAATGGCACCCCACCAGGATTGCGCTGCCAGGGGCGGTGCGCTCCCCCCACACTCCTCTTCCTCCACCAGTTGTTCCAGTAGGCTGCTGAGGACCCTTTCTTCTGTCTAAAGCCAAGGGGGGAAAGTGAGGTCATACACAGTGGGCAGGAATACGTTAAGGATGACTTTCTTGGCTCACAAAAAGACTAGTCTGGAGCTGCCGTTTAATCAAGCAACCCAAAAGCATACTAGATTTTCAAAAAACCCCACAGTCTTGGCTTTATTGTTGACATCAACTTAACATAATTAGCACCATGTGCCAGGCAGTGATGTATCGTATTGAAATTTGGATGCATCATTTGAAGTTGGCTTTAGCTTGGGTGGCCTGTACTGTTCGCTGGGAGCTCGCTTTGCAGTTCTGAATGGTAATAGCACGGAAAGTTCTTGCCAGATTGGCCCTGCTTTCAAATGTATAACGAAAATGTCATTCATCACCATTAATCCAACGGATTTAGATATGAAAGTTATGGTTCTCCATTCTCAGGTTTGGGAGAGAGGGAAAACGCCAATTAAGAAGTGTAATTAGGTAATAAACAATATGCCCTTCCATACGCAAAATTAGTGAGAATATATGTTATAATAGTTGCTAGGTGAAACTATTCCAATCACAGTGCTGTCAAACTTAATTCCATCGTTTTGATTTTGTTACAGTGTTCAGTGCCCCAACTTCTGAATTAGTTATATGAAAATAAATTAATTCTTAGCCATTGTAAAGAGCTTTAGTGTGTTCAAAATATTTCACATACATCATCTCACTAATCCTTAGAAAAGCACTGTAAAGCAGGTCAGTGTAATGATGGTATTATTAATGCATTGTATCCTGTCCTTCATTTACTATACTCAGGGAAGGATGAAGGAAGTGGGGTATAATATTATCTGCATAAGTGCCCTGAAAGGAGATTCCCACACTTTTAACCAGAAGGAGTATAGCTAGGACCATGCCAATATTAACTGGTTGTCTCCAGCTAAGTTTTACTCAAAAATGACCCACTGAAATTAATCAAGTCCAGTTGATCTGTTCTGAGTAGGATTAACACTATATACAAACCAGGGCCAAGGATGGCTTGATGTTTCTATTATGTTATGTATTAGTTTTGCATGTGTTCAATTATATGTTCATTCCAGCACATTTCATCTTAATCTTTTGTAAAGGTCTGCATAAAAACAGCATTAAGTTCTATGCTTTCTCACCTTAAATATATACTCTTGTATGCTTTTTTTTTTTTAAAGTAGCTGAGAACTGCATCCCAAAGTCTGGAGGATCATTCAAAGGATAACAGTATTCTAATCTGTGATTTTTTTTCCAGGAAGCCACAATCTTTACTGTTTCACATATGCTTCCATAATCCATTACTTTTGGCTGGGTTCCAGTCCATACTTTATAACTGAATGCTTAAGTGGGGAAGGAATACATGCTCTCAGTGCAGCTGGTAGAACAATTTAGAGACCAATTAATATCAATGACAGAGACCGTGAAGCATGTGCCTTTTTTTCTTGTTGTTTTCTCCTTTTTTTTGCAAGTCTCAAATCAATTCACTTGCAGGCAGGGCCCACCCAATACATTTTGGCACCTGAGGTGAATCACAACATAAAACACACACAACCCTGCCAGGGAAGAAGAAGAGAGTGAAAAAACACATCAGGAACAAGGGGAGAATAAAGATTTACATGGAAAACAGATTGCGGGAATCAAATCAACACCGACAGTCAAAGTAGGAATCAAAGGCCATTGTGAGGGGACAAAATGGGGTCACTTTCAATCATGGCTGGTGCAGAGCCCAGGACCCCTGAGAGAAACTGGTGCCATTTTGTCCTTAGGGGTGGGAAGAGACCAGCAGTACTTCCTATTCGCTGAGAGGTTACAGACGCTTCAGGTTGTGTTTTTTCGGGTTACGGACGTGCCGAAACCCAGAAGTACTATGATGGGTTACTTCCAGGTTTTCACGGTCACGCATGCGCAGAAGTGCCGAATTGCAACCCATGTGTGCACAGATGCGGTGCTGTGGGTTGCGAACGCTGCAGGTTGTGAATGTGCCTCCCGCACGGATCACGTTCGCAACCCGAGGGTCCACTGTAAGCCAACAACAGACAATATTACAAAAAAAAACACACCCACAGTTACATATGAAATTGTTACATTAGTACAATGTTACTAACAGTGGCGTAGCGTGGGTTGTCAGCACCCGGGGCAAGGCAAGTAATTTGCACCCCCTAACCCGGGGCAAGGCAAGTAATTTGCACCCCCCCTGCACCCCCCACGCTACGCCACTGGTTACTAATATATGTAAACCAATTCATTTCCCTTCATTTCCATCTCAGCTTCGGGGTCCAAACAAACTGTCAACTCACCAACAAAAGTCTCACAAAGAGAAGAGTTCCTGGAAACAGCAGATTTCATTCTCTCACTCGAGACTTGCTTTTTATGGGCAGGACCATGGGGGATGGTACTTCCTCAGGCTGCCCACCATTGGGTCCCATTCAGATGCACTCTCCACACCCACTTCCAGGTACAGCAGGCTTGTTGAGTTTTCCAGGAGGTCCAAAGGATGGGAAAGCCCCTCCCCCACGCACAGCTCTTCCTTCACCCTGTGGAGGAGGGTCCTGGGGTGGGAGGAGGAGCCAGGGTGGGAAGAACGCAGCAGCGCCTCCTATTCATGAGGCCGCTGTGGTGACAGCACTAGGGTGCTGCCAAGGAGGAGGCCTCTAAGGAGCACACCACAGCTGTTGCTACTACTGTGGCAACAGCAGCAGCAAAAGCAACGGACGATGCATTCCTTGTAAGCCAGATTTGCAGCCCCCTATGGATGCTGTCGCCTAAGGCAGGCATCCCCAAACTCAGCCCTCCAGCTGTTTTGGGACTACAATTCCCATCTTCCCTGACCACTGGTCCTGTTAGCTAGGGATGATGGGAGTTGTAGTCCCAAAACAGCTGGAGGACCGAGTTTGGGGATGCCTAACCTAAGGCGATTGCCTCACCTTTTCTCATTGGTGGGCTGGTCCTGCTTAGAGGTTAACAAAGACATTTTCTATTTCTGCAGGCCAAGTAAGTCTTTACATATGTCGGACTTCAAGCTTGATTCAGTACCATCTCTTAGGCTTGCTGCATTTTGTTTATTAACATGGATGAATTTCAGGATTCCGTTATGGTTTTTCTCAATTGTTACAGTAGTATATCTTTTTTGAGGGATCCAATAACAGAAGGAATGCCCTCCTTTCACATCGATTTCTATGTATTTCTCCCTCCCTGTGGGAAAACCATCTCACACATCTTCATGCAGATGACACGATCAGCATGCATCAACACACAGGGCTTAGTTTGTGCGAAATGAGGGGCACCTTCATTTGGCAGGAAAGAATGAGTGGTTTGAAAAAAAACAAAACACATGAATGATGCTGGCCCTGCGTAACAAATGAAGGACTTGAAATAGCAAGCTAGAATAGCAAGCAAGGTGGAGTAGCGAGACATTGAAGGCAAGCTCATGTTGCCTGATGAATTTTACCTGAAGATGATAATCAGAATCAACTCCAAAGAAAGCCCTAGGCAGGACCTCTTAAATGATTTCTACTGTCCAGAGGTGCCCACAAAGTTGGTTGGACTTTGACTAAAATATAATTTTTGGATGCTCAAAGAAGAGGTAAGCATTCTGTTGCATGTGTAGACAAGGTAGAAATGTTAGAAGAATTAATTGAAAACGGACTATTGAACAGATTTCTGTCTGCTCTTATGCTTTTCTCCTTAGTTCTCTGCAATAACAGGGTGTTTATTTTAACATGTGCACATTATGCATAAATAGATATGCAAATTGCTTTGCAATGCACATTATTTACACATTCATTGATGTATAATTGCCACTGTTCAGACAAATGCCTCATTTCATTTCTTTTTTTGAAGGGTTGTTTGTTGACTTTGTGCAAGTAGTTTCATTGCTAGAAGCAGCCTATATGCATTAAGGCTGAAAGCCTAGCCCATATCTTATAAGATAACCTGATAAGCTAAGCTCAAAACCCTGCACTCACTGAAATTTTAAAGAAATTCTAAAGTGTCCTGAGAATGAAAGAGAAACCTCTTTCATGGGGGAAGAATCTTTTTTTAAAAAAATTGGAGAACAGGTTGTGCTCTTGCACTGTTTGAAAACATAGGGACCTTGTGAATTTAAAACTGTATACTCTGTGCATATTGGGATCCATAATGCCAGTCTTCTTAACTGGGGCAACAGTCAAAGGTACATATCTGGAAACGAGTCAGATTGTTGAGCATCATGTTGCAGGTGGGGAAATCTGTTTTACATGCATTCATCATCCAGGCTTGAACTCAGCAACTAATTCACTCGAATTACAAAATGTTGAATGACGAACCAATGAGAATAAAAAGATAAGTACGACAGAAATATGTGTGGTTCCACCTTGAATTCCTTTGTATTTAATGGCGTACCTGTCACGACAAATGCAAATCGTGTTGGTGAGAACACGCTATCCCCGCCCTTCCCGGAATCCATTTATTATAACACAATAAACAGAACATTGCAACCCATTACTTCTGTCTTGCTAAACAACCCTCTTGAAAACAGCGAGGTAATGCTCCCACGCTATAATGATGTGGCATCAGAGAACATATTGTGATTTTTATTCAATACAAGGAGACACGGGTAATTTCATATTTTGTGTACACAGAGGCTTTTTGTCAAGGATCTGATTGACCCTCTGAGAAAGGCACTGCAAAGACTGAAGTAGGTGAATTCAGCTGCGCGGCTTCCTCTTCCAGGGAGCATTCTTTCTGCAGGAAATTTCTTTCAGGGACAGTATCGTGCGGCATTGCTCTGAATATTGTGGTAGAAAGCAATCAATGCCTCTACAGAAAGCTTAAGAAACATACAGCTTTTGTCAATTACGATGCCCTTTGAATACTCTTGGCTTCCTTTAGCAATGCCTTTCGAATCTTCATCCTGACATTCCTCTCAAAAGAACAGGTTTTTGTACAGAGCTGAGCCCCAACTGCGTACCTCATTTCATGTTTGTTTTTGAGGATATCAAAAGGTGCCTTGTGTTTCTTGGCATCTTCATGCATACATATTGGTTTGTAGAGTGGTGTTTTTTTTGGGGGGGGTCTTGTCTTTATTATGCATTTTGAGTTTCTATATTGTATTTTTATGTTGTGAATCACCCTGAGATCTATGGCTAAGGAGTGGTATACAAATTAAACAAGCAAACAAACAAGCAAATAAAATATTGTTGTTTCACTGGGCAACCTTTCTCTTCTTCTTTGTCCTCACTTTGTCCTACTTATTCACTTATACTGAATCCTTGTCCAGTGGTATCTTGGTTCTTAATCCGTTCCAGAAGTCCCTTCCAAAACCAAAGCATTCCAAAACCAAGGCGCGCTTTCCGATAGAAAGTAATGCAAAATGGATTAATCCGTTCCAGACTTTTAAAAACAACCCCTAAAACAGCAATTTAACATGAATTTTACTGTGATACATAAAATGAAAACAATAGTCAATGTACTGTACTATAAAATAAATAAGACACTATTGTAGATGATTATTTTTTTAAAAAAAAATCTTACCTGCACTGATGGTGGTCATTGTTTGGTTGGGGGGCTTTTATCCATTTCTGCAGTTCCACAATCAATCAATCAATCAATCAATCAATCAGTAGCTGAACTGGGTTCCACATGGACACAAAAACAAATTAACCGAAAAAGCCTCAAAAACAGGGGGGCCACTAGGGGGCGCATCAGAAGATGGCTGACAATAACAATTATTTTAAAAAACAAAAACAAAAACTAAAAATAGATAGCAAAAATAAAAGTGCCAAACTTAATCTGTTCCGGAAGTCTGTTTGACTTCCAAAATGTTCAAAAACCAGGGTGCAGCTTCTGATTGGTGCAGGCAACCCAGAAACAATAGCCAAGAACCACATCAGCATTCGGCTTCTGATAAACGTTTGAAAACCGGAACACTTACTTCTGGGTTTTCAGCATTTGGGAACCAAGGCATTTGAGTACCAAGGCCTCTGGGAACGAAGGCCTCTGGGAACCAAGGCGTTTGGGAGCAAAGGCATCACTGTATAAGCAGTGGAATCATAAGGGTTTGGTCCATGATGATTTAGGAATCAACCAGATCAGGATCAGCTAAGGCAGGTCTATGAACTTCATTCCACATGTGTCAGATGAGATCCAGCCTCACCCTCTTTGGACCAGTATCACTACTTCAGCATCTAGGCAAGTGGGGTTATAAGAAAACATGCAAACTACACCAGTTTAGAGCATTTAAAAATCTTTTCTAAAAAAACCCACTTTTGACAGAGAGAGGTTAAAAACATCAACAGCTGCAGGCAATTTAGAAAAGAAACCAAAATAGAAATATCATTTTAGCTTCCCTAGCCTGGCATGGTTGGAACGGAGGTGATTTTGCTGAGCAGGCCCTAAGATTTACTTGCTATGTTAAATGGCCTTATCTTTGTACTCCCATCTGGATTGAAACCATGGCAGACAAACAACAATTCCCCTGGATGGGTGAATTCTAAAATGCAGCCACCTCCATTGTCTTTCATTTTCTTTCTGATAAATAATCACTGAGTAGTGGGTATTGGTATTTGAATTTCAATCTGAAATTAGCACGTTCCAAGTTCCACTAAAACCTCTAGCCTGAACTCATCTCAACAGCCATTGAGACAACCTCTGACATTCCAAAGAAAAGGAGTGGAAGAAATCAAAGAAGCAAATATTTCTGTTACAGTAATGGCTTTCACATTTAAGCCACACCAAACTGTTCATAAATGTACAACTTTTATACAAAATATACATATTTTTATTTTACTTTAAGAGTTGGTTGAGGTTCAACAAAACAATATTCAAGTTTGTTTTAAAATGTATTTGTGAGATTCTGGATGCATTATGCTGAGGGTTTTATATGAGCTCTCTGTTAAGTCTTCATTAAGCATATTATACTGCCCAGAAAACAGTAGTCTTCTACGTGCAAAACAGCAATGATCTATTTGTTGAAATTAATATTTTTTTAATCAGATTGACATGGAACAGAAGGAACTTTTTTTGTGTCTGCTTGTTAAGAAGTTGGCTGGTGTGATAAAGAAGTGAATTTGTTTGCCATAAGGCCTATCAAATATGTGCACAGCTGCAGATGATTTTGCAATTAGCAGTGTCCAAAACATCTAACTCCATCAAATGCTTCAGATGGTGCTAATTTTAAATTGGACCAAAAAAAATCTTGCATGCAAAAGAATGCTTCAGATCCAGCAAAATGTATTAAGATAATCCCAGCCTATGAAATTGGTGATTAGAAAATGAAATGCATATGGGGAAGATGAACAGGCAAAAAATATATATACAGTGAGCAGGAAAACAAATAGGTCCATTAACCCTTTGTTAGTGCCCCTCCCAAATTGGAGGCAGGGTATTGCTAGATTTCATGGGGGGAAGGAAATAGGTATTAGAAATTTAATGATTATACATCACACAACAGCTGTTCAAGGGCTGAAAATCTATCCTGGAGACAGCCATTCCACATATTCTGAAAAGGCCACTGAGGAACAAGGGGGTTTGAACTAACTCATCCCCTTCAACATTTCTTTGATGAAAATAGGGCAGTTCTATTCCATTATTATTATTATTATTATTATTATTATTATTATTATTATTATTATCCCATCCATCTGACTGGGTTGCACTAGCCACTTTGGGCAGCTTCCAATATATATAAAAACATAAAACATTAAACATTTAAAAACTTCCCTATACAGGGCTGCCTTCAGATGTTTTCTAAAGGTTGTATAGTGACTTATTTCCTTGGTTCAGGGGTCACATAGCTCCAAACCCTCCAACATTTCTCTGATGAAAATAGGGACATCCTAAGGAAAAGCAGGACATTCTGGGATCAAATCAGAAACCTTTGTAAATCCTGGGCTGTCCCTGGAAAATAGGGGCATATGTGGGGGTCCACTAACTCACCGACCACTGCATAGATTTCAATCAACAATTACTATTGATACCCAGGAGTGAAAACCATGTTGGAGATGCATGAAAGGAATTGGAACATACATGCATATGTGGTGGGATTGCGAAAAGATGAAAAGTTTCTGGGACACTGTCTATAATGAGTTAAAGAAAATGTTTAAGATCCCATTCACTAAAAGACCTGAAGTGTTTTTATTAGGAATCATGACATCAGAAATCAAGAATAAAATTAGGCAATTATTCATGTATTCAACAATTGCAGCAAGGATTCTAAGAGCAAGAAATTGGAAAAGCAATACCATCCCTTCAAAGACTGAATGGCAAGGCAAATTAATAGAGTATTTACGGCTAGCAAGGAGAACTGGGACAGTGAGAGGAAACTCAACACAAAATGTTAATAAGGAATGAATAATAATTAAGGAATATCTCAAAGGGTACTATGATAATAAATGTTTCCTGGCAGATATTGAATGAGTCTTGTGATATAAGGAAGTGTTAGAAAAAGTTTAAACTAAAATATAGAAAAATATTAATAAGAAACTGTAAAATAATTGAATGCAAAATAGTACAATGGGTTTAGTCATAAGTTTCTTTTCTTTTACTATTTTTTATTCTACTGTACATATAATTAAATTCTTTTTTTCTTTTTTTCTTATAGAATGTACTGTATGTTTGTTTTGTGTGTATTTTATGATGTTTTCTTGTTTAATAAAGTGTATATATATATAACCACACCAGACCCAAACCCAGACCCTCTCCACAGATGAATTACTGACACCATCCAGTAGCCAATCCATGGTGGCACCTCCGGATGCTGCACCCCCCTGCAATCCCTACACAGATCTGGCTGACACAAGCCACAAAACCACAGCTCGCCCCTATACACGAAGCCAAGCCAAAGCACAACTAAGTGCAATACAGCCATCTTCTCAGGAAAACTCTTCACAAAGTTCAAGAGGTCAAGACACAAAGACTTTAGCAACTAATCCACACCTAATGACCCACCTAAGTGGTACTCAGGATATCACTCAAGAAATCACTCAAGGTATCTCTCAAGTAATTAAGGAACAAAAGAAGAAAAGGCACACTAGCCTGGGAACTTCCTCTCTGCCCAGAACATTGGAGGCTAGACACCACACCCCCTCTACAGTATTTATAGGAACTCAAACATTGAGATCCCGCTCTGTTCCAGTAACAAGAAGCCGAAAGCACCAGCCTGAAGATGACGAGTGAGACCTCGTCGAAACGTCGCCTAGACACCCCAACTTTTACACGGGAAGACACCCGAGGACACCAAAACCTGCATTCCTGTACCCGTGAAAATCTACGAAAGCAAATATATATATATATATATATATATGAATGAGTGAAAACCATGCATATCAAATTACTGGAGTTAATTAAATCTCTTTTTCCTGAAATGCTCTTAGAAACTGGGGTAGGACATGCATCGCACACACTTTTACACTGCCTTAATTAATTTGGAAAAAAGACAGCTCATCACATATGGATGCCTGGGGCAGAAATCACAATCCCTCTAATGTTCAGTAGAATAAGCTCCATCACTGGCACATCATTGTTTTCTGCTTGCACTCCAAAGAGTGTCACCTGAGGCATGCCACCTCTTCCTGTGTAACAGCAAAGCTGGGCCTGAATTGGAAGAAAAGTGAACTCCCCAGCTTCTGAATTCAACATCTCTAAAATGCAAGCATTAAATGAGTGGGAAATACCCCCTTTTTTACTTTCCCAACTGTGAGCACTGTGGAGTCAAGCGACAACTAAATGACTTTGAACTATCTCATGCATAGCTCCTGAGGAGATTATATTTTAGACAAATTGGGCTTAAAAACAAAACAAACCAGGTTTTAGTCTTCACATTTCCCCCTGTTGTCAGCTCAGGTGTGATTCACTTTAGTAGTTTGGAGAAGAGAATGTAATACTTTAAAAGGAGAGAGATTTAAGTATACCGCTCCTCTCCAGCTTCAGCCTCACACATCCCTTTCAAACACCTTACAGGGGCTCAAAGTTGAACAGTTACAGTTATTGTTACAGATAGGTAGCCGTGTTGGTCTGCCATAGTCAAAACAAAAAAAATTCCTTCCAGTAGCACCTTAAAGACCAACTAAGTCAGTTCTTGGTATGAGCTTTCGTGTGCATGCACACTTCTTCAGATACACACAGTTACAGTTATTGAGGGACATGGCTCTGAGTTAAGCAGTTGGTAATAATGCTAATAGTCAGTGCTTTTTTTCCAGAAAAACAGGTGCCACTACTCACCATGAAGTTGTTACAGTAAGTGCCACAATTTTTAACAACAACAAAAAGAGGTGCTGATACAGTGGTACCTCAGGTTATTTAGTTCTGGAGGTCTGTTCTTAACCTGAAACTGTTCTTAACCTGAGGTACCACTTTAGCTAATGGGGCCTCCTGCTGCTGCTGCTACGCCGCCACCGTGCGATTTCTGTTCTCATCCTGAAGCAAAGTTCTTAACCCGAGGTTCTATTTCTGGATTAGCGGAGTCTGTAACCTGAAAGGTCTATAACCAGAAGCGTCTGTAACCCGAGGTACCACTGTACTGTGTACACTTGAAGTGGGTGGCACTGTGGTATAAGCCACTGAGTTTCTTGGGATTGGCTATCGGAAGGTTGGCGGTTCGAATCTGCACGACAGGGTGAGCTCCCATTGCTCTGCCCCAGCTTCTGCAAACCTAGCAGTTCAAAAGTATACTACTGCAAGTAGATAAATGGGTACCGCTACAGTGGGAAGGTAAATGGCGTTTCCATGCACTCTGGCTTCTGTCGCGTTGTTCCGTTGCACCAGAAACGGTTTTGTCATGCTGACCACATGACCCAGAAAGCTGTCTGTGGACAAACGCCGGCTCGCTCAGCCTGAAGCAAGATGAGCGCCACAACCCCATAGTCACCTTTGACTGGAATTAACCGTCCAAGAGTCCTTTACCTTTTACCGTACCCTTGATAACCCCATGAAAAGAAAGCACTGCTAACAATATATGCACATAATTTTGCCCACAGAAAGAGACCACTCTTTATCTGGCTCGCTTTGGCATAAGTCTGCATTACCTTTGTAATGGTGAACCTACTTCAGTATGGGTTGTCAAGGAGGGGGTGGCTTTCATGAGTCTTCGCTCCAATCACAAGCAGGCACCGAATGGGTTATCAGGCTTTATGGGCTTCTTCTCTGGCACCACCTACAGAACATCAAACAGCAAGTCTAATAGAAGACTTGTTCTCTTTCTCCCCTTGCAAGTTAACTCAAAGATTTATAGGGGCTGGGGAATGCTGGCAACCAGCCACCCAATCACATGCTCCCATTTTGGGGACAAATACCACCTGCCTGGGGTGCCCCACCCAGCGATACTTGCTCACAGGATCACTACTTCATGACATGGGTGACAGGATGAAGGGCTACCTCATAGACCTGAAGGAGCATCTCTACCCCCATCGTTCCGCCCGGACTCTGAGGTCCAGCTCCGAGGGTCTTCTGGCAGTTTCCTCACTGTGAGAAGTGAAGCTACAGGCAACCAGGCAGAGGGCCTTCTCGGTAGTGGTGTCCGCCCTGTGGAACGTCCTCCCATCAGATGTCAAGGAAATAAGCAACTATCTGACTTTTAAAAGACACCTGAAAGCAGCCCTGTTTAGGGAAGTTTTTAATGTTTGATGTTTTATCATGCTTTAATATTCTGTTGAAATCCACCCAGAGTGGCTGGGGAAACCTAGCCAGATGGGCAGGATATAAATAAGTTGTTGTTGCTGCTGCTGCTGCTGTTTTATTGCAGTAAGGCAGTCAGATTATCACCACAGGCATCTCTGTGAGGTATAAGACAGCACATAAAATACACTGCTTTGTTTTGATTTAAAATAAAGGATTTGCACTCTTACCTGGGAGGAAACATGGATTCTGCTAATTTGCACAGGGCAAATCATGATTATATACAGGAGCTGTCCCTGAAGCCTTTCAGTGAATATTGCCCCACTCATACATGATTTCAGCATGTTGTGGGGCAGGCTCTCCAGTTATAGGAGTTTTCATATGGTTACCACATGACAACATACTTGCAGTGCTTCAGGTAAATCAAATTTAATCCAGAGGTCTAGGCAAGGGAAGCAGAGGTAACTGCCAAGCAATTTATGCAGGATTAAATTAATTTCTTTTATATGGACAGCCCTGGTTCTTTACATCCTGTAATGAGTAGACAAGAAATGCAGGTGGAGATGCCTTACCCAAGTAACTCAGCTTTCTCCACATAACAAAACCTCAACAATTGTAAAATACCCATTTTGGCATAATCGACTTGACCACAACAGACAGGAGCTCCCTCACGGTATGAACTTTTAAATGATCAATGTCTCTTGTCAAAACAAAAAGCAAGCATTAGCACTTTAGGTCCACTGCAATGCTTACTTGACTCATAGAAACATAGATCTGGAAGGGACCCTGAGAAACATCTAGTCCAACCCCTTGCAATGCAGGAATAGGCAGCTGTCTCATACAGGTATCAAACCTACAGCCTTGGCATTATCAACATCACACTCAAACCAACTGAGCTAACACACCTTACCTCTGGTAGTAACTATTCAATGTTGGAAATGTATCATTTCCAGTTCCTTTCTGTTATGACTCATTGTCCATTGGGCCTGGTTATGCTGCTTTTTGATGGCTTCCTGCTGAGGACAAACCACAGTTATAAAATTAAGATAAGGCAGAAGGCTAATTAACCCAACCCCTAATGATAAAGATATAAAGCATGATTTATCTGAGCCAAAAAAAACTGGCAATACACTGAATCTCTTATTATATGAAAATTGGCTTCATGACCCTCTTGGCATTGCAGTTGGCTCTTTTGAGTTAGCACTTCAGCATTTTGTGTGTGTGGGAGGGGGTGAGCTAGAGTAAATTTAATGTTCCTAACAGAATGCTTAAGTCAGACATTTTAGTGCAAAGGCTTCTTTTTCATTATTACAACAGTCTGTCAAATGATAAGAGTTCCAGAATAATCATTATTGTTTAAGGTCACATATATAAAGTTAGTCAATCACACATAAAATCACTTTTCTATGTATTTATTTTGGTTGCCTCATGTTGGAAAAATGGCTAAAGTTAAAGGTAAAGGGAACCCTGACCAATAGGTCCAGTCGTGACCGACTCTGGGGTTGCGGCACTCATCTCGCTTTATTGGCCGAGGGAGCTGGCGTACAGCTTCCGGGTCATGGGGCCAGCATGACTAAGCCGCTTCTGGCGAACCAGAGCAGTGCACAGAAATGCCGTTTACCTTCCCGCCTATTTATCTACTTGCACTTTGACGTTCTTTCAAACTGCTAGGTTGGCAGGAGCAGGGACCGAGCAACGGGAGCTCACCCTGTTGCGGGTATTCGAACCGCCAACCTTCTGATCGGCAAGTCCTAGGCTCTGTGGTTTAACCCGCAGCGCCACCCGCATCCCTGGACCAACACTGGCTAAAACCCAGTGTATAATATGATAAATGTAAGAGGTGGCTAATATATGGAGATAGAAAAGCAACTCTTTTGTTTTATTTTTTTAAAAAAGATTGATATCCTACCTTTTGGGGAAACTGTTGTCACAAGACAGTGTCCCAAACTCATCACAGAGCACATAAACACCATGATTTAAAATAATTATACCCCTCTAAGATGAGGAGCAGAACAGTGAGACACAGTTCTTGATAAGAATTAATTGAAAAATGTCTTGAGAGTCTTTTTCAATATCATGACTGTGTAGTTCCTGGGGGGTCACATTCCAGAAGGATGTGGCCACCACTGAAAAGTTATCTTTGGTACCTGTCACCCTATCAGGGACTGAGCAGATGAGGAGGGATGGTAGATTTACAACAGGGGTTTGTGGAAGGTCACAGCTCAGAGGCAGATGATGCGGAAAATTGGGAAATCACGGGAGAGCCAGAACAACACCCGGCTGACATATCATTAGAAAGCATTCCAGACCCTCCATCTCCCAGAACCCAGCATTCTTTAAAGTTATGAGAGCAAGAACTCAAATACTTCTTTGTGGTTTCTTCTTTGTGAAACAGGAATTCAATAATACAAAGCACTCATCATCCCTATGCTCAGGGATCAGCAAACCTTTTCAGCAGGGGGCTGGTCTACTATCCCTCAGACCTTGTGGGGGCCTGGACTATATTTTTTGGGGGGTGAACACATTCCTATCCCCCCAAAATAACCCAGAGATGCATTTTAAATAAAAGGGCACATTCTACTCATGTAAAAACATGCTGATTCCCGGACCGTCCGCGGGCCAGACTTAGAAGGCAATTGGGCCAGTTTGCTTACCCATGACTATGCTAGACTACAAAGCCATCTTCCTAGCCCCCTCACTTGTAAAACTTAGATCCTTACCATACTCATTCAGATCTTATTCCTGGTTCCTTATCTTCTCCTTCTTGGTTGTTTTTTTCAAATACAGAAATAAAGCTGCTATAGAGTGGAGAAAGGAAATGTGGTTGTATGAATCACTCCCAAAGTCACGCATAAAGTTGACTATTTGATGGGTACAGGGTTGTGAATGTATATCTATTGGCTTCAACTTGATGTGTTACAAGCTGGCAAACCAATCTAAAACTATTCACCAATAGTAAAAGTTAATATATCCCCCCAAATAAAACTATTCATCACTTATTATGGAGATTCATCTTGACAGTGCTGAGATGCAGTCTGACTGTTAACTTTTTTTGGCTTTACCAAGACTTAAAGCATATCGTCTTTGTGACATCACACATGACATCAGAATGGCATGTTTGCATTCAACCTAGGCTATCTCCATGCCAACAGCAATGGCCAGTAAACTTCTGCAACCAAGTAATCATCAGCCTGACTACCCAGTAGTTTCTATCTAGACTATTGGATGTTTATTTTTTGCTCTCATAATCAAAGCCTGAAGAAGACCTGCGTCTAATCCGAAAACCTGCTTTCACTGTTAAAGAAAACTAATTGTCAGGGACTGGGCAGAGGAGGAATGGTGGAGACCATCTCCCCATCCTGACCCTTCCAGGGAAGAGGAAGACAGTATAGATTTACAACAAGGGTTTGAGCAGCCCAGAGGCAGATGAAGGGAAAAGTTGGGAAATCATGGGAGAGCTAGAACAACACCCAGCTGACACGCTGTCATTAGAAAGCATTCCAGACTCTCCATCTCCCAGAGCCCTGTGAGCCTTAACAGTAGGAGAGCAAAGAGCTCAAAAAGCAGCACCCATAGAGGAGATGACGACGACAGTGCATTAGGAAGTGGGAGAGAAGTGGAGTGGAGATTCACTCGGGACAACACCATTATCCAAGAGGCTGGGTTCTATAGCCTCTCTCTGTAAAGACTGAAATAAAAAGGGAAGGTAAGAAAATTTCCCTTGTCTTTATACTTTCCTGGGCAACCAGCCGGAAGCTGCTGACAGTATCCTGTCACACCCTAACCTATCTTATTGACTGATTATTGATGATAAGAAATAAGAATAAGAGTGTTTACTCACAAAGGTTTTCCTACATCACACAGCTGTTTAAGACCTTTGCATTGGTGACCAAGATGGAAAATCCTCCCCTGCTTTTATTAGCGGGTGTTGCTTCCTAGCTGCAAAGGCAGCAATGGGCTTGGGCTGCCTGATGCAGCTGCCATTGTGCAGATACAATGACGTCACCATTCTGCACCACTTCTGGGTGCTGTTAACCGCTATCCAAGCACAGTCCCTGCATTGCATAAGTGGGCAACCTGTGGCCCTCCAGATGTTGTTGCACTCCAGCTCCCATCATCCCTGACCTTTGGTCATATGGGTTGGGGCCAATGAGAGATGGAGCCCAATAACACTTCCCACTTGTTGAATCCTTTAGTCTTCTGTATCCTCTGAAAGTGACCGCCTCTGTTAATTGTAGGAACCCTCCATTCCTCTTCCTGATCACCACCCGGTGGATTGGCTGAATAATGCATTCATCGTTCATACGCTGTCACCTCTTCAGTTACAACGTGCTTGTGACTCATAAATTCACCAGGAGATACAAGGCTTCTTATGATACATATTACATGGCTTTCACAATATAGAGACTATCAGCTAAACCTGCCTCAGCTGAGCTAGGACATTTTTTGAAAACATCGGCCATTGTTCCTCCTGCACATCGCTCTGCTTTTCAGATCTAAAAATGTTTTCTTACCCATTGTCTGTTCGAGTTGAACAAATCCACCATTCTGAACCAAGCCTTTCGCATGCTTCACAAAATGAAATAATTTTATTTTCTCATCAAACAAGCTTAGCAATTACAGTGGTTTATAGCTATCTGTATCAAACAATGAGCGTATTAATTGCCGAGGGTTGGGCTACACGACGGAGCATGTCAGCAAAATTTTTATGAACGTGATTACATTGTTCAAAATGTAATGAACGGGAATGGCATTTCTGGAGACAATGAGCCCTTCTTTCCAGGACGAAAACGAAAGTGTTCTGATTTTCATTATAGATAAAGAGTTGTTTGTCCTCAAGGGAGATATTCCTTTGCTCTATCTCCCAGTTTCTCTTTTAGATTCAAACAGCCTCGATTCTCGTCTCCTGCATTAGTTTACACCAGTGCCACTCAACTTCCAGTGGGTATTATCCTGGTTTTCTGTATTATAGTGGAAGATCTCTGAAAGGTTGAGCACACAGCCAGTCATTGCTTTTCACCCCAGAGTGGAAGCTTCCCCTCCAACTCTCTTCCATGCCATTTCCTGATCAAGTATAAGAGAAAATGCACACATCATAATAACATTAATAAAATGAACAGTGTGTTCTTGTATATGCCTATTCAGATGTATGCCCAATAAGTTAAATGGAACCCTGCTTATGTTTATTAACAAGCTGTTAAAGCTATCTTACTGTCATTAGTGTCTCAAGGTATTTGGCATGGATTTAGCATATATTGGGCTACAGTACAAAAATAGCTCTCAGTTAATTAAATCAAGAGGGATACGTTGTAATTTTAATCACACTAGTTTGCCCAAGGAACTGAACTATGCAAGACCCAGTATGGCATAAGTGGTGGAGAGTTTATGTGGATCAGGGAGTCCTGTTTCAAATCCCTGCTCAGTCTACAAAACAACAGCAACAGCAACAACTTTGTTCAGTCATGAAGTTCACTGGCTGTTCTGGGGGTGGCATACTTTCTTTAAAGGCTAAACAACTTTACAAGGCATGATCAGATACCTGTAACCATCTCACAGAGACTATCAGTCTGCAATCTCTATCTTCAGCTTGAGTCTGAAAGCAGACTTGAAGGCTTCACCGTCCATCCTAATTTTTGTATACAGTGGTATCTTTGTTGTCAAACAGCTTGGCTCCCAAACAAATTGGCTCCCAAACGCCAATTGAGTGTTCCAGTTTGTGAATGTTTTTTGGAAGCTGAACGTCTGCTGTGGCTTCCACAGCTTCTGCAACTTCTGATTGAGTGCAGGAAGCTCCTGCAGCCAATCGGAAGCCGCACCTTGGTTTTCGAATGGTTCTAGGAGTCAAACGGACTCCTGGAATGGATTATGTTTGACAACCAAGGTACTGCTGTATCTCTCTCTCTCTCTCTCATACCTGCCAGCCCCTAATATCTAGCCTGATGGCAAGTTCTGGAGAAGCTGAAACCTTGCACATTGTTTTGTGATAATTTTCCTGTTCTTAATATATTGTCCAGCTGTGATTTTTGGAGGTGTTTTTTATATTATTATTATTATTATTATTATTATTATTATTATTATTATTATTAACAACAACAACAACAACAAAAAATGGCTTCCATGTGATAGTTCCAAGTTAGTACAGTAGATGCTAACACTAGAGTTTCAAACTTTTGGGCAGAAAAATGAACACCAGAACATTTAAAACTAGACTAAACTAACTAAAGAGCCAGTGTGGTGTAGTGGTTAAGAGCGGTAGTCTTGTAATCTGGGGAACCGGGTTCGAGTCTCCGCTCCTCCACATGCAGCTGCTGGGTGACCTTGGGCTAGTCACACTTCTTAAGTCTCTCAGCCCCACTCACCTCACAGAGTGTTTGTTGTGGGGGAGGAAGGGAAAGGAGAATGTTAGCCGCTTTGAGACTCCTGAAGGGGAGTGAAAGGCGGGATATCAAATCCAAACTCTTCTTCTTCTTCTTCTAAAATCATGATAACAAGCATTTGGAATGCTGACAGCCAAAAACCTTTCAAACTTGCTGTCTTTTTACTGTGCTGAAACTCTTTCATTTCATTAAAAGCTTTTGTGAAGAACAATTATATTTTTCAAAAGTGAATTTCTTAATTAAGAGCATTAGGGTGTGTTTTTTTTAAAAAAGACATTACCAGTCATTTCCTCCTGCATCTTTTATAATAATCCAAATCTTTTACATCTCCATTATATCCAAAATTCACCATTAAACTATGTGTTATTCCAATCCAGTAACGATTTTAACTGTTTACAATGATTTTTAAGATAAATTATAAGTTTTCCCCATTCCTTATTAAAATTTTGGTCTTCCTGATTTCTGATTCTTCTGGTCATTTTTGCCATTTCGGCATAATCCACCAACTTAATCAGCCATTCTTCTCTGGTTGGGACTTTTTCTTCTTTCCATCATTACACTGATCACAAGACAAAGATGGGAAATAGCAAGCTCCAGCAGCCTCTGTCGACATTAAATGGAGGTGCCAAGATCTCACTTGTCAAGCTGTATGCCTGCTACAGGCATGGAAATGGCTGGCTGGAGAATAGGCAGGGACTCTCATCAGTACAGGACCATTTGCCTGCCAACAGAGCTAGGCTAGATGAAGGGGAAAGGGTGTGTGGAAAAGATGGAGGAGGAGGAAGCTAAAGGTGGGGGTGAGTGGAAATAGAGAGCAAAGGCGGAACAGATAGAAAGAAAAGCACTTTTATAGAAGAAGCTGGTTGGCAGCATAGGCCGTAGTGTAGCGGGGGGGGGGGAGGGGCCGGTTGCCCTGGGCACAAAATTTCAACACCCAATGCTGCCTCAATACAGGTGCATGCTTCCATTGCTGGGTTCCATCGAAAACGGCTTCTCTATGTGAACCAAGAAGTGGTATCTCCAGACAACAGGGCAGCTCTTCTTTTCTCATATCTGCAGCTATGATCTCCTGGGTGACACACACACAGTTAGGCAGTTGAATGTGCATGAGTATTCTGTCTGTTTCCCTCCTACCCATCCCCCTTCACAAGGCCCCAGGTGCTGGAAACCCATGCTATGCCACTCAACATAGGGCAAGGCCAAAGGGCGCTTGTTTGCCTTTATTGGGTGTGCAATCATTTTGTTCCAAAAGGTGCAGGAGAGGACCTGGTAAATATGGTGAACCCAGGGCTGAAAGAACTGGCAGCAGCCCAGAAACGTTGTCCTGATATCTGTAAGCCTACAAGTCAAACCCTGTTATGAGGAGAAACGGCTTGCCGTACAAATTACATCCATCATTGCATCTCTTGTGCAATGAGGCAAAGATAGCATCTGGGACCCAGAAGGCCCAGGGAGAGAGATGATCTCATGAACTGGCTAGAGAAACATGGATGAGAGTCCACTGTGAAAGAACTGATCCTGACCTCACATTAGTATTGCCAGCGGTATGTGTGTTTATCAGCTGCTTCCTCCCTAATGGTCAGAAACCAAGCAAGACCCTTTAACTTGAGCCTGTTTGTGAGTCAGAGATATCAACAAGGCTACTCAATGATGCAGCTAGGGGACAAATGCAAGCTGTATGTGTATGCCTCCTATTCTGGGAAGAGAAGACAGAGTTTTTGACAGAGTTTGACAGAGTTTTTGACCTGCTGCAAGACCCCACAACAACTTTCTATTGCAATAACCTTATTCTGCATAGAGCGAAAGCAGTGTGACATTCTAGAAGGGAGTCTCATGTAAGTACTCCCTGCAAAAATGATTAAAATTGATTGTCTTCCATTAGCCGAGATTTAATACCACATTCATACACTAGCTTATCACATTTATCCAGTAAATCTGTAATAAAACGAGACGTTAATATACAATTTCAGGAACCAGAACGTCTGTCAATAGAATAGAAAATGTTTCTACAATTAGTGAAATATTATATACTTTCAATAAATGCCTGCAACACAGTCATCTTGGTTCTGAAGATGTTTGAGATACTTGGAGGAACAGGAAACAGAGTACAAATGCTTGCCTGTCCATCATAGAGGCTGAAGGGGGATTATTATTGTCTGCTGACCTGTCTTCAGATTGGGTGATTGCAGGAAAACAATCTGGGTCTCTAGGTACTTCAATAAATGAGATCGTTGCTCCTAGATCAGATGTATGAAAAATAAAGGAAATCCAGTCCATGTGCCAATGCCACTTCACTCCAAAATGAGAATAGAGGAACCCATGCTGCACGTTGAGATGGAAAAAGTTCCTTCTCTACCATGGGGTACCATAAGTACGAGGGCTGTAAAGTGCAACCCCAGTTGTAAGTAAACACAGCTGAGATGGAATGAGTGAGGACCTTCCAGCCATGAATGGTCCCTGTCCTAAAAAAAGGGCCCACGCTTCAAAGGAGGAAGAGCATAATGAGGAGAGAGAAATATACTGTAACAGGAACAAGTAGCTTCTGGACCTCAGCCTCAGCAGCAGCTGTGCCCTTCCCCAGCAGAGGAAGGGCAACACTTCCAGCACTAGCACCCACAGTGCATATCAAAGACACTAGAGGGAGGATGTTTCACAAGGTGTGAGGTGGTCCACAGTGTCACACCCTTTAGCCCTTCTGCACGCACCAGCTCTGCTACACATCTGCCATGCATCGAGAAGCTGTGTGAAACACTCTATGCAAGTATCAATATATGTGTATAGAGGAGATTGATACATGGCACATCTGTACATGCCTAGGGCCAGTTCACACAACTGCTGAATCCACAGCATCTTGTTTGGCCAGCAGGATTGTGAGAACAGTGGGGGAGGAAGATGCAACATATCCCCACAACAGAAATGTAACTGGATTTACTTATCTTATTTTTTGTTGTTTAGTCATCTTAGTCGTCTTTGACTTTCCGTGACCCCATGAACCAGAGCATGCCTTGGAAACTCTCACTTTCTTCTCAGAGCTTCTCCTTTTTTATGTCCATAGAGTTTTCTTAGCAAAATACTGGAATGGTTTGCCAGTTCCTTCTCCAGGTGGATCACATTTAGTCTAAACTCTCGGCTATGACCTGTCTGTCTTGGGTGGCCCTGCACAGCATAGCTCAGAGCTTCTCGGAGTTATTCAAGCCCCTTCGCCACGACAAGGCAGTGATCCATGAAGAGGACTCATCTTATAGGGGTATACAAAATGGTTAGTTCTTAAGTTTTCAGAAAAATCATGACAGACAAAGGAAAGGAAAGGATTGCTTGGTGGGGTTAGCCAGGTACTTAGCTGAAGTTGTGTTGCAACACATAAGAGTGCAGTCTCGTCTCCTGACGATGTCCTTGGTTTCAGGAATGATGCCAGCTTGGGGGACCGGGCAGAAATGGCATTAGGAGCCACCATGGCTACAACCAAGGGTATTAAAGCCTGAGATTTCTTGCCTCTAGTTGTGAGCCAGACAGGACTGGCAAACTCAATGACATCCTTGACTGTTCATGTGCCACTGACATTTTAATCAGCTGGCTAGTTAAGCAAGTTACTTGCAGTGCCAACTTGAAAGCACTCTTGGCAAATCTGAGTACTGAGTAAGCACATGGAGTACAATGAACCAAGATAGCACAGTCTAATTCCCCCACCCTTTAATACACACACACACAAAACACCTTTTACACAGTATGTCAGCACTGACAGGTTTGATTTATTCTCAGCGGTATTCACAATGTGACAGTTACTATATCTTGAAACAGAATCAAATTACAGCAGTATTTCTACACTTGAAAGTGTGATGAAAACCTTGTTCTTTTGTGTGTGTGTGTGTGTGTGTGTGTGTGTGTGTGTTACAGCACTGTCCATTTGGATCTGAACCAGGTTCAATGATATTATCTCTAAGCTTGTAGAAGAAACTTGTCACGATTTCGAGCCAATAGAGACGATGAGTGAATGTATTGATCCAATCTGCCCTGGGTGCTTCCTTCTCCTTTTAAAAGGTAAATCTAAGTGGAATTTAGCATATGGATCAGTACTTAGCATTCAAAGGATATCCTTACACACTGGAAGCCCAGAGAACCACAGTGACCTCTACCACCAAAGAAACCTCTACTTATCTCATTCTTCTACTGTATTGTGTACATCTGGCATAGATTTCTTGCTTTTAAGTAATTTTCCAAAATAAGAAGGGCATTTTGCTCATTTGGAATCAGTTGCTGTCCCAGGATACATATTGTGATCTAACTGAAAGCCATTGCATAATGAAAAAATCTCTCTTGGAGTAAAATCTTCATTCTGCTCAACAAATTACAAAGGATGTGTATCACCAGGAAGTCTGCTACCTCGGATCTCAGAGAAATATTATTGCCCAATGCCCGCATTGAGCTATTTGTAAAGATTTTCTGAGCTTTTCCTGGAAATGTCAACAAATCTGTATTTATGGTAAAATTGTGATAACGTCACTGAGATAAAAATGGGAGGAGGTGAGTGGAAAGAATAAGCTGTAATAGTAATTCCACAACCCATGCTACAGAATGCAGTATATACAATGGACAAGTAACATTTTTGCAACATATTTATCATAGGGAAAACTAAATTATATGGGAGGAAAACACAGTCTCAAGAACAGACCCATACCTAAGTGGGGGGAGGAAACATTACAAAGCTATCATCTAGTCCAGGAGGGGGGAACCTCAGTTATGGAGGTCTAATGTGGCCCTCAACATCTTTTGAGCTGGCCCTCAGTGAGGACGTTTCCCAGGCCACATCCCCCCCCCCAAGCTTCATACATCCCTAGCCCTATTTCACAGCCTTCTTCAGTGCTATTACATGGTGGGAATGTCTCCTTGAACTCTGATTATCTTCTATCCAGGCAAGCAAAAGGCACAGGGTTTGGGGTGTATGTGTAGAAACTACAAAGGTTAAATCTAAGTTGTTGCTTGCTTTTGCCTCCAATTGATACATGGCATTCCTACAATTGGCTTGTGGACCCCAGAAGGTTGCACAGAAAGAAATGTGGCTCTGGAGCAGGTTTAGTTCATATACTGCTCAGTGTGGGTGCAATACTCAATCTTAAGTGTTCCCTAACACTCCCAGTGAAGGAGAGTAGACCAGCCCAAGGCAGTCACTTCTGCTGTAGAACAGTTCTCACAAAGGATGGGGGGAGAAATTTGATTCAGTTCACTGTTAAAAATCCAACTCTATCAAAATCACACTTTCTGAAACAATATGAGGACTGAAACACAGCCAGCCTCTGAAATTCACGCTTATCTGAATTTTGTGAAGCACTTCTCCAACCAATGTTTACATAAAATTAATATGTAAATGAAAATATGATATATAAATGTGTTATGTTAGGGAAAATTTCTTGCAAAAAATGTACTTATTACAAGGAATCTACACTTAAAATGATGAATTTTCATTAGAATTGTTGTTGTTTAGTCATTTAGTCATGTCCGACTCTTCGTGACCCCATAGACCAGAGCACGCCAGGCACTTCTGTCTTCCACTGCCTCCCGCAGTTTGGTCAAAATTAGAATTACTTTTGTTTAAAGCAAATTGCTGATGGAAGCTCTAGAACTGAATTTAAGATTGGGAAAATGAGAAACTCAGAGAACCAAAACTGACATATTCTTCCACCCCTAGCTCTTATCATTATGCACTTTTCCCAAATATTTAGCTGAATCCTGCAGTTCCCAGCAATTTCCACCCACTGGTTTTAGTCCAGATCTATGAAGCAATGGAGAATAAATCTGCCTGAAAACCCTTCATTTTTTGAAGATTGACGTTGTACCTTCCCTTGATCTTTGCTTCTCCAGCCTACATCCCCCCCCCCTCACCCACCACTTTCAACTTGATTTCCACATTCTTCGTCATCCTGGTCACCTTCTTCTTGGACAGCCCTTTAAAAGTAGCAGTCAGAACTTGAAAGAAGATTAAAATTGTTGGTTGGTAAAATAAAAAATGTATTAGGAGACTGCCTAGGGGCCTCCATGTGGGGTATAATCCTGCACTGTTCCTCAGGTGCTTTGTAGAGCAGAAAGAAGTGGAAGGAACTGTGAACAAGGGGGATGAAGGGAGAGGTTAGCCTCATGTTCACCAGCTCACCCCCCCCCCAGCCCTGGTTATATCCACTTCTTTCTCAGAGTGACGGGAGAAGTATTCAACTAGCCAGAAAACTACCACCAATGAATAATTGCTGGCTGTAATCAGATACACTGACTCAAATGCTGTTGCTCCATGTATCTCAAGGAATAGGCACTTCACACAAAGGAAGCAGCACATACCTGAATTATTCTGATTTCTAATCTTCAGCAGCTCTCTTATGGTGAATTTATGTGACTCTGCACCTCACTCCCAACCCACACAATGAATCCTGTCACTGGTGCTGTCAAGGTAGAACTAAAGGTAAAAGGTAAAGGACCCCTGGATGGTTAAGTCCAGTCAAAGGCAACCATGGGGTGTGGCGTTCATCTCACTTTCAGGACGAGGGAACCAGCATTTGTCCACAGACAGCTTTCCAGGTCATGTGGCCAGCATGACTAAACCACTTCTGGCGCAATGGAACACCATGATGGAAACCAGAGCGCACGGAAACACTGTTTACCTTCCCACCACAGTGGTACCTATTTATTTACTTGCACTGGTGTGCTTTCGAACTGCTAGGTTGGCAGCAGCTGAGACAGAGCAACGGGAGCTTACCCCATTGTGCGGATTCGAACTACCAACCTTCCAAATGGCAAGGCTGAGGCTTAGTGGTTTAGACCACAGCACCACGCGTGTACCCAAGGTAGAATTATGAGGCAGGCAGCCATGGCCCTAGCCAGCACAATGATTAAAGCCCCCCCCCCCAAGAAAAACAACCTAGGACTGGATTACCACATTTTGAAGTAAGATTACCATCTGAAGAGGATCTCCCTGTAAGACCATTAAAATTTGCCTAACTGCACCAATCCAGTCTAAAATTACTGAACTACCCCAATGAATCTACTGACCTTTTGGGGGCGGTATGTAGAGTGCAAAGCAGAGAAACTAAAGCCTATCTGCTAGGATATATCTGTAGTGTATGAACTTATTTTCTTCAACAGCTCTTCCTAAATGCAAAAGGTACAACAGCAGATGTAGTACATTTAGTAAAGTGGATGCCAAACTGTCTGGCTGTTTATGGCTTTGTTTTCCAAGAGAGCCATCTGCCTGCTAACGGTGGCTGGGAAGTAGAATCTGCTGCAGCTATTCTGAAATGGCTTCCTGGGACAGAGTGGTCAAAGCTCTCTGCCCTACTTGTATAACTAATACAAAACCACTCTGGTTCTTGAAACCTGGCCTATGTCCTTCCTGAGTAGTTGGAGAACAGTCTAAAGAACAGAAAGTCAGAGGTCAACATGGGTAATTGGCAGCACAGCAAGGTGGGAGGCAGGAAGAAACTAGATAAACTGAGGGGGAGAAGGGCTGTGCAGAGGCTGATCAGCCAAACTAAGGTGGAATCTTTAAAGGTCTTCTGTCATGTCTGAAGAGGTCAGATCCCATGGACAACTGACTTGAGTAGGGAATTCGAAGAAAAATTAAATGGTTGATTTTTTTAACCACCTACAGGAATGGAATGACGGAAGATGGAGTTTGATCTATGTATGGACTACCTTTCTCATTTGTGGTGCCTAGCACTAGGGTGTAGCAAACTTATAAAGGGAGAAAGAATTGGAATGGTTCAAGCTGTAAAGAACAGTGGTAAAACTGTTTTGGGATATGTGAAGTGCTAGTAATCATTCTACAGAGGAAACCATAAACGTGTGCTTTTAACAAGATAACAAATCATAATACAATTGCAATTCATAGATTTATCAATGGAAGTTTAAAGGTTTACTTACTGGTACAGCTAACAGGTGTTCTTGTTAACTACATTGTTGGCTGCAGTGTGTGATTCCTATCAAAAGCAATAGCAAAAGAGCCAGGATACGAAATGTGCCCACTTTTATGGGAATGATATCACACTCCAAAGGAGGCAAACATTTTCGTTAGCTTTCCTGGGGAACTAAATCACCAAACGAGATAAATCTCTGAACGATTTAAGGTACATGTTGATCATGTGGTAGACATATTCTTCTCTGGCTTTCCCTGACAATGCTGCAATTATCCTTAACTTAGGTGCATTTTATTTATTTATTTGTCTTCTGTAAGCAGTGACTCCTGAGGTTCCTGTCCATTTTCCTTCCTATCATTTACTGATCAATCTTTGGCAGATCCCCAGAAAGCAGCACCATAAAGAACTCCAATGGTCATACCTACACTGTACATTTAATGCCCTCTTATACCACTCGAATAGTCCTGGATTAGGACTATTAAAGTTAGTAATAGTTAGCAATAGTTAGAAGTGGTACCCAGCAGTTACCCCTTTTGATGCCCTCTAAGGTGCTCAAAGAACAGTTCTGGACTTGCTTGTAGTTATGATTTTGCAACTTTGTAGGCTAGAGTTCTGTAAAAGTTAATCACAGTAAGCTAGAATCAACACTGATTATGAAAGGGCCACTTGACAGATTGTGTGGTAGACATGGGGACATGTGTCCCCTAAAGATACCTGGGTACCAACCTGAATCCCAAGACACCGACTCAGCACTTTAAGTGCTCTGTAGACCAGTATGGGAACATCTCAACATTCACAGTTCTTTGTAGTTGGCCTCTTGTTATGACTACTCTGCTGACCTGCCCAGATGTAAACAAGGTCAAGGTATGTTAATTTGACCCCAAACACACGATTTTGCCAGCACTACCACATAGTAGATAACACTTAAGCCCACCTAAGTCTAATAAAAACACCAGGGCAGACCTTTCTATTGTCTGTGAGGAGTTAGGACCCATTGCCTGCCAAAGAAGGGAAAGGATTCTCTGGCAAAACTAAGGGCCTTAAGATTATATCTGCTTCTTCTGGTTTTGTTCTTTATTTTTCTCAGCTTTTAAATTAAGCCTGTAAAAGCCGCTTTGGTAGTCTTTATGGACTCTCTGAATCCAGAAGAAAAAAAACCACAATTGTCATGACTCTGCATCAACTTGCACACCCACTTCTATTTTTCTCATGCATCTGATGGCAATGTTCACAGGTTTGCTGTCTCTTTCAGACACTCATCTGCAACAGAAAATCCTCACTTTTCACAGAAGTAGAAAATTACAGATATCCCTACATCAACTGTTATTTAGATTAATGTGTTCAGTGTATAATGCAAAGCTACACAAAAGGATGGGCTTGGAACAGATTGCTTGGCACATCAAGAATCTTTAGAAAATAAACAAAAGGAATCGATAGGAGGGGAAAGTTACATGGTAATTATGAACTGTGGATTCTGTTGGGGGCTGCAATCTTGGTAAATTAGGCATTTCTCTTGCTCCTGGCCTACTTTGAAGTGCACGAGCTGTGCAAAGCCTGCTTCTGGAGAAGGAGAGTGAAGAATAAGAATGAAACACAATACATATTTTGGTGAAGGTTCGGGCAGATGTATTATTAACAAAACCTATTACAGTGGTACCTTGGGTTAAGTACTTAATTCGTTCTGGAGGTCCATACTTAACATGAAAGTGTTCTTAACCTGAAGCACCACTTTAGTTAATGGGGCCTCCTGCTGCTGCTGTGCCACCAGAGCACGATTACTGTTATCATCCTGAAGCAAAGTTCTTAACCTGAGGTATTATTTCTGGGTTAGTGGAGTCTGTAAGCTGAAGCGTATGTAACCCGAGGTACCACTGTATATAGAAGCCCTATACTGGGGCTTAGGTAAACATTCCAGGAGGGGATGGTGTGCATGTCCACACAAGCTGCTCCTGCAAGTTCAGAGGTGATGGGCAGCTTCGAGGGCTGTGAAGCCATTCACAACTTCTGGGACTGTGAGCTGTAGCCCTGCAAGATTTAAAGATACAAACCAGCACTTTGAATTAGATCCAGAAACAAATGGATACTTGTTGTAGATATCTCATGAAAGGTGCTTCATAAGAGTATCGCTGCATATAGGTGTCTTGCCCAGTCTTTTGGTACAGTACATTAATCAGCATGTCACCAAATCAAAAGCAGCAGAGTAAGAAGTTGAAGTCTCCTGTGTGCACCACTTGAAGTTTGCTTATATAAGATAGATAAGACAGGAAAGCATTTGAGTGCTTGAATCTAGGAGAGAGTGATTCTGGTACTGAAGCATTGTTCAGTACAATTTTACCTTGGTTCTCGAACGCCTTGGTACTCATACATTTTGGCTCCTGAACACCAAAAACCTGGAAGTAAGTGTTCCGGTTTTTGAACTTTTTTTGGAAGCTGAATGTCTGACACGGCTTCCGCTTGAGTGCAGGAAGCTCCTGCAGCCGATCGGAAGCCACGCCTTGGTTTTTGAATGGTTTCAGGAGTCAAACGGACTCCCAGAATGGATTAAGTTTGAGAACCAAGATTCCACTGTACTTATAAACTGTTTGGTCTAAGGAAAGCTAGATTTTCTGGAAAATATTGCAATGTTGTGGGGCAGCCTTCCTCAAGCTGATGCCTCTATTGGTTTTTCTACACCTCCCATTGGATGGGGAAGGATAATGCACGGACTTACTTCACATACATAAGTTCAATATCTACACACAGAGAGACACCCATCGTGCACAATTCTCTAGTGCCAATAGATGCAGGACCTACACAACGCAATCTGCTCTCTGAGGCAGCAAAGTAAATGTCACACACAAACTAAAATGCACAAGATTCAAGGTTGCTCAAGTTACTTTAGTGCCTGAGGCAGAAAATCTTATAAGCACCTCTCCTACCTACCCTTTGACAGTAACAACAACAACAACAACAACAACAAATGTTCTTCATGACAACCCATACCAGCTAGCTTATCTGGCTACTTCACTCTGTCTAACAGTAGGGCCGGCCTTACAATAGCGATGAATGAAGAAGATGGGTAGAGTTAACCAATGGCACTGGAACATATATTTGAGAAGTGAATGCAGGCCTTAAGGAGTGTTGCTGTATTAATAGTTCTTTCATGTCTCTCCACTTCTTCAGATGGCAGTTTGTCAGTACAAAAGGAAATTCTTTTCCTCAGCTTCTCTGTGGCCTTTAAGTCCTGCTTCTGCCCAAACATAAATTCAACTATCATAACCCCCTGAAGTTTCCATAACTGTGAGTAAGTCTTCAACTGCTGAAGTTATTTCTTACAAATCTCAGTGTTCATAGGGGTTAAAAGAACACCCACAACAAAGGTGACCAATTTCCAAACCTTCTCTAAAAGACACCTTTTGGAGTGAGGAGGAAAAAGCCGAGGGAAGTTGGAAATTGCTAACGGCTCCTTTAAACCCAGGGTTGAACAATCAGATGTGGTAACAGCACACAGTTTTTTAATGGATGCCTGATGGAGGGGAAGAGAAAGGTTTTATTGGATGCAAACTGTGGCCAGGGGAAAAAACTTTAAAGTGAATAATTTTGCTAAAAATATACTATATTCTTGAGCATACAGTCAGCATGATGTAAACTGACAAGATTTCAGAGCTGCGAACTTGAATTTCTCCTGAAAAGAACTGGTCTGATCTTGTCATTAAACACCCAAGGGGTTCAATCCAATCCCCAGTATCCCTTATACTAATCTGCATTCCCAACATCACCCTTTATTATGCACCTCAGTGGTTACCAAGAGGCCTTTGTCAGTGTCTTAGAGCAAGTGGTTGAACGGCATAAAGGGAAGTGTCTATAAATGCCTCAGATGCTATTCACAATGAGAAGGAAAGGATAAGACAATCTGTAATGCTTGTTTGGTGTTGTAATTAAAGTTATATCTTTACAACCCATTCTACTTTGGCTCAAAGCAGCTCATACTAATCCTAAAGGATACAGATAAAATGCAATGATAGATAGACAGACAGACAGACAGACAGACAGACAGATAGACAGACAGATATAGATAATACGGCAGCAGTAAAAATCATCTTACAATTAAATTGCAGTCAGCAGAACTAGGGTTGCCATATGTTCGGAATTTCACAGATATGTCTGGGCTTCAAATGGCAAAATTAGCAACCGGGGGGGGGGGGGGGTGGAATCTTGAAAAATCAGCAAAATGTCCTGAGTATCACTCTTTGCCTTTTTGGGGGTGAATTCCCAAATCAACTTTGAGGTTCAGCAACTTTTGGGGGCGATTCCCCAAAAGAAGCTCAACAATTTTTGTGTCAGGATTTTTACTTCTTGAAGTATGGCAACCCAAAGCAGAACCAATGAAAACATCAGCAACATGAAATTAGTTTAAAGCAGTGCTTTTTCTGGAAAAAATTTTTTAGGGGTACTCTCATTTTGATGAAAGAAAATCACAATTTTATAGTTTAGATCGGGGAAAATAAATACAGTAAATTCAACAAAACTGACCAATCACCATGCTAGATTCCAACTCCTACTTCACACATTAAATGCTCGCTTCCATCTGAGACTCATTGTGACAGGAAATGAGGCTGCCATTGGGGGTAGCAACAGAACTGATGATTCACCATGCTAGATAAGAAACTGAAAAAGTTAATGTTTTAGTTTCCTCTCCTGTTAGATTCACAAAATGTTTAGGGGGATGCGTACCCCTGCGCACCCCAAGAAAAAAAGCACTGATTAAAAGGTTCCAAAAATGTATAAAAACCTATTAAAAAGCATGAGATAATAAGATGGACTTGGCTTGATGCTGAAAAACATAGACACTAAATGTGTCGGGTAGAGTACAGAGCTTAGCTGCTACCACTGAAAAGGCTTTCTCTTCTTAGCCTCTTCAGAAAATGGGGAGCATCTGAAAATGATTAAATAGTTGGCAGTTTCACCTGGCACATGGCGTTAGTAGCAGATAGTGTGGTGGAGCGTTAGCACTCACAAGATCTCCAAAATGTGGGGAGAGGATGGGCAAGGCGGCAGTAAGGGTGCACACGCATGGGGTTTTCGGATTGGCTCAGCTGGTATGCTTGTACTCCACCAGTCTTGTCATTTCAATGACACAAGCAATCAGAGGTCAGGTGAGTGCTGTCACTCAGGGGCGTAGGAAAGTGGGGTGGAGGGGTGGGTCACCCCAGATGCCATCATGGAGGGGGGGTGACAAATGATCAAGGAACAATTACTGCCCTACTAGGGCGGTTCATAATTTTTATTTTTAATTTTTTAAAAAATGCCTGCTCCAAAGGTCTTATCTTACTACACTAGGGATTATATAGCTACATATGAAATTTCATGCATATCAGTTAATATCTTGACCCTCCTCCACTAAAATAGCTGTTTACTTGGCCGTTTTCCTATGTCGTGAAGGCCGAAATTTCAACAAAGCACGTCCCTTTGCTAGACGCTTTTCGGGCACCTTTAGGCAAGCTTACCTAGGTGCTTAGGAAGTTGAAGTAATGTTAATCTTAATATTTTAGCTTTTGTATGCTTTAAAGTAGGATTGTTAATTTTTCTTGATTTGACTGTTGTGGGGTTTTTTGTTTTGGTAAACCACTTTGCAGGTTTTTTAAAAATAAATTTTATTAAATAAATAAACAATAAATATAAATAAAATAACACAAACCAAAACACAATCCATCCTGTAGATTTAAGTATCTGTCCATATCAGAAGCTCAGAATCCACATTCCTTTGTAAGAAAATATAAAATAACTTAAAACCATTTTTGCAGGCAAAAAAAATAAATTAATAATTCAATGTGTGTGTGGGGGGGGTGACAAGAAATTTTCCGCACCAGGTACCACCTGTCCTTCCTACGCCTCTGCTGTCACTCCATCATTTGCTACTAGATGACAGTCCTTTGGCTACCCGATTGTCAAATCATTTCATATTTAAAGGTTAAAACACTCTGAATTGAGCCTGGAAACAGAGATGGTAACCAATGAAACTTTTGTAATATTGGCCTGATACGCTCTCTCTTTCATTCTAATGAGTTAAGAGTAGTGCTCCCCCCCCCCCCTTAAAAATGTTTAGGGTACTCTCATTTTGACTCAAGAAAATCACCATTTTATAGTTCAAATTGGGAAAAATAAATACAGCAAATAGACAAAAGTACAAAGATTCACAAAATGTTTAGGGGTATGCGTACACCTGCGTACCCCCAGGGAAAAAACCCCAAAACACTTGTTAATAGTGTTGTATCAATTTCTTACTGCTTAATTGTATCTTTGCTATTTTCTCCTCTAAGGAAGTTCAGCTGTTCATGTAGCACACTGTGATTCTTGTTTAAAATTTTAACATGTGTTACTTAAGAGAGGGCAGTGGGTGCACTTGCCCTAGGCCTTGGTCGGGGGGCACCAGGGGTCTGCTGGATTTACTCTGTCATGCCAAGTGTTTATAACTTTATTCTAACAAGACTCCTGCCCGGGGCCACAGGTGAGCGCTGTATGGGCCTGCCTATAACAATTAGCATGTGTGGACAAGGGTACACGGTACCAAGGTACTCAGTAGAAGTGCAACAATTTCTATGTGGGAATAATCCCTACATTTCTGTATCCTTGACAGGCAACATACTCTGGTTAGTATTATGTTGCTAATGGCACGGACTATGTCAGAGACTGTGCTGAGGAGGGCTGCACTGACGAGGAAGGTGGGAACCTCCCCCTCCTCCTGATCCGGAATCTTCCCATGAACAGGAAGACAGTACAGATTTGGAACAGTGGTTTGCAGAGGGACGTAGTTCAGAAGGCAAAAGCTGGGAAATACTGAATGGGTAACAGCTAGGAGAGGAAACACTGGAAGAAAGAGGGTTAACAGATTCAATGTCTCTGGAAAGCATTCCTCCGCTCTTCCCATAGTCAAGAAGAGATCGGAAAGTGGCAGAACAGATAGCACACAAAGCACAGAGGGTACAAACTCAGATTACAAGACGTAGAAGTGACGTAGATTAATAGAGACTTAAGAAGGTGGAGTCCTTAACTGGGAGCACCGCCATTCTAGGAGATTTGGTTCCTTGTTCTCTCGCTGTGATTATTAAAGTATCTAACTGGTAAGAAGACTCCTTTTCCTTTGTTCTACTTATCTGCTGCAACAGGGGGAGGAAGCCAGTTCCCTGAAGCCTGGCAGACTATTACTCACTGCAGGGATGTGAATCTGCTGAACCTAAGCAGATCTTGGTCTGGTCTTTGGCTGGATGGGAGACATGGGAACATGAAAGGCAGGATAAAAATATAAGAAAATAAATAAATGTTCAGCCTAAATTCATAACTAAAGAGCAGCAATCCTTACCCCCACATGACTGGTGTTAGGCAGTGAAGGTAGTGGCTTATGTTGCCACTGGCATTCCATGCCACTGACTTCACTTACGACATATATGATGATGGTCATAATCCAGAACAAAGTTGGCAAGCTTCAGACTATCGTCTTCCATTGGATTAATGAGGTAGAAAATAGCATTCTAGAGATATAAAAGATTTTTTTTTTGTAATTCCCTCCCAGGAGGTGTTATTAACTCTGAGAGACAGCAGTCCACAGCCATGAAACTTAGGCTCAATCTGCTAACAATGTGTCTAGGCAAGAGCTGTATCCTCAGATTTGGAATGCTTCTCTGAATAGGAACCAGACATATGGTGGTGTTATAGGTTTGTCAGGACATTAATTTAATAAAAAGGAAATCTAAATCCCAATGCAAAATTCTACGAATGCCATCATTTAAAATCCAAAGCATTACTGTACTAATAACAGTCTCATCCAGCTCACAAGAGGCTATTTAAATGGTTAAATGACAAGGCTCCAAGTCCCATCCTTTGATCAATTCAAGTTTAAATGCCCCCAAAGCAATGTACTGTATTTGAAGGACATTTGTTCTGCTCACTTTGATATACCTCGTAGTAACTTGTGATTTAAGCACATTGGAGAAAGAATCATATGTGACCTGAAATATAGAAGAGGGCAACTCCTTCCCAAATTTCCCTAAGCACCACCTCTAATTTTCATGCTTCACAGTGAAAGCAAAACTCATACCTCATTCAAAGCCCTTCCATTTGTCCCAACTAGAGTGGAAGCATGTCTGGAGGTGACAAGAGTTAGGGTCTGTTCAATGGCCAACAACTTCCAAGTTGCATGAAGAAGTGGCCACTCAGGCAAGAGACTTGATAACACAAGGATGAAAGAATGAGGAAATCCCGACAAAGGAACAGTGGCAAGAGAAATTAATGAATTATGCAGAACTGGCCAAATTGACTTACAAACTGCAAGACAAGGACAACTGTGACTTCAAGGAGGAATGGGAACTTTTTACAAACTATCTAAAAAGACAACAAAATGAACTGGACTCCTTGGCAGGTTTTGAATAAACATACAGAAATTTATTGGTTGCTAACATGATGGATAGATATGTAAGGATATGTACAATTTTATAATAAGCAGAGAAAATATGTGAAGAGAAATCAGGGAGAGAAGCTGAGGGAAGTCCTTGGTGGGGGTGAAGGGGGGGGAATAATGTATATGGTTTGATAATTTGTTATGTGGAAATTGAGCAATAATTGAAAGGGGAAAAAAAGATGTGGCCACTCATACAGGATTTTCAGCACCTGAAAGTGTATACTGCTTTCAGGTGAGTCTTCTCACACATTCCTTTAAGTTTAAAGGAAAGAAGTGATATGTGTGTATCTGTGAGCCAGGTCTTTAAGATCACTTCAGTACAACAGATACCAAATAATCAACTTCATTTGTGGCCATGTTTAACTTTTTAGCCTGTGGACTTTCTCAGTTTGATTGATATATGTTTGCCATCAAGAGACAGCCATTACATATATGAATGGGTTAATTCTCACCACCTTCCCTTTTCATGCTGAATATCTTGCCTCTAGCTTTGGAAGCAGTCAGTCATGGCATTGCTCTACAGGTTTCGGAAACTGTACACCTTTTAAAAATCACCTTTCTTCAACGTCCCCTTCTCTGCCCCCTCAGGTTAAGCTTCTCAGGAAAGAAATGGTTTACAAAACACATGCTGTTGTAAAGGTTAACCTTCTGCCATCGCTATCTGATTTCAAAGGCCAGCTAAAAGCAGATGGGATTAATGTATAAGGGAAGCTATTAGAGAGAGGAAAGGGGGTAAAATCCGATACACAGAAACTGTGTGAACATATCTAAAATATTTAAGACTCCTGCTAAGAACAGAAAGTGCAGTTAGTTCCACTATGGCTATTGTTTTACTGTCAAAAGTGGCCAACAATAATGAAGGTGGTCAGCTGTCAACCCAAACATCATGCTTGCTTCTTGAAAATTTCTGAAACAGTGCACGCCCTACCATTAGGCAGAGTGATGTTCCCACCTCAGGCAGCAGCTGTTGCTGGGAAGGCCACAGCAAGCTTCCAAATGGTTCCTTTTTCAAAATATTGCAGACTTGTGCAGGACCACTGGTGCAGAAAGACAGAATTTTTTAAAAAAGAACTTAGACCAAAAAACTGGATATGATTGGTTCAAAATTGGGAAAGGAGTACAACAAGGCTGCATATTGTCTCCCTGTTTATTTAACTTATATGCAGAATTCATCATGCGAAAGGCTGGGTTGGGTGAATCCCTAGCCGGAATTAAGATTGCCGGAAGAAATATCAACAACCTCAGATACGCAGATGACACAACCTTGATGGCAGAAAGTGGGGAGGAATTAAAGAACCTTTTAATGAGGGTGAAAGAGGAGAGCGCAAAATATGGTCTGAAGCTCAACATAAAAAAAAAAAAAAAACCCGAAGATCATGGCAACTGGTCCCATCACCTCCTGGCAAATAGAAGGGGAAGAAATGGAGGCAGTGAGAGATTTTACTTTCTTGGGCTCCGTGATCACTGCAGATGGTGACAGCAGCCACGAAATTAAAAGACGCCTGCTTTTTGGGAGAAAAGCAATGACAAACCTAGACAGCATCTTAAAAAGTAGAGACATCACCTTGCCAACAAAGGTCCGTATAGTAAAAGCTATGGTTTTCCCAGTAGTGATGTATGGAAGTGAAAGCTGGACTATAAAGAAGGCTGATCGATGAAGAATTGATGCTTTTGAATTATGGTGCTGGAGGAGACTCTTGTGAGTCCCATGGACTGCAAGAAGATCAAACCTCTCCATTCTGAAGGAAATCAGCCCTGAGTGCTCACTGGAAGGACAGATCGTGAAGCTGAGACTCCAATACTTTGGCCACCTCATGAGAAGAGAAGACTCCCTGGAAAAGACCCTGATGTTGGGAAAGATGGGGGGCACAAGGAGAAGGGGACGACAGAGGACGAGATGGTTGCATAGTGTTCGTGAAGCTACCAGCATGAGTTTGACTAAACTGCGGGAGGCAGTGGAAGACAGAAGTGCCTGGCGTGCTCTGGTCCATGGGGTCACGAAGAGACGGACACGACTAAACGAATAAACAACAACAACAACAAGACCAAAAAAAATGGGTGTGTGCTGGCCTTCCTTTCCCATTCCCTGAATATTTGATGGAATTGGGAAAATTGACTGAGGACTTATCCACAATTACTTTTACCCCACTGTATCCAGGCAGAGGTCCATGTCAGAGTTTGGGATTTATTTGTTTTGCACCAAACTTTCTCCGCAAAAACCTGCTCGTTAAAGCTGAATTGGAGCAAATGTCCATTTGAGTTTTCCATGGATTGATGCTTGCTCTGGTTGAGGTTTAATGAGTGGGATTTTGCAGGGAAAGCTCTGCAGCAAAACCAAAACCAATCAAACAAACAAAAAACCACAGTGCTTCAATGTGGAGCTTTAAATCAGAGGAATGGTAAGTGTGGAGAAACCCTGAGGCATTAAGCCATCTGTTTGTGTCTGAGGTTTACACAACTGGATTCCTTCTACAGTCTGCATGCTGATAAGTCCATGTTTATCTGTGCAAAGGACACATGTATATCTTATTTCTTCTTCATACATGCACATAAATCCTGACCTGACAAGGGTATTCATTTAAAGGTGATAACTTCTGCCTTTTGGGGGGTATGGCATAGTTAATGGAGCCACATAATAAAAGCAACCCCCCATTTATGAGCTCACATAAAGAGGCTTTGGCTGCTTCGGACCAGCATAGTGGTAAATGGTAAATGAAATTTTATGACACTATTTTTCACTGGCTCATGTTAACCAGCCTAGTACCAAGGCTGTAAATTCCTCAGTCGCATTACAATCTATATACACTGTTAAGCTCCTCAGTAAGCAGTTATTTATTTATTTATTTATTTTAAAAGGAAGACACACAAAATAAATTATTAACATTTTAGTTTACGACAGCAATGAAACCATTAAAAGAATGGACAAACTATGATACTTATTTATGCTTATGCCTTCCTTCCTAACCTATTAAAAAGTTCCTTGATTTACTTTTCAAATTAAAAAAAAAGTATTTCTTAATAGTCTGATGTATAAGCAGTTCTGCAGGCTCAGCATTGTGTGTGGTGTTTATATGTGTCTGAATTTACAGTGGCCTTTGAAATGAGCATTAATAGAGTTCCATTTGCGGACATCAGGATGAATAATCATAAAAAAGTGCCTGCAAAATCTAGCAAGTGTACATGAGGATGAGTGTTTGGCAAGAGCAGGGAAACTACTTAAATATAATTGAACTCACTTAACAGATTTTATGTATCAATCAAATGGCTTTGTTGTTGAAGAAACCCCCAGTGTTAGAAGAAGATTGCTAGCTTGCTTTTCCTTCTTACTTATAATGGGCTCCATCTTTTTCTGGAACAACATTTAAGTTTCCCCAACTCTTTTTCTTGGCAATCTAGAATTATAAATCCGCTGAGGAGAACAGGAGGTATATGTCAGTCATGTTCTATCTCCCTTCTCTCCCTTATCACCACATCTGAAATGATTCTCTTGGATATTGACCTATGAGCTCTGTGATCCTAGGAACTCTACCATTGGGAGTTCAGAGAAGATGCACATTGATTTTGCGATTGTATGTAAGATTAAACTCCATCAGCAATATTTGTATGATCTGCATGGGCTTTCATATTATAGAGAATTTCTCCTTAAAACAAAGGCATCCAGAAGAAGTAAGAAGAAATATTCAGATCACAGTGTAGGACCAAAGGATTATCCTGGACACAAGCAATAATGCATTGCTATATTCTTTTGCTGTAAGTGAACTGATGGTTGAGTATTAATACCCACAATAAGAGAAATTACATCATTAGTGTCAGGATGCTGTCAGCGGCTCCCAGCTGGTTGCCCAGGAAAGTATAAAGACAAGGAAAAGTTTCTTACCGTCCTTTTTTATTTACAGAGAGAGGTTACAGGACCAGCCTCTTGAATAATGGCATTGTCCCAAGTGAATCTCCAACCCCCCATCTCTTCCACTTCCTCATTCATCACCAACATCACCATCTCCTCTATGGGTGCTGCTAAGTGCCCTTTGTCTTTGAGCTCTTTGCTCTCCTACTTTTAAGGCTCGCTGGGTTCTGAGAGATGGAGGGTCTGGAATGCTTTCTAATGACAGCATGTCAGCCAGGTGTTGTTCTGGCTCTTCCATGATTTCCCAACATCCCCCCTCATCTGCCTCTGAGCTGCTACCTCCTTCAACCCCCTGTTGTAAATCTATACTATCTTCCTCTTCCTCCCTGGAAGTGTCAGGATGGGGAGGAGGTATCCACTGTTCCTCCTCTGCCCGGTCCCTGACAATTAGTTTTCTTTAACAGTGGAAGCCAGTTTTCAGATTATACACAGCTCTTCTTCAGGCTTTGATTATGAGAGCAAAAAATAAACATCCAGTAGTCTAGATAGAAACATCTGGGTAGTCAGGCTGATAGTTACTCGGTTGCAGAAGTTTGCTGGCCATTGCTGTTGGCATGGAGATAGTCTAGGCTGAATGCAAATATGCCATTCTGATGTCATGTGTGATGTCACAAAGAGGATATGCTTTAAGTCTTGGTAAAGCCAAAAGCAGTTAACAGTCAGACTGCATCTCAGCACTGTCAAGATGGATCTCCATAACAGGCGATGAATAGATTTATTTGGGGGATATATTAACTTTTACTATTGGGGGAAAGATTTAGATTGGTTTGCCAGTTTGTAAGCCATCAAGTTGAGGCTAATAAATATATATTCACAACCCTGTACCCATCAAATTATTGACTTTATATGTGACTTTGGGACTGATTCATACAACCACATTTCCTTTCTCTACTCTATAGCAGCTTTTTTCTGTATTTGGAAAAAATAACCCAGCGAAAAAGATAAGGAACCGAGAAATAAGATCTGGATGAGTATGGTGAGGATCTAAGCTTTACAAGTGAGGGGGCTAGGAAGATGATCCAGCATAGGAATGGTGGGTGCTTCATATTATTGAATTCCTGTTCCACAAAGAAGAAGCCTACTCTGGAATAATGTCCAATGTATAATTCTGCTGGTGTTGTTGTTGTTATTATTATATGGGTGTACTGGTTTTCCAAATAAAAATTCATGTGAGGTAGCTTATGTATTAAGAGTACATTAGCTATAACTCCCAAAGAGCAATTTAATTTCAAACTACTATACCACAAAGTTAATAAATGCAGCAGTATTAGATCCTAAAGGCCCCACTTCCTGATGTTACTTAAACATATTCTGCAAAGCCTTCTAAAAACAAATAAACAGTAATGCAGGAGTTGAGAACATTGCCTGGAAGTAACGGTAGAAGGTATCTGGGAAAAAATTATTAGAATCTATTGGGAGACTCCCCTTCTATGGATGGAATGCCTATTCAAATGAAGGACAGTATAAGGACATATGATCCTGTTGAACAAGATGTACAAGATGTAGTAAGTCACTATGGTGGTTGTTTTTTTTTCTGTGGCAGTATTCTATTTTCTTCTCTCGCTTGCTGCAGGAATAAATCCCCTCTTTCCTTATCTCTTACCGGAGCCACATATCTGTTTTTCCCACCTGTAGAATCTAGGATCAGATGATATCTGCCTCCTAGCCCGTTCTGAAATTACTCTGCACGCCATGAGTACCAACAAATCTGCACTGGTCCTAAAGACAGTTAGCAGCTAAAAGCAGGATTTCTGCGAGGCACAATTATTTTCAAATATTTAATCCCATATGTGATCCAGCAACGTTGGATTTTTGAAGCACCACAATACCTTGGGTGAAATTTAGATGAATATTATTATGACATCAAAGTATTTGGTGCAGAAGTGGGATTAGAGTTAGAGTGGCTTAGCAGGGGTGGGGAAGTTTGATGGTACAGGGGAGTAATGTGAGGTCTTGACCAGCAGAAAAGAAAGTCCGCCCTATCATCCAGCGAGTCTTGGTATGCTTCAGGAGCCTTCTCTTAAAATCATTAATGTAATGGTTTGCGAGTGTATATATTCCAGGATGTGGCAAACTATTATTTTATTCAGCTCTCTCTTCCCTTGTTAATATCATTCATTACATACATAATCCAAGTCATCCAACTATGTCCTCTGGACAGTAAAATCATAACTGTCAACTTTTGCCTTTTCTTGCGAGGACTCCTATTCAGAATAAGGGAATTTCCTTAAAAAAGGGGAAATGTTGACAGCTATGAGTAAGATACAAAGGGGAAAGGGGGTGGGGAAGTTTTAAGAAAGAGAAAATAAACAAAGACAGCAAAAATCCCCCCTCCCCCCCAACCCCCACACATAAAACATAAAACACATCATCTGAAACCACTTTAAAATCAGCATGAAACCCAGCAAAGAGGAAACTGGTGTAAACAAAAACCCCTAAAGTGATGGATGGATTCTGATTTAAAACTTGAGAAACAGAGGTTTAACTCAGGCCACTAAAAATTATATTGTGAGTGCTAGGTGAGCTTCTCTGGGGAAGCCATTTCGTGAGCACAGCACGACCAATGAAAAGGCCCTTTTTTTAGAAGTCACCAGTCTCACAGTGATTTGTATCCTATGCAGCATTTATTAAGCATCCCATCAGCGCAAGGATTTCTTCTTGTTCAACAGGAGTTTCCTCCATCTCCTCTCCCTGTGAACCCCCTAAATCTGTTCTATGTTTTCCTCCAACACTCTGGAGCATGGGGAGGGCATGGGGCGCGTACCAGATGCGAAAGGGGAAAGAGAATCCTGCTGTCCAAATGGGAATCCTTTCATTGACAAAGCACTTACTTAGCACTACACTGGATACAAAGCTTTACTTCTAAATATTTTGTTTCAAACCTAATATTGGTTATTTTAGCAAGTAACCATCTTGGAAATCCATTTGTACATCCAGACTGTAACCCCCTGTACATAGGTAAGAGCTACCTTTGTTGCCCCATCCCAGAAGGTTGTCCACCACTGAATGCAGTCATTGGACTAGACTGTTGTTGTTGTTGTTTAGTCGTTTAGTCATGTCCGACTCTTCATGAACCCCTGGACCAGAGCACGCCAGGCACTTCTGTCTTCCACTGCCTCCTGCAGTTTAGTCAAACTCATGCTGGTAGCTTCGAGAACACTATCTCATCCTCTGTCGTCCCCTTCTCCTTGTGCCTTCCATCTTTCCCAACATCAGGGTCTTTTCCAGGGAGTCTTCTCTTCTCATGAGGTGGCCAAAATAGTGGAGTCTCAGCTTCAGGATCTGTCCTTCCAGTGAGCATTCAGGGCTGATTTCCTTAAGAATGAATAGGTTTGATCTTCTTGCAGTCCATGGGACTCTCAAGAGGCTCCTCCAGCACCATAATTCAAAAGCATCAATTTTTCGGCGATCAGCCTTTTTTATGGTCCAGCTCTCACTTCCATACATCACTACTGGGAAAACCATAGCTTTGACTATACGGACTAGACTAGAGGAATGGAAAAACAGTTCTCCATCCCTGTTATGCAATGAGATGCTTGATTTTTTTCCCCCCCAACAGCTTCAACGGTTTGGAGCAAAACCCCTGCTCTACCTCTCTGACAAGGTTTCCTCTTTCAAGAATTCAGAGAAGAGGAAAAGGCTTTGAGGAAACATCCCCTGCCGAAGGTCAGTGGAAGCCGCCTGATGTAGTTGGCAGGCAAGTTCAACGCGTTGGGTGGAATGAGAGAAAACTGTGCAGGTTTTCAAAGCCTTAGTTCTCACTGAGGTGGTAGACCTGTGCCAAGTCAGATTACAGAGGGGAGCTCACATGAGTGAATGCTGCTCTTTCTCTGGAGATACTCCATGACTTCCTTGGCAGAGGTTAAGCCCAGTAAGAGAAACAAGAACTTTATTTATTAGTTTGACACTACTAGGTTAAAAGCATTGAAGCAGTACATAATACAGAGATTCTCCTTCAGAAATCCTCTTGACAGACACCGCTAGGAATCATATAACTCTTTTTTCCTGCCAATTCCTATATAGCCAGCCAATGTAACCAAGGACTCATCTACATTTCTTCTTGACCTGTGCCTAGAAAGCAGTTTTCTCTTTGTCCTACCACTTTCCTCAAGAAAAAAAATACTCTTTAGCACTGAATCCGAGCAAATTCCAATCTGCAGAAAAGCCAATTGACATTCACTCCAATTCTACAATAAAGATTGGGTTTTCCTGGAGGAGAGAGGTAGGACAAGTGGAAGTCTGGATGAGCTCCTACTCTCAACTCCTGGCTGAAAGAAGGAAGCACCATTTTTAATGCAATGAGTGCAGCCTCTCAGATGGCCATAAAAGCAGTTGAATCTTTAGGCAGTTATGATGTCAGGCTGACGCCATCTTAGATGCTACTCATGATACAACACTAGGTCAGGTTTTCCATAAAGCATGATAAAAAAGGGATATCAGAAGCCATCATTTCCTATACTGCCTTGCAGTCATCAAATGCAGTGCAGTTTCCATCCCACTGCAGTTTGTCTTCCTTCAAAAAACATGTTTTTCGTCTCCCTGTCCTCTGTGGCAAAACTTAGGCAATTAATTCTGTAATTGACAATGTCCTTGCCTTATTCCACCCTGTTCATGTCACTGCAAAGGAAACATAATACAATTGTAGAGGAATGTAGTGAATTGCTTTATGTATAATCTGTGGACGGAAAGCAACAACAGTGAATACCAATCATATTTATTGGATTGATTTCCATTTTGGGCAGACAAATAAGCAAACAATGGCAACTTCTGCTCCCCCTTTTTTTGTCAGAATTTTCTGACATTCTTTAGATAGAACATGCAACTTTGGGCAACAGTTTTCTGTATTTCTTTCTTTCTTTTTGTAAAGGCTCTTTAGTTAAGAGTGGCGGTGGGGTGTATTTTACTTTTTCACTTCACAAGAGTGGACAAGCACAAATGCAGCATGATTCTATTCTGACACTAGTGGCTGGACTAAATAGGTTGTTTTCCAAAGCTACGAATGAATACATCTACACAGTCGTCTTCTGCCAGCTTAGTTTTTTTATGAGTTTACAAATCTACTATCCTCATATGTTGGGAATTTTATGAAAACTTGGAATAAATATCAAATAAGAAATTCCCTCCCAGAACACCTGCGTGATTTCTCCTCTCTTATTTTCTTCAAATTTTTATAGTGTTGCATGCATTGCTGCACTATCTGTTTAAGTGCTGGTTACTTTAGGAAATATGTATATAAAATAGTCCTGTAATATATGTACAGTGGTACCTTGGTTTAAGAACTTAATCTGTTCTGGAAGACTGTTCTTAAACCAAAGCATTCTTAAACCAAGACGTGCTTTCCCATAGCAGCGGGGACTCAATTTACAAATGGACCACACTCAACAGGAAGCCTTATTCCAAGGCAAAGTTCACAAACCAAAACACCTACTTCCAGATTTGCAGTGTTCTTAATCCAAGTTGTTCATAAACTAAGCTGTTCTTAAACAAAGGAACTACTGTATAAGAATGTGTACACAAATGCCGATAATATGCCAGAGTTGTTCATATTTTTAGTAGAACTGGCTGAAGAAAAATAACTACCTTTTCAGGATCAAGGGGTGAGAGAGAAATTATAGAAAAAATCCATGTGAATAAGCTTGACATCAAGATTTTTTGAACAGAACATCTATAGTTGCCTCCTCAGTGGCAAAATATAGTTTGTCTCTTGGCAAGAACCTGTTATCAATAATGCCATCCAACTTGCCTCAGGGCAAAATCTCATGAGATCATTCAGTCTACATGTGTGTGTTTTCTCTTCCAATAAATTGATTTTATTTTTTTACTTTTTACCATTCTTCTTTTTGCAGTTGTTCCTCATTCAATGTTTCAGGGCAATAATTTGTGCTTTGGACAATCTGTTGCTGGTGGAAGAATGCCTGGGCAAGCTCCTCCAAACATCTGACAGAGCAGACCATCTGACAGAGAGGTAAGAAAGTTGTCAGGTTTGGAACCAGGATACTTTTGTATATATATTTTTAATTAAATAGGTATTTGATTATGGGCAGCAATGCTAATAATTGTTTCATTTTCATATATTACAAACTTACAAATCTTTGCATTTGGGGCTTCTTGAATTCCACGCTGATGTAATGAAAAGGTCATAAAACAGCTCAGAGTGTTGCTACAAGGACCTACTGTGTGTTAAGTATAGTAATTTAAATCACTGAAATTGTAAATGCTTGTATGCATTACTATGTGTTTAAATTTGACTGGTTGGTAAGTGAATTCTAGAGAGTTCTCTAGTCATTCTCATGTGATTTACTAATGTTGGTCACATGGGAGGTACCTCATGAAGGAGAGATTCCATTCTATGTGAAGCAGGATGGCTGTGTTTTGAAATCCACTGTGAACACTGCTAAGTTGAATAGAGTGTTGGAGTGCATTTTCTTTGCTTAAAGAAAGAGATTAAAGCTTCAGGAGAAGGTAAAAGTGGAAATCTCTAATAGGAGTTGCAAGGTATGGCCAACTGAGATACAGATGGCTGAGTGCTGAGCTCTCAGAGGAGGAAAATACAGTTGTTTCGAAGTTAGAAGAAGAGACTGTAAGCCCATGCTTCGAGAAGCATGCAACTCTAAACATTATGTTTTAATTCATCTGTAAGTTTCTGCAAGTAAAGTTTTTGAATGTTCAAGTCTGGACATTGGCTTAATTTCCAAAGAAGGGTGTCAGTCATATATATGATTTGAGCTTCTTAGCTGTGCTTTCGCTATTCTTATTTCAACACTCTGTGTATGCATGTAGCAGGAAGGAATTTAAATATTATGAGATTCCCACTCCCCTTAAGCAGTACAGTGGTACCTTGGGTTAAGTACTTAATTCGTTCCGGAGGTACGTTCTTAACCTGAAACTGTTCTTAACCTGAAGCACCACTTTAGCTAATGGGGCCTCCCGCTGCTGCTGTGCTGCCGGAGCACGATTTCTGTTCTCATCCTGAAGCAAAGTTCTTAACCCGAGGTACTATTTCTGGGTTAGAGGAGTCTGTAACCTGAAGCATATGTAACCTGAAGCATACATAACCCAAGGTACCACTGTATGTCAGTGGGTAAGAACAGGCATTACAATGCTCTTCTCAATTAAATGTTCCTCCTCCTCAATCACAGTAGATTTCCATTGCAGAGCTAGATACTAAACATGCTTCCTGTCTCTGCTACAATGGCCATATACTCTCTGAGTGTACCATGTATAGGACTTGGAGAGAAAACCACTTTCCCCTCATATATTTGAGGAAATAATTTCTTGGAAATATGCACACACACACATATAGTAGTATGTCTTCAGCATATCAAGGAAGAACAGAGCAATTGAACATTCCATGCTTCTTTCTAGAGTATTGATTTTACAATTGGACTGGTTGCATCTCACCACATTGAGTGCCCCCCCCCCCAAGAAAAGTGCTGAGGGACTTTATTGAGAAATGTACAGAGGACAACTCTTTCAACAAAGCCTTTTCAGGCATAATATCAGAAATGTAAAGCATTCAGGAAGAACTATGGGTCACATTTAGCATGTGTGGCAGGCTCTAATTTCTCACCACTAGATGACTCAACAGTTGGAGATTTCTAGCTTTACTAAGCCCAGCACAGAACACTGGCAGAGTATTATGGTTTGTGTGGTACTTGTTTTTGCAATCTCAAGTGAAGGGCAAAAACTAGGTGTTTATTCAGCCTCTTCTGGGAAGCTATACGTGGTTGGATGAGCTGAATTTGGCTTGGTTGAACACAGGTTGTGTAGGTGTGCTGTTAGAAGACTCTAGTAAGAAGCTCATCTTTGAGCTGATGTGAGAGAAGAATTTCTGTTTGTGATAGTTGATTCTGTTGGCTCATTCATACATGCATACCACCCTTGCTGCCACAGGTCACATCATGTGTGAACCAACCCTTAGTCTGGTTTAAAATAATCCAAGAAATTCATGCACATAATTCTCAGAAAATGTTTTCCCCCCAATAGAATTCTGTGCATGAATTTCTTGATTCCTTTTAAACCTCCTACACTGTTTATTACTTTTGGAGTGGAATAGGACAAAATGGAACTTTTGTGTATCCACAAAATAAAGCATTTCATAAACTTAGATTCCAAAGTCCATTTCTATCCCTTAAATTTACTGATGTGATGGCAAATAATGCTGAGGAGTACTGAAGATATGGATTGATAATATTCCTAATCTAGCTGATTTTTTTTGATAAAATTGATCTTTTTCTTATGCCCATCCAATTTTACATAGTTGCAGAGAATAACTTCTGCATAAGATTATCATGCGATAAACCACTTTCACACCTTATTGTCTACTAAGGCAAACATAGCCTACCGGACAAATTATTGCCTAACAGTCTATAAAATACTCAGGCTCAGTTTTGATCCGCAGCCTGCCAAACCATAGTTAGGCACACTCGCTCCCCTCTCCTTGTCTCCCCCTTCCTCCTTCCTTACATACTGGTTTAATGAAACCACAGTTAGTCGTTATGTCCAAAATGGGAATTTATACTTCATCACCAGTTAATTTTTTGAATGGTAGGACTATGATCTTGTTGCTTAGTTGTTTAGTCATGTCCGAGTCTTCATGATGCCATGGACCAGAGCACACCAAGCACTTCTGTCTTCCACTGCCTCCTGCAGTTTGGTCAAACTCATGTTGGTAGCTTTGAGAACACTGTCCAACCATCTTGTCCTCTGTCATCCCCTTCTCCTTGTGCCCTCAATATTTCCCAGCATCAGGGTCTTTTCCAGGGAGTCTTCTCTTCTCATGAGGTGGCCAAAGTATTGGAGTCTCAGCTTCATGATCTGTCCTTCCAGTGATTACTCAGGGCTGATTTCCTTAAGAATGGATAGGAAATCATCTTAGTTTCCTTCATGAAAACGATTCACTGGCCCGAGTATGTGGTCATACCCCTTTGTTCTTAATTCTAAGTGTACGTGGTCCTGCTACTCTGTACCTAGTCCTAGCTGGTAGACCTCATGGTTCAAGTAAAATGAGAAGCATATGCCAGAAACCTCAGTCTTGTCACCCCTGGAGTAGAAAGATAGAATCTTTCTCTGCTTAAATCGGCTAAGGATGTTAGGATTAAGACAAAATCTTCCCCCACAATGGTGAGTTTTGGGGTGGGTTTTGTAAAAGGGAGGGGGATGTGTTGAAAGGTTTCAGGTAGCACTTCCTGCTGTTGGTGTTTATCCCTTTGAGTCTTAACTATAAACAGCATTTTTGCTGCTCCCTAGAGTCCTAGTTGCAGGGGAGCTGTTTTGACAGATGTCATCTCCCCACTCCATAAGAATTCCTCTGGGGGGGGGGGATGTCTTGTGATGCAACACTGCATATACATTTGGGGGAGGGGTGGCTCAAAATAATAATAATAATAATAATTTTTTTAAATAAAATATATAGGGAAGAGATTTTTTAAAAAAGATAATTGTTATTAAAAGTTTTCTTAGGTTACAAAAGTATGTGCATCGTCTGCTTTTTCAGGTTTTAGAGTCTTGCGAACAAGACTTGTTTTCCCAGTATTAGTTCACTTTTATCAATTAAACCTCTAATGTCTCCATGCTACAGAATTCAAGCAATTTTCTTAGTAAATCTAGCAGATGTTTAAAGATAACTTCTGCCTTTCCTCTCTCAGCATAACATCCAGAACACTACCCTGTTGTGTTACCGACACACTGTGGCAAGAATTAATGAGGAAGTTCTCTCCAGGGCACAACAGATTGTGTCCGGAATTATCAAGGTTTCTGGAGTCTAATCCAATGGTACTAAGAATTTTTATTTTATTTAGAATGGGCCATTGTGAATAGTCAGTCCTTTGCATCTGAGGTACTGTCATGGGCCAGCTATGAGGTGTTTCAGATGCTTGGAATCTGACAAGTATCATGAGAGGTCATGGTTTCCTGAGAGGAGGACAAGGAGTGGAGAATTATGTGAAAATGTTAAGGTCAAGGCATGCTCAGTACAATCCACTTGAGAACTAAAAGCATTTTTCACCTGGGGAAATCTTCCTCTAGAATTCATGCTTAATGAAATTAACTTCATCCCTGAATTAACCTTATCCCTTTTATCACAGGAAAGTGGTTGTTGAGGAGAAGGCCCACTGCAGAAAACAGCCCTAGGGCAGGAAGGAGCAGAATCAAAAGGCGCTGTTGCAGACATGGGGCTGCCGGAGCTCAGATGTTCCTCTTACTGAGAACTGCTTCACTTTGCTAAATTCTCCAGAACGTGGGCACATAGGAAGCTGCCTTGTACTGAGCCAGATCAATGGACCATCTAGATTAGTATTGTCTACACAGATTGGCAGAAGCTCTCAAGAGTTTCAGGCAGCACATCTGTGGCGTTTGCCCTCCTAGGTGCGTCATAGGGAAAGGGTTAAATGAGCGTGAAGTGATTGGCCAGTGGGAACCCAAGGGGAGGAGTTAGAGTTAGAGTTGGAGTTGTTGGGAAGTCAGTTGGGAGTTGGAGAAGGAAGAGGGAGGATAAGTCTGTGAGTTGGTCGAGTTGTGTTGTGAGAGAGTGAGAGAAACTGATAGGATGAGTCAGATAGACAGTTGGGATAATCAGTTAGCAGTTATTTAGGAAAGGTATAAGCCGGTATAGAAACTAAGATTAAGAAACTGACAAGAAAAATTATCTGAAACCATAAACTTGCTAAGGCTTATCAAATAAACTGCTTATTTGATTTAATGTTAACAACTCTCTGGACTCTGTGTGAACCTGAGAGAACCGGGTTGGTGGCAGCGGGGAAGCAATCACAGTGGTGGCACAGAGATCAATAGACTGTCAAACGTCCAGGGACCCTGTGTGATCACCACAACATCTTTCCCAGTTCTGCCTGAAGGTGTCGGAGAATGCACCTGGAAGCTTCAGCATGAAAAGCAGATTCTCCACCACTGTCATTTCAATTTGCTTTTCCACTTCGAAAGCTCTGCTGCCATGAGGCAGGGTACTGTGGCAAACTCCACAAACTGGCTCTTTTGGCTTAAGACACTCCTTGAATGCCTGGCCGCAGGGCACCCTCATAGGGCTCTTGAACAGGGCAGTGAGTCTAGCCACTCAGCAGCAACAGCAGCCGCCATTGCCCCATGTTCCCAGGAGCTCACCTCAGCCAGTGCCATCTTCTCCACAAGTCACTTCCAAGAGCCTCTGCTGGCAGCGCGACAGCGACGCTCACCAACAAACCGGGAGGGGCTTCCTTTCCCACTGAGCTACAACCCTTCCTCATTATCTTTATGTGTATTATCTTAATACTTTAAGAGTATTATCCTCTTAAAGTTAGACGATCATGGCACTCTAGCCTTGACTTAAAACTAAGGCACATAACCCCCAGCTCAGACAGCAGATGGGGAATTATTATTATTTTTCCTCACGTGAAGCTCCCGCTTTAACTCCTAGACATCACCAGCTGAAAGGGATGGTGAGGCCTCAATTCAGAGCAAGCAGTCACCTGACCATCTCAAACTGGGCCAGCAAGGAGATTGAGGCAGGGTCTGTCCAAGGCCCTATAAAAGGAGCAGGTGCTGATGGTAGCTGTTCAGCAGTATCTGGAGCAGAGGCAGTTTTAGGGGAGTACTTGGCGCCATGCTTCAGGGGGCACCAAAACAATGTTGTAGAACAGAGCCCAAGAGGTGAGGGGGCACTATTTTGTGTGTGTCGCACAGTGTGCCACTGAAATTTGAGAGCCCAAAGTCAGCTACTTTCTGGAAGGTCATAGATGGGCTGCCTCTGTTCTAAAACACCCCATGTTTATATTTATCAATAGGTCTCTTTACGTGTTACACGTGTGTAGGATAATCATAAGGAAAATGTCTGTTTAAGTGCGCCACACAATCCAGATGCTCACAAGCTTCCTCACAGAGAAAGATGGGCAACACTCTGGTAAGCTACATGCGGTGATGCTGTGGGCAACGCTCAAAGTGTGTCCCCAGCCAACTCCTGATTGTCCTAAACCCACCCACACACACACTTAACTCAGGCATAAGACTAGACATACATGTAACTCAGTCACAGACTCTCATGCACAGATTTCACATGTATGCAGCCACACAAATATATCTACGCAAGTCCATATCTCCCTCTGTCATACATATGATTTAGACAAGCAAGTCAGTATATGATAAGCCCATTTAGGCACATTTAAGTTGTGCACATTTAACTTTACATGCTTGGCAATTTTTTAAAAATAAAACAAAATAAAAGGGGGTGGAAAGGGGGCAGACATCTAGGAAAAAAGACTTTGGCAATCCTACTCACCATTGCATCCCAGGGACTATAAGGAATTTTGGCTTTAGGCACCATCTCTGGAATGTAACTCCCACGTAAGCTGCAGGCTTACTGTGTAGGACTGCAGCCTGAGAGAACCTCAGTCTTGCAACTTCACTAAACTACTGAATGAGATAGTATCTTAACCACATGAGTTTTTCACATAATGTGGGGAGTCTCCATGCCTTCACTCGAAATTCTTGCTGACAACTTGTAATGCAATCATGATTACTCCTTCTTTACTAGATAAAAGCAAAAGATATTATTGTATTATTATTATCATCATTATTATTATTATTTGCACTTAAAATTCTTTTCTTTTAGAAAACGTAGCCAAAAGCTACTATCTCACATTCTGCAAAAAACAGTGCATGCCAGATCCACAGCATAAACAAGATGCCCTATGGAAGATGAGTCAGTGAGGCATCTCTCCATTGTGAAGAACACCCCTCAAGAGTTTTTTGTTTGCTTGCTTTTTTGAATCAGTCAAACAAATTGTTCTGGCAGCTGCTTCCTCTCCCCACCCCCAGCATCGAAAGATCAGAAGCAGGATACTTTGTTGTTGTTGTTGTTTAGTCGTGTCCGACTCTTTGTGGGCCCCATGGACCAGAGCATGCCAGGCACTCCTGTCTTCCACTGCCTCCCGCAGTTTGGTCAAATTCATGCTGGTAGCTTCGAGAACACTGTCCAACCATCTCGTCCTCTGTCGTCCCCTTCTCCTTGTGCCCTAGTTGATACAAATTCTCGATAATATTCTAAAAATATGTATCTCAGATCAAGGGGCATTCAGCGTACAGTTCCTGCCACTCAGTTATTGATCTAGCTGTTCATTGTACTGTGGGCCTGAGAAGAAAAACTCATTTGGGTTGGAGGGATTGTATGCCACTTCTCTCACTTGTGCTCTTTGTTCTACCCAATAAATTACTTTCTTTCCGTATAGGCATTGCAAGCACAGGCCAAAGGGGCTGCCTTCTACCTTTGAAGGTGGCTTGGAAGCTACGGTTAGAAGCTGTGGCCTTCCTCCAGACAGAGACAAGTCTCAAAGAGCATACAATTCCTATTTTAGCTCAAGCTCTCTGACTTTGCTTCTAGGCTCAATTTAAAGTGCTGGTTCTGACTTTTTCAGACTTATCTGAGGCCTGCGGACTTCGGGGAGCATCTCTGATACGCACTTTCCTCTTTCCTTGCATCCTGCCCTTTTGGGAGGTGAAGACTGCAGGGGTTTCATAGCCTGGCTTCTTCTGCCGAGACAACCACATAATAGAATGCTCTTGCTAGTGGGGCTTCCATCGGCCCACATGCTGATGGCTTTCTAAAGTCAAGTTATTATTAGATGGCTTTTTTCAAATGGGTTTCCTAATGGAAAACTGAATGTGTGTTTAACTGCTGTGTTTGTTTTGAATTTGCTTTATTCTCTTCTATTCTGTTCTGACTGTGGCTGCTTATGGGTGACTTTGTATTTCTGCCATTTTATGCATCTTTCACGGTTTGCAATTGTTTCTTTGTTTTAACCAGAGTGCCGTTTTGGGATTCTGCATTGGGGACTGAGAATGTAGTTGATAAATGCTTAAACAAAGCAAAATAAACCTGGTTCCCCCATGCTCTGAGGCAGTGTACGATAATGGTTAAAGTGCTGAATGGGTTCAACTCCCTGCTCAGCCATGAAACACAATGGATGATCTTGGGTCAGTAACTATTGCTCAGCCTAAGCTTATAGTTGTGAAGATAACATTGTTTCACAGGAACAAAGGAAGTTGTCTTATACTGAGCCAGACCATTGGTCCACCAAGATCAGTATTGTCTACCCTGAATGGCAGTAGCTCTCTGGGATTTCAGACAGGATTCTCTCCCATCTCTACCTGGGATTTGACCTGAGCCCTTTGCATCCGAAACAAATTGTTAAACGAAACTCTATAGTTAGTTCATATTAGTTCATAGTTCATATTAGTTAGTACATATTAGAAGAGCTGAGAGAGGGTGACTAGATAGAGTAAAGGCTAAGCCTATTGCTTCCTCCTAAAATCTTCTTTGGCAATCGCTTGTAGCCGAGTAAGATTGTCTTCCATGAACATGATCTTAACAGTGAGTCCGTAAGTGACTGTGGAGGCCAATTCTGGATCCACACATCCTTCCACAGTGGGGACATAGGTTTCTGGGTAGAAATTGATGACGGTGAGGGTTTGCCAAGCATGCCTTCCTCTTAGCACATTTCCCCCTTTCATCCTGAGTTTGAGCGTCTTCAAAGCCCATGACACCTTTGGTAAAGGCTGTTCTGAACCTGGGGTTAATGATCCTTTAGCATCAAAGAACCAGGTGTGAGAATGCAGATGAGTGGGGCTTCTCTGTGTTACAAATGACCAGAGCTTAGGTTAGCAAGGTTAGAAGAGGTGGGATGTGACCATTCTTGGGGACAGGCACACTGCAGGGCAGGGATGCTGCTTCCTTTGGAAAAAGCTGGCACTGATTCGGATGTGATGCTCAGAGCCCCCTCCAGAGTAGGCACAGGTTGTATATAAACCATACAGCATAAAAACACCACAGTCTCCACTGTCTCTCATTGTCCAAAAGGGAGCATAAACCCTGGTATGCACACCTGGTACCCCTGGAATCTTGCACTGCTCAAAGATTGGAGTGGTGCATAACAATATTACAAAAAAATATTAAAACCGGATCCACAGTTACATCTAAAAATCATGGATGGTGCAACTGGTGAGGCCATTTTGCTGAGCATTTTTCCAGGGGAGGGCTGAAATTCTCTGGCAGTTCAGTAGCTAAAAATATATATTTAAAAATAGAATATTATTTTCTAAGAAATAAAGACTCAACTCTAATCTTAGCATGGCCATTCTGTGTTGTTCGAGTCTGTTTCTGTTCATTTCCATATGAGCAAAACACATAAAAGAAATGATTTGGCAACTTTGTAGTGACTGAAATGTACATGGGATCCAGACTCGAGCTTATAAAAGGACAGCAATGCTATTATTATATGCCGCCACAGGAGAGGGTATTTTGCATTTAATGATTATTTACAGCACAGGTTGATGGACGATGATTCCTAGTTTCAGACCCTGGGATATTGCGCTTCCATATGAAATTTTTACATACCCTGAAATATTGTGCCATGAGTGACACTTTTCATGTGTTGTGCAAGTTGTCATTTTGGAATGAAGTTTTGCAGCAGGGGGTAAATAAGGAAAGCTTCTGCGGGCTGCACATTTGAGTGCTTCAGCTCGTCTCTCCGAAAACTGCACATTTGAATCTAGGCATCAGGAAAAGAGGTTGCTTTTGCTATTATTTCCAATGACATCCTGCATTGTTCTGCCTTTGTTGCTTCTTTGCTAAGGGGCTATGCAAAGGGCTCACTGCTTATCTGAAGAAACTTCAAAATGGAGATTATTGACATTGATGGGATGGTATCTCGTAATAGCTCCGTCCTTTTCCATTGAAAACACCCAGGTCAACAACAGAAGGCTTAACCTGAAGAGGGCACCCAGTTGCAGGACACTTAGTTCAGGTCTCCCATGGAAATGAGAATTAAAAGTTTTGGCTACATCATGCTATTTTAAAATTACTTTTTTGCGGGGAGCAGCGGGAAGTAAGCTGCTATCACTTCCTTTAGCTTTAATGTACAATTAATCTATGGCATCCACAGTCGTGAAGATACCAGTAACATAGATGGCTGTAAAATCCTGGTTATCTGTTTTGGGTTATTATGTTTTAATGGGCATTGTGTAATGTGTCCTGACGTTTGTATTGTAATGTATTTGATGTGGAAAGTTTTCTGTCTGTTCCGGTGAAAGTTAGTTTAACTGCTTTGTGAGGACTTAACCGATGGCTGTGAGTCAGAATTCTCAGTATGCGAAAGCACCAAAGGTTTGCATGTTTCAATTGGTGGTGGTGCAGGCTGAAGAAGAAGAAGAAGAAGAAGAAGAAGAAGAAGAAGAAGAAGAAGAGGAAGAAGAAGAAGAAGAAGAAGAAGAAGAAGAAGAAGAAGAAGAAGAAGAAGAAGAAGAAGACAATAACAGCAGAGGAAGAGGGTCAGAGAGAAAGAGTTGCTTAAGAGCTGACCATGGTGGCAGCAGCTGATCTTTTCTTCTCCTGCTCCACCTTCCTCTATAAGAATGGTGTTTCTGGCAACATTCTCTAATTTCTTAAATACTGTAGTAACAACTTTTGCATGATCCTGCCTGTAGTGGCAGAGAAGAGCTCCTGCTACCACTCCACCTCCACAACACCATGACAAGCTAAGGAATTATGCTACATGCCTACCAAGCATGCATTTCTGGGACAATATGGAAGCCAGCATATCTCTCTCTCTCTCTCTCTTCCTTCCTCCCTCCCTCCCTCCCCACCCTCCCTCTTTATGCTCAGAAGGAGACAATGCTTCACTAGGGATGATCAGTCATACTCAATGCTATTTTTCTATAAAATGGGTGCCACAACTCACCAGGTGTGCCTCCCTCGTTCTCTTATAATGGCAGTGGTACCCAAATGAAAGATGCCAGAAGTGAGTTCCAGTGTAATCTGGCTGAAAAAAAGCCCTGTCATACTACATTTTATTATTAACATCGAAGGCAAAAAAAACCCCAGCACCTAATTTCACCTATTCCACCCCACCACCTCTGAAAAATAGCCCCAAAAGGGTCCTCTTTGTCTTGCCACTCACAGTAGAGGTAGATATTTTTTTGGTAAATTATTGGACACTGCCCCACCAGCCTCTGTCTGCCCCCCCTTGCCTGCCTTCTTTCTTACACCAGTCCAGGGGTGACACTGCCTGTTCTAGGAGGTGGCAATGTCTGTCAGCACTGTGTCTAGGCAGAGGAGGAGGAATGGTGGACCACTTCCCCATTCTGCCCTTCCAGGGAGGAGAAAGAAAGGGTTACAAAGTGGAAACCAATCTAAAACTTTCCGCCAATAGTAAAAATTAATATATCCCACAAATAAAACTATTCATCACCTATTATGGAGATCCATCTTGACAAGGCTGAGATGCAGTCTGACTGTTAAATGTTTCTGGCTTTACCAAGACTTAAAGCATATCCTCTTTGTGACATCACACATGACATCAGAATAGCATATTTGCATTCAGCCTAGACTATCTCCATGCCAACAGCAATGGCCAGTAAACTTCTGCAGCCAGGTAACCATCAGCCTGACTACCCAGTTGCTTCTATCTAGACTATTGGATGTTTATTTTTTGCTCATAATCAAAACCTGAAGAAGAGCTGTGTATAATCTGAAAACCTGCTGAGAGCATCCTGACACAATGTCTTGTACTGCCATGGTAGAACTCAATAGGGAGGAGGAAGGGAGCAAAATGAGAATTAGTTGGCTCCACCTCCTAATGGACTTTCTCAGGGCTTTTTTTTCTCCAGCTGGAACTCACAGGAACTTAGTTCCAGCATCTCTCTGGTGGGTGCCATTGTCATTATAAGAGTAGAAGGGTGAATTCCGGCACCTCTTTTTCTAGAAAAATAGCACTGGGCTCCCTGCCATCAACCCCACCAGTACCATGGAGAACCAGCCACCACTGATCAATCCCATTGTTGTTGTTGTTGTTGTTTTTGTTGTTTAATCATTTAGTTGTGTCCGACTCTTCGTGACCCCATGGACCAGAGCACGCCAGGCACTCCTGTCTTCCACTGCCTCCCGCAGTTTGGTCAGACTCATGTTTGTAGCTTCGAGAACACTGTCCAACCATCTCGTCCTCTGTCCCCTTCTTCTTGTGCCCTCAATCTTTCCCAACATCAGGGTCTTTTCCAATGAGTCTTCTCTTCTCATGAGGTGGCCAAAGTATTGGAGCCTCAGCTTCATGATCTGTCCGTCCAGTGAGCACTCAGGGCTGATTTCCTTAAGAAAATCAATGCTATGGGATCAATCACATAGGGTGGCAAAACAGAGGGGCATTTTGGTATTTCTTGTTTGAAGACATGCTGACAAATTAGCCAATATTGAGTTGCACATCGATAAACACAGTTAGAATAATAATAATAATAATAATAATAATAATAATAATAATAATAGTACCCCGCCCATCTGGTTGGGTTTCCCCATCCACTCTTTGAACAAAGATTAAAAATACATTAAAATGTCACACATTAAAAGCTTCCCTAAACAGGGCTGCCTTCATATGTCTTCTAAATGTCAGGTAGTTGTTTACCTCTTTGACATCTGATGGGAGGGCATTCTACAGGGCGGGTGCCACTACCGAGAAGGCCCTCTGCCTGGTTCCCTGTAGCTTTGCTTCTCACAGTGAGGGAACTGCCAGAAGGCCCTCGGTGCTGGACCTCAGTGTACGGGCTGAACGATGGGGGTGGAGACGCTCCTTCAGGTATACTGGGCTGAGGCCATTTAGGGCTTTAAAGGTCAACACCAACACTTTGAATTGTGATCAGAAACACAGGATCAAAACTGAGGATCTTAGTGTGGCTTCAGCCAAGACTTTTGTAGTGAGGTTTATTTTTTCTAGGGGACAGTAAGGTCGAAAAGGAAGCATTAGCAGAAGTGGGAGTGGGGGAGACTTTGGACTGTTGTGAGTACTAATGTGTCTAAGGATGTTCTTCTCTAATGTCCTGGAAGAATAAGCATTTAGTGCAGTAGGGAAGTTCACATGATGCAGCCTTAACCTTAGCATTAAGATTGCTGACTAGGGTAGCCTTTACTGACCACTCTGGAGGAAAATGCTGCCTGCTAAGTCCATAGGCTAAAAGCACCGATCCCCTTTGCAAAGGTCACTAACCATCTGCCTGCAGAAAATTAGTTTGCCTGCTGAAAGCCTGACCCTCATGTGAACTGCAGACCTGAAGATAAAAGGTGCCCTAGTCTATGACAAAGCCCCATGCCACTTGGGTCCCACAGTATATAAAATTTGTCTGCTTCCAACCTGTCATTTCTCACTTCCATCCCTTTATAGGTCATGCGAGGGAACTGAAAAACAGCCTGGTTGGGTTTTTTTCCAAGTTAAGTAGAGGTTTTCAGGAAATGTTTCTCCCCTTAGGATTTCACAAGCAGAGGCTTCACATTTTGATAAATTAACAATGCTGAAACATTTAGGTTCTCTGGCCACATTCCAACATTCTGTATCCACGGAGTATAGAAAAGTGGTTTCTAAAAAAATGTGCCATTTCCAATGCAGTTCTCCTTTTAACTGCATGGGGTTTTCCCCATGTTCTGGATATATGCTTGTAGCATACATGCAGTGAATGACACAGAAAGAAGATCTCTTACATGCTATATATAGCTTTAGGTTTTCTTCTTCTTGGACTTCCACATGCCCACCCACCCCAGCCAGTTTTTTTAAAAAAATCAAGCTGTCAAATCTGCAATTTGAAGTTGAAGGACACCCCCCCCTTTTTTAAAAAAATATTTTCAAAATTTCAAAACAAAAACAATTTTCTGCACACACACACACACACACACACACACACACACACACTTGTTTACATTAATACCATAGTATTTGGCTTCCAAAAAAAAAATTCCTTCCTTTTTCTGCATCTAATTGCATTTACCTAAATTATTACATTTCCATTTTTCTCCTTTGTCATTATAAATTACAAGTGCTATGTCAATCCTGCTAATGTTTTTAATTGTTTATAGTGATATTTGGTGTACTCTATAAAGTTATTGTCCTCTCAGTGCCTGATTTTCCCAGTCAGCTTTGCCATTTCTGCATAGTCCATCAATTTCATTATCTATCCTTCTTTTGATGGGGTTTTTCATAAGACCCTCTTTCACACAGCTGTCTTTGCGTGTTCAGACCCAGAGACCTCCCCCCTAAATAAAAGTACATTTGACTCAAATTTTAATTTGGTTTTTGGCAGAATTTAGGCCACAACTTTATTGATTACAGAAAGTGAGTGGTTGCATAAGCTCTGGTTCAACTAGCTCCCTGCACCCTTGCAGGCAGTGCTGACCCAGAGCTATCCCTAACCCTATCATAGGTCAGCCAAGGGGGAACACCTGAGGTAGGTAGAAAGCATGGGTACAGGCTATGTCCACTCCCGAGATGCTCCCCTGGACTGAGGCCCGGGCACAACCCCCTCTTGGGGATTGACCAAACCAAGTTGAGTGCCTGGATTCCTTGAACGGAATACCCTTTACATAGGGATGGCGAGACCATTCTCCCATCCCTATCACCTGAAACAGTGCCTATCCACAACCTTACAAGTTGTGACAATTTGCTACACAGCAGGCGAAACCCAAATGGCAACAGCCAATCAACCAAGTGTGGGAAATTCCTGCCGTGCCCCTGTCCCAATGACAGATGACATACGATGGCATAGTAAGATCAAGCACACAGCCCTAAACATAGGGAGAGGTGGGTGGGTGTTCCGATGCACGAACCAAAAGAGGAAGCTCTGGGTCATGTGCATAGGTATTTATAGGTCCCTCAATCCGTTGAGACAGCACTTCATTGGCCAGATTAAACCCAGCAACAAGGAACCTACTAGTTGGGTGTTGTGGCTGTCCAATATACACACCCACAACAAGGTCAGTCTTCAGGTCTCAACGCATCACGTGCCCTCTTTTAGGGAGGACACGCTTTATCGGCTCTGCAGATAAAAGCTGCTTCAGGAAGGCTGGCCCAATATATTTTGCAACTGAGGACATTTGCTGCTCTTTCCCTATCCTTCCTAACTTGCGCTAGCAAGTTCCATACCCTAGCAGAGTCCCAAACATCCCCCTTTTTAAATTACACAGTGGTTAGCTTGTTGCTGGCTCGTCTGAGCCTCACTACTTAAGATTTCTGGTAAGATGCCTTCTAATCCCTCTTAAAAGGAATAGACATGAAAATCTGATTAAACTTAATATAAAATATGTTTACTCACAGATTCATTCAGGTTCACAGATAGATCCCTGAAGGCAGGCTTAGGTTACATAACTATATATCTACATGAACTGCCCCATAAGGGAAATAGTCTCAAGTGACTGCGACTCAGCAGTCACTTCTCCTAACTCTGAGGAACACAAAATGGAGAACACACACTGATCTGTGTGCTCCTCCATGCTAGTACGACAGACCACACCTTCTTCAAGTCACATGTAGTGAAAGTCTGTCCAAGCTCAGGAGGAAACAGGAAGTCTTCTCCTGAGTGGTACAAAACATTCCCTAACATGTCCATTGTAGGAATGTTGTATTTGACTGCAGTTTAGTCGTTTAGTCATGTCCGACTCTTCGTGACCCCATGGACCAGCGCACGCCAGGCACTCCTGCCTTTCTTTGGCTCCCGCAGTTGTTCCCTCCATCTTTCCCAACATCAGGGTCTGCCTCCCGCAGTTTGGTCAAACTCATGCTGGTAGCTTCGAGAACACTGTCCAACCATCTTGTCCTCTGTCGTCCCCTTCTCCTTGTTCCCTCCATCTTTCCCAACATCAGGGTCTTTCCCAGGGAGTCTTCTCTTCTCACGAGGTGGCCAAAGTACTGGAGCCTCAGCTTCAGGATCTGTCCTTCCAGTGAGCACTCAGGGCTGATTTCCTTAAGAATTGAGAGGTTTGATCTTCTTGCAGTCCATGGGACTCTCAAGAGTCTCCTCCAGCACCATAATTCAAAATGACTGCAGTTTTACATCCCACAAAAGCATACTACTCCATACCTCTTGGAAGCTCAGATCATTGTCAGGCTGTTTCAAAAAGTTCCCCCCACTTCCCCACTTTTTATTTTCATTTATAAACTTGCTCCTTGAGTATGCAGAAGCCACTACCTTATTTGGGGGGGGGGGGGGAATCCTGCCTTTCTTGCGAGGTGATAGACCGTATTAGAGGGAATCGCCAACAATGGAACAAACTCTCATTAGAGGTGGTGGACTCTCCCTCATTGGAGGTTTTCAAGCAGATGTTGAGTGGTCATCTTCCACAGATGCTTCAGTTGAGATTCCTGCATTACATGGGGTTGGACTAGATCACCCTCAGGATTCCTTCCAACTCTACAATTCTACCATTCTAATTAAACTCTCAAAATTCTTGACACAGCATACAGTGCTAAGATCTCTCTCTTTCTCTTTGCCTCTCACAGGTGCTTAATAAGCATTGATGGAATCCCAGTGAGGGACTAAAATTCAGCCCATTATTATAGTTCTTGGCCTGCTGTTCTTATGTGTTCATTAAGACTTCCCTGGGATTTGTATAGGTAATTTCAGTATTTTCTTTCTTCCCAAGATAAAGAAAGAAATGTTTCTAGTCAGTTTGGAAATTCATGCGAGATTGTCAGCTTTATTAATATGTATTCACTTCCAGGGCTGCCATCTCTTTGCCTTCACTCATATTGCAAGTCAACCACTGGAAACAGATTTTAGATTGCTCTCACAGGGACTGGATGAGAAATAAAGGAAGTCTGCTGCTGTGGAATGTTCCTGCACCAAGTGGCAATAGAAGAAGAAGAAGAAGAAGAAGAAGAAGAAGAAGAAGAAGAAGAAGAAGAAGAAGAAGAGGAGGAGTAGTAGTTTGCTTCTCTTCCTTCAGAAATTAATATTCCATGAGCCCATACATTCAACTGTTAAAGTCGACTGAATTTATTTATGTTGTTTCTCACATTGACCAATATGCAATCCTAGTCATATTCAGAGTAGACTAACTTTGATCCACTAATAAATTTCAGTGGATCTAATCTGAGTAAAATTTAGTTGGCTACAAACCAGGATTTTCAGAGGATGGGGTGTGTGAGAGAGAATCTAAATCAGGGGTTGTCAACCTGGTCCCTACAACCCACTAGGAGGCATGTCAGGATTCTAGGTGGACGGTAGGGTGTTTTACGGCACAAGCTGAATCATCCTTCCATCGAGCACTGGTGAGTGGTAGGGAAATTTTACCACCAAGAAAGATGCATTAGTGGGCGGTAGGTATAAAAAGGTTGACTACTCTTGATCTAAACAAACAAGAGAGACTGTGTCTCATGTTTTGTAAGAACTAAGAACTAGATTCCTCAGGCTGGATTTTGGATTTTCTTAAAACAACTTTAAAATCAGATGGCAATCTTCCAAATCATAGCCAAAATTTGTGGGAAGTTCTGTTTCAGTGCCACAACTAAAATGAAAACTCCTGCAACTTAGCCCCAGACAGGCAGCACATATACCATACATTTCAAGCACATTTGCTTACCCCAAAGAATCTCGAAAATTGTAGTTTACCCCTCACAGAGCTATAATTCCCAGCGCCCTTAACAAACTATAGTTAAGTCAGCCCACTATAGTTAGTCTGGCACAACATACAAGGAACATCAAGCATTTCACCAAGAAGTGGGAAGGGAGCTTTGTAGGCTATGGTGGTAAAGAAGCAAGGACGATAATATCTAATTGGTTCATGATGGACACCAACACTGATTGCACTTTAAATACTTACAAGCAGATACTTTGTGTAACTTCTGTTCCTGCCAAGCTTTTTCTTTTGGGCTTGCTGTGCCATGGTGACAGTCTTGAAGAGTGCTTGAACCATGGCCAGGAAGACGATCTTTAGGTTCATGTCCTATGTAGGAAACATAATCCTGTATGCAAGGCTGAATATTCCAAAGAGGTGGTTTGCAGTGGGCCCTGATCTGAGAAACTGAGGCATGACAATTAGGGATTTAGGAACATAAGAGCAGTCCTGCTAGACTGGGCTGAAGGCCCGTCAAGACCACCCTCCTGTTCCCAGCCAGAAACCTGTTGGAAGCCCGCATGTAGTAGGAGTCAGTCTATATGCCCCTGGCCTGCTAAAGAAGAAAACTATGGTCAGATCAACCAGGCCAGCAAAGAAGCCTCTTAAAATATAGACTTAGGGGGCATGACTGAATGAGATGAGCAGCTTAGGATGCAGCAAAACTTCATTTCAGCCAGCATTAAGTCCTCAAACCCAGCTCAACTGAAGATACACCAGCATAACTTGCTCATTCCAGCTCAGCTGGATGAGATGAGGCTAGCATAAGCCCCACAAAAGAGGCATTATGAAGGCAAGACTTGAGGGATGGGGGCTTAGGCTGGCTCAGTCACGTGACCTGGCAACCCGGAGTAGACTATTATTTTAAAAACTCATTTCCCCTCTGCCAGGAAGGAGTTGCAGCCCAACAACATATTGAGAGCCAAAAGTTACCCACTCCTATTTTAAGGAGAAGAAGGTTACCCAAGAGCACGAGAGATATGGGCAACTTTTACTGATACAAAGGCATATAGCTAGGGCTGCTGCCATATTTGTTTGAAACACTCCTATGTTGCCACTCCTATGTGTTGCCACTCCTATGTTGGCGGACCTCTTTCAGCTTACCTGGGATCTGTCCTTTTATGGTCTGGTGCTGGATTTCCTGCTGCATTCACTTATTTTATGCTAATATGTTTTACTTTGCATATTGTTGAAGCAGCAGCAGTAGTAAGTATATAGCTAATGCTTTTCTAGGCTGCATCAACAGACATACAGTGTCCAGATCAAGGGAAGTAATAGTACCACCCTATTCTGCCTTGATCAGACCACACTTGGAATACATTGTCCAGTTCTGGGCACTACAATTTAAGAAGGGTGTTGACAAGCTGGAATATGTGCAGATGAGGGCAGCCAAGATGATTAAGGGTCTATGATTAAGGTAAACTAAGCCTTACAAGGATTGCTTGAAAGAGCTGGGTAAGTTTAGTTTGGAACAGAGAAGACCAAGAGGTGATACAATAGCCATCTTCAAATATCTCAAGGACTGTCACGTGGAAGAGGGAGCATGCTTGTTTTCTCCTGGAGAGGTAGGACTTGAGGACTCTGGAGGGTAGGATTTGAACCAATGGCTTCAAGTTAGGAGGTTCTGACTAAATGTTCGGAAAAAACTTTCTGACACTAAGAGCTGTTTGGCAGTGGAGCAGACTTCCACGATAGGTGGTGGACTCTAAGATTCTATGATTCTATATTTCATTTAATGTTTCATTTAATGGATTCTCTACTGTCTTTTGGAATATGTGCCTTCCTAACCCAGGTTTTAGGGGTACATGAAGTTCAACTATTTTCTAAGCCTTTTAACTTTCTATACATTTATCTCCAAGATGTGTGTGTTGTTGAAAATAGGAGACCAATGTTTAGAGCACAGTTTTGGGGAGCAATATGATGTGGCTAGCATGCTGAGTCAGATAATCACACCAGCTTCAAAACAACATTTCCTTGAATCTGATGTACCTTTGCAAGCTTGTTTATGGCACATTTCCCACTAACTTGAACCGCAGAGTTACAGAGTTAGACGCATCCTTAAAAGGCATACTGTCCAAATCTTTGCTCGATGCGATATCTGTAATGTAGGATTCCTGACAGATGGCCTTCCAGCCTCAGCTTAAATGCCTCCAATTTCTTCCAACTTCAATTTCTTCTGATGTTTTTGAAGGGTATGATTGTGGGTAAGGCGGGAGGGGGGGAGTCAAGGCACTCTAATGTCCTCACACCACAGGAGCTCAGAACCGCCTTTCCCCCTATTTGAAACAACAGGTTTGGCAAGGGAAGCTGTGGCAAGAAGACAGTGCGAAGCTATGAATAGAATAGAGATTAGCTGGGATGAGTCATTAATGAGGGATGTAACTCTCACATTCAGATCCTGACAGGGGAAAAGGAAAGGCAAAAATGAAACCTGTTTGTTTCATTATTGAACAAAAGACATGAATATATACATGAAAATATAGAGAAATGGCTCTTCAGATAATGCACTTGGTAAATTCAATGACTTACGCTGCTTTCTGTTTTTGGATTAAAGAGAAAAAAGAGAGTGATTCCATGTGTCTGTGCGCGTGCATGTGCATGCATGCGTGTTTTTTAAGAGCCACTTAGAAGTACTTTATAACCCTTCTGCAATGAATTTAAGTATTTTGGGAAACGATGGCAGTAGATTTAATGATAAGGCCTGCTGTGCTTATCCACAACCATAATCCTAATGAGTGGGCTTAGGTCATTAGGCACACACATCCTTGCTTTCCTTTTCATGAAGCGCCATGGGACCATCTTCATTCCATTCACATCCTTAAATTATAGTCTCGCCTGCCTCCCCTCCCTCCCCCCGCCCTTTTTCAGTTAGGCTTCACAGCATAGCTTGCCATCCCTCTGCTCTGAATTTCCAGACCTTCCAGGTGTCCCTATTTCCCAGGAATAGTCCTAGATTTACAGAAGCCACCTTGGCTTCTGATTTAATCCCAGAATGCCCCATTTTTCTTTAGTTAGTCCCTATTTTTGTCAGAGAAATGTAGGAGGGTATGGAGTTAAGAGAGCCCCAAGCCAAGGAGATAAGTAACTATACAACCTTTAGAAGACATCTGAAGGCAGCCTTGTTTGTATAGGGAAGTTTTTTAATGTTTAATGTTTTTTTATTATGTTGTTGTTGTTTTATATGCTGGAAGCTATCCATAGTGGCTGGGGCAACCCAGTCAGATGGGTGGGGTATAAATACTAAACTGATGATGATGATGATGGAATCATCCCTATTTTCATTGGAGAAATGTTGGAGGGTATGAATTTCTTTTTATCTGTTAGGGTAAACCTAGCTGTCGAGGCAAATGCATGGTTACTGCTGGAAATGGCAACCACACTTGACTCATGTTTGTACCTCCATATTGTTCAGGGTGTTCCATATTGTCCACACCTGTTGTGATGTTTCTTTGATCTGATTCCTCTTCTTTAGGCAATGAGGATTCATAGAATCAGAAGGGTTATTGTAGGCTGAACAAGCCCCAGAAGAACATCCTCAAAATGAGCCCACAGTTGCAGTGTGCCTGCAGCCCAAACGTGTCACATGGTTGTTCCTGGCTCCAAGGACCACATCACAAAAGCTGCAGTACAACCGGCGTCTGCACTGCTCCCTCAGAGTAAAAGACTGCTAAAGTGGGCCTGGCCCCTGTAACATGAAGAGGCCGTAAAGGTTGAGTTAACAAATGAGACAGAAATGCTGCCCCTGTTTAAGGCTCAGTCCAAGGTTGGTTGTGGCTGAAGCAACATCAGAGTGTGCTTTTCTCATTGCAGTCAGAGCCCTCCACAAAGCCTGGTCTCTTGTGAGGTCATTGCTCGCATCACAATGACGGCACTGGTATCATCATAATACCAGAGGCAGAAGTGAGGGTGCTGGAAGAGAGAATGTCATGACACTAATGTGTTCTGCTGTGTAATGTTTTGGAGGAAATGAAAGAAATATATGAACCCAGAAGCTGAAGACCTGAAGTCTAACGTAGGGTGCTTTCAGGTTGATATGGGTGATTTAGCAGCACCCAGTCACTGCAAGCAGAATAACAACTGCTTCCAAACCTCTGAAATCTGAATGGCATCCTGTACTTGAGAAGGAAAATCTTCCTTTCCCCATGCTCTCTCTCTCTCTCTCTCTCTCTCTCTCTCTCTCTCTCTCTCTGTGTGTGTGTGTGTGTCTGTGTGTTGGACAATTTTCATCGGAAATATAGGACAGAGAGCAAAACGGTTAAACATTCTCTCGTCCCTTGCAGTAGTCCCAATGGTGATTGCTCCTCAGTAGGAAGTTGTGGGTGGCGAGTTGATGTGATTTGGAAAGGACAAGGTTATTATATTGTGTCTTAAAGTCAGAATTTTTTCTAAGCCGGGGACCAGAAGCTGAAGTGGAGTAGCATAGAAAGAGGATGTTTATCTCATTATGTCATACAGATGCCAGATAATGAATGGAATATGGTCATCCCATAATATAATGTAGCCCTTTAAGCTACAATGGACTGTATGTGTTCAGCACTCAGAGTCCTCTTTAGAGATTACCCTTTTGCCTGAAGTTCTTAAAGAAATATAAAAGGAACAAAATGATATCCATCTACAAATAAAATAAGTATCCTAAACTCATTGTCACCTGCAGCTTTCCACAGTAGAGTATCCCCACAGGCAAACAAAAGGCAAAATGGGTTTGGTGTCAGTCAGTAATTGTACAAGTGTCAAAACAATTTCCAAATTGTACAGGGATCTCTGTGTTTGGGAGGGGTGGGAGATGTTTCACACCAGGTTCATCTCAGAGTCTGACATTTTCAAAGGTCATAATGCTCCTTAGCACCAGTCAATTACTGAGCAAAGGGTACCACTGACAGTTTTACCACCATGGTTAAATTAGCCACAAGATTTGCTGAGACAGTCAGTTTTGTCTTTCATGGCAAACGTTCCTTGAGACAATTATAGAAGGCTTCCAGTCCACCATATTTCCCAGGAATCATAATAATGCTGCCATAATGCTTTTTTTGGGTTTCCTTTGACATATGGGGGGGGGGGGAGGGAGGAACTCAATGGCTATATGTCACTGTGGATTAGAATGGGAGAGTAGAGGCAGTGTTCCATATTAAGCAAACATCCTTCATTTGCGCATCGAGGTCCCCAAGACACCCCCCCCAAAGAAAAACACAATTGACACTTAATATTTGTTTAAGGTTTTTGGCATAATTTTGGCCACAACTTTATTCAAATTACAGCAATGTGAGTGGTTGCTTAGGCATTGGTAGCACTAACTGACCCCGCCCGGGGACAGCTCTGACATTCGCACCCTCCGCGAAGTCAGCAAGGGTAAGTCACCTGGGGAGAGAGACGGGACTGGGAACCATGCCTCACCTCTCCCCAGCATGCTCCCAAGGGCTTGTGTGGCCCTAGCCCCTTGCTAGGGGGTTTCGGACAAAAGCATGGGGAGCCCCTGGGTTCCTTTAACGGAAAACCCTTGAAGCAGCAGCAGCAGCAGCATTTTGGACCTGTGCACTTGAACCTGTGCAAGTAGTCCACATGTCCCCATCCTTGCTTGGAAGCGTAAGCATCATCCCTGCTCCTCTTTGCCCTCCTCGTGGATTGCCGTCTCCGAAGAGCTTCCTTCTGGAAGAAGGCACCTGGGGCATCAGCAAGTCATCCTCTGCAGGAGAGGCAAGCTCTGGATGCATCTGCAAAGGCCCTGCCATAGTCTGCAAAAAAACTAAACAATGTGAGGAACCGGTGAAACCAATGCTTTGTGCACCACTTGGGAACGCTATTCAGGCCAGAATCGCTGCCAGAGGCCATCGAATTCTAGGGCAAAGTGAGCAAAGCCTTAGAATCACCTGCAAGACATAAATAATTTCAATGAAGTAACAAACTCGAGGCAGCCCACCGCCCGACCCCTTTTTTTGGGGGGGGGGGGAATGATATCACAAATGGGCCCAACTACCCAGCAACAGAATAGTCCAAAAGGATCAGTTTGTTTTGTTATAACAATAGCTAAGAGGGGGGAATGAAACCTGTCTCCCAGGACCTAGTCCTGTACTCTAGCCACTAAGCCCCAATTCGTCTCTAAAATGGTGATAGCCACTATCAGGGCAAAGCAAACTTGAAGAAAATAAACTTGTTCAGAAACAGCATAGTTAAAGAGCATACACAGAGTGCTCATAGTCATTGGAGGCACAGAGACACTGGCTCCACTCTGTTTGCCCAATATAAGAGAAGTTGGTCATCTTCACTTTGGTGAGACAGACATTGTGCAACCATGGTCTGAGCTAGATGAATATTGGAGTTGATTCTGTTTTTCCTTAACTGCATGTGTTGTTCCACACTCTTCAAAACTGTGCAATCTAAAACTTGTTCCAAAGAATTTGAACTTTCAAAACTCATTTATGGGCGGGAGGAAATTATATACTCGACACCTTCCTTGTGGCTGGAGTAAGTGAGAAATCTGTCAAAATTGACTGACATCAAACAGAACTCACTCTTCGTTTAAGTCTTTGGCTTATCAATCACTAGCAAAACACACATACTGTGTTAACATAGATTATAATTGCTTCTTTACCAAATGCTACACCAGATTTTTCATTACGTAAAGTAGATGTGTTATTATGATGTGCCATCCTTCCAAATGTAATGACACCTTGTCTTCTTCTTTTTTTAAAAAAAAAGGGCATAGAAAAAGATAATGAAAACAATGTAGTATTTGTCTAAGCAATGGAGGTTGTTTTTGCTTATGAAAATGCAGTTATTGGTGTGAAGTCTCATGCTCACCTCGATTGCCTGAGTATAGTGAACACATATAGTGGAAAAGGTTGTTTTTTGTTTTGTTTTTTCATTTATCTATATACCTTTCGGTGATATACTTTAAATGTTTTACATAAGGACAAATGTTTAGAAGAAAGGAGACTGAGAGGAGATATGATAGCCATCTTCAAATATCAAGAGTACTGTCACATGGAAGATGAAGCAAGCTTGTTTGCTACTGTTCTGTATGATAAGACCTGAACTATGGATTTAAGTTACAAGAAAGGAGATTCCAACTGAACATCAGGAAGAACTTTCTGACACTAAGACCTGTTAGACAGTGGAATGGTCTCCCTAAGGAGGTTGTGGACTCTTCTTCATTGGCGTATTTTAAGCAGAGGTTGGATGGCCATATATCATGGATGCTTTAATTGATATTCCTGCACAGCAGAGAATTGGAGTAGATGACCTTTAGGGTACTTTTCAACTCTATGATTCCATGAATCTCCACTTTTTGCCACAGGAAACTTAAATGTTTGAATTTTATGAGAAAATTGGAAGTGGTTTTTCCTCCTTTTCCTTGGTGAAACCGTTAATTGGGAGAAATTAAAGATATTGTTAGGGACATGGGTGGTGCTGTGGGTTAAACCACAGAGCCTAGGACTTGCCGATCAGAAGGTTGGCAGTTTGAATCCCCACGACAGGGTGAGCTCCCGTTGCTCAGTCCCAGCTCCTGCCATTCTAGCAGTTCAAAAGCATGTCAAAGTGCAAGCAGATAAATAGGTACCGCTCCAGCGGGAAGGTAAACAGCCTTTCCGTGCGCTGCTCTGGTTCGCCAGAAGTGGCTTAGTCATGCTGGCCACATGACCCGGAAGCTGTACGCTGGCTCCCTCAGCCAATAAAGCGAGATGAGCGCCGCAACCCCAGAGTCGGTCACGATGGGACCTAATGGTCAGGGGTCCCTTTACCTTTACCCTTTAAAGACATTGTTAAGTTTTCTGGCTCTGTTTAGAAGACAAAAGCAATCTGACAACAGAATTTCCAAGACTGGATGGAAGAACAGCTCTTCAAGAAAAGCAGTGTGAGCAGTGTTATTTTTCTAGGAAAAGTGGTGCTGGATCTCACCATGAACTTCTCCTTGGTTTTCTTACAATGGCAATGACACCCACTTGAGAGGTGCCAGAGCTGAGCTCTGGTGAGCTCCAGCTGAGTGTGGCGATTACTATCTTACTTGCTTGCTGGTCCCAAGTGCCTTCAAAGCTCTAGAGCATCTATACTTCAGTGGCAGGAGTAAAAATAAAAAAAAAGTTATGGATGTGCCTACTAATGAGGATAGCCATAACCATGAAAGTGGGAGGGGCTCACTACATAGTTCTGAATATATATCAAAATAAAATAAAATGTGTCAGAGCCAAACCCCATTTAGGAGCAAGGCTGCTCCTGGCTGTGTTGGTCCAAGCCTGTCAAAGGGAAAAGAAGTCAAATTGAGATTGACTTAGACCTCCCCTTTTGCCAGTGTAAATTCCTCCTGGTTGTCAGGTCACATGAATGGAACAGTTTTAAGATCCAGCATAAGAACTCCCTCACTGGATGCCTGGTCCCACTGCCGAAACGGATTCACTCTGTGCTTGGCAAAGTTTTTGCCAGTTCAGTTTGCTTTGTACCAGCTGAGCTGGGATGAGGGACTTCTACTGAGATACCTCTGGCTGAGCCAGGGTTGGGGACTTATGCCAGTGTAACCCTGGCTGATGTGAAGATCTGTTGGATCCTAACTCATTCCAGCAGATTTTGGGTTTAGATGCCCCCTAAGTGCCCACAACACACAACAAAAGTTTTCTTCAGCAGGGTGGATAGACTAAGAATTTCCAGAGTGGGTCAATTGACAGAAGTGTGTGTGCTTTTCAGACCATCTCTTCCACAAACACAATTATCTATTTAACAGCTGAGTCCAATTCTAGTTGCCCTGGTGCATTGCTGATTAAAATGGATGGTCTTGGACTCCAAGAGGGGTTTGATGATCTTCGCTTCGGCCTTGATTGCACATTCAGGATGATGCCACATCATTTGGCTGCAACATGTGCTGTTTGTAGAAGGCTCCTCCTAATGAAGCTAATTACTTTGCTAACACGGCATATGGAGATGATAACCAAAAGATTCAAAACATAGGAGCATGTCATTTTTATCCTTAAATTATTATACTTCCTCGCCCTGTCAGCTACTCTTACAGCATGTTGAAATCTATGGGAAACATGCCATTGCTTACTAATCTCCAGAAAAGGTATTTCCAAAAAGAAAGTCATAAAAGTGATGCCATGCTGTAGGCGTTAATTAATCCAGTTCTTGAGGGACTGGCAAAACGCTGGGGGCAATTGGTCATCAGCTCTTGAATAAAGGCTGGACTGCTCTGCAATTGCTATGAAAGAGCTCCTATCCTAGTAAATCTAATAGTTGGTCCCTGCAATAGCGTCTAGGGAAGGTGGAGAACTTCAGATGGTGAATGTGGCCCTCCATGCTGCTCTATCCGGCCCTTGGGACAATCCCCAAGTCATGGATACTCTGTTCATATTGGGACACGGGTGGCACTATGGTCTCAACCACTGAGCCTCTTGGGCTTGCCAATCAGAAGGTAGGTGGTTCAAATCCCCATGACGGGGTGAACTCCCGTTGCTCTGTCCCAGCTCCTGCCAACCTAGCAGTTCGAAAGCATGCCAGTGCAAGTAGATAAATAGGGACCACTACGACGGGAAGGTAAACAGCGTTTCCATGCACTCTGGTTTCCATCACAGTGTTCTGTTGCACCAGAAGTGGTTTAGTCATGCTGGCCACATGACCCAGAAAGCTGTCTGCAGACAAATTCCGGCTCTTTCAGTCTGAAAGCAAGATGAGTGCAGTCACCCCATAATCACCTTTGACTGGACTTAACCATCCAGAACTCTTTTACCTTTACATTTATTTATTTTTACTCTGTTCATTCCACAGCTCTCACCTGCCCTACTCCATACCTTCCTTTTGCCGGAATGGATTGTGTACCTGAACAGCGGAATGCCTCTAGTTTCCTTCGGTGGCAGATGGAGAGATTTCTCTCTCTGTATAAACCTCTGACTTTTGTATGGCAGCAGTGATAATGCCAAGGTTGCAGGTGTGAACCCCATATGCGACAGCTGCATATTCCTTCATTGCAGGCATTGAACTAGATCAGGCTTCCTCAACCTCAGCCCTCCAGATGTTTCTGGCCTACAACTCCCATGATATCTAGCTAGCAGGACCAGTGGTCAGGGATGATGGGAACTGTTGTCTCAAAACATCTGGAGGGTCGAGGTTGAGGAAGCCTGAACTAGATGATACTTAGGGTCCCTTCCAACTCTACAATTCTATGATTTTTCTGGCCGATATAAAGAAGCCCAATATAATAAAAAGCCCAGTGGAAGCTATTGGTCTTCAACTGCTTTGCTGCCACCCTACCTACTGGAAGTTAGGATTGGTCTCAAAGCTATGGTGCATCTTGAGCATCAGTTCTGGGAACTTTTGGGTGGGGTTTCTGTGGTAGCACTCAGCTCTAACCAAAGGAGGCAGACCAATCGGGCAAGCAAGGGAGAGTCTTAATAACAATAGGAAAGAGTTATGACCATCCCACTCCCTACATTTACAGATCTTACAAATCTTCCATCCAATACATAAAGTTTTAAAGGTGGGGCCGAGGGGGACATTAGAGGGTAGCATATTTGCTCTCTCAACCACCCACATTATTTGATTGCACCACAGAATCTAATTTCTGAAGGCTGGACAAGAGAAATTGTGATTCAAGGGACTTCCGGGTTAGCGTGATCAGCTAATGGCGGATTCCCTCCGAGCTCTGGAGGGAATCGGCTCTGCTGAAGACGGGTCTTGCCGCGCCGGCGACGCGGGGATCCTTAGAAACCGCAGGCGCGGAAGCCTGCGGACTTGGTGACTCGGTGGGCACCTTAAGCGCCCTCCCCGACCCACGAAGAGCCTTTTTAAAGGCTACGGAGAGGGTACGGAGAGTGGTGTGGTGCTGTGAGTAGACCGCTACTTCAGTGGAGCGAAGCCGCGAGCCATGGCCGGAGAGCGCTGACTTTTTCCCCAAAATTTGGACTGGAAAACAAACAACCCGTGAGTACTATGGAATTTGGATTTTAAAATTTTTACCTTTGAATTCAGCACGACCGGGGGACGCGCTAAAGGGAAGTCCGCACCCCCCCTACCTACAATCGATCTAAAGCAAGGATCGGAGAACTAAGGTGGAGTGATCACTGTTCTTTTTTGGTGTCAGAAAAAAGATAATTTCCATGAATTTGACAGAAGAAGTTTTTGTGCTGGAGAGTAAGAGAGGAACTTTAGAAGTTTTTGTGTAACCCCCCCCCCCGACCCAGGAGCGTCCTGTGTGTGAGCCTGAGGAAAAAGAATAAGGAGTTTGACAGCTGTCAAAGGAGCTGTCAAACGGGCGGTTAAAGTTAAGAACTTTATTACTTAATATCTCTTAATATCAACGGATTGTTGGAAAAGGACTATTAAGCAATTGGAATCCCCCTAGGGGGAACTAGAGACATTACAATGGCTGCAGAGGGAAAATTACTGGCAGAGATAGAAAAAATGTTTTTTCTCGTGGGAATCCTGCAAGAGCAGAGCATGGCTATGAATAAAGAACTTATGACCTTGAATTCTAAAACAAGCAACTCTGCTGAATGCATAAAGGACTTGACTGATAAAAAATCTGCAGCTGAACCAGGAGAGACATTTTTGGAACTGGTGGAGAGGGAAGAAGGAGTGGAGAAAGTACAGGTGGAAAATACCAACCAGAAGCCTATATTGCCAGAAAATAAAGAAGAAGATCTTTGGATTACGAATCTGCGAAAGATGAGAAAGAGGAAGGAGGAAGCCCCTGGAGTACTTGGAATACTGGAATATAAAAGAGTAAAGAAATATGATTGGGACTTCCTCTCTGAGTATGGGAGATCAGCTGACCTTTTGCAGCAATTGCTTTTAAGCATTTTGGATGGAAGAAAATTTGATGTGATTGTGATAGAACTCATTCGAGACTTGAGGACCAACAAAAAGGGTTACCAACAAAACCGGCAGAGAGAGACTGACAGAGATTTGAAGGCCTCGGATGTGAGGAATCCGGGCTAGGAACTGTTTTTGTGGACATTTGCTTGGGAAGGGATGGAAACCGGGGTAGGGAGGGAGGGGAGAACAGAATTTCAAAATTTTATGATTTTTGTGTTTGGCTATTATGACCTATAATTAATATAAAAAGGGAGAAATTCGTGGAAAGGAATTTAGGTCGACCTTAGAAAAAGGATTTAATGTTTATAAGAGAATTGGATAAGTAAAATGTGGCCAAGTAAAAAGAGCTAAGCTTAAAAAATAATAACAATATGTTAAGGACAAGAACTTGCTGAATTAATTATTGGAATTGGGATGTATGAAGAGGGGGTGGGGGAAGTCAGGGAAAGGGGGTAAAGAAAGTAAGGATATGAAATTATACATGTTTTGTCTTTGTCTTTTTGTGTGTGTGTTTTGTCTTTATAAAATGTAAAAACCCAATATTTTTTTTTTTAAAAAAGAGAAATTGTGATTCAAGCTGTGTTGGATATGTTGTATAAAGGGAAAAAAAACATGAATGTTGAATGAACCATTTTTAACAGATTTCGCATATAGAGCTTTGTATCTTTTCCTTTAACATCTTTTGTTGTTGTTGTTCTACTTGTATTTGAACTTATTATTTAAAAGGAAAGAGGGTTTAAACTTCAGACCGTCCTTAAATCTCTGTGATTCCATAGCCGTGCATCGATTCATACCGCTCGGCCACATGCAACAAATTTGATGGTCGTGTTAAACTGAGTATTCACAATGTTAAATAAATAAATAGGAAACCCCTGGCAGTGGATTGAATGGGCCTTACAAGATTTGCCTAGGAGGCATTTGCTTCCAACAAAGAATGAAAGAGTTGCTAAATATGTATTTTTAGAAATGGCCCTTTTCAAGAAGCCTAGATGCAAGCAACAAAGAAAGAAAAATCTCATCAACAAATAATGAGCCCAAAGGAGAAAGAGCAGGATAAATAGACATTAGCTACGCTATGAAAATACATTTCTACCATGAATACAACTACAAACATAACTGGAAAAATGTATATGCAATGATAAACTGATAATTTGAAGAGCCACATTCTGACTTTAGAAAAGAGCTTTAAATGGGGTGGGGGCGAGAGGGGAGGGAGAGAATTACCCAGACTCATTAAGCAGACATGCATTTACAAGGAAAGTCTGAAAATCAAAACAGAAGCTAAGAGGCAGATCAAAAACTGCCAACATCTTTTAGATCTTCTTTCCATTTGCTTTAAATAGCACAGGGTGTGCTTAGAGTAACTTGTTTTTAAAAAGAAGAGAAGAGAGTTTTATTTGCCCAGACTATACAACTCCTGGGCAGGATCAGCAAGAACAGTTTGCTACACTTATTTTCTTTTTCCTGAGATGGCATAAATTTATTTTTGGCCAACTATGAATAACATTTACTTCAATCACTGTATGCACAAAATACTGACTTACACTGTACGTGTAATATGCATAGGGAGAGCAATGCCCTTTTCCATTGGTCTGTGAATAAAGCAAAGAGAGGAGGAAGAGGGAACAAGCATAGTAACTCTACTCATCTCATTGTCTGCCTGAAATGGTGAACTTTTTGTACTCATGGAGGCTCCCTGAACATATTAGACGCATGATTTTCCAAGATTACCTAAGGGCTCCTCTAGATAACCTATTTACTGAGCATTCATCTTGATCTGCTTTCGCAAAATTCACACAGAGTTTGTTCATTCTCGTATGTTTGCATGGAGGTTAGAACACCAGCCTTCATCCTGATTTTTTTGTGGAGTGTTCCCCCATCTCTCCAGCATTCATTCATTTCACACTTTTTAAATGCAAAAGGTCAGTTTCTTTTAAAAGGGAGAATTAGGGCAGCAGACCATTTTAATCCACTTGGATTACATGAACCCAATTTTCACGGTATGCAATTGGATCCATTCTGCAAAATGCAGTCTGGAGGCACCCTAAGGGGATAGTTAAGTTCCAGTCTGTACTTTACTCCAAGAGGTGTAGATCACGTCAGTTTGCATCAGAATTCACAAAGACTGAATTCCTCAAGCATCTCAAAGTGCCTCTGACTAGCTCCCTCCACTTTTGGCCATTATGGTTATTAACATCAAAGGATCTATTTTCTCTGCATATATCTAATTATTTTGTAAAGCCATCTAAACTGGTGGCTGCCACTTTATCTTCAGAGAGGGACTTCATGAAAGTGACCTTTGAAAATCTTTATCGAAGAATTAAATTTAAATAGGAGCAATTTGCCACTTATCTAGAGGGGAGGTGCACAATATGAATCTACACACAGCAATACTGTACAGTTTTCCATTCTTGGTGCTGTCATTTTCCAATAGTTTCTTCTTTGCTGATTCTGGCCAGCCATGAGAACCATACAAAATCCCTATACAGAAGTGGAGTGATCATTTTCTTAAAGGTTGGTGGAGAAGCACAAGTCATAGTTTCTTTGCTGCTTAATCCCAGTCTTCTATGAGAAAGCAGAAGGCTAGGAGCCAACAGAAGGAAAGAGAAGTATCTTACCACTTACCTAAATCAGTGTAATTTAGCAAAAGTTAATTGTGATTATCACAAGCAATTTTAAGTGTTCACATTTGGGTTTTTTATTATTATTTCAATGGGGCATATGATCAATTCACTTTTACCAGCAGTGGTGTGTGAATCACTGTGTCCACATCATTCTGGGAATGCAGAAAAGGAATAACTATATGGCAATGGGAAATATTATCTAGAAAGAAGCAATACATTTTTTCCATGGAGGCATACGAGACCAAATTGGCTCCTTGCTACACTGGAAGTTTGAGTGCTGTGGATCTTACCTTGATATAGGGAGATTGGATTTCATAACCTTTGTGGTTCTTCCAAGTATTATGGTTTTGTGGTTCAGTGAAACAATGATCTCATAATTGCAAATGATTAGATTTTGTAAAAACTTAGCAATGAAGGCTAGATAATTTCATTCTTTGTCTTTCACAACATTAAACACCAATGGAAAATTCCTCAGCTGAAGCATCAAAAATATAGAAAAACATGGGGTTGCAGTTCAGATTATCCTAGAGCTGAAATTATGATGACATTTCATAGAGGCAAGCAGCTGAGATGGGGAGATGTTATAATCTGTAGGATGGCTGAAAGCCTTTAAGAGCATAGCTGTCAACGTTTTCTCTTTCTTGCGAGGAATCCTATTCAGAATAAGGGAATTTCCCTTTAAAAAAAGGGAAATGTTGACAGCTATGTCTAAGCGCCAAGTCTCAGGCTTGGTGACACATTGCATTGAACCCAGGTGAAAAATATCTGGCTCTATTTGTATAGTTCAGCTATATTGTGTACACAGGTATACAGATTGTACGCTTGTTGGAAACAGTGTAAAAATCCCTTAGTAGCAGCAGGATCCTATGATAAAGTTCTCTGCAAGTATAGAGCTATGCAGCAGAAACATACATTCACAAATCCTTGTATTTGTGAATATTTTTACTCCATATGTAAATATTTTGGAGTTTTTGGCATTACTTCTTTTGTACTGGTCACTTCAAATCTGAAATTTCACAAACAGGTCAAATGTTGCATAATAAATAGATTATCTTTTCGCTTTACCTTGAGTGTTTTATTAGCAAAAAATAAAATTAAGGCAGCATGTTCTTTTATTTTATTTTGTAAAACATAACATAACACTAACTTGAGTGGCTACTGCAATTTTGCCTTGAGTCAATATGAGTAGATTTGGTGTGAAACCCAGGGAAAGGCTGAGGCTCAGAAGCAGAGCTTTGTAGGAGAAGGACTCCAGTTCAGTCTCTGCCATTGAAAGGTAAAAAGAGCTGGCAGCAAGTGATGGAAAAGGCCTCCTGAGAACCACTGGTAGTCAGATTAAATACTGGACTAGATTGTCGGACGGCCAGGCATAAGGCAGCTTTCTGTGGTCCTTGATTTGAATACCCTGGTGCAGGAGGAAGCAGAATCAGTGGAAGCATCAAGAAGTAGAATGTGTTGTCGGGTCACATTTATCAAGCAGTAAGGAAAAGTAGGCAAGGAAGTGGGGGATCTGCCTCTCCATTCTACCCTGCCCCATTCATTCACTACCATCCAACCTTTCATGAGCAGAACCAACCCACCTTGCCTATTATCATCAATGGGTGCTCGATTTGGTTTTAGGCAGTCCCCCCCCTTCCATTTTTCATTCCCAGTCATTCACTCCTGTGCGAGTCTGACGGCTCAGTTAAACCCACTTCTATTCAATGTGGTTGCATGGGTTTTCCTGTTTAAAATGAAGTCAGCTTGACTTGGTCCATTTCCCTCTTTCTTCTCCAAAGTCTGTATCTGTCTTTAATCTCGATTGTTTTCCTTCATTGAAGTTTCACGTCCTGAACATGGTACAGCATTCTACTGTATTTTTCTCTCCCTGATCCCTGTCCACTTACGACAGTCTATGAAACAATTAGTAAAATGGTAAATAAATGAGCTGCAGTCTGCCAGAGATGGAGAGAAATCCAAACAGGGTGATAATGTTCTTTTATTTTGGGCTCCGAGGGCAAAAGAGGAAAAAAGAAAGAAATCCAGCTCTTCAAAGCAAGACTTCAGATATGTCTGAACTCTGAAGATTTCCTTAGAGATGGTGTCAGTGTTGATGATAAATGGTTGTACTACTTTCAGTACTGTTACTGAAGACGCACAGCCAGATAAACTGCTTGTTTCCGTAACCAAGACTCCTTGTTCTGTATAAATTCCTTGGGGAGATTTAACATTGGGAAAAGGTTCCTGAGCAACAGCTCCAGTCTGCTGACCGTGTTTGTTTCCCCCCCTTAAAAAAATAATAATGCTACTGCTTCTTACGGTTTGACTAAAAGTCTCTAGTCTGCTACCAAAAGTAATTGTCACCTGTGTGTAGTGAGACATCTGTTGTGCACTAATCATCTCCATCTGTCCTGGGAACATGTTGAAGGATTAGGGTATAAATCCCTTAAATCAGGCATCCCCAAACTCGGCCCTCCAGCTGCTTTGGGACTACAACTCCCATCATCTCTAACTAACAGGACCAGTGGTCAGGGATAATGAGAACTGTAGTTCCAAAACAGCTGGAGGGCTGAATTTGGGGGTGCCTTCCTTAAACCAAAGAATGAATGATCAAAGATTGAGCAGTATCCAACTCAAGAGTGTGTTCTTCTGTTCATGAGCCAGAGAGCTCAGTTGGTTAGAGCGTGGTGCGGATAATGCCAAGGTTGCATGGGACAACTGTATATTCCAGCATTGCAAGGGGTTGGACAAGATGACCCTCAAGGTCCCTTCCAATTCGACAATTCTATTATTTATATCTTGCTTACATGCTTCTCATAGGCATCTGGTCTCTCTACTGTGAGAACAGGATGCTGGTCAAGATGGGTCATTGGTCTCATCTAGCAGAGCTCTTATTATTATGTTCTCAAGGTGGAATCGCCTGGCAACCATTTATTTATTACAGTTTTAGCCCGCCTCTCCTCCAAGGAGCTCAAGGTGAAATCCATGGTTCTTCCCCTCCCCATTTTATCCTTGAAAACAACCAGGGCTTTTTTTTCCCCAGCCAGAGATTTGAACCTAATTACCAAAATTGGGAATTATAGGGACAGAACTACTTAAATTGAATAGAAATGTATTTATTTATGTATGCTACTACAGCAGGAAGAATGCTACTCGTCCCCAAATGGGGAAAAAGCAGAAGTTCCAGAAAAGGAAGAATGGATACAAAAACTTGTGGAATATGCAGAAATGGTGGAAGAATAAGAAATCAAGATAACAAACTTTTTATACAGGAATAGAAATGGTTTATTGAATATTTACAAATAAATTGCAAACAGATAAAAATCATTGGCAGGATTATTGTCATAACCTGCAGTTCATAAGAGTATATATTAAGGAAAATGAATAAATGAGCAAATTAGGTTAATTTGGATATGCAGAAGATATTAAAAACAGATTTAAGGCACTACAGAAAGAGGGGGAAGGAAGTCACATTTTGAAATGTAAAAATGATTGTAAAGTTAATGGAATGTATAAAATGAGTGAAATGTATAAACTTGAAAAGTATAAATAAAATAATTCCAAAAAACCACACACACACAAACACACACACAAACAGAGCCACCGACAGATAGGGCTTGGCAGGAAGTCAAGGTTTGAAATGTTAAAATGATTGTAAAATTAATAAGGAAATCAACCCTGAATGCTTACTGGAAGGACAGATCGTGAAGCTGAGGCTCCAATACTTTGGGCACCTCATGAGAAGAGAAGACTCCCTGGAAAAGACCCTGATGTTGGGAAAGATGGAGGGCACAAGGAGAAGGGGACGACAGAGGACGAGATGGTTGGATAGTGTTCTCGAAGCTACCAGCATGAGTTTGATCAAACTGCAGGAGGCAGTGGAAGACAGGAGTGTCTGGCGTGCTCTGGTCCATGGGGTCACAAAGAGTCGGTCATGACTAAATGACTAAACAACAACAACAACAAAGTCTAAGTCTGTCCATGAACATGGTGGTGGCTGATGTGGGTGCCTTTCGCTGAGAGACAAAAGAACAGAATAGGTTTTGATATGGTGTGGTAGATAGAGTTTTGCCATTAAATATATGTGTGTTCACATCCTTACTCTATCCTGCACCATGGGACTGTTGTCAGGATGCACTGAGGTACCACTGGAAAACACAGGACATATAGATCTAGGAGTAAAAGGACCCTTTGGATTTCTATTCCATTGTGTTTTCTAACCATTTCAAAGAACTCATATGCAATTTGCAGGCCATTTACGATTGATGTGAAGTTTAATTATGATTTAAGTACTAATTAAGCAAAAAGTAAATTGAGCTCAGTTTCCCTGGCAACAAGTCAGCAATTATAAAGGTATCACATCAGGAGGTGTCTTCTATAGTTTATTGTCACTTTTCTTCTTTTTAAGATTCAAAGATGCGAATGACTTCTTTCCACCACCCCACAGTGCTAGGTAAAAAAACCCGGCTGCTTGCTATTAATTTGGCACAACAGCAAGGTTAGATGTGTGGTTGATTTCTATAACAGATTGGGCAAATAAAATAGGAACGAAAGAGCAGGTCCTCACAATGCTGTTGTAGCCTCAACAGACAAAGCCTCTGTCTTTGAATTATGTGAAAGTAATTGCTTTAATCAAAAGAAGTTGAAACAAATCGAATATGATGGCTTGTAAATTGGTTCCAGCTGGAACACAAAGATCTTTGAGCCCTGAATCCCACTGATCTAGTTTGAAAGGGATAGGAACCCTGTAATAAAAGTACAGCTGGCGCTCCATCAGATGGTTAGAAGTTGTTGCCTTCTAAAACAGTGGAGGAAGAAAAACCGAAGGAAAGTCCTCCAGTCATAAGACAACACTATTGTAAGTGTGTTCTTGTTCTTGTCTCTCTCTCCTCCGGCCCCAACTGAATAGGCTAGGCTTCATTCAAGGTTTGGACTTCCTGACAATGGCCTGGAGCAGGCATAAGACAAAGCTATGGTTGCTTTTTCAACAACTGCTGCATGTTGCATCTGAAGACATAAACCATACTTAATGACTGAGATGCTTTTGTAAAACCATGGTGTTCATTAAACATAAGGGTTGCCACATTTGAAAAAGTGAAAATCCAGAAACGAAAGTGTTTCGCTTTGGCAAAATTGCAAAAAATAAATTAAAAACCCATCTATTTTGAAGGAAAATCTCCAAAAACGATACTGCTGACATCGGTTGCCATATCTCCAGATTTACCCAGATATTATAGTGATTTCCGCCTGGACACTGCTTCCGTCTGCAGTATTCTGGCCATTAAACATTCAGATGTGAATCTGAGCTGAGCAAACCATGGTGGGATCACATGTTTGGGATGTTAACCAAGGTTCAGTTGACAAATCAACATTAGGAATAACCATGCCTAAGCATAAGCATACTGAGCCACAGTGTTGGCTCGGCAATGCAGGGAGCACTCACTATAACTGATCCTATGCTTCATTCAAAACGAGGATGCTGTGGTGAGACCAATACAAGAATCTGGCAAAGTCTAACAAGGCTTTGTGCAGCCACAAACATTGCCACATTTCCATTTGATATTACAGACTGATTATCTACATTGAAAGTCACCTTGAGAGGGTTTGTCCCGAAAAGGTAACCTACAATTATTTTAAATAAAGAAAGAACCTAAAACAAAAGAATGTGTGTTCATTCTTGCTTTCATTGCTGTCAGTCACATCCCTCCGTCTTCTGTAAAGTGGGAGTAGAATGGTAGTTTACCTAACAGGGTGAACTCGGAACCTTTTCCTTGGGCAAAACATGAGAATTTCAAAGAAGCCACAGAACTTTCATTACAACTGGGGAAATTTCTCAAAGGGGAGAGTGTGCAGTTTCCTCAGGTGAATTTCAAAGTAAGATAACTGAAGAATTCTGAGGGAAGGCAAAATAGTTTAGATAAGCCCAGCAAAAGCACCCAGGGGAGTTTTTCTCCACGCCTAGTATGAATTATTCAAAAATGTGTGTGTGTGTGTGTGTGTTCATAGTGAATTATTACCATTTTCAGTGGTGTGACAGATACACATACTGATTTTTTTTCACCCTTTGTTTTGTTGTCTCCTCATGGGAGACACTAACGTTTCTGCTGTTCTCCTCCGCCTTCATTTTAGAATAGAAAATGACAAGCAATTGGAAGTATATGGTCACTGTATGCCTGTTTGAAAATCTGCCAGCATTTTGTCTATGACCATTTAGTTCTGATTTAGAATTCACATCCATGCTGTAAAAAAACTGTGTGGATCATGAAAGATTACATCAATGCTACCAGCGACCGCAATGAAGAAGCAGAACAGGAACACTGGGAATTGTGATCATGTATTGTAATGACACTACATTATTTCCTGGTAAAACCATTAACCCATGTAGCTACTCTAAGTCCTTTTAAATTAATGACAAACACTTTAAACTCTCAGGGAGTCTTCAAAGAACTGACAGCACAAAGAAGTCAAAGCCAAACCCACTTATGCCGCCCAGCAAGGTTTAGTTTCCATTAAAAATAAAATAAATAAAATCTCTCGGCAAACGTATGTCCGACATTTAAATGGGCGAAAGTCCAATTCAACCTACTGGGTCTTTCTTTGGCATAATTGCACATAGGATTCTACTCTTCATTGAGAAGTACATACAACAACTCAATACAGAGTGGAATGTTGAATGAATGTCAAGTGTGTTTTGCAAGGTATTCTTCTTTATGTGTACACAGTGCGTCTTCTCGCTTATGGCTTTATTACCACTGCATTTTTATCCGTGTATAAAACACACTTTGTACTCCCTTTTTGGTGACAGCACATAATTGGCAGACTTACAAAAATGTGATGCTTTGAATACTGGCAGGTACCAAGAAAGAAAGAGAGAGGGAGGCAGGGAGGGAGGGAGGGAGGGAGGGAGGGAGGGAGGGAGAAGCCAGCTCCTGTTTTTGTGTTCTGTGCTGTGTACCAATCCTAAGGAGTTGCTCCAATCCTCCTCTGCCATCTTAAGAAAGATTAGTGTGAAAACACGGTGGACCTGGCAGCATCCCAGCAGATATGGCTGCACATTTAACAACAGCTACAAGCACAATTGGCTCTGGGCTTTGTGATGTACAACCCAGTTTATATTGACCTTATCAAGCAAAGAATGATCATGCATTCTAGAAAAAATAACTAGGCAAAATAATGTAAGTGTCTATTGATGGATGGTGAATCTCCACCCCTACTCCCCACTTTGGAAGAAGACACCATAGACCTAAGGCAGAGAGGGTAGAGATACAGGTTCAATTGGGAGATGTTGGATAAATATGAAGTATATTAGGTTGCAAGTGCTCTTGGGGAAAACTGATAGACTCAAGGAATTGTAGAGACTTGGTTGAAACGTGGTGCTGATAATGCTAAGGTTGCAGATTTGATCCCCATATGAGATAGCTGCATATTCCTGCATTGCAGGGAGTTGGACTAAATGATACTCACACTATGATTCTATGACCCCAACGATCATCCAGTCCAACCCAGTTAGCTCCCATCAGCTTCCCCCCACTCCACCCTGTTGCATAATCCAAAGGCCTGGTACAACATTGGCTTCACCTTCAAACAATTCCACTCCCAACTTAATATATATTTATAGAGGGGGGGGGGGAATAATATGGAAACAGTGGCATCTCTGCCTGCTTGTAGAAGTTTGTGTGCTACAACTGTGGCCTGCTTATATATTAGTAAACAAAACACCTACTAGGATGATACTCTAAGGCTGGTTAGAGATCGTCACTGTTTGGGGCAGGAATTCATTCACATACTAGAAAAGTGAAATTAGGCGATGGGCATATTGATTTGCTGCTCTTGTCCAACAAACTTTCTCCTCCTCCTAAAAACCCCAGACCTTTTGTGATAAGCAATGAGAAAAATGTATTAGAAAATTGTTTGACCCGATAGTCAATCATAATAAGTAGCTGTCATTGTCTAACCTCCCCACAATTTTGTTGCAAAACAAATCAGGATGAATGCTTTTTAACTAGATAATCTTCAAGGCATCTAAGTCTACAATCCTGTCTCATCCAACAGAAGCAGTCCTCTACCGCTAACATTAGATGCTTCTTCCTGCTTGGAAAAGTGGAAATATCTGCATCCAATAGAGGGCTGGGAACATGTGGGCCTCCTGATTTTGTCAGTTCCCAGAAGTTCCAACCCACATGGTCAGGCTCATTGGAGCCATAGTCCTACAGCAGTAGGGTTGTCCATAATTTCTCAGACATAGCCAGTATTCAGCCCTCGTAAACAGCATCCTGGCAGAAATCACTGAAATGTCTGCAGAAAATCTGGCCCATGTGGGTTGGTGATCTCGCAGAACAAGCTCAACAATTTGGGGCAAAACAAAAGTTCGACAACTTTTTGAAACATGGCAACCCTACATGGCACTCCTGTCTAATTATTATCAACCAAATTTCCTCAGAGGAAAACCAAGACAAGATCCTGAACGAATCCGAAGTTTGCTAACACCAGCTACTAAGATTTGTGGAAACTGGATGCAATTCATTGGCTGAGGGTGAAAGAGGATAGAAAGTTATAAAAGAGCTCCCAGCAACCAATCCTGTCACTTGGGGACCCTGTGAACAATCCTATGCTGTTGTCTTGTTTTCATGTCACAGGATATATAGATGAAGCTTGCTTGGCTCAAAGGGGAATGCAGGATGTTCTTAATCTTGGAATTGTCAAATTTCTTCACCTACAAAACATTTAAAAGTCCCTTGCAAATCGTGCTGTTTATTGTTTTGACACAGTTAGTATCGGGGAGGAAAGGGAAAACGTCAGAGTGAGAGTGTGTTTCTGTCAGAGAAATGCTTATTTCATCTCTTCTTGTTTTGACATGTGCCTCTGGGAAGGCTATTGCATGCTATCTGACTGTTATCAAAGGTCTAATGCTTGGCTTATCCTGTCTCGCAGTTACACCCATATGGTGGGGAAGGAGGAGAGGGGAAAAGCAAAGACAGAATAGCAACCCTTCTTCCTTCTCTGGTTACTAAAAATGAACCACCACTTTCCTCCTTTCAGTGGCCAATTAAGGCTGCAATCCACATTCACTGGAGAGAAAGACCCCTTTGAACTCAATAGGACTTAGCTCTGAACCGACACAGATATGATGGCATTGTTAGACTGCAAATACTATGCATACTTACCTGAGGGTCAGTTCCATTGAGCACAGTGGGACGTATATCTAAGCAAACACACTTAGTTTGTGCTATAAGTTATGTTGCAATAACATAACTGTTACAGTTGTACTTATTTCAGTTGCTAGAAAATGAATGTTTATTGTAGCAACACCTACACTTTAAAACTTCTTGCCTGTTGACATCAGGCATAAACTTTAGAAGACCAATCCTACATAATATTTTATTGTGCCTAGCTGTAACTCTTAATTTTTATGTGAATTCTTTCCATTAAACAAAATAATATGAGGGGGAGCTACTGTAATTGTGCATTATTATTTCTTTTCTATCCCATCTTTTTCCTTTCTTGATTTTCTATTAACACCCCCTCGCCTTCTCTTCTTTATTGGGTTTTAGGGGCAGGTTATGCAAAATGAGAATTTACATTGCATTAATTTTGCTGATAGAATCCATGTATAAAAACACCGTATATGCTAATTTGATGTTTAATTGGATATAGGTATGTAGACGAGTCAACATTTATTGGATCTTGGGGTGCTTTCTGCAGCCCAATGAAAGTTTCATGGAAATATCTTCAAAATATCTGCTTTGTTTTCTTATGGCATTGCAGCGGGTTGACAAGCATAACATGCACTCCACATTAAAAAATGATGGAGGCGAGAGGATGGGAGGGTAAGGAATGAAGTGTGCAAGGAAAAAAGAAGTCCTTTGCCCCAGGTTCTCTTGCTCAGTATACTTGCGGTGCACTTGTTCTGTCCAACCATGCTTCTGTTTATAATGAGTCAGTCCTCTTGACTCATGTGACAGAGTGTTTGCCCCTCCACTCTGTATTATCCCTTCCCGGTGAAATATGATCATAAATAGAAATGCCATAACCTGCCTGCAGTAAAGTCAGGCTGACATTCACTGCAAGTGTAGTACTAGCTAACACCTTTAAGATGGCCAGTGGCATTATCTGCCCTTCATTCATTTCGCTCTGCCACTATATTTCTAGAGTGCACTGTCACAGAACAGCCCACTGAACCTCTCTCGAGCCTTTTAGACAGGCTGCAGAAATAACCAGAATGTTTTCCCCTTCCTCTAAAGTGATCCCAGTAGTTACCTGAATTAAATGCCGTGTTTACAGTAAAATGTTCCCCAGCAGCTTATTTTTGAACTTAAAGTTGTTGCTTTAGGTATGAGTTCTCCTCCTGCTTTAAAGGTTTACCTTGTCTCCTTGTTTTACAGTAATGTATCATGAAAAATGCAAAGGCTCCTGGGATGTGTATGGTACTTAGGTCTTTATGAGAATCAAATCTGCATTACGTTATGCTCCCGGATCCAACAGGGAGTGCTTTCTCCCCAGCGCGAGACAATTTTTGCAGCCATCTCTTAGTGAAATCTACTTGTTTTCGAGAATGTGTCCATGTCCAACACTTGCTGAGGCCCAGTTTCAAATTTCACACACACCAATCTGGAGGAGAAAACAATTTATGTCCATGTATTTCCCTGCATGTTTAATAGAGGTGATTTCAGTCAGGGAATCCTTGCAGGAGCAAGGGATTAGAGCTGCCTCCAGACGCCATCATCCTGATCCAATTCCCCTCCCCTCTCCACATGTCTGCTTTCTGAAACAGAGAAAGACATAGTCAGGACATTTTGTTGCCAGAGTCACCAACCACCAACCCAGCCCGTTCCACACAAAGAAGTCATCTTGACGTGTAGCTGAATCCTACCTCAATGCTGCAATGGGACAACATCCTCCACCACAACTGATGACAATAGGTAATCCAGACATCAGGCCTCAGGCTTCAGCATAATCATGCATCTGCTGATGGCCCCAAAACTCATTGACTGGCCCACCCCTGCTCCAGTTGTCAGTCACTTTCCTATTGTCACCACACATGCACACATGAACACACACTGTCGGGCTTCAGCGAGTCCGATCCCCCTCCCTCATGGCAGGCTGCCAGTAATGCAAATGCCAGAAGCTCTTACCAAGGTATTTTATTCAATATTCACAGAGAAATCCACAGGATGCTGTTTCTAGGATGATGGCATTGCTCCAAGTACCGGTAATCTCCTCCCCTCTTTCACTCTCAGTCGCCAGCAGCTCAACCCTTTATACAGTAGCTGCGTGAGGCCCTTTGTCTATTCGCTTTCTGTTCTTCCACTTTCACAGCCCTCCTAGTTCTAGGAGAAGGGGGATCGGGAACGTTTTCTAATGATAATGTGTCAACCAGCTGTCCTGACTCTTCTGCTCACCCTTCCTCTCCTTTCATTCTCTCCCAGCTTTGTCCTTCTTCAGTCTCAGAGTCATGACCTTCTTCAAACCACCGTTGTAAATCTACACTGTCCTCCTCTGCCCTGGAAGGTTCAGGAGGAGGGGCAGTGGCCTCCACCATTCCTCTGCATTCCAGTCCCCCCCACCCACACCTCCAGATGTGTTTTAGCAGTGACTGACATTTTTAATGTAAACTGAGCTGGTGCTTTACACCAGTCTGTGCTGCCCACCCAACAGCAGGTCAGACATTTTGTATAATCTCGCATGGAAAGTAGCCACCATGAATTGGAGGCCAGCAGTGGTTCAGCTCTTACTCCACTGGACAAGTTCCCAAGCTGGTATCAGGTGGCTGACCATCTGCGGCATAATATCAAAGAACCACTGATGTTTCATGCCGGCCCTGTCAGAGGGCTACATTTACATGTGTACTGCTGTCAAGCCAGGTGTCCCACATCCTATATCTGTGTATCTCTGCCTAAGTGTATTTATACCTATCAAAATTTGCTTTGCTAGTTTTGGCCCACTTTTCCAATCCGTTAAGGTCATCTGGAATCTTGTGAGGAAGACATGTGCAGCCATGCGTGCGTAGAGATGCACGCACAATCACAGATGGATTGTGCCTTTTTTTATGTCGTATACTGTCAACTCTTAACACAGTGTAAAGAGAAGAGCCTTTCCCCTTTATATTTAACAAGGCTTTCAGCAGTATTCTTAGCAAAAAAAGGGAAAATGTCAAATGATGGCTTCACATGGTGATTTCTCCCATGCCAATATGAGCGTTAACAATTGGCTCATGATTTGCTCAGGATCTTTTCAAAGGGAGTGGGGAGGGACGCTAGCTTCAATACAGAGACATGTGGGTGTTGTTGTTTTCCTTTTCCTTTCTCTTGCACAAAATCATCAACAACAAAAAATGAATTCTGGTCTTAAATTGACTGTTGGTCTCCACCTAAGGCTTATTGATTTTAGTGGGAGTACTGCACTTGCGAAGGTAACAAATATATACCATTCTATGTTTCCCAACAAAGAGACAACCTTTGTTTCTGTTACTAATGACAGATGTTGGCTGTTTTCTCATTCTAAAAGAAGTCTTTGTAATGGAAGCTGCCCATATACACAGGTCAGGCTGCCAAGTTTGATAAGCTCCTCTGTTTTTCTATTGGGACTGTCATCTGAGGTTTTTTAGACAATGGAGCGAAAGATTCATCCCAGCTCTCTAGTTGTAGCGAAAGTATCTAAATGTTGCAGTGATGGATAGAAACAATTTCAAATCAAACTGAATTTTTAAAACAAAACAATGTTTGTTTGAGGGGGGGGGGTACATCTTATATCGGTTAACGGTATGCTCACTTAGGGATGTTGGATAATTTTGTTGGAAATGGGAACAGCAATTCCCACCATTTCTATGCCCACCTGAACTCAGAAATGGAAATTGCCCAAATGAAGACATATTCACTATCAATGTTTCTTTAGTCTGCATATGTTATGCAAATAATTACATTATTTTCTTCCATTGAAATTATGCATATGTTTCAGCGACAGCAGAAAGTGAGATGAATAATGCAGGTTTTGGTGGAAGCTGAACTGCAGTGGAACATAAGCAGCACTGATGTGTAATTAACCCCGGGCAGAAATCTCTGCCAATTTATATCCTTATAACATCAGTCCTTCATATAACAAATTCAGCTTGTACATGTCAATGGAATTGTCACCAAAATGGGGCTAACTAGGTTTTGGGAAGGAGCCCTAACAGCTCCTTCCAAATGCTGCTGCTATCCCGGGAGCTGCTTCCATAGTCCCTATCCACTGGTGGGGAAAATCAGGACACCCTGTTATCAAGTCAGAAGTCCATGATGGTTTGGGAATTTTGTGACCATCCAGGCAAAATCGGGACACTTGGAGTGTATGTCTTGACATTTCATGTTTCACCTGTCTTCCATCTATGGCAGGGGTGAGGAACCTTTTTCATCCTAAGTGCCACATGCCCTTGTGGTCCCTTCTGGGGACCACATGCCAGTGGTGGACAGGGCCAGAGCCAAAAGCAGGGGACTCAATGGATGCAATTATTTTTACAATCACCTACATGTTGGGCAAGGGGGACGTGGGTGGCGCTGTGGGTTAAACCACAGAGCCTAGGACTTGCCCATCAGAATGTTGGCGGTTCAAATCCCCGCGATGGGGTGAGCTCCTGTTGCTCAGTCCCTGCTCCTGCCAACCTGGCAGTTCGAAAGCACATCAAAGTGCAAGTAGATAAATAGGTACCGCTCTGGTGGGAAGGTAAACAGCGTTTCCATGCGCTGCTCTGGTTCTTCAGAAGTGGCTTAGTCATGCTGGCCACATGACCGGCTGTACGCCGGCTCCCTCGGGCAATAAAGCGAGATGAGTGCTGCAAACCCAGAGTCGGTCACAACTGGACCTAATGGTCAGGGGTCCCTTTACCTTTACATGTTGGGCATGGAAATATCAGTTGGTTACTTGGCAGATGCCTCCGTCCAGTAATCAAGGAGCATTATAACAGCTCAAGGATATATCCCAGCCAGACAAAAACAGGTACGGAGCAGGGTTAGTTCTGAAGCCAGACTGAGATGCCTGGAAGGCAGTATTTCCATACTGCAGTCTTCAATATCAATTGAGTACATAGCTGAAATACTACTTTACTCATTGGTGTCCTGGCAGCCCTGGAGGAAGGCTTTGGGATAGTGAAGTCTGCCTTTCTCGATTCACAAGACCCACTAGAGATTTTTCCATCACCACATCACCTAAGGTTCAGCTCTCCTACCAGCAAATTTAATTTCCCAAGATCCACATATATAATTTGCAATGAAGAAAACTAAGCTTGTCACCAGTCAAGCATTTGCGCAATAAATGCCTCTTTAAGCAACACAGGAATTGCCTGACTGCGACAGAACAGTGATTTATCTAGCCTGGTGTGTTGTCTTCCAGAATAGTCGATGCACCAACCAAACATATATAGGTCCTCAGGGAACTATGTCCATAGAAAATGGTCTCTATCTATAGAGTGCAATGTGTGCACAGGAGCAGCCAGAACATGGAAGCAGTCCATCTCCCGTTGGCAGCCAGCTCTGTTGTGATCACAAGGGCATATAAACTGCCTAATCCTTTGAGGCATTTTTAGAAGCCTACTTTGAACAACTATAAATAGAAGGGAAAGACACAGGGAATTGTTTTCTGTTGTAAAATAATAATAGTGCCTGCAACTATGAGCCTCAAATTAACTAACATTTAGCTTTGGATTCACCCCATTTTGAATTGCAACACTGCATTTTATTTAAATAGCTTTAGTTTTTGCTTCTACTCTATGTCTTCTGTGAAATTTCTTCCTGCTTTTCTCAAAAGAGAATGGATGCTTTTCTTGAAGCAAACCAACAATAAATAATGTGGCCCAATGCATTTTCAGGGTATAAACTGTTCCTTTGTGGCTCATCAAACTAATTCTGTCACTCTTTCTGTGTAATCTTACTAAGTGTTTCTTCTTTCCCTGACTCTGTTTGTTTGAGAAATTTATAAGCTACATTAAAAGGGCCAATGGGCCCTTGCTAGGTGTCTTTTGTTAAAAGTGAAATAAAAGATGCAAGTGAACAATTCAAACAAGATAATTATATCAGTCATCATTAAAATAATAAATTTTGCTTTTGTTCTGCTATGAGGGCCTCTAGAGATTCAGATTGCAGCCGGTCTCATTTTCATTGAATTATCAGAGATCAGGGTTGCCATACATCTGGAATTTTCTGGACATATCTGGAATACTGCAGTCAGCAGCAGTGTCTGGGCAGAAATTGGCCAAAATGTCTGGGAAAATCCAGACCTATGGCAACCCATGTCAGCAGTGCCATTTTTGCCAATTTTCCATAGCTCAACAACTTTGACAAAAAAAAGGTCAACAATTTTTCTGTCTGAATTTTCACTGTTTGAAATACGGCAATCCTATCACAGATGCTACCATCTCTGTTACTGAAGGGGCAATCTTATGGCAATATTGACTCAGATGAACAGCTTAAGGTGCACTCTGGCTCAGCTTGCGGATTAGGGACTCAGTTGGCATTAAGTCCTCAACTCCATCTCAGCTGGCATAATTTGCTCATTTCTGAGCTGAGGCCCATGGAAATCCCCCAGAATGGTGTTCTGGGGTGTGTGGCAAGATCAGAGGGAGAAGAATTAGTTTAGATCCTAAGCCTGTTCAGTTCAGTCACATGTCTTGGCAGCCAAGCATAGAACATTGTTTTAAAGGCTTGTTTTCTCTCTGTCAGGCTTAGGCAGATCAGCAGCAGCCCAACTGCTAAAGGGTGTTTGGGTTTGGTGTAAGTTTAAACCAGCTTAATTTACGCTGGCTTGCTTTGTGCCAACTTCTTGTGCACTAGATTGCTCCCTTAATGACTTGTTTCAGGGAAACTGCAGAATATAGAAGAAACGTCATTTACACCAGATACTTTCCAAACAGCTTGGACTACTGCAATGTGCTCTACGTGGGGCTACCTTTGAAGGTGACCCAGAATCTACAACTAATCCAGAATGTGGCAGCTAGACTGGTGACTGGGAGTGGCCACTAAGACCGTATAACACTGGTCCTGAAAGACCTACATTGGCTCCCAGTAGATTTCCAAGCACAATTCAAAGTGTTGGTGCTGACCTTTAAAGCCCTAAATGGCCTCGGTCCAGTATATCTGAAGGAGCGTCTCCACCCCCATTGTTCAGCCCGGACACTGAGGTCCAGCTCTGAGGGCCGTCTGGCGGTTTCCTCACTGAGAGAAGCAAAGCTACAGGGAATCAGGCAGAGGGCCTTCTTAGTCGTGGCGCCCGCCTTGTGGAACGCCCTCCCATCAGATGTCAAGGAGATAAATAACTATCTGACTTTTAGAAGACATCTGAAGGCAACACTGTTTAGGGAAGATTTTAATGTTTGATGATTTATCATGTTTTTAATATTCTGTTGGGAGCTGCCCAGAGTGGCTGGGGAAAATATAAATTGTATATAAATAATTGTATATAAATTGTATATAAATAATAAATTGTTGTTGTTGTTATTATTATTATTATTATTATTATTATTATTATTATAGCTGGCATCACAGTCCACAGGGCATCGAGATGGAGTTCCAAAATCTTCATTCTGCCTTATAATGAATGAGAGCACTGCTCCATCTAGTGACTCTCTGGGGTTTCAGGCAGGACATTCCCAATCTTATAGTACTAGCAGAATCCAGTCACATGCTTTTGAAAGCTCACAAGTGGAACACAAATGCAATAATATTCGCTTGAATCTGGCAATTAAATTATATTGCCTCTGAAACAGTAATTTCATTCATCCACTCCTGCTAATGTCTGTAGCTAGGTCTGTCCTCCTTGACTCAACCTCCTTATTTGCTATGACACATTGTTTTCTCCATTGATTCTCCCATTTTGTTTTTGGTCACTTCAACTTGCTTTCCTCTATTGCTTTGTGATGCCAAGATCACCAATCATGTTTGCTGATTTGCATGAAGACCATTATTCACCTACAATGAACAAATATCTGGTTCATTAGCAAGCAGAAATGCAAGACATCATGGCAGCCGGTGATTGACTGATTCATGTGGAAATTAATGTGACACTGTTTTTCTGCATTAGAACATTCCATTGTCATCAATTACACTGAGGTTGGGGTTCTTGCCAAATTTCCCCTCTAGGGATTGGAAAAATCAACATTCTCTCATAGTGAGCATGAAGGCAAACAGATATTTATTCACACAAGTGCGCTTTGTTTATCTGCATGCATGAGTTAAGGCTATAGGTTTAGATGGCTACCACACAACTTTCCAACTGATGGTACCATGGGGTGGTCTAGTACTAGACTTTCCAACAGTAGACCATCAATGATTGACTGGGATCTGATTAACATGCTCTAAGAGCAACACAGGAAGACTTTGGTCCAGTCCCACATTACTCTGGTAACATCTGGAGAGAAGAACTGTGTGAATTCACTCAATCACATGCTTCCTCCTCACACCAGAGTTGCCAACCCATAATTGTCATTGTGTGTGTGCTTCTGATGGTATCTGGTTGTTCACCTAACCCACCCATATTGTAAAAAAGGTAAAGGTAAAGGACCCCGGTTAAGTCGAGTCAAAGGCGAATGGTATAGGGTGGTTGGTAAATAAATAATAGGGTTGTAGCGCTCATCTCACTTTTCAGGCCAAGGGAGCCGGCGTTTTTCCACAGACAGCTTTCTGGGCCATGTGGCCAGCATGCCTTAATCGCTTCAGGCACAATGGCAAACTGTGACGAATGCCAGAACGCATGGAAACGCCGTTTACCTTCCCGCCACAGCAGTACCTATTTATCTACAAGTGCTGGTGTGCTTTCAAACTACTAGGTTGGCAGGAGCTGGGACAGAGCAATAGGAGCTCACCCCGTCGTGCGGTTGCGAACCAATGACCTTCCCAATCAGCAAGCCCAAGAGGCTCAGTGGTTGAGACCACAGTACCACCCTCTCCCCTATTGTGACACGCAGAAGCTCTACAGAGTTTCAAGCAGAACTTCATCTCATAATTTGCTACTGGCACATATTAACAGCATATGCCACTGATTGAAGCTGGTGCCTTCTGTATGTGGAGCATGTACAGTACTCTGCTGCTGTCTCTGGTTCCTCCATGTTGGAAATATAATGTAGGACTCATTGGACTTTGGTTGGGTCTAGCAAGGTAACATTTCTGTTCTGATCACGTGGAGTGTTAACGCTAGCATGGGAAGGCTGCGTAGCAATCTCTGCTCCTTTCTTCAGATGTTACTAGAATATCATGGGGTGAACTTTGAAGAAGTTAACTCCCACATTACTCTGCTCACTTCTGAGTCAGGTCTTACACAGAAAGACATTCTACCAAAATAAAATAAGCTTACATCTAAGTAAATATGTTTTCAAGTGAGGTATTAAACTGCAATTATCACTTTAAAAATAAATTGCACTTAAATGTTCATAATTGAGCACAGATTGCATCTCCATATACAAATTCGTTTGTACATATATACACTTAGAAAGCAAAGCTGCTGTTGGTTTTGGAAAAAGACAACTTAGTTGTACAAAAACTGCACAAATACCATCAAAGGTTATCAGAATCAAGGCTGTTATGAATAGCCAATAGTCTTTGATGAACAAAGGAAGGTGTTTTTGGGGTGTATATTTTAAAGAATAAAAGTATTGTGGCTGGTAGCAGTGGAAATAGATATTTCCCACCTGCTGGAATTCCTCTCAGGGAAGGGTCATTTTCTCAGCTTTCTTGAAGATAGATGGGAGGCGCTGACCCTTGTTTAGATATAAAACTCCCAAGTTTGCTAAACCGTACAAGGCTTTAAAATCACTATAAAAAAACCTTTAAAAGGTGTTATAAAAATAGATTGAACAAAAACAAAATAAGAAGTATGTGTGGAAAGTTCACTGGAGAAACAGCACATTGCAGGGGGGGAAGGTGCAATGGGGGTAGGAGTAGAAATTTGAGGTTGGAGAAAAGGAGCCCTGCAGAAGGGAAAAGGGATAAGGTTTGAGATGACATCCCCACATTTATGTCTCAAGCAATGATAGGTGGAAGAGCAAAAGAAGTGTCTAAACAAACCATTATATCATGTGGAATGGAGAGGTGTCAATTCTGATGCTCAGATGCCTGTAATTAGCATACCGTGGGTGGGAGTGCTGAAAGCTTAGCAGAGTGGAATTATACAATCGCAAGGTGTTGATGGGTACCTTTAACAGACACTTGATAGAGTGTGACAGTCAAAAGTTTCAACAGTGTTCAGGCTAGTTAATTGCCCAAATTGTCCAGGTTAATTGCCCAAAGGTTTCCAAAGGAGAGTCACATGAAGATTGTCACTGAAGATTTCACCAGTTAGGGCCTATGCATGCCTTTCTTTCAATACGGATTATACCCAGTTTTCATGCCCAGCAATTTCCCCATGTGTGGGAGCTTTTCACGGTGTCCCACTGCTGTGGCATAGTTTTCCTTGTGAAAATGCAATCTTGCTTGGTGGAGGGAACATCCGAATATAAATTTGCCCCACTTCATGAACAGATTTTGGAATCGCTCATGAAAAGGTCTCTTCAGAGTATCCACAGATCTGCAAACAGGGTGGTCTCCTCCCACCGTCTCCCTCCCTTTCCACAACCCCTGCTAAAGTTCAGTTTCTCTTTAGGACTTCTCATTGCTGAAAAAGACACTTCTAGCTCTTACCAGAATGAAAGCAATGGTTCCCCCCTTTCCCCCAAAAAGTACCCTGTTATGAAGAAGAACATTTGGAAACCACTATCTGGGGGGAAACACACTGCTATTCCACCACTTGGGTGGGGGGTTGAATTTGGGTGGGTGTTATCACTGATTTTCCTTATTCCAGCATGTTCAGCCCCATCAAACAAGGTGGATAGATACAACCAGGGAATGTGAACAGGTGAAGAGTGAATGGAGAAACAGATTTCCTGGAGATGACTCTGAATGAAAAGTGCTCAAGTATGCACCCAGCATACAACAAAAGGAACCCCTGGGAAAATATTTAAAAACCTTTGATAACCACTGTTATTATTTTTAATCTCTCTTGCAAGTCTGAGCTCATACTAAGCTTTGACCCACCTGATCTTCTCCTTGCAAGTGTTGGCTACTTGTGCATATTCTCCTTTCACAAATCCCCCCTTTCCATTTCTTATATATGGCCTTCTTAAATTTCATGGTCATCTGCAAGCTCCTTATGCAGCCACCCTGGTTTCTTTAGATGCCTCCCACTTTTCATTCATGTTGGAATTGTCTGCATTTGTGTTCTCATTATTCACCTTTGAGAAACTCCCATCCATCTGGGACTCCCTTCTCTTTGAGTATTTCTGAACATCTCACCCTTTTTGAAAACAGCCTTCTTAAATTCCGGAGTGCATGTCCAACTACACTCAAGCTTTCCCCTGCCTCTGTATTATGAAACTCAAGTGTGTGATCACTTCCTCCCAGAGTTTCCAGTACTTCCACACTGTCAATCCATTTCTCCCTGTTAGTGAGGACCAGGTCCAAGGTAGATGACCCCCTTGTTGCTTCTTCCACCTTCTGGAAAATGAAATTGCCAGTGAGGCAATGGAGAAATTTGTTGGACCTTACATTCTTGGCAAGGTTTGAGGTCCAGCAGATATTGGGTTAGTTGAAATCTCCCATTACTTTTCTCTCTCTCTCTCTCTCTCTCTCTCTCTCTCTCTCTCTCTCTCTGTCTGTCTTTCTGAATGTTTATCTGTTGTAGGAATGCATGATCCAATTTTTCAGTCTGGCTTGGAGGTCTATAGCAGACACCCACAGTAAGGTCACTGTTGTTTCTCTCTCCTACAATTTTAATCCATATATACTCAATCTGCTTTTCATGCTCCAGGTCATAGATCTCTTTACAAGTGTACATAGCCTTTATATATAATGCTATTTCTCCTGCCTTCCTATTAAACAGCTTATACCCTTCAATTTCTACATTCCAGTCATGAGTGTCATCTCACCATGTTTCAGTAATGCGTATTAGGTCATATTTGTCCTCTTGTATTGTCTTACTGGTTTCCCATACTCTGTGCATCAGTATAGATACAAGTGAAACCACAAGCCAATCCCTCCAGCAGCTTTCTTCTTGTAGCTTTCTGCCCTTTAGCAGGTTTCTGTAGTACCACCTCTGTTTCTTGTACATCAATGAAGCTTTTATGCCCAGTGTGAGGTGTTCCCCTTCCATCTGTAATATTGTCTCCCTCCCAGTTAGGATTTAGTTTAAAGCTCTCCTGATCATGTTTGCAAGACTCTTAGCTAACACATTATTGCCAACCGCTGTGAGGTTCAACCCATCTCTTGCTACAAGTTTTTCCTCAAAAAAAGTGAAGACCATGGTCCAAGAAGCCAAATCTTTCCTGACACCACCATCTACACAGCCAGTGCTTTACTTCCAGTATTTCCTTCTCTCTTTCTTGGCCACAACCTTCCAGTGTGGTGTAGTGGTTAAGAGCGGTGGACTCGTAATCTGGTGAACCGGGTTCGTGTCTCCGCTCCTCCACATGCAGCGGCTAGGTGACCTTGGGCTAATCACACTTCTCTGAAGTCTCTCAGCCTCACTCATCTCACAGAGTGTTTGTTGTGGGGGAGGAAGGGAAAGGAGATTGTGAGCCGCTTTGAGACTCCTTCGGGTAGTGATAAAGTGGGATATCAAATCCAAACTCCTCCTCCTCCTCCTCTTATTCGTCTTCCACTTCCTGCTGAGTCTTTTGCTATATGTCAAAAACTGTGTCTGGTAGCATTGTTTGTATGCACATGAATCAGAAGGATGGGGTTATGGTCAGTGGACTTTTAGGACTTGACAACTTCTTGAAATATCCTGTTACTTCCAACCACTTCAGTAAGGAGTCACCTACCACCACTTCTTTCTTTGCTGGAATTCTTCTGTATGCTGTACCTTCCACAGCCACCTTGGTGTATTCTGAGGTATGCAGCTACTGTTCTTGCTCCTCTGGCCCAGAATCGGTGTGTGAAGTAAGGGCACTGAATTGATTTTGCAGCTCCGGTGACACAGCATGGATCCTGAAAGTTCTGCTTCTGTGTGCCCTGTTCATCCATGGGTCATTCCTGCAATGGGAGATCTTCCTCCTCCCTCCTCCTCCTCCTCCCACCTGCACCTCTGTTCCAGGACAGTTCACTTTGCTCTATTGAGAAATTCCACATCTTGCCCAGTATATCAAAGTGTGAATAGTTGTGCCTCAAATTGCTGTAGCTTCTCTTCCAACAAGGCAATCTGCTTTTGCTCATCTGCAGGTCTGACTTTGCACATTCTTAGGGAGGAAGACAAACATGGGACAGATGTTGCAGGTCCATCCCTGTCCATGTCTCTTGGTCCTATGTACACCATGAGACAACCCTTGGGGCCTCCCCCTCAAAACACCCTCACAAATGCCTCTGTTTACAAGTCCTGGTCACCAGCTCGCAGAGGTTGCAGTCAGCTAAATAGAACTGCTGCTGGCTGCTAATTTCTACTCCAGCGTCAGCCGACAGACATCCACCCCTTGGTTGCAGCCTTAGGCATGCTTGAGCTGAAATAGTAGATTACGGTAATTTTGGGCTAGAATTGTTCGATGTACTCTTCTGGTGAGATGTGAAAATTGACACTGCACCATTTCTTTTTTGCAGCCATAGCTGGGAACAATTCAATCATAATAGGTAGGACTGGTCCGATAAAATATAAACCCCATTGTAGAAATTATAATGAATTGAGAAAGCTAAGAGAGAATAACATACAGCATTGTTATTGTTTATTTTCCAGTCAAATTTGATGAATATTCTAATGTTTTTCTCCTTTGAATACTTTGATGCCTTTTCAATACAAAGACGCAAACAAACCTAAATATAGACTACAAACCCAGCATTATACTTCATTTATTTTGCTCTGCAATTTTGATAAATATTTTAATGTTTATTTGAAGCTTTCTCTGCATGAAGACACCTACAAGTCATATTGCTGGATAGCTCAGGCAGTTTTATGATGAGATGAGATTTCATTTGAATATAATAATAAAATTACCACAGTTGCTTGAGACCCTTGTCGTTTCAATTACAGTGAAAGGGAATCTCTACATTTTGTTATACATTTCGGTTCTGTGGTCAGCTAGCAAATCTGAATAGCACTTCACTCTTCCTGTGTTCCCCATTTTGATTTCTAAAGCAACCAGCATGTGCACAGAAGATCCCAATTTATGCATTATTTTACAGATGCTTTTCCCAATCAAGGAAGCCACATACCCCAGCCTCACTATATATTCAAAAGATAAGCATGCCACTTTAAACAGGCATGGCACATCACAAAGTATCCTGGGGACTGAAATTTATTAAGGAGATCCCTATTCCCCTCAGAGTCACAGTTTCCACAGTGGTTTAACAACCAGTCCTGATTGGCCATGTGGGTGATAACCTCTCAGCTTGGTGGGTCTGGCAAGACAGGAGGAAGTTGACACCAAGTGACCAGCCCTCTCCTGGCTGCACAGGACTATGGCAGCCTCCCAAAACCCGCTGTGGCTGTGCCATGGGACAAACATTGTACCCCAGAGCCCCAGGTGAATGGATATTCTGAGAGGCACTCAGGGTTGAGCTCTACCTTTAGGTTGTATGAGGTGGCTGATTTGGGGTATCAAAGGGGAACAACTTGTTAATTTATTCTTATGGTATTTTTCCAGACAGAGGAAAGGAGGAACATTTCTGGAATTACCTCAGGTACTAAAATAACTTGGCTGGCCTTGAGTAGTTTGTCCCTTGACTGCAGGAGGAACATGGCAGAAGGAAGGCAAATATGGAATATGTGTGGATATGCAGCAGTGTCTCATCAAACCTTGAGGCCAATGTTCGTTGGGAAACATGGAAGGTATGCAGCCATATCACATCCATAGATGGTACTGCTGTTTGATTTCCATTGCACAGTGGTTCTGCCATGACCCCAATATTGCTTTCTTGGATGGTTATTGCTAGCAACTTTTTTTAATGCTAATAGTCTGCATCTACAACTCTTTTGCCACCACAGACAACAAATACTGTCCTGGGTCCCAATTATTAGCTCTTTCAGTGGCACTATTTCTCATGGGTGCTCGGCTTCTGTAATTTGCCTGAACTTCATAAAGGTAACCGTCATGTCATTAAATGTCAGCTTTTGATGGCAAACATTGTTGTCCTTTCCTTCATCACTGAGAGAGCTGGTAGCCACTTGTCCTCTTACCTGTATCACTAAAGCACTTTTGACCCATTTTGGTTTGGATTTTGCTCTGGCTACCATGGCAACCATTGTTCACAGTGTCATTGTGGCCGTCTTCTTTCTTTTAATGAAGACATGTTGACCTCAGTCCAGTGTCTCACTGCACTGCTCACTCAATTCTACTGAATCACCTCTATATCTGTGTTTCTCTTAACAATGACTTTCCAGTCTTCAGATCTGGCAGCTTCTCTTAATCTCACATCCATCTCTTCTGGACCCCTACAAAGTTCCTTTCTTCTACTACATTTTCTGGTCAAATATATTTCCACCCCTCATTAATATTCATTTCTCAAAATTTAGAGATATTTCTACGATATTAACAACTCTAAGTCAATTGTTTTTACTATTATTATTATTATTATTATTATTATTATTATTATTATTCAGCTGAAGCCCTGTCCTTTTGATTTTGTGATATTTTATAGTATTGGAGAACTTGATTGTGCCAGCCACTTTTGGAATAAAATCCATTGGTAGTATATGATCCTTCAAAAACTTAAGCTTAGGAAAAAAAATTGAGAGCTTCAAAACACTACAAATAAGCAGTAGTGGTATTTGTTCAGAGAAACATTTGAGACCCTCCATAGGGGCAGGATTCACCCAACTAGCCATGGTAGCAGAAGCCCTGTTGAAGGACTTCCACTTGCAAAACTGGAGTTTGCCCACTCTGTTTCCTCTGTGTCCCCAAAATTGACTTGGGGATGGGTGGAAGAGTGTGTAGAACAGTTGATAGGGTAGTGAAATTAGGACTGAGTTATGTAGAGGCATCGGCTGGCTTCACAATTCTTCCCACATTGTGATTTTTGCATAGCATATGCACACACCATGATTCGCAGTATATTGCCAGGTCAAAAATTATGAAACCGATATGGACTTCAAAACCGGTTTTGGATAATATAACAATGGATCACCCAGCCCTAGACTTGACATAGTAATGACTACCATTGTTGAGTACCTAACTGATCCCTGGTGGAACATAGAATCTCAGCTACCCTAAGCACTCCTCCATTCCTCTTCCCCCATGCCCATGCCCAGGGCCAGATTTAGGTTTATGGGGCCCTAAGCTACTGAAGGCAATGGGGCCCTTTATATGTCCAGCTGTCCTTGGTCAACAACAAATTGTCACTATTTTTTGTCTTGAATATATGCTATATGGTAATTTATGGACCTAATAGGTATCTAAAGCCATTTGCACATGCAGAATGTAGGTACCATATATATGTTGTTGTTTAGTCGTTTAGTCGTGTCCGACTCTTCGTGACCCAATGGACCAGAGCATGTCAGGCACTCCTGTCTTCCACTGCCTCCCGAAGTTTGGTCAAATCCATGTTAGTAGCTTCGAGAACACTGTCCAACCATCTTGTCCTCTGTTGCCCCCTTCTCCTTGTGCCATCAATCTTCCCCAACATTCCCTATAAATAGAAATGAGCAAACCAATGATATTTTAGGGAGCAGGCTAGCAGGCGGGGCCCATTACTTACATCATAGGAGCCTACACAACACAAAACACTGTTGCTGTATGTAGGTTTTATTTTGTTTTTTTATCTTATATTTTGGAAAAGTACATCCAGTTTTTTCCCCTTTAAGATTTTTTTGAGGCCCCCAAGAGAGTGGGGCCTTAAGCTATAGCTTGTTTAGCTTATATGTAAATCTGGCACTGCCCATGTCCCTTAATTTGGTTTTATCCCACTCAGCATAAGACGTGTTCTGCAACAAGCCTTGCTTAGCAGAACAGCCTTACTATACAGTGTAACTTAGATTTGACAGACAGTCATGTTAGGTATCCATAACAGTGACCAGAGGAGAAATGACTGCTGGGAGGAACACAAAGAGAAAACACCATGGTGCATCTGTAACAGTGAAACAAGTTGCCTTCATATGCCCCAGCTACAATAAAACATGTCTTTCCCATATTGGTCTCTACAGCCACAGCAGGTCCTGTAACTTCCAATGGTTTGACTTTATTTGCAATGGCACACTCTTCCATTGTCTCTTAAGACAGATGGATGCCAATGAAAGTAGTAGTTTGCAGCAATCCCCCATCCTTGTTCAGCTAAGATCTCATGTGGGGAAGGATCTCACTGGAAGCATTATAAGTCTAGTTAAAATGCTTAATTTTGCCAGACCTTGAGATTCTAAATAGGAGAGTTAATATGAGTAAATTAGAGGGTATGACTCTGGACAATGTTGGTAAGTTTGGGTTTTGTTTGTTTTTAACCAATCTCAAGGAGGCTAGCATTATTATAGAGGTGAAACAGCAAAAGCGTGCAGGCCTTAGCTATTCCCTTTCTCTTGAAGAAGTGTTATTATTATTTTACACTGTTTATATTAGTCTCTAAACTTCATAGCACAATAGTAGCAATACATCAAATATGCATCAGACGCACATTATACTAATATATTCAGAAAGAATAAAAGGGGAAAAGTCTACTGGGAAAGTGCTAATATTTATATATGTGTGTGTCTATAAGTAATGCAAAGTGTGTGTGTACACTGTTGAGATTTAAAAATTTCCATATCTGACACATAACTGATTTGTTGTACTTTGATTATATCCTGAGGAATGGCACATTAAATGTACACTGTTAAGAGAAGATTCATTGAATGCCATGTTTAATAATATCCTGAGATAATCAAATTGTTTCGTATTTTCTTGCAGTGTTCCCTGTATAATACTGAAATTAAGGTCTACAAAACACCATATTTTGATGTTTCTTGGAAATGCAGCAGAACACATAAATGCCACATACTGGGCCAATTCGAGCATTTCCCTACATTAGCATAAAGAGTTCCCTTTGAAAATAAATGCATAAGAAGCACAGCAGGCTTGTAAATTTGGCGTTGCAGTGCCAAAGGGAAGAGAAATTATTATTTTTTCAAGGGCAATATATATTTGGTAAATTGAGGGTACAACACACTAAAGAACATGGGGTTGCAGTGGACCACATCAAAATGAAGATTATATGTATGTTAATTCTGCATGCATACAAGTAACTATTTTAGAAACTTGAGGGTTTGTCTTTTATGGTTGTGTGTGTGTGTGTGTGTGTGTGTGTGTGCTTTCTGTTTTTTTAAGGTTTGCATCCAACAAGGAGCATTTCACTTATTTGTCTTGGCAGTTTGTTTGCCTAACTTTGCTCCTGCAACCATTCTGCAATAATCTACCTGCCTTCAGGTATATGAAAGGACAGCTGTATGACTGGGGCTGGGCCAGCCCTACCATGAGAAAGAGTGAGAGGCTGCCTCAGGAAGCTGATTAGGAATGTCAAGAAGGGGCTGCAAGTTCTTTAACTTATAGGATGTCCCTATTTTCATTGGAGAATTGTTGGAGGGCATGTATCTGAGAGGCTTCTAGTGGTCGTTCACCTAACCTGCAATGGAGGGGCACCTGAAACAGGTCCTTTTCTGAAGACCTTAAAACACATTAACGGGAGGGCAGTATAATGTCCTTTTCTCATGAGTAGGGATTGGTGCTAAATTCAGCTTAGTTCACATTAATAGGGGGACCAATTTATTTTTCCCTTCCAAATTTTGCAAGTAATCAGTACACAAATGGATGGAACGTGGGTGGCACTGTGGTCCAAACCACTGAGCCTTTTGAGCTTGCTGATTGGAAGGCTGGCAGTTTGAATCCTCACAACGGGGTGAGCTCCGTTGCTCTGTCCCAGCTCCTGCCAACCTAGCAGTTCAAAAGAACACCAGTGCAAGTAGATAAATAGGTACCACTGCCGCAGGAAGGTAAATGGTGTTTCCGTGCACTTTGCTTTCCATCACAGTGTTCTGTTGCACCAGAAGCGGGTTAGCCATCCTGGCCACATGACCTGGAAAGCTGCCTGAGGACAAACGCCGGGTCCCTTGGCCTGAAAGTGAGATGAGTGCCTCAACCCCATAGTCGCTTTTGACTGGACTTAACCATCCAAGGCTCCTTTACCTTTACATTTTTTGCACAAAGGGTAGACAAAGGCATAGACTGGAGTAACACGCACATTAAAAACACATATTTCCACTAATATATGTGTTTATAATGTGCAAGTTACTCCAGTATATGCAGTTGTGTATAACATATAAAAATGTGTTATATTGGGAAAATGTGTATACAAATATGTGTATATTAGGAGAAATTTGCACTAGGATGTTGATGAATTTTTAACAGGATTTTAAAAAGTGCAAACTGATGTGGAGAAGTGAATTTAAGAACGGGGAGGGGCAAAAAACCTGAGAAAAACCAAAATTGACAGATTCTCCCATCTGTAAACTAAGAAGAGATTGCAGTGTGCACATTAGGAGCACCTTAACTGAAGCTCTCTGGTGGATATACACTGCCTAAGAAGTTCAAATACACAGCCAATTTGTTGCTTTGACAGACATTAGCTTCTAGCTGGAACAAGTTTTCTGAGGGATGGTTGACGGTCAAAGAGGCCTGTGCAACCTATTTTGGGAAGAAGGAAATTCTTTGTTTCACCAATAATTAGGAAGTTACTGCTTTCCGGCTAATGACGTGTTTTGCTATTGATTGAGGATTAATGAAATCTCTTTGAAATGTTTGCCGCTATGAATCAGCTTCTGTCCAGTGCTACTTAAACCTTCCAAAGAGGCCACAAAACCTCCTCAGAAGAGGACACAAATTGGTGATTAAGGTGAATCAGATGTGTGTGTGGGGTTTTTTCCCCTGTGAAGGTTAGGTTAATTTAGTTCTGCTTTTTAAATCATCCCACTCCCTTTGAGTGGCTTCATAGAAACCTCTTGGAAAACTGAATGGTGCTATAATAAAGCAATACATTCCTGTCAATTACACACATTCAAAGGACGTTAGAAATGTTTAACACTTTAAAGTGTAATAGCATTAGAACATAAACTGTAATGGCAGAGATAATTTTGGTGATTCACAAGCCCCCCAAAAATTACGCTACCCAGCATGGTGTTTCTTCCCATGCTGAGTCTGAGGAGCGACTGACCCCATGCTGGTTTTGAGGCGAATTAGCAAGCAAAGAAGGACTTTTGCTAATGTACTGACTCTGTAGTTGCTGCTGCTGCAGTGACGCTACACACTTAATTTCTCCTCCAAAATAACTCCTATTATTTGGAGCTGAAACAATGGCATGAGTTTGCATGGATGTTTCTCTCCGTGTTTTTAAATAAAAAAAACAAAAATCATATCCAGGAGGCTATACATAGAGAAGGGCAACTTAATGTAGCTGACATTGATGCCATGTGTGGTGCTGTGGCATATGGGAAAATATGGAGAGTGATTTGTGGTCGTGGATTCATTAACCCTTTAATGCCTTCTAACAGAAGTATAAATTCAGAGGAAGATGGACAATGTGGCAAGAAGGCCAATATTCCTATGGTTGTTAAACTGGTCAAAGTTTTTTAGGAGAAGAGATTCGTAATAAAGGTATTTTAGGAGAAAGGTTAGGTATTTTAGGAGATGAGATTCCTAAGAAAGACCATACTATACTCTTATACACAACAACTGTGGCAAGGATTCTTTTAGTCCAGATGTGGAAACAGCAAGAAATTCCGACAGCAGAAGAATGGCAGAACAAGATGATTGAATATATAGAGCTGGCAAGACTGTCCGGGAAAATCCAAGGCCAGCGAGACCAACAGTTTGAAAAAGACTGTAGTAAATTTATTATTTATTTGAAAGAACATTGTAAACACTTAACAACACTAACAAGACTGGCTTAAAGGTTTGCCAGTTAAAATTAGAAACTTGTTTACAATGATAAGGAATCTCAAAGTGAAAGGAAAGGTAGATGGGGGGAATGTGAAATGCGGATGAAATTATAATTGGAAGTTAGAAAGTCAGTTGGTAGGGATAGGGGGAAGTCGCTACTTGAGAGAGTCAGAATATAGGAAATGTAAAGATATGTAAAATCACATGGTGTTTTTTGAAAATGTAAATGCCAATAATAATAATAATAATAATAATAATAATAATAATAATAATAATAATCTGGTCAATGTTTATTGTTGTAACAGGAAATAAGAATGACTTTTAGCTGCACAGTGTAACTTCCCCACCCTGTTCTCTCCCTGTGTGTCCTTGCGACCCCCTCCATCTCCGGAGCGTTAGTTGGGGGAGAAATTGGCATGAAAATTCTTGTAAATGTATCTTTTTAAAGTACATTAGGCGGAATCCAATGTTGTGTGATTGACTTCTGCTTGTGTTAATGGAAATGGCTTCTTCTTTTCTCCCCTGCAGACTGCTATGCACCCCTCAAATTCTGTTCTAAGGAGTATTCTGACCTCATGTTTGTTTGGCTTTCTCTTATTGTGTGGGTGCCTCCAAGCTTACCTCTGAATTTCCCTTTTGGGTGAATTTCCATTCGCTTTTGAGCATCAGATCCTACCAGCTTTGCCTGCTAAGTGGAGGATTTCTTCCCTCAAATCCCATCAAAACTGCCAGTGTTGGCATGAAGCAGATGTCACACCCACAGTATTGAAAAAATGTCATTAATGCTTTTTTTGTCCTTCCACCTTTTGTGGTATCACACATATGCATGCACTGAACTCCACTGAGAAGTGTCAGTAGTCTTACCAAAACTCTTCCTTCAAAACTCAGTGTGAGTTGCGGAATGCCCTCACATCAGATGTCAAGGAGATATACAGTTATACAACTTTTAGAAGGCATTTGAAGGTACTCGTTGCAATGAGATGCTTTTAATGTTTGGTGTTTGATTATGTTTTTATGCGCTGGAAGCTGCCCAGAGTGGCTGGGGCAACCCAGCCAGATGGAAGGAGTGCAAATGACAAAATTATTTTTATTATTATCATGAGGTGGCAAATGTACTACTGAAATCGAACGTTTTCACTGGAAAACTATGAATGAGGCACCTACTGCCTGCAGCTTTGTCTGTGTCCCTTTTCAGGCTAAGTCTCCTTTATGAGGGTGACATTTGCCCTCCCTTATCCACTTGTGGGAAAAGTATGGAAATCCAGCAAAGTTTCTGATAGGCAGCTTTCACTCAGATTATCATTTAGTATGATATCACCAGCTGTCTGTTTTTCAATGATGAAGCCCGGTGGCTTCACAAGGCTTGCAGGAGGAGCTTAAAAGAAACCGCAGGAGGCTTTGAACCACAGACTAAGCATCTCTTGAATATGCAGGAAACTTGGAAGCAGTAAGTTTCGATACAAAGACCCCCTTCTGATAGTACTGTCTTTTCATTTAGCATTTTGTGAACTTCACTCTTACCCATTCAAGTACTAGCAGAGTCTCACCACACGCCACAATCCTATGGCACTACACTGCCTGTGTGACTTCAAGAAAAGGCAGCTGGAAATCAAGCATGTAGGCTTTTGTGGTCAATTGTACTGTCTGCTCCCTATCATGGCAGGTGTGCAGGAGAACAGCCTCTTAAATTATATGATTGGCGATTACAATGCTCTGTAGAAAGTGCTGGAAGCCCAAGAAGCACAGAATAATAATAATAATAATAGTTTATTATTTATACCCCACCCATCTGGACGGGTTTCCCCAGCCACTCTGGGAGGCTTCCAACACAATATTAAAATAAAGTAATGCATCGAACATTAAAAGCTTCCCTAAACAGGGCTGCCTTCAGATGTCATCTAAAAGCTTGGTAGTTGTTGTTCTCTTTGACATCTCTTTTCAACTCTGGCTCCGGCCTGGTGGAACGCTCTGCCTCATGAGACCAGGACCCTGCAGGATCTGATTTATTTCCACAGGGCCTGTAAGACAGAGTTGTTCCGCCTGGCCTTTGGCTTGGAGCCAATTTGATTCCCTCCCTCCCGCTCTTTCTTTTTTCTTTTCCTTCTCCTCCGATGAGGCTACATTTTAATATTTTAATGTTTCAATATTTTAATGTTGTATTTTAATTTTGTATTTTAAGTTGTAATCATTCAACTTGTTTTTATTATTGCTTGTAAGCTGCTCTGAGCCCAGTCCTTGGCTGGGGAGGCGGGGTATAAATAAAAATTATTATTATTATTATTAGTGGGAGGGCGTTCCACAGGGCAGGTGCCACTACCAAGAAGGCCCTCTGCCTGGTTCTCTGTAACTTGGCTTCTCTCAGTGAGGGAACCGCCAGAAGGCCCTCGGTGCTGGACCTCAGTGTCCGGGTAGAATGATGGGGGTGGAGATGCTCCTTCAGATATACTGGACAGAGGCTATTTAGAAGGCATTGAGGATGTAAAGCTGCCTTCCCCGACCTGATGCCTACCAGCAGTGCTTTTCCCCCTCAAGAAATTGTTTAGGGGTACACTCATTTTCCTACTCAAATTGAAATACTGCCACTCACTGAGGCCAAACTTAGATTCACAAAATGTTTAGGGGTATGTGTACCCCTGCATCCCCCCAGAAAAAAATTAAACACTGCATAACAGATTTTTTTTGGGGGGGGGGTTACAACTCCCATCATCCCTGGAATTGGCTAGGTAAGGTAAAAGGTAAAGGACCCTTCGATGGTTAAGTCCAGTCAAAGGTGACTATGGGGTGCAGAGCTCATCTTACTTTCCAGGCCAAGAGAGCCATCGTTTGTCCACAGACAGCTTTCTAAGTCATGTGGCCAGCTTGACTAAACAGCTTCTGGTGCAACGGAACACCATGGCAGAAACCAGAGTGCAGGGAAACACTGTTTACCTTTCCGCCACAGCAGTACCTATTTATCTACTTCCACTGGTGTGCTTTTGAACTGCTAGGTTGGCAGGAGCTGGGACTGAGCAATATGTGCTCACCCCATCATGGGGATTTGAACTGCTGACCTACTTATCGGCAAGCCCAAGAGGCTCAGTGGCTTAGACCACAGCACCACCCGCATCCCTTCCTGTCATTGGCTACACTTGTTGGGGCTGATGAGGGTTGGATTTGACAAGAACTGGAGGACACCAGGATGGGGAAACCTGACATAGTATAACTGATGTCTGCAAATTTTCCAGCGCAGGGTTTCCAGAAGAGATATCTTTCCCAGACTGACTTTATGCTGTTAAAATTCTTGGGGTAAAATACAACTAAATCGTTGTGCTAGGATAAGGATTAGCTCTAGTGCAATGGAGTTCCCCCACTCACCATCCTCCATGCATGTCCTGTGTTATCCACAAATACGTCAGCAGGTCCATCCATGACAGAACATAGTTAGTAGGCTTGTAGGGGAGAAGGGAGGAGGTGTTCTGTTGTGCGTGGATAAATCCTTGCACTAATGGAATATTCATCTTGTTGCTTTGTTTACATTACACACAACCCTAGGAACTTAGATTGCTGGAAAAGGCTAAAGAGGAGCATGTCACAACTGTAGGTGTAATGATCTTTCGATACTCTGAAGCCACTTAAAGTTAGTAGCAGGGGAAACCATTATTGGTGGATGAAAGCAACCAAAGCATTTTGCCTTCTTCAGCCTTCCCCTCTGTTCTTTATTAGGGAGATCAGTGTCAGATCTTCAAAGCCAGTTGCATGTCGAGGTCCCCAAGCCACCCCTCAAATAATTCACAACACACACATAATTTTTGTTTAAGGTTTTTGGCATAATTTTGGCCACAACTTTATTAAAATACACAAATGTGAGTGGTTGCTTAGGCACTGGTTAAGACTATCTGTCCCCCCGCCTGGGGACAGAACTGACTTCCGGATTCCAGCGAAAGCCAGTAAGGGAAAACAATATTGGGAAGAAATGGAGCTGAGCCACAGGCCCTCACCTCTCCCCGCATGCTCCCCGAGGCTTGCCGGCCCTAGCCTCATTCCAGGGATTCGGACGAAATCATGGCAAACCCCTGGATTCCTTTAACAGAATTCCCTTTTCGCAGCAGCATTGGAGGGGCAGGCCCAGTCAATCCTTACCCCTCCTCCAACCAATTTTATAACCATTGCCTAACCGCCAACCTTACAAGCTGTGACGATTTGCTACGCAGTAGGCAAAAACCAAATGGCCCAGCCAATCAGCCAAATGGACAAAATTCCTACCAGGCCCCTGCCCCAACAGCAGACGACCCCATGACAGGCATAGCAAGGTGAACACAAAACCTTGAAATTAGGGCGGGTGGGCGGGTGATCCGGTACACTCAGCGAAAGAGAAAGCTCTGAGCTGAGTGCAGAGATTTTAAAACCTTTAAGCCCTCCCACCAATTGGAAACATCTAATTTACCCCAGCAACCCTATCATCCAATAGTTGCCACAGGCTATCTTTCTAACCCTGCCTGGCAACAGAGGGGTGGTGCAACAGACCCCACCGGAACACGCGTTCTCTGTGAAGGGAGAACACGCTTTGCAGAAAGGCTATGGCTTTTTTTGTTTATGATGCAGATAATAACTAGAAGAAACTAGAATTAACACGAAGCACAAATGCAGATGTCCCATCTGCATCAGCACTGTTAGTATGACTTCTTCTTCCGATACTATGATTCTGGCTGCCTGGGAAACAGTTAAGACTACAATGTCACAGTAAGAAGATCTTTTGGAATTGAAACCAAACATGAGACAGAAAAGAAGAAATGCAAGGAAAAGAGGAGAAAGTAGAGTTGGAAGCAGAATAGAAAATGAATAATTTTATGGTTTGCTTCAGCTCATGAGAAGATATATTTGGAAATCCAGATATGAATTTCTGCCATTACTTAGTAGAGATGGCCTACAAAAGAGTAGACCCAATAACTATGTGTCATGGATTCTCAGCTAATTGCCTTCACATCAAATGACTTTTCTGATTTTAGTGACCAACATTAATCCTGAAGTCTATTGTTACGATTCAAGCTGTTGCATTATTGGAAGTCTAACAATGGGTGGCTATTAACAGTAGGTGCCAGTCATTGGTGAAATGATATAGTATATCACTTTGAAGTACGGATTATATTTCTGAAAATCTCAGTGCCAGGCTTATCTGCAAATATTTTTGTTTTAATTTCTCTCTTGTTTTCAAACTCAACAAGAATCCTTAAATATATAAATATGAACAATCCTTACATATTATATGCATATTATACATGTAAAAAATATGTGCAGGTGTCCTAAAATAACCAGCACATAAAGTAACTTCCCTGGTTTCTGTGGTGGATGGACCTGCTCAGAAAACTGTGAAACTGGCTTGGCCAGTCTGCATGCGACTTTCAGCTTTGAGCAGTGCAGAGGTCTGAAGAAATTTGTGTAAGAAAGCTCTGATTCAGGGATTCTCTTGTTGCTTTGTAACTGAAGTCACTGTGAATCGAGCATTGTTTCATTGCATGTTCTCTTATGAACCCAGCACAATAATAATTGGATCTGTACATTTGTAAATAATAAATAGATGTACTCTCAATTCTCCCCTGGTTCGCTCCTCCCCAATCCACATGTGTGCTCTGAATTTCCCTCTGCTTAGGTAAAGGATGCAGAATGTCATTTGCATTGCATTTTAGTGGGGAAACTGATATTGCACCCCACTACAGCCTAAGCACTGTTAAGTCAGAGTGAGAAAGGAAAAATCTTTAGGATTTGCGATATATTTGTCAAACAGGTGGAGATTAACACTGAAGCTGATTATTGAATTGAAAGATTGCACACACTGAAGTCAATTTGGGCTTACGTCTGGAGATTTCACTTTATGAACGTTTTATAAACATTTAATTAATGAATTCAATAACATTCCGATTCCCTTCGTTTTTAAAAAGGCAATGTTATTCTAACTGAAATTCCACAATGGTGCGAAATGGGAGCTCAGATAAATGGATTAATTAAGTAATGAACCCAACAAGAGAAGAATTGAATAATATTTCAAATCAAATTCTTTATTAAATGGTCAGATAAATCAGTGGTGGTGAACCTATGGCATGCGTGCCAGAGAGGGCAAACAAAGCCCTCTCTGTGGGCACGTGCGCCGTCGCCCCAGCAGGGCTGTAGCTTCTGTGCTGAGGGTGAGGAAGGGAGGAGCGGAGGGCTTGCATGCAAGCAGGAGTGGAGGTGGGGACCTGTCAGAATTGGAGCGGAGGCTTCCTGCTGAGAGATCCCCACCTCCATTCCTGCTTGCATGCAAGTAAGAGCGGGAGCGGGCAGCTCAGCTGAGGAGTGCCTGGCTGCCTTCAAGTGGTACAGGGGCTCTCAGATGCAGTTTCCGGGCCGCCTCCACCTTCCCCAACCCCAGCAACTATTCAGCCTGGCTACCTTCACAGGGTTTCAAGGGATCTGACATGGAGGTGGGGGCTCCTTTAAACTCCTCCCATGAGGGGAGTCCAGCTGGGAACCCCTCTATGGAATGTGTGATGGAGCCGGCACCTCCCCAGCTGAGCAGCCCCAATCCAGCTACTGTTCCCGTGCAAGCAGCAACGCTGCCTAGCGGAGCAGCTCGATCCCACTCCTATTTGCCTGCAAGCGGGAGCAGGCTTGGGTGTGTGTGTGTGGCGGCAACATCCCTTGCCTGCTCACTGGCTGCCCTGGCCCAGCCTTCCCTCACTCAGCACCGGGGCTGCCGGAGCTGGAGGAAGGGGTGGCAGTGGCGGAGGGACCCAGCGCTGGAGAGCAGCAGGTGCCTGCTCATTTTCCACACTGCCTGCCTTCCCTCACTAGGAAAACAGAAGTGTGGCACTCAAAATGGAAGTTATACTCAGAACAGAGCACATTCAGCTTCCGAAAAAAGTTCCAAAACCGGAACACTCATTTTGGGGTTTGAAGTGTTCTGGTTCCAAGTAGTCACTGGCGGAGGAATGGGGGTGCGGAGGGAGTGGACTGCCCCTGGCACAACTATTCCGGTAGGGTGCCATTGCGACGGTCTCCCCCGGACACACCCTCCCGTGCGCCAGGTGCCACGCCCCCACAGATGGCATGCCACACTCACAGAACTTACTCCACGCCCCTGTGGGAGTTGCGTCACACCGCTGTGAGTGGCGTGCCATGCTTCTGGGATGCGCGTCATGCCCTTGGGGTGCACATCACACCCCGGGGGGGGGACCAGCCATGCCCCCGCCTGCTCTCCACCCCCGGTAGTGGAGCATGCAGCTTCGCCACTGCAAGTAGTTCGAGAACTAAGCTGTTCGAAAACTGAGGTACCACTGAATTTATGTTTCCCAATTTGAACTGTATTTATCCCCTCCCCTCCGCCCCTGGTGGTGATTTTCTTGAGTCAAAATGAGAGTACAGTGGTACCTCACAAGACGAATGCCTCGTAAGACGAAAAACTCGCAAGACGAAAGAGTTTTTCGTTTTTTGAGTTGCTTCGCAAGACGAATTTCCCTATGGGCATGCTTCGCAAGACGTCTTGCAAGTTTGTTTCCTTTTTAAAAAAACCGTTAATACCCAGGGTGCAGTGCTTGAAGAGGTGCAGTTGCAACTTGACTTCGAGGAGCAACTCATAGCACGCAGTGTGGTAGCCTTTTTTGAGGTTTTTGAAGACTTTTTTGAGGTTTTTGAATCCGTGCTTCGCAAGACAAAAAATTCAGAAGACGAAAAAACTCGCAGAACGAATTAATTTCGTCTTGCAAGGTACCACTGTACCCCTAAATATTATTTTTTTAAAAAAGCACTAAGTTATACCATAAAATTACATCTCAATGGGAAGGTAATTTAATGAAGAATGTAATGCAATAACTTTTATGAAGGATTATTTATTACAACAGCAGTCATAAAGAAGAAACGTGAAACACACGGGGGGAAAGAGATATACAGGTTAAATTGCCGTGTTGGCACTTTGTGATAAATAAGTGGGTTTGGGGTTGCAGTTTGGGCACCCGATCTCTAAAATGTTCGCCATCACTGAGATAAATGAATAATATTTATTTGGTTATTTAAAATATTTACACTTAGCCTTTCATCAAGGTTCAAGGTAAGGTGGCTTAAATACAAGTTCTCAGTTGAGTACCCTTGTTCCCATAAATCCTTTTGAGCTGTATATGAGAGTATATGAGAGTACATCCTCCAACATTTCTCCGATGAAAATAGGGATGTGATGTCCTATTCAATAATAGTAATAATAATAATAATAATAATAATAATAATAATAATAATAATGTTTACTTATATATATTTTTAAATGATATTTATTAAAGTTTCAAAAGAGATTACAAAAATAAGAAAAAGAAAGAAAAAAGAAAGAAAAGATACAAAATACAGAAAAATAAAAAACAATTAAAAACAAATCAATTTTTCCATGTCTTATCTTTCATTTACTTGTTTCCCTGACCTCCTCACACCTCCCTTTTTTTGTATTTCAGTTAGTTAATTCAGCGAATCCTTTCCCTCTTTGTTTTTATCTTAAACCTTTATCTTAATATATTATAACTTTGCATTCTCACCTGTTAACAATCCATTTTTTACATACTCCTTGTAACATTACTGCTAAAACCACTTAGCTTCATTCCAACATCATTCTAACATTCAATAATTTTGCAATATTTCTGTAAATAGTCTTTAAATTTTTTTCCAATCTTCTTCCACCGACTCTTCTCCCTGGTCTCGGATTCTGCCAGTCATTTCCGCCAGTTCCATATAGTCCATCACCTTCATCTGCCATTCTTCCAGGGTGGGTAGATCTTGTGTCTTCCAATACTTTGCAATGAGTATTCTTGCTGCTGTTGTTGCATACATAAAGAAAGTTCTATCTTTCTTTGGCACCAATTGGCCAACCATGCCCAGGAGAAAGGCCTCTGGTTTCTTCAGAAAGGTATATTTAAGTACCTTTTTCATTTCATTATACATCATTTCCCACAAAGCCTTAATCCTTGGGCATGTCCACCAAAGGTGAAAGAATGTACCTTCATTTTCTTTACATTTCCAACATTTATTATCGGGCAAATGATAGATTTTTGCAAGCTTGACTGGGGTCATGTACCACCTGTATATCATTTTCATAATATTCTCTCTTAAGGCATTACATGCCGTGAACTTCATACCTGTGGTCCATAACTGTTCCCAGTCAGCCATCATAATGTTATGTCCAACATCTTGTGCCCATTTAATCATAGCAGATTTCACAGTTTCATCCTGAGTATTCCATTTCAACAGCAAGTTATACATCCTAATAATAATGTTTAGGTTATAACCCACCCATCTGAAGGGGTTGCCCCAGCCACTCTGGGTGACTTCCATATATATATATATATATATATGAAAGCAAATATATATATATATATATATATATATATATATATATATATAATAAAACACTGAACATTAAAAAAATTCCCTATACAGGGCTGCCTTCAGATGTCTTCTAAAGGTTGTATAGTTGGCTTGGGGGTCCCGTAACTCCATACACTCCAACATTTCTCTGATGGAAATAGGGACGTCCTACCATATCTTCAGACATTTCTCTGATGAGATCAGGGATATGCTAAGGAAAAGTGGGACATTCTGGGATCAAATAAGAAACCAGGACAGCTTTTGTAAATCCAGCACTGTCCCTGGAAAATAGGTACCCTTGCAGCAGTGTTTCCCAACCTTGTGCCTCCAGATGTTTTTGGCCTACAACTCCCATCATCCCTGACCACTGGTCTTGCTAGCTAGGGATGATGGGAGTTGTAGGCCAAAAACAGCTGGAGGCACAAGGTTGGGAAACACTGCCTTGCAGGGTCTGTGCCAGGCTGTTTCATTATTGTGAAGGGATCAACTCTTTTCATATTTGAACAGGAGGACCTTGATAGAGAAAAGTATCTTCAACCATTCTGTAGCTGAAGTAGTCCATTTAATATCTGAAGAACCAGTTAAAGAGAATTCTGCCACCTTCTATTGAATGATATCAGCTCATGGAGAGTGGCAGTCTGTTTTAAAAACCCTCAAAATTTGCACAGAATGTATAGGATTCTCTACAAGGCTGAAAGTTTTCACGGCCAAACTCAGATATGTGTACTATTGCAATGAGAGGGAGAAGAAGGGAGGGAAAGAATTTCAGACCAACAGGTTTCCAGGCCTGAGCTAATATTTACAGCTAATCTGAAAGCTCCCTTCGAAACTGGGATACACAAGCTGTGAAAAAGGACTGTGTCAGCATGGGGTCATTGTTTCTTCCAGCAAATTACATGGCAGAGTATTATGACAAAATCACAGCTAATGCTCTCCGCTGGCACTGGAGGCTCTGGCAATGAATCAGTGTACTTGGAAGTGAAATACGGTAGGTGAAATTCTGCCTCCAATATTGCGATTGGCTGTAAAGCCTTGCGGAGCTGGCTGTACATCAGTGACACGAAATAGACTGGCAACACAGGGCAGCAGGCAGCGGTATCTTGCTGTGGAAAGCACATTGCTGCTTTCTCTGTATGGGACTGGAGCTCCCTCTTGCTTGGAAAAGCAGCATGCTAAATGAGAAAAAGCACATTCAGAGAGGCAGGAAGGAGAAGGGCCCTTGCTCAGTGGTGGAGCTCACCTTCTGCATATTTGCAGAAGGTCCCAGATTCAATCCTGGGCAGAGCTGGGAATTAAGAATCCCTGCTTGAAATCCTGGAGAGCTGTTGCCAATCAGGGTTGACAACACTCAAACAGATGGACCAATGGTCTGATTCGATATAAGACAGCTTCCTGTGTTCCAGTGTGTGGTTAGAGTGCTGGACTAGGATGGGGGATACCCACATTCTAATCCCCACCCAGCCATGAAGCATCATGGCTTATCCAAAAGGCATCACCAGCCGTTCAACAATATTTATTTTTTTTAAAAAATATGCTACTCAAAACATGCTTAAAGCATCAAGAAATGTATTTATATTATTTAGGACATTTCTATACTACTTAATGGGACACAGGTGGTGCTGTGAGCTAAACCACAGAGCCTAGGGCTTGCCGGTCAGACGGTCGGCGGTTCGAATCCCCGTGATGGGGTGAGCTCCCGTTGCTCAGTCCCTGCTCCTGCCAACCTAGCAATTTGAAAGCACGTCAAAGTGCAAGTAGATAAATAGGTACTGCTCCAGCAGGAAGGTAAACGGTGTTTCTGTGCACTGCTCTGGTTCGCCAGAAGCGGCTTAGTCATGCTGGTCATGTGACCCGGAAGGTATACGCCAGCTCCCTCGGCCAATAAAATGAGATGAGCGCCGCAACCAGAGTCGGTCACGACTGGACCCAACGGTCAGGGATCCCTTTACCTTTATACTATTATATATATATATATATATATATATATATATATATATATATATATTTGCTTTCGTAGATTTTCACGGGTACAGGAATGCAGGTTTTGGTGTCCTCGGGTGTCTTCCCGTGTAAAAGTTGGGGTGTCTAGGCGACGTTTCGACGAGGTCTCACTCGTCATCTTCAGGCTGGTGCTTTCGGCTTCTTGTTACTGGAACAGAGCGGGATCTCAATGTTTGAGTTCCTATAAATACTGTAGAGGGGGTGTGGTGTCTAGCCTCCAATGTTCTGGGCAGAGAGGAAGTATATATATCATTGATACGAACTAATAAGAAACAAATACTGATACAAATTCCTTCTTCTGATGCACTTCTGGACTCAGTGTCTATGGGCTGGGGCATTGCATTGTGGATAAATTAAAACAATGGGTATGGAAACTGTGGATGGGAGCCTGCTCCTGTTCAAAAGCTGTACCACTAACTTCTGAATCTTAAAATGGTTGCTAAGGGGCCTGACAAAGGGCATGATAAGTTGGCACAGCTCAGTCAAGCCAGTGAGGGGCCCTTCTGAGCTGTTAGAGGACTTGACTAGTGCCCAACCTGGCTGTCCACTGATGCCAGGCATCTACTTTTTAGGGGTACATGCCTAAGATATTCTAATTGTACACTTAAAAAATAATGTGATACAGTGGTACCTCGGGTTATGAACACTTCAGGTTATGAACGCTTTGGGTTACGAACTCTGCGGAAGTAAGTGCTCCGGGTTGCAAACTTTGCCCTGGGATACGAACGTAATCTGCTTCCGGGGCCACGGGAGCCCTATGTAGGAAATGTGCACCTCAGGTTAAGAACACTTCGGGTTAAGAACAGACTTCCAGAACGAATTAAGTTTGTAACCTGAGGTACCACTGTACAGATGTATTTGACACCTTCAGAAAACAATAGTGGCTCAGGATGTGGGTGGGTGGAGGCAGGGTCATCCTCCTGGTCACAGCGATGCTGAGAACATCATAACTGGATGATAACATTGTAACTCTCTGTTGAGTGCATGCTGCTTAGCAAACCCATATTTGTGTCGCAAATTCTCTGCGGCGCTGTAGCAGAAATGCTCAGAGTTCCAGGTTCTTCAGTGCAGTGCAGTATATTTATTGTGAGCTATATATACACAAATATATACAATAATCTACAGGCTATAGTACACGACCAGTTCATACAGTCAAACAGAGTACCTGCCTGCACCTTAAGGCAAATAGGAAGACCTTTCTATCTCTATCTCTCTGACCACTCTGACTACACTCTTCTACACCACCCACTTACTGCTGGACAGGTTTCCCCTTTAAACCGATGACAGCCAATAAACTGACAGCACATTACTGCTGAGTCTTTCTGACCCAGCACTTCCATAGAAACTATTGCAGGCTGATTGCATCAGCCAGTTGCATCAGCTAGCAAACTCAAGCCTGCAGACTTACTATCTCACACAGCATTCTGTGAATCCCAACAATTTGCACTTTGCCCAACCCATATTTGCTCCTGCATAGTGTGTGAAGTGGCCCAAAGAGGGGCCGTTTCTCTTGAAACTCAACTGGAAAGGGAACCTATGGAAGCTTGCCGCTCAGAGGACCTCAAAGGTACATACTATACATAACTCAGTGTGAGGTATTGGTGTGTTTGTTTTATCTTGTGCTAGTCTTGACAAATGGGACGCAGGTGGCACTGTGGGTTAAAGCCTCAGCACCTAGGACTTGCCGATTGAAAGGTTGGCGGTTCGAATCCCTGCGGCGGGGTGCGCTCCCGCTGCTCGGTCCCAGCGCCTGCCAACCTAGCAGTTCGAAAGCACCTCCGGGTGCAAATAGATAAATAGGGACCGCTTACCAGCGGGAAGGTAAACAGCGTTCCGTGTGCTGTGCTGGCTTGCCAGATGCAGCTTTGTCACGCTGGCCACGTGACCCGGAAGTGTCTCCGGACAGCGCTGGCCCCTGGCCTCTTAAGTGAGATGGGTGCACAACCCCAGAGTCTGTCAAGACTGGCCCGCAGGGGTACCTTTACCTTTAGTCTTGACAAACCTAGACAGCATCTTAAAGAGCAGAGACATCACCTTGCCAACAAAGGTCCGTATAGTTAAAGCTATGGTTTTCCCAGTAGTGATGTATGGAAGTGAAAGCTGGACCATAAAGAAGGCTGATCGCCGAAGAATTGACGCTTTTGAATTATGGTGCTGGAGGAGACTCTTGAGAGTCCCATGGACTGCAAGAAGATCAAACCTATCCATTCTGAAGGAAATCAGCCCTGAGTGCTCGCTGGAAGGACAAATCCTGAAGCTGAGACTCCAATACTTTGGCCACCTCATGAGAAGAGAAGACTTCCTGGAAAAGAACCTGATGTTGGGAAAGATTGAGGGCACAAGGAGAAGGGGACAGAAGAGGACAATATGGTTGGACAGTGTTCTTGAAGCTACCAGCATGAGTTTGACCAAACTGCAGGAGGCAGTGGAAGACAGGAGTGCCTGGTGTGCTCTGGTCCATGGGGTCAGGAAGAGTCGGACACGACTAAACGACTAAACAACAACAAGTCTTTCCAGTGGCTTGGCCCCCGTTCCTTACAACTTGCACCAACTTAAAACTCGAGAGATTCAACTCTGTGCTTCAAAGTTATAGCTTAGGCATATGCCACCTAGTTGCCTAGCAGCTGAGTTTCATGAGCCGATCCCTGTCAAACGGACCCTATGAAGCTCTATTGTTTCAGGTGGTTCTTCTTAATCTGAGCAACTCAGGTTACCAGAAGTTCTAATATCTGTTTCCCCGTCATTTTGGCTTTGGGGCAGTTTAGCCCTTACTCCCTTACCTTGGATTTTGGTGCTTCCCTCTGGCTCTTCTCATCTTTTATTGCTGCTGTGGGGATTTGTTCTCCTACCCAACTTGAATGGGCATGATTCCTTGATGCTTGTCCCCTGTAGAGTCCTGATACCCATTGAACTGATTGGACAACTAGCAGTTCCATTTGATCACTACAGAAGCATTCATAGTGTTTTATATTTAAATAAGAGCCAAGCATTATCGGATGCTTGGATGAGCAGATAATACAGGAAAGAAAACACACCTCTGCTTTTCATAGCTGTGCAAAAGACGTGTGTGTGTGTGTGTGTGTGTGTGTGTGTGTGTATTCTATGCAGTTATTGTATTGACCTGAATATAGGTCATTGCTGAATGAAGTTCACACTCAGGTTTTATACCAGCTAATGCCTTTTTTTGAAGGCGGAATAATATAATCATGGAATTGTAGAGTTGAAAGGGAGCCAAAGACACTTCAGCAATGTAGGAATCACAGCTAGGGAGTGCAGCATATATTTAGATCAACATGTTATATAAAGCATAGCAGCCTTGTCCTTTTCATTTTGTCACTCTGGTACACTATTGCTATCAATCGATCAATCAATCAATCAATCAATCTATAATATTGCATTCTTCCTCCAAAAGGAGCCCAGAGCTATAGGGTCTTTATCCCATCACAAATATTCCGGGTGAGCCATTGCATTCTACAGCAGCTGCAGCCTCTGAACTGTCTTCAAAGGTAGTACTACTCTGAACGAATTACAGCCAGGTCTTGAAGTTACAAAGGCAGGAGTAGTGATTTTCTTTTTTTCATGTCAACATCAAACAGAAGAGGGAGGGGAAAGCAACCTAATGGATTTGGTGAAACATCCTGCACCCCAAGCTTCTGCCACTACCAGATGATCCCAATTAAGAGATGGGGACAAGGAGAAACATGCTTGGAACAGTGTTGTGCATTTTAATAACCGACGAGGCTGGATTCCATATAATAAAACACAGGAGATTTCCTTATACCTGCTCAGGTCACTCATCGAAAGAATTCTTTCCAAGCCACACGTGAAGATGCCAGGGAACGGAGCTGAGGTCTTTTGCATACAAAACATGTTCTCTGCTTCTGAGCTATGGTCCTTCCTCCAATGTTAGGGATAGATAACCTTGTTGCTCCAGAAGTTGTTGAACTTCAAGTGCAATCCATCCCAGGCAGCAGGGCCAATGGTGAGGGGGTGATATCAGGGACTGGCTGGACAAGGAAGAGTGGTGGCCGCCAGCAGTCCAGGAGGCACCTGAGGGTGGAAGGGGACTTTGAACCAGATTCAGACTGGTGGGACAGGAAGGAATTATCAGCAGAGAGTGGAAGTGAAGGGGAGAAGCTTGAGGTAGCCACAGATGCTGACAGAGAAGGAGAAGGGGCTGTGTCTCCTGCTCTCCAATACAGTCCCAATTCAGCTCCTTCTCCTCCCCCACTCTCAGCACAGGAAAGAAGGGTCGAGAAAAGGCTAGAACAATTAGGAAAAGCTGTGTCATGATGAAAAAATGAGGGAGGTATATGAGTGAGGAGGAGAGAGGAGGGAATTTTACCTTCTGCAATGCTCATCTGATGTGCCATGTGCTGATTACTGAGCAATAAAGCTGATTGCTGCAAGCTCTGTGCCCGGTTCTGCTTACAGACAACAGACGGAGGGGATTTTCTGGCAGCCTGACAGGTGATGGCAGTAGTTATCCAACAGCATCTAGACCAGCGGTTCTCAACCTGTGGGTCCCCAGATGTTGTTGGACTACAACGCCCATCATCCCTAGCTAGCAAGGCCAGAGCTCAGGGATGATGGGAGTTGTAGTCCAACAACATCTGGGGACCCACAGGTTGAGAACCGCTGGTCTAGACATTCCCCATTCCTGCCCACTAAATTGATCTTACCTGTAATCAGCAAGTCAAATAAATATATGAGTCCAAAGCGCCTGTGAACAAACAAGGTGGCATAAGCATCTATGCGACCTCTGTGCAGAATGGTGGGTTTCTTACACATGCCAGCGAAGGATCTGCTGGCAGAGGGAAGACCTCACTTCAGAGTGGATGGGGAGAAAGTGGCTTCAGCTTGGAGGAATCCCCTAAACCCGGCTAGGCCTCCAGAGAGTAGCAGTGGCACCCTTTGCCGCCAGCAGCCCATCTTTGACCCAATGGGAGCAGGGGGCTTACTCTTGCGTAAGCCTGAGGTAAACCTGGGTACTGCTGCCTTAAGCAGAGATGTACCCAAACATGCCCTCACCCTGTGGGATCCTGCCTAGGGGTGTTCCAAAACAAACCAAAGGAGAGAGGGTGAGGATGATTATTTTAATTTGGTTAGAAGTGTGGTCCAGATGTTATCAGCAATTTGAAAATGCTGCTCTAGTCATTCTGTGTGGTCAGAGATGAATCAAGAACCACCGCTACTAGAGCTAAGTTTGACTGAATGAATGGAGTTGGGAGACCAGAGTTCAAATCCAGCCTTAGCCATGAAGGTCACTGGGTGGCTGTGAGTCAGTCATTCTCATAGCCCAACTCACCACACAGTGTTGTAAGGATGCAGTGAGGAGAAGCACCATCAACACCACCTTGAGCTCCTTGGAAGAAAAGTCAGATATAAATGTAAAAATAATAATATTAAAAAAAATTGTAGTTGGTCAGCTTTAATCTATTTGCCACCACCAAGCAAATATACCGAATGAAGAGGATAGCATCACTAATTCCATTATGTGTGAAATCCTATTCTTGCTAAGTTAGTGAACGGTTAATAATCTCATAAACCCAGTGCATATTTTAATATATACACTATCATCTCTCTCTTTTTTTAAGGAAATGCATCCCTCATTAGACCAAATCATTGAAAGCATGAAAGCAAAATGTTTCTGTGCAAGTTAACAAGATGTTTTATTTGAAGGAATACACCATGTAACCTATTTTTAGAGTATCAAGCTTCTTTTGTTTCCCTGTTTTGCTTCCCCTTCGTTTTAAAAGCCATTAGTGACAAATCTTTAATTGCTTAATAGTCTTTAAAAGTGTATTAGATTGGATTGCTGCAGACGTTCTTGGATTGCTGACATTTGCTTATTGCTTCAGAATGGAAATGAAGGGGGTGGGAAGTTTGACATACAGCCCAGTACAGAAAAGACAATGGCTTCCATTAGCTATATTTATTTCAATTATGGGTAGCGTGGCCAACTTTTTCCCAATGGCCAGGCATACAAAAATCATGCCGTTTCTCCTCAACTCGACTCCACAAAAAGAGACATTCCATTTTGAACATTTTCCCATAGCATTCCTTTCATGGGCCAGGAGTTAGCTTCACCTACTGAACAACAACCTGAAGGGTTAGATGGTCAAGTAGCCTAATTTGCTATAAAGTCACCTCATGCTTTCCAATTTCCAGCTGATTTTTCTCCAGGGTGTGGTTCCAGATCTCCCAGAGAAAAGGAATGAAGAGATCTGGGTAGTATATATGGAGGCGGAGGAGAAGAAAAAGTACACTTGTCTGAACATCAGCATTCTCACAACCCATGCTGAAGGCTTACGTATGGGAGAAAGGAATGTTTCATACGCACAACCTATAAACTGTGTTTAAGCCTATGTCATGAATATTAGTCCTATTCTGGCATTGAGCCAGAACAGACAGGGATGAAAGGTTGTGTCCTGACTAGGGATATCAGAAGACATCGATTATTATTATTTTGTTCTGCCTTGTATTCATCACCCGCAGCGCTGTTTCCATTCTGCTGCAGTTCTTCTGCCAAAAACTATGTTACTTGTCTTCCTGTCCACTGTGGATAAATTGCATAACTTCCATAACTCAGCTTTGTAAGTTACGTTGTCATTACTTTATGACAACCTATGCATTTCAATGGAAAGGAAACACAGTGCAAATGGGTGGGAGAAGCATAGTCATGTATGCATCGACAGACATCCATTGTACTCACCAAATTGATTTTTGCTATGGATGAAGGACAAATAAGTAAAGACCAACCATTTCTTTTTCTGTTGGAATTTTCTGGCATCCATAATCCTGACCCCAACCTCCCAATACATGCCATCAACTCCATCCCTGACTTTTGCATGTTTAGTGCAAAGGTCTAAAAGGGGCTCCCAAGCAAGTTATCAAGGTTTCTGATCATGAGACAGCTTCTAAGCATGTTCAGCCCACCTGAGACCTTCCTATCAATGCACAAAGGATGGGGAACAGAACATGTTCACCGGGCATTCTTGGGTTCAGACAGTGTGTGTGTCCCTAACTCCCTACAGAGGTGTAGCAAGCCCAATTTTTTTTTGTCACCCCCTCCTCACACATCGACAGCTTGGGGTAGGCTTGGGATTCACGGGTGGGTGCCGAATGTCTGCCCCCCTTCCTATGCCTCTGTGCCCCCACCCCCACGACTCCCAAGTACCCCAAGCCGTTGGGGGAAGCTATGCCACTTTGCTGGGGCCCTGGCAAAGCTGCGCAGCTCATTCTCTCTGGAGCCATGGCTCCCAGCCATCCTTCTCCCCCCCCCCCGGCTCGCTGCAAAGCAGAAAAGCGGGAGCCGCTTACAGTGAGCCAGGGAGGGAGGGAGGCTGAGAGGGAGGCCCCCGGGTAAGCGGTTCCTGCATTGTATGTACCAGTTTGCTGCTGGCACCACCCAAGAGCCGTATGGACGGTGGTGGGATCCTCTGCTCACGGCTGCAGTAGCGGTGGCGAGATCCTCTGCTTGCGGCTGTAGCGGCAACGGAGGCATCCCACCGCTGTCCGTATGGCGCTTGGGCAGCACCGGCAGCATACCGTTATGTACAGCGCATGTGCGGCGTCGCTACGTACAGCACATGCGTGTTGACACCGCGCATGCATTGTACATAGTGGTTTGCCACTGGCGATGCTCGAATGCCGTATGGACAGTGGTGGGATCCTCAGCTTGTGGCTGCAGCTGTGAACAGAGGATCCTCCACATGCGGCAGCATGACATGGAACCCAGGGCACACTGACCCCCCTCCGCCCCCCTTGCGATGCCACTGACTCTCTAAACAGGTTCTTCTTCTTCTTCTTCTTCTTCTTCTTCTTCTTCTTCTTCTTCTTCTTCTTCCTCCTCCTCCTCACATGCTTAAGCTGAAGAAGGCTGGTCTAGAATTTGTTAGAGGAGAAATGGAAAAACTCCCAAGTCCTAGAAATTAGATATATTTATGAGAATGGCTGCTGGAAATGTTCCCCCAAGAAAGATTTGTTTCCAAATGTGCCAGGCCTGGAATAAATATAATTTCTAACACTTTGAGGGGCCCCCTCCTCTTTTTGGCCCACCAGTAATGTTTTCCCAAGCTTCTGTTGGGTTTTCTGTATTTTATTAGGCCAATATTTTCACTTGTGACAACTTGTGCCCCAGATGTTTATGGCAAGATTACTGCAGGATCATTGCTGCCTTCTGATTCTGCCTATGTGCTGTTTATATGAGATAACATAAAGTGTTCCACCCACTCTGAAGGTGGAGCCAGAGGATTTTATCCTCTTCATTAAGGAGAGCAATTATGTAGACTGCTCCCATCGAATGTGTCTCAGAGCATGTGACTTTCAAACACTGAAGCCCAGTTTTTGACCTTGGACTAATCACATTCTCACAGTCCAATTTGCCTCACAGGGACGACACCTTTTTTTAGGAAATGGGCAATTGTCTCACATATCACACTTGGAAGAGGCTATGATCGACATTGCCCAATGGGACACTCAAGCTGAAAAGAAGGGGAAAGATGTGCCTCAAATGAACATTAAGGGTTTTATCCCTAAAGTCTACTCAGAGTACACACACTGAGCACGATTTCTGTTCTTATCCTGAAGCAAAGTTCTTAACCTGAAGCACTATTTCTGGATTAGTGGAGTCTGTAACCTGAAGCGTATGTAACCTGAAGCGTATGTAACCCGAGGTACCATTGTATTTTAAAAAATGTAACCTGCAGATAGGCTCAATTGTCTGCACAGCCAGGTAGATGGAACATTATTCTTGTGCAAGAATAAATCCTTTCTGTTTTGCTACCTGTTATTGGTCTCTGCTAGACAACAAACCTCAAAGTGGAGAGTTCCACAACACAGTCCAATCATTCTTGGGGTGTCCTGAGAACAGAAACTATTTACATCTAATTCATACCTCTGAAAATCAAAGCAACCTGCCTCCAACAAATGGTTACAACACACTGGCCTAGTTGGTGCCCTTTGGATATTTTGGAATTGATTGATTAACTCCCAACATCCCTGACCATTTGTCATGCTGGCCAGGGCTGTGGGAGTCATAGTCCAATACGCATGAAGAGCAACAGGTTGGGTTGGGAAAAACTGTAATATGCATTTCCTATCATTGACTGAAGTGTCCCACATGCTGAGCAAATGAAACCAGCCGTCTATTTATCAATACTAATTTATTTAATAAAAATACAAAAATATAAATATACATATATAAAAATATCATGAATCGACACACAGACATTCTTTTACTCAATAAATATGGCAGTAATATTCATTCTTATTTTTAAGGTGTAATCAGATTATAAGATGGGTACATATCGCCCCAGACAGCCGTAGGAAAAGTGAAGCAAAGTGTTCCTTTAGAAAAAAAGTTATACTTTCCAACTTGTTTATTAAAGGCACAAAAAGCCTTTTTAGGTATCTTTTCATAAGTGCTGAGTATCTTCTTTCCAACATCTTAGGCAGAGAGGGTGAAATATAGTTTTGTCTTAAAATAGCAATTATAAAATCTAACCAGTTTCATTCACGTAGACTTGTTAAGCAAACCCTTACTAAGACAAACACCTATTTTTGTACTTTTCCAAGTAAGAGAATGTAGGCCACTTTTATCTAGATACAGAGGCATTAATCCCATCAACACTGACCAAGTCACAAAATGCTATTATTAGGCCATGATCCAAGGTTGCCTGGTCTCCAGTGTAAGCACACATGCCCCTTCCTTCTATGTAGAACTGCTCCCATTCTCTACAACCTTGAGGAATGCTCTGCAGATATTTATTAGAGCTGGACACACAGAGCCATTGTCATTGAGAAGGATGGGGCAAATCTGGCTCACCACATGGAACCTTTCATCTGCGCTTGGAATCCCTGGATCGGGATGTTAGTCTTGGTCACTCTCATCTCCGCCATACATATCTGCCAACTTTTTAAACCGAGGTCCCCAGTCACTGAGATAATCGTAATCTTGGTTGCCACCATCTGTAGTGAGCGATTCCAAAGAGCTAAGCGAATTTGCTATAGAATCGTTCCCTTCATACGCATATGTTGCTAAAGAATCGTAAGGAGGTGCTGTTGGATCCAAATCATTTTCCTTTAGCCTTCGATGGATAAAATCTTGGACATTAATGTTCTCCCACAGTGGCACAGTTCTCCTTATCTGGAAGATAGTTTCTGGCATCACATCTCTCCTCATTTTGCTTTCTTCTCTGGCTTCGGGATTTCTTAGCGTGCCAATGTCAAAGGCTTGAGTATCTTCTTCGCCACCTCCTTCATCATTATAGGTCACAATATTGTCTCGGACATCATCCTTGGAAATGATCAAGGGCTCTTTCTTCCTCTGCCGCTTCATTGCGGCAAACAGCACGACTAAAACTGAAAGCAAACAAAGACAAGTAAGGAACAGACAAACGGCTTTGAGATATTTATTAAAAATAAAAAAGCGGTATAGAATTACAAATAAATAAATAAATATAAGGCTAGAAAAGCAGGTGGATACTGAAAAGCAAATTAAAAGGGCATCACCTAGACAAAGCAGTTCGAAAGCCTCATTGATCACAGTAGGTGTGTGCTTGACTCTCCCATTAAAATTAATGGGACCTAGGACTTCAATGATATACAGTTGTACCTTGGCTCCTGAACACCTTGGGAGTTGAACGTTCTGGCTTCTGAATGATCGAAAACCAAAAATGAGTGTTTCGGTTTTCATTTTTTTTATTTTATTTTGGAAGCTGAACGTCCACTATTGTTTCTGGCACGTTGTGCAATCGGAAACCAACTGGAAGCCACACCTTGGTTTCCTTACATTTCAGAAGTCGAACGGACTTCCGGAATGGATTCTGTTCGACTTCCAAGGTATAACTGTACATGCTTATCAGGAGTAAAGCTCACTGAATTCAATCAGACGTATGATTATGCAACCATAGGATTTATCTGTTGAAGCCCTGAAGTGAGTCCTGACAATCTCACTAGATATTGATGTGCAATTGGTGTCAATTTGTGTGCACAGACTCCTTCCATGGAACAATAACACTGAAAAAGGTCCCCCTTCCCCCTGAAGGAGCCATATAGCTGCACATCTACATATGCACAGTGCCCTCTTCAGGCTAATACAGTGGTACCTCGCAAGATGAATGCCTCGCAAGACGGAAAACTCGCAAGAAGAAAGAGTTTTCCGTTTTTCGAGGTGCTTCGCCAGACGAATTTCCCTATGGGCTTCCTTCGCAAGACGAAAGCCCATAGGGAAATCTCCGGGGACAGCGGGGAAGCGCAGCGCGTCTCCCACACTGTCCTCAGACCTCCTCCGAAGGCTGGCGGTGGGGCGGAGAGACCTTCTCCCCCTGCCAGCCTTCGGAAGGCTGCTCCGAAGGCTGGCGGTGGGGCGGAGAGACCTCCTCCCCGCGCCAGCCTTCGGATGGCTGTTCTGAAGGCTGGCGGTGGACCGGCAGCCTTCAGAACAGGTCCAGGGACAGAGGAGAAGCGCAACGCACCTTCTCCTCTGTTCCCGGACCTGTCCTGAAGACTTGCGGTGGGAGGAGGGTTTTCCTTCCCACCGCCAACATTCACAATGCTGTTCTGAATGTTGGCGGTGGGGAGGAAAGCCCTTCTCCTCACCGCAAGCCCCGTAAACTCCGGGAACAGAGGAGAAGCGCAGCGCGCCTTCCCCTCTGTTCCCGGACCTGTCCTGAAGGCTTGCGGTGGGGAGAAAAGCCCTTCTCTGCACCGCCAGCCCGGCAAGCGGTTTCCATAGGAATGCATTAATTTATTTTCAATGCATTCCTATGGGAAACCGTGCTTCGCAAGACAAAAAACTCGCAAGAAGAAAGAACTAGCGGAACGAATTAATTTTGTCTTGCGAGGTACCACTGTATTGTTTGTGATGCAGTTTAGTAACAAAGCAACTGCTTTTCATGCAGAAGAATCAAGCTTGAATCCCTAGCAGGGCTTGGAGGGCTGGGGGACACTTTTGTCTGAAATCCTGGAGAGTCATTGCCCGTCAGTGTAGAATGGGGTGGAGAAATGTGTTAGTCTGAGCTAAGTTTGAGAGGTGGGAGGAGACAGTCGACCTTTTTGCCTTCTATAGAATCCCCCTTCAAATTGCCATTTTGCACAGTGCTTTGAAAGGGTCTTATGATGATCTGACAATCAGCAGATTGTAGGTCTTTGGAAAATTCCAATTGCTATTTGAACTGAGCCAGTTTGGTTTTTTTACCTGCATCACACTCAACATCCTCTATTTCCCTCTATACATAAAAATGTAAGGCTGTCATCATGCTGTAGTTTGCCAGTTGGTGGCCACACCAACTCTAGCATGTTGGAACTGTTTAATGGAGGAGGGTTGGCTGCACATGTGCGCAGCGAGGCTTCATGGAAGCAGAGCACACTTTGGCAAACTGCTCTGTGAAGCTCCTCCCACCCTTTGTTAAATGCAACTGCATCAAGGTTCAATGGAGGAGGAAGGCACTTCACAGAATGGTTTGGCAGAGTGCTCTGTGAGGTCTTCTCTCCCTCTATTAAACATTGATACAGCGAAGCTTAATGGAGGAGGGAGATGATTCAGAAAACCATTTTCCAGAGTGCCTGCCCCTCCTTTAAAAGGGTTTGTGGCAAGCTGTGTGGGGATAGTTGAGGGGGTGGGTAATGTGTAAAGGGTTTAAGGTAAAGGTAAAGGTACCCCTGCATGTACGGGCCAGTCTTGAGAGACTCTAGGATTGTGCGCTCATCTCACTCTAGAGGCCGGGAGCCAGCGCTGTCCGAAGACACTTCCAGGTCATGTTGCCAGCGTGACAAGCTGCATCTGGCAAGCCAGCGCAGCACACGGAAACGCCGTTTACCTTCCCGCTAGTAAGCGGTCCCTATTTATCTACTTGCACCCGGGGGTGCTTTCGAACTGCTAGGTTGGCAGGCGCTGGGACCGAGCAGCAGGAGCGCACCCCGCCGTGGGGATTCGAACCGCCGACCTGACGATCGGCAAGTCCTAGGTGCTGAGGTTTTATCCACAGCGCCACCCACGTCCCATGTAAAGGGTTCAGTCAGGTGTAAATGGAACAGGGTATGGTGAGTACTGTCAGTTTGCATTTCTTGATACAGAAAGTATTGGCCTGATGTGTCTTTCCTATTCTACTTAGTTCAAGAGTGTTCTGGAAGGTTTCTTTCAATGAGAAAGACACAGGCAGAAGGTTTCTGATGTTTGGGTTATTCCTTCTGGGAAGCTGAGTATAGCTGGTTTAAACTGGTTCTGTTATCCTTTCCGTCAAGGTCATGCTGACTATAATAGTCAGGTCAGGAGGAGCCTGGGTTTCACACTTTCTCTTTCTATCTCTTTGTTATGGTGTTCTGTTCTGTATGCTGCAGTGTTAAGGTTTCATCTTATTATAAGCTATTGTCAAGTTTAAGATAAGCCTGCTGCAACTGGATTTCTTATGGACTGTGCCAATCCTGGATTCGTGACCATTATGGTCATTTGCCTTCAGCGGCAAGTGGAATGAGCAGGCAGCCCCATTGAAGGTTGGGTAGGCATGGCTTGGTCAAAATGGCCTTGTGGGCCAAGTGGGGAGGCCTCAAGGGGCTAATTAGCCTCATGGATGCGAAATTTCTGGTCCTCAGTGTAGACAGTACTAGATGGACCAATGGTCTGGCTCAATATAAGGCAGCTTCCTATGCACCTGTGAGCATCGTCAGGTGGAGTAGGATGCCACCTATGCTGGCATTTAGGAGGGAAAGCTAGCTGGTCTGCTCTCAGAACCATAGCTGTCAAGCGTCCCTTATTTGGCGGGACAGTCCCTTATCCTACGCGGGTGGCGCTGTGGGTAAAACCTCAGCGCCTAGGGCTTGCCGATCGCATGGTCGGTGGTTTGAATCCCCACAGCGGGGTGAGCTCCCGTCTTTTGGTCCCAGCTCCTGCCCACCTAGCAGTTCGAAAGCACCCCTAAGTGCAAGTAGATAAATAGGTACCACTTTCTAGTGGGAAGGTAAACGGCGTTTCCATGTGCTGCGCTGGTGCCGGCTCGCCAGAGCAGCTTTGTCACGCTGGCCATGTGACCCGGAAGTGTCTCCGGACAGCGCTGGCTCCTGGCCTCTTAAGTGAGATGGGCGCACAACCCTAGAGTCAGACACGACTGGCCCATACGGGCAGGGGTACCTTTACCTCCCTTATCCTAGCGCCATGTCCCACTGCTGTCCCTTATTGATGATGTCCCTTAAATAAGCTACTGAAGGTAATGGGGCCCTTTCTATGTCCAGCTGTGCTTTGTCGACAACAAATTGTTGCTGTTTTTGTGTGTTGAATATATGCTATATGGTAATTTAGGGACCTAATAGGTATCGCCCTTTGCACGCAACAAAATATATATTTTATCAAAATAATTGTTGATCCCTTATTTCGGCTGCTGATGCCTTATTTTCGAGGCTGCTGATCCCTTATTTTCAAATCTGTAAGTTGACAGCTATGCTCAGAACCCTCTGCATGCATTTGGTGCCCATGGGTACCAAATGACTCAACCAAGGTTATATTGTAGTGGGGATGTTGCTGAAGCAAGTTGACTAATAAATGTGCATGGTCTATTCTACTTATGCTGTTTTCACAAACAAGTTTTAGAGAACCTTGGCACTTCCCTTTTGCCTTCACTACAAAGAATACTCTCCCTGGCTCTTCAGTCTATTCAGTTATCCCCCTTTAGCACTCTTCTTTGTTGTTGTTATGGGCAACACATCAAGTTTCATACTTCAACAGTTAAAAGCATGATCCTTAGAGGAGGTGCCCTCTTATTAGAGAAGTGGCTTCTTCTGCATTTGTATTTGGGACTTTTTATGAACTTGTAAAAGCTCATCATAAATTTAATTGCTGCATTAAACAGCAGGAAACAACGCAACATGCCAGGGTGCTTTTAGTTCATCTTCAGCTGCACTTACATTCCTTTGGTGATAGGTTGCTTTCTGCCCTTCAAAACAAACTATGATGTTATAATTATTGGGTGGTAGTCAGTGAACTTTTACTGAAGGGGAGATCCATTGACATTGATGAACATGACTAAGTTAGTGCCACAGTTGTGCTAGTGCCATGTCCCACTAACACAACAAGGCTTTGGTTCCTCTCCTTTCCCACCATGCCTGCCCCTAAATTGATTCTGGGAAGTTGGGAAAAGCCCCAGAACAGTGCAGAGGGCTGGGGAGGAGAAGCATGGGTAAGCAAGAGTTTCTTGGTGTCTGAAAGTTGTGGTGGCACCAGACATGCTTCCCTGATGAGATCATTCCTGGATGTTCTGAAGCAGTAAAAAGGTAAAGGTAAAGGAACCCCTGATCATTAGGTCCAGTCGTGACCGACTCTGGGGTTGCGGTGCTCATCTCGCTTTATACTCACCCACAAATAAATATAATGTATGTTTAAAAATGCATATTTTGAAAGAAAATGTATTTAGAAAATGGCTCCCTTTTTTTGGGGGGGTGCTGCATTGCGGGTGGCAACCCGAGACCTCCCAGTGACCCAGCTGTGGGCAGGGATGCTGCCCACGTCATTAGGACTCTCAGCCGCCGTGTCACGTCCCTGGCTGACCAATCGGGTTAGCCGGGGGTGTGGCCATGTGGTATTTAATCTGCAGCGTGGCTGGGGAGGGCGGCCTCCATTCATCTCCTCCCTCAGATCTCCCAGCCCACCCACCCTCTTTTCTTGTGTTGCTTGACTATGGCCTTGCTACGACTAATGTCAATCGCCTGGTTGTTGGGGCCAGGTAGGAATTTTTCCACTTGGCAAATTCGCACCAGCCATTTGGTTTTTGCCTACCTAGTAGCAATCGTCACAACTTTGTAAGGTTAGGCATTAGGTAAGTCTTGCCATGGGAGGGGCAGTTGTTGCCTCTGGCCTGGCCCTCCACATTAAGGGTATCCCATTAAAGGGATCCGGGGTGTGTGGTTCCTGCCCGAAGCCTGGGCATGGGCTAGGGCCCTGCCACGACCCCATCGGTGACCTTGGGGGTGCTCAATTGATGTATATCGTAGGGCTCCCTCTATCGGTGGCTGACCCTTATGGGACCCCTGCAGACTGGCAGGAGTCAGGATATAGTCTTGCTTCATCCAATTGCCTAAGCCAGACTGCTCACATCTGTAACCAATAACGTTGTGGGCTAATTTATCCCATTAACCCAACATATTCGTGTCTGTGTGCATATTTCTGAGGGAACTGCGGGACCCAGGGCCTCGCCATGGAAATGTTTCCCCTCCATCTTCTCTCCCCGTGTGCCTGCTAAATGTCTTTTGGAGTTCCCACAAGCCTCCGGAGCAAATCTGAGAAGAGCACAAGGGGACATAGGGAGAAGAGAAGTGGGGAGCTTCCATTGTGCAAATGAATATCCTTGTGCTAATGGAACCAGTTCACTGGGTGCTGCCCATTAGGATTGAAAATATGTATTTAAATATGTATTATATGCACATTTTATTACAGTTTTTCTTTTGAATTCTTCATGTATTCGGAAACTGGATGAAGCAGACTTATGGGTGAAGACACGAGAAAGTGATGTGGACCAGAAATAGATTGATGTGTCAATTCTTAATCCGATACTACAGATCTCAGACACGGCAAGGATCTTCATTTTTCTAGCTTTGTTAATTAACCACTAATTGGGAGAAGGCCACCTGAATTGGACCTTGGATTAATTTGTATGCTGCACAGAACTATATCAAACTAAGATGCCTCTGGCACTTTTTTTTTTCAACTTTTGACCCCACTAGGTGAAACTTTCTTCCTTTTGATCTTAGTGTTGATAAGTCGTACACAAGCAAAGAATTGTGGTCTAACTTCGTGACATCATAATGGATGATGGGATGCAGCTCTTCAGGCTGACATATGGCCAAGAGGCAGTATTGTCCACAATCACTACAAGCAAAGCAGAGACATGGATGGCCATTCCTCAGAAAGTAAAGATCATTCCTGACATAGGCCATTCCCACTTCATTAGTATGTCAATGTTGGCAGAAATGCTCATACATCATGACTTTCACCCCCTCAGCATGTTAGATAGTATGCAATATTATTAAATATAACTATCCTCATATCTCAGTTGATATTTGAACTATGGGAATCTGGCATAATTCCCACGATCTCTTTGCAATGAGCTTTGGGGCTGTTGATCAGAGACATAGGATGGCACACAACCACCTGGTGGGTTATGCAGAGGTACTGTTGAACCCATGTATGAACCATTTTCATTTTCCAAAAATGCCAATTTAAAGAATGAGCATGTGCAATGTATGTTTTGGATGAGTAATCTATGTTACTTTTCCAAAACAGTAATTTTGAGTCTCAGCAAGTACAACATGTTGTTTTGCATGTTCCCTCACTAGTATCAAAACAGCTCTAAACTATCAGCTGGTTACAGCTGACCTACACAGCTGAGCATTGGGACACAGCTGGTGCTGTGGTCTAAACCACTGAGCCTCTTGGGCTTGCTGACAGTAAGGTCGGCAGTTCGAATCCACTTGATGGGGTGAGCTTCCATTTCTCTGTCCCAGCTCCTGTCAACCTAGCAGTTCAAAAGCATGCCAGCATGAGTAAAAAGATAGGTACTGCTGTGATGGGAAGGTAAAACAGTGTTTCTGTGTGCTCTGGCTTTCATCATGGTGTTCTGTTACACCAGAAGCAGTTTAGTCCTGCTGGCCACATGACCCAGAAAAGCTTTCTGCAGACATACGCTAGCTCCCTTGGCCTGAAAGCGTAAATGAGTGCCGCACCCCATAGTCAAATCCGACTGGACTTCACTGTCCAGGGGTCCCTTACCTTACAGAACTGAGCCAACCTATTCCCATATTAAAGCACCTCTTAACTTGATCCGTGCAGGTCTGGAAAAAGGAATGACTAGAGTTGGCCCCTAGGTCAAATATCCTCTTCCCCTTGTCTGGACATTTTAATCATTTCTCAGATGTAAAGCAAGAGAAGGGGACTGAATCACCTACCCAGGAGAATCACGATGCAGAGCAGAATGGCAACGAGGGCTCCTGTGCTAAGACCCGCTGGAAGGAGCAAAGCTTCAGCATTGCAAGACTGCATGTTTCCTCGGCTGTCACAGGTGCACACCCGGATAGTCAGTGTCCCAGTGCTGCTTTGGATGGGGTAGTCATTGTCAAATATTACCACTGGCAGGACATAGGTGCTCATTTTATTCCGGCTGTATCCATTCCTTCTTGTTATAACGCCTGCTGTGTTATCTGAACCAGAAGACCAAGAGAAATGGAAACTCACATTAGGAATCTTTACGTGCAAGGATGAAAACAGGGCATCTAGAGCTAATAATTAGAGCCTACCTTTGTTGTCCACGATGGAGAAGTTCGGATGGACTGTGTATTCTGGCACCAGCTCAAAAAAAAATTTGTGTCCACGTGGTGGCTCATCCTTGTCCACAGCACTAATGGTTTGTATGAGCTGCCAGGAAACATAGGGACATGTTGTGAGAAAATGTAAACCACCTTTTCACGCTCTAATTCTGAAATACCTGAAATGACTTCAGAAGAACCAGATCAATGGCATTTTACTACTGTTGTGTGGAGTTCATACTGGAGATTGGCTTACGGATAAGGCACAACTCACAAGACCTGTGAGGGAATGTTTCTCGCTGCTTGCCATCTATTGCCCTAGCACAGTTCTTTTCAAACTGTGTTGCAGAAAACCATGGGGTTTGTTGGAAGTTTATAAGGAGTTGCTCAATAAGAGGATCAGTAAATTCCTCCCTATGTAAAAATGGTATTCTTGATGCTTAGGATCTCTGTCTTTGCACGCTTGGAAATCCCTGCCTTAAACTTTCCACTGCAGTAGGTGCAAAACCACCTCCACCCATGCATTTATTTGTGGCACCCATATGTCAATTCAGGTTGTTCGACTTTCCATCCTCCTCAGAGGACACAAACAATGGCTTGCTCTTAGCTTCAGCAGGCAGCCCTTGGTGCTCTGTATAATACTCAAAGCCCTGATTGGCAAGCTCAACAGCGACCTTCTGGAATCTCCAGCCACTTCTAATGCCTCACATTACAATTACAGCTACTCCACATGCACTACCCACTGTCAAGTAGATTTCAAGTCCCTGTTCAAGTCACAGGGATGAAGCAGAATGCTCAGCTGGAGCTGCGAGGGGATGGAAGGGGGGGGGGAGTAAGCCCTATGCAATGCTAGCTGAAGGGCGATACTGGCAGACTCAAAAAGACAAGCTAGTCCACTTCATCTTTATCTGAAAAGACAAAAGAGCTGACATGAACCACTGAGAGCGAGCATGGGGAAGTGGCAAGGGAAATCCTACAAGCCAAACATGCACTGAAATGTCTTAGTGTCTATTTGTCTACGCATACATACGTACATATATGAACGATTTCCCAATATTCTGCCATGCTTTAGAGCAGAGGTTCCCAAACTTATTTGGCCTACTGCCCCCTTTCCAAAACAACAACAACAACAACAACTCAGTGCCCCTGGAAATCCAACTTCTCTAAACGAACAAACAGAAAGATGCATTGACAAATTTGTGGTTATTCTATGTTTCTATATTTCTACCTACGTCCTACAACATAGTAAAGTTGCAATCCACTTTCTGGGCCTGGCTGAAGCCAAAAATGGTTCACCAAAGCCCATAAAATCTCCTCGCCGCTAGCACAACTGCTGAATCTGGGAGAGGTGTTGTTGCCATCCATCCCACAATGGTGCGTACACAGCAAACAACTGTACAAACGGTTGTTCAAAATTCTCTTCTCTTCTCTTCTCTTCTCTTCTTTCTTTATGCTTCCTCTGCCTGCTTATTTTTATTCAATGCCCCCCAATTGCACCTGAAGCTACTACCGCCCCCTGGATCATTCCAGCAACCTCCCCCCCCCGGTGGGGGTGGGTGGTATCACCCACTTTGGGAAACACTGCTTTAGAGTGACTAAATAAGAAAACCAGCAAGTGGCTCAGCTTTGGATCAGGAGCATGTTCCAGGTTGGAACCCCACAGCTGCTTCTCCCAAATAAAAGTAGTGTGGTTAAGAACGTTGCACATTCATTGGCCCCAAGATCCCAAGATGGGAGCAGATTTGATTCTTAATAGCTAGAGTCTACACTCACCACATTACAAGAACCCCTTTAGCAAGCATTCACCACCATAAATAAATAAATAGTCCTCCTTTCATGTTCCTGCCTATGAAATTGGTCTTTTCAGTGGTGGCTGGTTCCCCTCAAGTCTAGTGGGATGCAATGCAGGTAGCCCAAACAGTTGGTGGAGACTGAGGCAATGACAGCTGGAGCCAAGTAATTCTAGTTAGTTCCTCCCTGCTGTTCTACAAGGGCAATACTGAGATGAAGGAGGAGGAAGCAGCTGACAGGCATTAGGAAGGATGGGGCATGAATGCTTACAATAACAATGATCCTACAAGCATAAGAACCATTATCTGTGTATAGGGGCCCTTGCAGTCTTTAAGACTTCATTCAACACATAGACACTCATGCACTAAATGATGTTCAAAAGACAGAGCTTCTTAACTGGTGAAGGACCAACTAAGGGGGAAAATAAGAGTCTCTTTAGTACTGGGTGTATGCTGCAATTCAGTGAAGGAAACCTGAAGAGTGTTTATTGGGTCTAGAATTTTGTTTGAGGAGCATCAGGTTCCATTTAAAAATAAGCAAGTTTCCAGTCTTCATGGCTGTGATGATCTATGTGGAAATGTGAAGGGAAGTAGTTGATGGCTTGATGGGGCTGAGCTGCTCACCAGAACTCCCTCTGTTTCTCTCATTGTTGCATACTGTGATGGAGAGGAATGCCAATCCAGCATACCTGCAAGTGCGTTTTCATTGTACCAACTTTTCTGCTCCCAGCATACAGCAGTGATGCAAACAGAGGAAGACCAAATGAGTGGCACAGACCTGCCATGCTGTCTGCTGCTCATGGAAGGCAAGGCTTGCTAAAATCTTGGAAATCAGAGGGTTTGCATATTCAGAAAGGTTTCTAGGCGAAGGAGGGGTTGCTTCTGTCCCCTGCATAGCTCCTTGTCACTTCCTCTGCCCGACTAGCAAACCAGAGCCAATTATGCAAGACAGTAAAATAAAACAAAAAGCAGAAGCAATTATGTGGAATAAAAGATGCAAATTCATTTGATGTGGAAATTGAAGAATTGAGCTTTCCTTGGTGCTGAATTAGGATTACTTTACACATCATTTCACATTAAAAAAATAACAACAGCCAACAGTAACAACAGCATGGACTATAAACAGCTCTGGATATAAATACACAGATCTTCATTTTGGAGTCAGCGGTCACCTGGGTTTAGCTGCAGGAATTGTGTATTCTATGAGCAAGCCGCAGAACAGGTGAAATGGGATGTTAATGCATTTTCACTGACACCTCTTGCCAAGAAATGACCCAAAACTTAGGACGGTGTCCACAAGGCAAGCATGAAAAATTGTTTCTGGGTGAAATTATCTATCTCTCATAAACAGGCTATTTTTAGGCAAGTTAGTGAATTTAAAAAAACAAAAATTCTCTCATAAATCTTAATAGAAGATCACCAGAAAGTGTCATTCCCTGCTCACTGCATAACTCTATTTTTGTAGATAAGGCTTTCCTGTTGCAATTGAGAGAAAGAAAAAGGGTGAAAAAAAACTCCTCTGTGAGTCATCCACCCACATAATGTAGTTGTGGCAGGACCATGAAGAAATATATTGCACTTGGCAACACACATTTTGAATATGTTTCCACAATCCTCCATGCTTCATAAAACAACCTTATTGTCAAAGCTGATCCTTTATTTGAATTGTTGATTTTGGTTTTTTCCAGAGTCGCTGCTACCTGTTTAATTCCCCCTGCAGCAAAAATGGCAAGTACAACGGCTTAGATGAGGGGGTGGGGGGGTCAAATAGCTGTCAGCATTTTCAACCTCTGTGTCATGATCAAGCCCTGCAATTTTTCTTGAAGTATACAGGAAAAGTCTTCTCATATAAGCATCAAAACAGCAAGAGAAAACTTCCCCTTTGTAGAGGCCTGCAAAACAACAAAACTAAGATAAGCAAGTTAATTAAAAAGGGATGCAATTAGATCCCTGCAATTACTGCCTTGAGGAATGCAAGGAGAAAATGTCTAACTAGAAGACAAATTCTAACAATTTATCATAAGGCTCTTAGGCCCCCCAGTGTGGGATGGGTGAATCTGTTGGTTATGATTTCTCTCAGTTTCTCATGTTCCCAATATTAAATTCATTCCTCCACATTTCCACATCAGTTTGAAATCATCATTTAAAGGTCCTCATGGAAATTCATCTGCGTTTTTGTGTGATTTTCTCCCAATACAGACAATAGTAAGCAATGTGGCCTAATGTACACATTTCCACAAAGCATTTCCCCCTAGCATGATATGTTTTGTGTTATTTTCATGAATATGTGCATTTTTTGTAAACTCTTTATCCTATTTTATGCATTTTTGTACACATGGCTGGGGACTGCATGGTCAAATTTGGTGACGTGGGGATTTTGAAGGATTCCTGTGTTTCACTGCGCATATAGTTTTGGACAATGCTATTTTTCTGGAAAAAGAGGTGTCATAACTCACAATTAACACCTCCCTCATTATCTTAGAATGTCAATAGCCATTAGGAATTGAGTTCCGGCAAGTTCCGGCTGAAAAAAAGCTCTGGTTCTGGAAAGTGTGAATTAGGTAAGATCAACTTTAAATGAAAGCTGAACCGCATTCTAACCGCTCCACACAGGGGTGAACGAAGGTGCTGTGACGCCCGGGGTGGGCCATCGCTACGTAGGGCGCATATGCAGTGTCACTACGTACAACACATGCACAGTACATAGCGACGCCGCACATGCACTGTACATAGGAGTTTGCCGCCGCCAGCGCGCCAGATGGAAGGATCCCACCGCTGTCCGTATGGTGCTCGAGCGGCGCCGGTGGCAAACTGCTATGTATAGCTCATGGGCATCGTCGTTATGTACAGCACATGCGTGTGATGCCACACATGCGCTGTACATAACGGTTTGCCGCTGGTGCCGGGATCCTCTGCTTGTGGCTGCATCCACGAACGGAGGATCCTCCACATGTGACTGCGGTGGCGCAGCCCCCACGGGCTGCCTTCTTGTCATCCCCCCAGACATGGCACCCGGGACACACCGCCCCCCCCCCGACCCCTTGTGATGCCACTGCCTCCACACACAATCTGGGACAATGCTTGTACAGATGCCACACAAATGTAAATATTGAGGATCGATTCTGGCTCTTTCACAAAAGTCAGGTTTTTTCCCCTCAGTATAAAAAAGCAATGTGTGGAGCTGGTACAATATTCCGGAATACTAGCTGATGAATGATGATGTTATTTGTGAGACTCCAACCCCCCCCCCCAAAAAAAAAACACCCCAGTAGCCATACCACTATATATGTTGTTTCATGTACAATGGTACCTTGGGTTACATAAGCTTCAGGTTACATATGTTTCAGGTTACAGACTCTGCTAACCCAGAAATATTACCTTGGGTTAAGAACTTTGCTTCAGGATGAGAACAGAAATTGTGCTCTGGCAGCGTGACGGCAGCATGAGGCCCCATTAGCTAAAGTGGTGCTTCAGGTTAATAACAGTTTCAGATTAAGAACAGACCTCCAGAATGAATTAAGTACTTAACCCGAGGTACCACTGTACCTTTAAGTAAGTGAGGTACAAGTATTTTCACCTTCACTCTGAAAATGTAGGGAATGTTAATGGAAGTTTGCAGTTCCTATGTCATTGTGTGGCTAAGTGCCATCACCAGTATATACACACACACACACACACACACACACACACACACACACACACATATTGGGGAGGGGGAATGTCTGATTTATCCGTTTTACTTGCGAAGATGTTTTTCTAGTGTGGTGTCTCATTATCGGCGTCTTCAGTATTTAAGAATAAAAAAGTTTGTTTCTCGCTGAAGCAGCGGCAGTGTAAATTTATGCATAACGGAAAAACAAAGCTATACTAGTGAGGTGCATCTATTGTAGTCAACACTTCAAAAAACTTTGTGTGCATCAGGCCTGTACATTTGTTGCACTGTGAAAGGTCTGAGGCTTATGGGGCCAGTGTGTTTGCTGCTTCCTGCCTTCATTGCAATTACATAAACCATAGGGGAAACCACTCAAATCATACCTCCTGCATCCAGCCTTGGACTCCATGTTGTTTTTACACTTCTGTGCATTCCCAGAGCAGCACGAAATAGAAGCAAGGGATATCAGCAACCCTACCTCTCATGTTAAATAAGAATTGAGCTGGAGTCACTTGGAGATGCTGTATCATTAAACATCTGTCTATTTAATGTCTGATATTCTGTGTTGCCTAACACTGCAATTGAGCAAGTATAACCATGGGCTATTATGAAGATGTAAAGGCCAGTATCCTGCCTTTCAGTTTTTCCAAGACTTGAAGACCATAATCTTTCCACTAATAATTAAGTGAAGATGATGCATTTGGTTAGTACACAATGAATGTCCACAATAAAGGCAAAGCATAGGAATCTTATTTGACTGCTGCATCATGAAATGCAAAAAGAAGGATGTGGACTGTTCATACCACACCTTTTACCTTTTTTTTTTAACCACACAGTACAGTGACTTGACAAGCTGAGGTGTTGGATTTGGGGTACCATTTGTGCACAGCAAATTGGCATTTATTTATGGTGGTGTGCATTTTTGGAACTAAGTTTAAATAGTGATATTGTGCATGTGTCTTTATTAGGATGGAGACACTGTCCATGCAATTTTGTTATCCAAGAGTTAGGAAAAATGCAAATTTTGAAGGGAGGCTGTGTTTTGGTTTGTGCTTTCTTTCAGAGAGTTAGTCTGGTTCATCTTTAAATGTGAACTGAATCAAAAGCCTCCCCCATGCTTATTGTTAACTTTGGCAGTCTTTACCCTGAAAAATATACACGAAGTATCAAAGTAATTTTAGCCAAAGCATGTAATTCTACCTGTTCACCCTGAGGCAGATATTGATTACCTGCCTGGCGTTAGATACACCCCCTGAAACCCCTCATCAAGCCTAGGTCTCTTTCAAGCTGCAATATTTTCCCTTCAGCGGTCTTGGTGTGGATGCATCTTGGGTAGGCAAAATGGACCCAGATACTAATGCTTGGGTCTTGAATACAGATTTGTGTCATATGCAGTAACATTAAAATATCAAGAAAGTAGAACTCCTTTTTAAAAAACTCCTTTTCTTGCTTTTGCTTCTGACAAAAAACCCCACAGCAGTCTGCATTAGTTAGATGATAGTCAAAATCTATACAGTTGTGCCTTGGAAGTCGAACGGAATCTGTTCTGGAAGTCCATTCGACTTCCAAAACATTCAGAAACCAAAGTGTGGCTTCTGATTGGCTGCAGGAATCTCCTGCAGCCAATCAGAAGCTGTGGAAGCCCCATCAGATGTTCAGGTTCCAAAGAACGTTCACAAACTGGAACACTCACGTCCGGGTTTATAGCGTTTGGGAGTCAAAACATCCGAGTACCGAGGTGTTTGGAATCCAAAGTACGACTGTATAGTCCGTAGACCAGGGATTGTCAGCCTGGTCCCTACTAGTGGGCATTTCAGGATTCCAGGTGGGTGGAAGGGGGTTCTATGGCACAAGGTGAATCCTGCTTCTATCGAGCACTGATGGGCAGTAAGGAAATTTTACCATCCAGAAAGATGCATTAGTGGGCGGTAGGTATAAAAAGGTTGACTACCCCTGCCTTAGACACATATCAGTTTAGAGCAGTAGCTCCCAATTGGTGGTCTGTGGACCCCAGGGAGTCCATGGCACCATTCACATTATAATTATTATTTCTTATAATACATAACAAAAACTACCATAGAGATATCAAAATTTTGAAAAGTAGGGGGTCCATGGTTTGGCCCTTGAAAACGGGGTCTGCAGTGCTTAGCTAATTGGGAACCACTGGTTTATAGAATGGAACAATTAATTCAGGTTTTTTTTTCCACAGTCGTAAGATGTTGTTATGTCTATTATTATTATTAGCAGTAGTAGTAGTAGTAGCAGCAGCAGCAGCAGTAGTAGTAATTATATCCCACTCTTCCTCTCAAAGGAGCACACGTATTCAACTATTATCATAATTTTACATACTGCCTTTTTATCAAATATTCAGTGTGGCCAGCTATAAAAGAGATGAAATCAAAATGCTTAGACAAACAAAATGTGAGAATTAGGGGGATTCAAAAATATGACCCTTTCCTCCATCTCTACCAATCAAGCACGGGTCAGACTGCCACTATGGATTGATCTAAGTGCAGAAAATGTTGAGATTTCATCTACAAGTTGGTTGGTAACAGTAAATATGCATTTACCTGTCCCGCTTTTGCATTTTCACAAACAAAAGTTTCATAGTACTTGGCAAATTCTGGTGCGTGGTCATTTATATCTAAAATCCGGATGAAAATGGGAGCCTGGGTACTTTGCTTGGGGTTGCCTGAAACAGAAACAATAGCCACAATCTTATACCATAATTCCCACTATTTCTGATGTTGCAATGTGAGTGCTGATCCTTATGTAGCAAAAAACCACCCACCTCGCCAGAGGGAGGAAACAGCATATCTGGCAGAACCCCAAGGTTTGCAGAAGTACATAATTTATATTTTTAAAAAGCCATCCCAAGTTTTCCCAAAATCCTGGAGGGGTGGGTGAAGGAACAAAGGGTGTATGTGTACATTCATATGCAGAACAGGGGAATGGAATTGCAGTCTAACAAGGCTGTTACCTTGTTGTTGTTGTTTTATCTTTCATCTTGTTATTTATTAAGGCTGTTATCTGAATCTCAGCTAGTGATGAGGACACAAGCACCGCCCATCCCTACTCTCTCCCCAGCAAGTCGTTGAGCTGCTAGCCCACCAGAGCTTCCCTAACCTGCCCCCCTTTTACTTTCTCTGCACTACTACTACGTTCAAAGCTCTGCCTTCTCAGGGACTGGGTAGTCTCCTGCCTGAAGGCCCAAAATGTACCTTCACAGATCAGAAGACTTTCCCACTTGGGGAAGCCTCCATTCCCAAGAAAGGAGATAAATGAAGTCACCAAGGTTTTGTGCATTATATCTGAAAACAGAGCAAGGCTGGTGTTTGGGGTTCCAACCTTCCCCTGTATCTTCATCTGCCAGGGACTTCATTTTTCAGAAGGAAATAAGTTTATTGCTGAAACTCTTGGGCTGTTACCAGTTGTGGGTGGCTTGGTGGAGAGCCACTGTTCACATGACCTATGGTCATTCATGTGACTGCTGCATACTGAGAATCAGAGGGGGTGGGATAAGGCAGAAACGAGGTTGATGCAGTGCAAACACATCTGTGAGAATACCAAATTGGCTCTGTCAATGTATTAGCATCACACGAATCTCATCACTCTTTCTCTACCTCGCACAGCCAGAATAGAACTGAGAGAGTGAGGGAGAGTGCTGAGCAGATCTGAGACATGACAAAATACACATATTTTGCTACCAGTTTGGCAATAGATCTATTAGACCTCTCAAGAAAGATACACAAAAGGGCCTCTAAATATTGACTGGGGAACCATCTCATAAGAGGATATATTAGGTGTTGTTATTGAACCCCCTGATAAAAACTACAGTAACACACAAGAGACCATTTCAACCCCTGGGTGGTTCTATAAACAGCATATTCTCTTTTACGATTTACAATGTAACCCTATGCATGTCTACTCAGAAATAAGTCCCACTGGGTTCAGCAGGGCTTAGACCCAGAGACGGGTATAATAGAATTGCAGTCTAAGTGTTAAACTGTAACAATACGTTTTGCATGGATCTGTAAAATTTTAAAATGACATATATTGTTACAGTACTATATGTGACACGTGGGGATTGTCTAACGAAACATTTACACTACCCCAACAACTTTTAGCTGTATGAAGTAATTGCCCCACCTGCTACTCTCCCCACACCTCCCCACATGTCAACTAAATCTTCTCCAGAGGATTGGGGGGAAAGTCAGAGCAGATTTAGGGTGGTGTGGAAGTTACATTGTGCAGCTAAAAGTCATTGCACTATCATAGCTATTTAGTTGGATACTGCCCAGAATATATTGTTGCATTACTGGGTGTGATATTGTGCAGATATATATATATATATATATGGAAACACTTAAAACCATGCAACAGGATGCACCTGCCACTTACTGATTTCAGTTGCTATGACAGTGAGATTGTGCCATGGGGCCGCTTCTCGGTCAAGTGTCTTTGAGACAAATATGGACCCATTTCCTGAGTGGATGTTGAATATTCTGTCCAAATCAGTGTGCCGATCCAAAGTATATCTGTCAAATTACAACACAGGCTGCCTCTTGGTCTTCTAGTCATACTGTGATTTTAATTTATTTTTTGAACATTTAACAGAGGTTTAAAATAGTGCACTTTATAACCAGTATGTAAGTACACACACACACAAACACACACACACACAATCTAACTGCTGTGCTACCCAAAATACATTACTAAATATTTTTACATCAAAATGGAGTTGAACCTTACAGTAAAAGATGGGAAGAAACCAGAATCCAAACATCCAAAAAACTGAATGCCAGATGTAAAAGCTCTGTAATATTATAACTGAAATAGATGAATCTATGAACTGAACATATCATTTAAAATATAAACACAATATGAAGAACCAAGATTCTTACTGAGTTATGCATCAAATAATGAAATTCACAACTCTGTAACAACAAAACAGCTATGTGAATTTCCACTGAAGTAAACATAACTATTCAAAAAGAAGTGATATTTGGACTGGTCTAGAAAAATGGTTAGGAAATCACAAGTTGCAGTTTTACTACTGAAGATTTTGGCCTTTTAAGTTGCCTTGATAAGAGACTAATTTGAGCTACCTTCATTCAATTTACTTATGTCACTTTTCCAAATAATACTCAAAGTAGCACTCAAGAATCATACATAATCCATTCTGACCTCCTTAGTGTAACACATAATAATAAAATGATGATGACATTAATAGCAATAATTATAGTAATGTGGACCTATCCTTATTGATATTAGTAAGCACTTCAAGAATATCTTCAAATCACAAGATTTCAACAATAGCTGTTAAGCAAGATTTAAGGTTTTATGCCTCCCTTTTTTCTTTTTCTTTCGTTAGAGAAATGCAAGGACATTGCTCACTTGATGCCTATTTGCACTGTTTGTGGAAGTTGACTTACTTTATTATGTTCCTTGCTGCATCCGGGTCCTGAGCTACCACTTGCCCAATGATACTACCTTCCCTGGCATCTTCATCTACTTCTAGTAAATTAGAAGGTATGCTAAACACTGGCGGTTCGTCAATATCTTCCACATAAATTTTGACCAAGGCTGAGTCCTTAAATGGTCCCAGGTAGAAAAATCGCGGGTCAGGATGAACGTTGGTTGCCTCCACTTTTAGGACATATAGATTCTTCTTTTCGAAATCTAATTGCTTGCAGTCCAAGGTGGGGTGGGGGAGAAGAAATGGAAAAGAATGTCACATAGAAAAACAACTACATTTCAGAAGGATAACGAAGTAGAACTAGTACTGTTGTAAACCACTTTTTATAAATCTTTTTGCTAACTCCAAAATTTCTATCTGTCCTGTGCCCAGTCATACTACTAAGTGATAGAGCACCTATTTTGCATGCAAAAGGTCCCAGGTTCCAGTCCTTGCATCTCCAGTTAAGACTGGAAATGTGAAGAGTGGCTGCCAATCAGGGCAGATAATAGAGATCTACATGGGCTCAATGGCCTGACTTGCTATAAGGCAGATTACCGTGTTCTTATCTATCATCCACCAAGACAGCTTCCCAACTGTTCTATTCCATCACAACAAAATGATGGGACGACGACGACATGGTAATATGTTCTCGGTGGTCTTTTCTCAATTTCTGACAGTGTTTTGTGGGGGAAAGACGATAAACGAGGCAATATCTTGCCACATTTTACTCTTAGTAAATTTTTGTTATTACTTTAATGTGCTTAGGTAAAGGTAAACGGAACCCTGACCATTAGGTCCAGTTGTGACCGACTCTGGGGTTGCGGCACTCATCTCGCTTTATTGGCCGAGGGAGCCGGCGTACAGCATCCGGGTCATGTGGCCTCATGACTAAGCTGCTTCTGGGGAACCAGAGCAGTGCACAGAAGCGCCATTTACCTTCCCGCCGGAGAGGTACCTATTTATCTACTTGCACTTTGATGTGCTTTCAAACTGCTAGGTTGGCAGGAGTTAATGTGCTTAGATAATTTTTAAAGGCAGTGGGGAGAAGGCATAGAGCTAGCTACTAATACAATGTCCCACTTTTCAAAATGGTGCACCTACTCCTGCCTCCTCTAATTATATCCTCACAATGAATTTTTGAGGCTAGTTAGGTTGACAGATTTGGATTGGCCTAAGGTCACCCAGTGAGCTTCTTAACTGTGTAGGGAGTTGAACTTGGGTCTGCTCAGTCATAATGCAACACTAGGTATGTTCTCCCACTGCAAATTCTCCTTCCTCAGTCTTGTAAGACCTACGTGAGACATCCCATTTCCAGGTACAGTGGTACTTTGGTTGTCAAATGGCTTGGCTCCCAAACAAATCGGCTCCCAATCATCGCAAACCTGGAAGTGAGTGTTCTGGTTTGTGAACATTTTTTGGAAGTCGAACGTCTGACACAGCTTCCATGGCTTCCCACTGAATGCAGGAAGCTTCTGCAGCCAATAGGAAAGAGCGCCTTGGTTTTCAAATGGTTCTGGGAGTCGAATGGACTCCCAGAATGGAGTAAGTTCGACAACCAAGGTACTACTGTACTAGTATGTTTGACTCATTTAGTTTTAGTTCCTGCTTTCCACAATAACAGATATACCATTTACCACTGTGAAGATACTTCCATAGTTTAAATTTTGTGAAAGGGAACTCTCACCAAGCAACTTTCCATCTCCTCTTGGCCTGTGTTGCAGTTGCTGGCTGCTATTTCTTGTCCCAGCTTTTGAAGCAGAGAGGTGAATAATATCCCATTTTCAGACTTTTCTTATAACCCGAACATGTTAGACAATGCGTGAACCAAGTTTTCAATGTCATCTTGGGGAAGTACACTCACAATTTTGATTCATCCATTCAGCGTGAATTTGTGAGAGCAAAGTATCATTATGTATTTGTTATACCAATCTTCAAAACCTATGCACCAGACTCATACAAAATTCCAGTATTTATTTCAGAGTACATTCCATTGAAATCAATGAAACTTACTTACCCAAGTGAATGGGCTTAGGGACTGGAGCCTTAATTGCTGCAATAATGATCTCTGAAATAATAATGGCTCTGATAAAGGCTCCTCGTCAACTTAATTTTGCCTACTGTGGCATTTTTTAAAAGTTTTGTTTGGGGTGGGTGTGTTGGTTCTTATATATCCATCAATACAAATCACTGTTTCATCTCTCTGAGATCTGCCAAAACACACTGCATGTTCCATGCACCATTAGCTGCAATCCACAAAATCAATGACTAATTGCTGTTGACTCAAAATTACACCCATTCTAAACATAGTCCTGTAACAATCAGTGGAATATATATATATATGAGCCAGAAATTGTTCTCATTTAGGATAAATCTTGGCACCTTCAGGATGCTCATTTTTAACTAAAGCTGAACTCAGCAAAGAGAGAAAAAACGTTCATCAGGGGAGGATCAGGAAAGAAAAGAGGATGTTTAGCTTTGCCCAGATCTCCTCCTATTCACCCACTTAACCCAGAAAATGCCACTGACAATCCCCCATAATAATATTACAAAGAGAATATGGAGTTTTGAATGGCACATTCATTAACATTTAGTTTGGCCCTTGGAATTACAGTGTAAAACTATGTGATGTTGTACTGACAAAGTAAACCCAAACCCAGAAAGGCAACTGGAATTTTAGTAAAACTGTTCCTGCTTTGCTGTCACTTAAACTTGTGAATTTAATTGGGTGACTGTTACTATGGCTCTTACATTTCTTGGGAGATGATGGTGAATTGTCAGAGGTGAAGGAGCAGTGCAAGCTACTCTCCACACAGCCTCCAATATGAACTCGGCCTGCCCTGTGAGGACTTGGATTAGGCAGACCATGCTCCATCTCACATGATCTCCTCTAGGCTTTCCATTTTGATGGATTTGGCTTGTGTGAAGGGCACAGTTCAAGCAGGGTCCATCTGTATAGTGGAGAGAATTGATCCACCAAGGTACTGCAGTGCTGTTCTAGCTCAATATATGAACCAAGTGAAGAGTTATAGTAGTCTATGGGTAACCTGTGTTTTGGGGTTACTACTCTCTTGTAATCTCATAGGGTTGAATTTGATGAAGCTTTCCTGCTAGTGTTAAGGACTTCTGCCTATGTGACAGGAATTCACCTCCCTCTTTTCTCCACCCACCCAATCAGCTCTGGAGGGTTGGGTGTGTGGAAATCCTAGAACAGTCTTGGAGGGGGGCGCAGGTGTGTACAGGGAGAGGAGAGAGAGGAAGTCTTGTTGCACATGTGGGATTCCTTGTGCTAATGGGATAACTTGATTGGACACATATATCCCATTGTTTGTAGGGCATGTGGTCCCCACTACAGCAGAAAGCTGTCCAAATATACTAATGTGCATGCAATTTAACTCCTGCCTAGCTGTGAGCTATAACACATACTGTAGTTTAGAGGCACATACCACACTGTTGAAGATAAATAATATGTCTATCCCGCAACCTCCTTGCACTATGGAGAGACAGGGTATAGATTTGCTCTGGCACACAAATTATTATTATTTTCTCTCACTCTTTTAAGATAATATGTGAGTAGAAATCATCTGTATGCTAGCCAATGGGAGATCAAGAGAGACCTGAAACCAGATGCCCTGGGCCAGCAGTTCCTTACAGGAATTTGCCCACAGAATTTCTTGACCTGCAGGTGTTTCCTTCTCTATTTGAGTGGAGAAGACAGCCAACAGGCATGCAGGAAGGACACAGGGATGAGACATCCCCCCAAAAGCTTGAGACGGTTAAGATCCCATCAAAATATTTATTAATAAGGTGAGAGGAAGCCTTAGAACCCAAATATTGCTGACACGATTTCAATTTGTGCCCATCTTCTTTAAAGGAAAAGCAGTAGCCATAAGGCCACATTAAATTTATGTGTGTTCACATTTTATGTATATATATAGCTGTTTGACAGAGTCCAGGCAGCAGGGAAGGTCTCATTAGTAGACCAAAGGCTGCCCATGGAATGTGCTCATTAGAGGCTGGAATTCTTCAGACCTCTATCTTCAGGACCAGATTTCATAGCTTGGCTGTCTCCATTCACTGCAAACCAAACGGCAAGAGTTTACCTGGTGGGCTGCTTTGTGAAGCTAACCACCATCCCTTACCCTGACATATCCATCCTTCAGAAGTTGTCATGCAGGGATGTCTGAATGCATCTGACAGGCCTGAGCTCCCAAGGATATCTCTATAGGTGAACTGACATACTCAAAACAAAACAAACAAAAAACCATACCACAAGTTCTGAAGTTTAACGGTTACCTGGCAATGAAAAGAAGAAGAACAGACATAATATGCTAGCTTCTCTGCAGCTGACCTCACAGGGAACCTTCTCCTCCCTCCTGTCTGGGAGAAAACACACACCCTAAGACCTGGAGTGCTAAGTCCAATAAAAGAGAAGGAGGAAAAATAAACCTTTTTGACAGTTATAATCCCTTCCTGTGTGTCCTTGTCAGTGATGATATCAAAGATGTCCGATCCATCGCCGGGAGCTATGCTGTACTCAATCTCAGCGTTTTCACCCATATCGGGGTCATTGGCTTTTATTCTGCCAAGCGAAGTTCCAAGTGCTGCAGACTCCAGGGAGCTGAACTGATATGTGCCTGGGAAATAAAACAACAACACAAGAAACTTGTGTGAGAGAGTGTGCGCATATTCATAGGTGTTTCATCTGCATACATAATTTTAAAATGCCACGAGAAGAAACAGAGAAGGCTCCTCAGTGGCCTGGTGAGTTGAGGAAAGCACCACAAGGCAAGAGTTAATCTGAACACAGTGGTAAGGAATACCTGTCAGAGAAAAGAGATATTTTTTTCTTGTGGTGGGAAAAGATTGTGCTGCTTCAAAAGCCTCTTACTGCTACTTTTCTTGCAAATGTTTAGAAATTCAAATGCAAATAGGAACCCTGCAGTGGTTACGGCACTAACTGTCTAGTGCCATTAATGATCTCCACCCCTATTTTGAAAATTAAATCTAAAAGCAAGAATGGTTTCTTTAGTTTACATAGCCTCAGAAACTGGTGGATCTTGGAAATGGAACTGCCACTGGATTTTGCCTGAAGCAAAATCTGAGGTGGTTTTGGATGGCTCTCTTCAGGCAACACACGTGCTGGACTTTTAAAAAGAAGTCCTCTCTTTTTAATGTAAATAAGCCCAAATTTCTCAGTAGGGTTTGCCACCTTTCTGCTCAAGGATGGAGTAAAGTCAGGTAACATTCAGCTGATCTGTGTGGATATTACATAGTTCAAAGTAAGATCAGCTTTCCAAGCAAGCAGTGGGAAATTCAGTATGTGGGCTCTAATTAGAAACCTGAGTATAGCAGTTTGCTCACTTTTAACGTTGGTTGCCTTCAGAGTTGTAGGGGAAATCTGAGTACATCTGGAAAACTTGCCTAGATCAAATAATCCTTTGTAAAAGTCCAGGTTGTCACTCAGGACTTCTGAGGAAAAGCTGAGTGCTCACATACAAAGTGAAGGATGCACAACATCACAGCAGCCCAAAATTTCTTATAGCACAATCCAAACCTTCTGTCCCCAGTGGGTGAGGCTTTGCCACTCCATTTGCACCTTCACAACTCATGAGGGAACGATTGTTTGCAAGCTGGCACAGCAATTGGCCTCGCTGCCATCACTTGACATCGGTGTGCTCAGCTTGGGATCCAATGGATCCCAGGCCAGCTCAGCCTCACCCTGCCTCCAGAAGGCCTGGTTTCAAGACCACCTGCTGTTTTCTGGAGTAGGAATCCTACTGATGGCACTGCCGTATACCTGTTTGTAGGGGAATGCTGTACCGAGGCTTGTGTCACTCTGTTGGTAGTGGCTAGCAGGAGGCTGGTTTAGCTGGTGGAGGGGACAACACCCAGGGCTCTCTTAAGCATATGTGGCACCAGGGTGCAAAGATCTGCCCCCCCCCCAGGTTGCCCAGTCCCAGGCATGCAGGAGGGCGGAGTAGGCCAGCTGCCTCAGTGTCTTGCTTGCTCGGTCAGCCCCAAACCCTCAGTGCAGAGCTGCCCGCAGCAGAAGAGCCCACCACAGCACTCCGACCGACAGATGGGTGGGCTCTTCCCCAGACTCAACTCTCAGGCCCTGGATTCACGGCCTGGTGCCCCTGAGAGCCCGGCACCTGGGTGCCCCACACCCCTAGCATCTATGGGTAAGATGGCCCTGACAGCACCTCTGTCCAAGCCACACAGCCCAAGTCTGGCATTGCTCTGCCAGGCTGACATTCTGTGCCCACATATATGCGACCACGTTCCATTGGATAATATTGGACATGCTCCTGAATAAGCATGCATAGGCTTTCGCTGTTAAGGGAATGTATGTTCCTATATGAACTTCCTTGTATGATTAGGTCATTAGATTTGGCCCTACTTTGGGCTCTACAGATTTTTGTGCCCATAAGGCACTTAAAAGAATCAGTGTCTTTTCAGTATTTGTCTCTTCCCCATGGAACTCCCTGCCTAAGGAAATCTACCAATGTAACTCATCTCTGCATTAAGAAGCTGTACCAGGGTGGGGAGATTTCTGGTTCTTAAAGTCTTGAGTTAGTTGATAATGAATATCTTTGTGCTCCTGTTTATTTTTGCTGTGGCTGATTGGTGATTTGAATTGCATATGGTAATTGGATATTTTAGCTGTTTTAATAATTGAATGGTTTAGAAAGCCTAATTTTATTTTCTAGGAACTACGCTGGAGATGTTCTTTGAACTGAAAGGTGAGCTAAAAATTAAGCGAATGAATATATCATGTCTACTTTGATCAAAAGGCATGGAAACAAAGGGGCAATTTCTCTTTCTGTTTTGAGTTCTCTTTTTCAATCCAATCTCAGAACTGAGGAGATGCGTCATGTTTCTGACACTGGGAATAAATCAGTCCTGGATGCTACATAGCAATCAGCCAGTTATGCAGGAGTTCAGATGCATGCACAGGGGTCTATAAGCCCAGGGATTTCCTCATTTTCTTTCATGTTCAGGAGATTGTTTTAGCATATACAGTCATACCTCGGGTTGAATGTGCTTCGGGATGAACGTGTTCGAGTTGTGCTCCGTGGCAACCCAGAAGTAATGGAGCACGTTACTTCCAGGTTTCGCTGCTTGCGCATGCGCAGACGCTAAAAATGATGTCACACGCATGCGCAGAAGCAGTGAAAAGCGATGCGCACGTGCACAGACGTGTTGTCACTGGTTACGTTTGCTTCTAGATGTGAACAGGGCTCCGGAACGGATCCCGTTCGCATCTAGAGGTACCACTGTAATATAGAAGGCCTACAATGCAGACAAATAAGCATTTCCCTTCAGAGAAGAAAGTGAGAAGCTTCTACACATGTGGACATTGAAGTTTGTAGCCCAGTGTTACAGCAGATGCTTTGTTGATCACCAGGGCCGTCTTAAGCATATCTGGTGCTGTGGTGCAAAGATCCCTCCAGCGCCCGCCCCTCCCCCGTTTCCCAGAGTTGTCAATCTTTTTTAAGCGGGGGGGGGGGGGATCCCCAAATTGTTGACCTTTTTTTAGGAAAGGCTGCTCTGCCTGCCCTTGCGCTGCTGCCCCATACTGCTCGCACGAGGCCAGACATCAGTTCCCGCTGTGGGATCATGGTGTGGGGCTGGGCAGCCAGGCACGATGAGGAGGCAGGTGGGGGTCCCATCCAGGCAGAGACAGGCGAAGCAGGCTGGGCCGTCTGCATCGCTGCAACAGAGAAGCGTGCACACTCAGCCACAGTCTCGCCATCCTTGCTTGGGGAGGAAGGGGGGAGAGAGTGTGTGACTGGGAGGGGATCGGGCAGGGGAAGGAAACACGGTTCATATGAAGGAGTGCAGAGGTGGTAGGGGCAGCTCTGTGCAAGGCAGTGCAGAATGAGGGGAAGGAGGGAGGGGCGCTGCAGGAGGCAGTGTGTAGCCTCAAGCGCAGAGATCTTTTGAGGTAGAGTGGATGGGGGGGAGCGGCTTATTATGCACAGAGCTTGGGATACAAGCACACACCACACAGCCGAGGAGCTGGTGTGTTGCGGAGCCAGCGGAGAGAGCTCCGGACTTGTGGGAAAGCATCCGGAGCCTTCCCACCTCCGACGGGCGCTGGAGGCGGCAGGCACCAAGTCCCCACTCCGCCTCACTTACATCCCCACTGTCCCCTCCCCGGACTCTCCGCCTGTCGGCCTACACTGCTTGGCACCCTGGTTTGCCATGCCACTACACCCATGGTAAAGACATCCCTGTTGATCACAACCAACACAATCACCTGTTTCAGAGAAGCTACCCAAAGTGGGATTTGCTGTTTGCAGCCCATCTCAGAGTGCTAGGCTCCTGTTTCATACTAGCTCTGACTGCAGAGATGTTCCTGAACACTGTCATATAGGGCAGAGCCATGAAAAAAATGCATTACATGCAGGGCCAGGTTTAGGTTTGATGAGGCCCTAAGCTACTGAAGGTAATGGGGCCCTTTATATATCCAGCTGTCCTTTGTCAACAACAAATTGTCACTGTTTTTTGTGTTGAATATATACTATATGGTAATTTATGGACCTAATAGGTATCTAAAGCACATAACAAAATATGTATTTTATCAAAGTAATTGTTGAACTGAAGTACAATTAAGAAGTATGCAACCAGTCCATACAGAATGTAGATACCCTATATATAGAAATGAGCAAACCAGTGATATTTTAGGGAGCAGGCTGGCAGGCGGGGCCCATTACTTACATCATAGGGACCTCCGAACAGAAAACACTGTTGCTGTTTGTAGGTTTTATTTGTTTTTAATCTTATATTTTAGAAATGAACATTCAGGTTTTTTTCCTTTAAATTTTTGGGGGGGCTCCAAGAGAGTGGGGCCCTAAGCTATAGCTTGCTTAGCTTAAACGTAAATCCGGCACTGATTACATGAATACTTGAGGACTGATGTACTCTGTGACCTGTCTGTGGGCCACAGTCCTGAGAGAAAGGCTATGAAGGAAGACTTTGGAATGACACCAACAAAGCATTGGGTGTTCTTTTCTTTTCAGAACAAACTATGTTGATAAAGTCAAGATCACTTTGTGCAGAGCAAAGTGAGAGACGAAAAGGTATGGAACATGCTGGTTCATTGTGCATGTAAGAGGGTCTATTTCTTAGTGGTCCGTCATATAAAACCCCAAACTTCCCTCTATGTACAAAAGGAGAACATGAAGGAGAAGGCTTGACTAACTCCTGAGGATGTTCTAGTTTTCTTTGGGTTTGTGTGTTTATAACTGGGAATATTTATAAGGTTATTTTTATATTAAAATACATATTTTAAAATATACTGTGTCCATGTGCAGTCTGAAGTTACGAGGTTTACAGAGTGGTAGCCATGGTAGCATGTTGCAGCAGATACAAGAAAGGGTGTTGTGGCACTATATTTATTACAGTATATTTATTATTTCATAAGCTTTCCTGGAACACATTAATTGGTTCTTTTGTGTAGAGACTGGGCTATTTGTCCTATGCAGAATGCTGAAAGACACTGCTGGGAGATAACATATATCACTCTGGAAGATGAGCAGGTGAATGAACAACTGATTGTGTGACTGGCACAATCCGCAATTAGATAGTGTAATAGTGTTGCCAGAGTAGAAAGAGGGACAGATTTGGCCTCTGGGTTTACTGCAGGGTCTGGCCCCAGATCTCTGTTATGTGGCCTGCAGTTGCTGATGAGTGGTTGTTTTGGGGTAGTTGTCTGGGGCTTTCTGTAAGTACAGACCTACCACCCAAGGCCTGTGAAATTGAGGTGTCTATTGACTGACAGTAGCCTATAGATCACTGATTATGTTTGAGTGGTTTCAGCTGGGAACTATAAAAAAAATGACAAGTGGATTTCTGTCATTTTCTCTTCAAGGTTTGTCCTGTAGTAGTACCAATCTGGCTTGGTTGATCTCCCACATCAATGGATGAGGGAGGTGCTGTGGTTGGATGAATGCCTGATGTAACTTTTTTCTATCTTGTGAGTGTCATGAATCTGAGCTGATGCAATTATATAATAGAGATTGGGTGTAGATTATAGTTTTTGTAGTACATGTTCTGGATGCACTTTGGAATCATGTAAGGAGGTGTAGCAGACATTTGGTTTCCTATGTATAGTGATGCTTATACTGTATGTCCATTGTATAATTTTACAGTAGTTTCAAGAAAGTGAACCTGCTGTCTGAATAGGTCAAGGCTCAAGTTGATGTCAGGTTGAAGGTTATTGAAATCTGGGTAGAACTGCTCAAACTGTCTTCTATTGATAAGTCCAGATGATAAAGATGTCATAAATGTGGCAACTGACAACTGGCTAAAATGTTTTAAAATGTTTTAAATGGTTCCAATTTTGTTTTTGTTGGCTTGATGTTGGTTAAATGTCTAGTTGGCATTGGTGGTTATTTTAATTTGGGCATAACTGTAAACTGTTTGTTGTTGCTGTTGATTCCTATTGATTGATTTATTTGTTTGTTGGTTGTAAATGATATTTTGTTTTTTAAAAATGTTTGGTGTTTTGTTGTGTGGTGTTTTTATATATGATATTAGCTGCCTAGAGTGGCTGGGGAAACCCAGCCAGATGGGCAGGATAGATGATAGATGATAAATAGATAGATAGATGATAGATAGATAGATATAGATGGATAGAGATAGATAGAGATAGAGATAGATAGAGATAGATAGAGATAGATAGATATAGATGATATAGATGATATAGATATAGATATATGGTAGATAGATGATAGATAGATAGATAGATAGATAGATGATAGATAGATAGATGATAGATGATAGATGATAGATATAGATAGATAGATGATAGATGATAGATTAGATAGATAGATAGATAGATAGATAGATAGATAGATAAATAGATAGATAGATAGATAGATGATAGATAGATAGATGATAGATATAGATAGATAGATAGATAGATAGATAGATAGATAGATAGATAGATAGATATAGACATAGGTATAGTGTGTTTCAAGGAGAGGAGAGGCTTTAGGAGACAGGTGATGAGAATGGGGTATTCTAAATCAGCCATGAGATGCTGGCATACTTTGGGTCCATCCAAGAGTGCCCATGGCAGAGCCATTGATCTGAAGATAAATGTTCTCCCTAAATCTGAAATGAATGTGAGTTTCAAGTGGCAAAGTTTGGTGGCCAGAACTCCATCTAGGATTATATTACTGATGGCTTATATCCTATCCTTGTGGAGATATTGGTGTAGTCTAGGGTAGTGTGTTCTGGAAGCTTGTCACCGGATTGTCATTTCCTCAGAAAGTTGGTTGTATTCAGAACCAAGCACGACTACTGGTGGCATATGGCCTGCAAACAGAGTTCATATATCCAAACCCCCCATCTGTGATGGTACCAGAAACTTAAACTTATGGGGCATCTAAAGTGGTGTGGTTTCTGTAGTTTGGGTAGCAAATAGAAAATATCTAGTTGAGGCTCCTGAGATGTATGGCTTTTGATTTGCATGTTGGTAGGAAATTCCTTCATCAGATTGTGTAGATCTTTCTGGTATTCCTCAGTGGGAACTGATAATTGGGGCCTGTAAAATGTCATGGTGGAGTTGCCTCTCAGCCTCATGTCTGAAATGTTCTCAATGATGCCTGCTGCTTCTTTGTCAGGTTTTTAACTATGATGGCAGTACTATTTTTGAGATGATGCTGTTTGCTGATTACCTCAGCAAATGCGATCGACACAGAAATCTAATCTGGTTTTATGACCATCTGGGAGGGCCGCAGCCCTTTTTTTATCATGTCAGGTGCAGCAAAAGAATTTCATGATGACTGAAAAACAGTGGGATTTGAAAGGTGTATTTTTCTACCTGCATTTGCACCAAGAACCTAATTAAACTCATGCTCACACAGTCAATAAACAGAAGCAATACCATGTAATCACAACTTGGTGTTAAGAGCTTGAATTTCAATTGGCAAGAGACAAAGCTGAAACAGCTCTAAATCAGTGAAGGCAAATACATAGCAGCACAAAAGAAATCTGATAAAATGTCGGTGTAAGAAGGGACACATTTTGAATGTTAAAATAACTGCTTTTCTTAAAATTAGAGGAAGCAACTTGATTGCACTATACCAGTCCTGTAAAAGCATCCAACCAAGATTTAGTAAAAGGGGAAAGGGCCCTTTAGGGGGAGATGTGGAGCTGTACCTACAATTAAGTCAGCATACAAGGTGCCCATTAGCTGCCTTCAGAAAACAAAAAAATCAGGAAGAAGACTTTGGTCTAAAGTCAGCAGTGCACTCTTTTGAAAGGTAAGGCAACTATGAGCATAATAACCAGAAGTGAACATAAGAGGTATTGCTCATTACATATAATTTAAATATGGATTATCAAGGTGAGGGAAATTTTCCTTGTTGTAAATAAATTTCCTGGGATAGTGGGGAAATGTGAACTTTTATAGAGAAAAAACAAGTAGCAGCTGAGCCTCTCCAGTTTTTAAGGCAGCTGTAGTTCTTGCATCTACTTGGTGGCTCCAAATATCTGTTCTCTGTGAATCCACTCTCTGATCACAATGCACATCCATCTTTGTCTGCCTGCCTGTCCTTCTCTCTCACACACATATATTATACCTGGGTGCTGCTTTGCTCAGACAGAATGGGAGAAATTATTGCTAGAAGCAGATGTGGTTCGTTATTGTTCTGAGATGATGAGAGATGCTCTGGCAATACTCTGTGCTGATTTTGCATTTTTTAGCACATAGACATTTGTTCCAAAATCACTAAAATAAACCCACAAGGAAACTTTGTTTCAGAAAATTAAATTCTTAGGCAAACAGAGGGAAATTTGAAGAAGGAAATCTATGTGAATGCAGAGTGCATTTTCATTTAGGACCTGTCATGTGGTAGAGCATCTGTTTTGCATGCATGGGGTCCCAGATTACGGTAAGTTCTCAGCATCTTCAGGGAGGAGATACTGTCTGGAATCCTGAAAGAATCTCAGCCAGTCATTATAGACTATCTGGACCAATGATCTAATTCAGTATAAGTCAGCTTCTTCTGCTCCTATGTACATCCATCTTAACTTTGTGGGTAACAAAGTGGGTAAATAAGAATAAGAATGGAAGAAGGCATTGGAATTGTAACTTTAGCTCCAAAAAGCTGGTTCGCAAATCCTTAATATTGGACCAGTATCAGAATAGCTGGATGTTACAAATTCCTTTGACTTCCACAATTTTCACCTGCTTTATAATGTGGGGGAAGAAGAGTAATGGTGGAATTGACTCTTCTCCCGGATACATGTAATGATGATAGGGGGATGAGTTTCTGGGATGGGTACAAACACATTTTCCAGAATGTGTAAGAAAGCTGTCCTTCCTGAGAGCCTATTATCTGCCACTAACACTCTGATTGTTATTCCAGTTCAGTAACCCCTACCTGACTCTTAATAGCCAATTTCTTGACTCTAAAATAATCCCTACTCCTCTCTTTTCTCAGGTGGAGTAGAATGGGGAGAAGCACAGCTAGCCTACTCAGCAACAAAATAATTAACACACCTGGATATAGGTCTCTGAGGAAGATGGGCAGTCCACATATAACCCTTAAGATTGATTGTTCAATGGTCAGTCAAGATTAGAGCCGAGGTCTTTGAAGTTGTGCTTGATAAATGATCCCCTGGATCTGTTACATATGTGCAAGTGTGTAGTCATTCGGGGGGAAGGGGGGTAGGCTAGGTGCCTCCTCTGAATGGGCCCACCTGCTGCCAGTGCACTACATGCACTTTGCCCAATCCATATAACTGACAGAGTTCAAGTCAAGTGGAAGATGAGGCTCTTTCTCTTATGTCTTGCCCTTGCTGGCATGCTCAAAGAGGACAGGTGAACAAGCAACGATAGGAAGGAGGAGAAAGTCAAGGGGCTCAAGGGCTCACTGGTATTGCATGTGCTTTGCATGCAGAAGATTTCAGGTCCAATCTCTGGCAGTTTCAGATTTCACTGGGAATGTGCCCTGTCTGAAACTGTGGAGAGCCATTGCCAATCAGTGTCGACAATACTCTTTTGGAGGGAGCAAAAAAATTGCCTTGGGTCATGGCCACACCATACGCTGCAACATAGGAAGCTGACATACCAAGAGCACACCATCACTTTAAAGCAACCTTATGTGACTTTAACTGACACACATTCTCCCAAAGAATCCTGGGAAGTGTAGTTTGTTAAGGGTGCAGGAGCCCTGCAAGTGGTCTCCTGACAACTTTTGGCACCCTTAACAAACTACACTTCCCAGGATTCTTTGCAAAAAGCCATGACCGTTAGAGTAGTTTAACAGTGCTTTAAATATATGGTGTGTGTGTGTGACCGTGGTATAAGGTCCTATCTTGCTGTGATCCCTGCCCATCTGCTGTGATGTAGGCCACTGTAGTGGCCAACACTGTCTATTTCTGACACTGGCCCTGCCCTCACAGGTAGAGTTCAGATAAAGCCTGAGCTGGATGTTACACTCAAAATCCAAACAGCCACCCTCCTTTCAGAAAATAAATTTTAGTGGGGTGATTTAGACAAATAAGTGGTAGCAGGAGGGTATGCTTCCCTTTCCCCACCCACAGTATTTCTGCTACAGATCTTTCCCTTGAGTCACTTCTTGAGTCACTGTATCTAACATACAGTGGTATATCAGGTTATAGATGCTTCAGGTTACATATGCTTCAGGTTGCAGACTCCGCTAATCCAGAAATAGTACCTCGGGTTAAGAACTTTGCTTCAGGATGATAACAGAAATCGCGCTGCGGAGGTGCAGCAGCAGCGGAAGGCCCCATTGGCTAAAGTGGTGTTTCAGGTTAAGAACAGCTTCAGGTTAAGAACGGACCTCCAGAACGAATTAAGTACGTAACCAGAGGTACCACTGTATGTATCTGAATGTGTGTGAGAACCTGGAACCTCTTGGTAGGGACAGCAATTTGCAGGGAGGGGTTTGTACCTTGCAACAGTAACACCGGGCAAGAAAAGTTGAAAACACTCATTTTCAATCTCCACTCTAAATTAGCTCTTTCCAAGAAGGTTTTTCCACAAACAAAGCAGTTGTCAGGATATGAAAACTGAGTTTTCATATAGTGGAACAACTGTATGATGACATGAGCCTTCGTGAGTCAAACCCCTCTTTGTCAGGTGCACAAAAGCTTATGCCACAATACGTTTGTTGACTCTTAGTGATTTGATATGCCAGTGAATAAAGGGCACACTTACTTGTTATTTGAGGCTGTAACTAAAATAATCTAAGACCTTAAAAAGAAGGCACACCAATCTCCATAGGCTCTTATTTCTTTTGTGCTCACAAAGAAGCCACAGGGAAGACTAAGAGCTAAATAAAAAACCCCAACAACAGCAGCCTTGATATCAAAGCTTCTTTATGGGTACCTTCCAATATGTAGTCTTTATGAGACTGTCACTGAGTGACATACACTACAGCAAAATATATGTGATACTAGCCTACTTTGGGTTCGCCAACTTCAGTATGATTAATTACTCTATCACACCCTTGCATTTTAAGCAGACCTCTGAGCTAAGTCATGAGGAGAAGTGAATACATATATTTTATAAGCATGATAAAAAAGTGAACAAAACCGATAAATAGTAGAAAGCAGAGAGCGACCGATAGGTTACAAAGTTTTAATTTAGTTGGGCTTTGTGGCTTTTGAAGAGCACCAAGGTGGGGTACAAAAGGTAAAAGGTAAAGGACCCCTGGACTGTTAAGTCCAGCCAAAGACAACCATGGGGTTGCGGCACTCATCTTGCTTTCAGGCCGAGGGAGCTGGCATTTGTCCACAGACAGCTTTCCGTGTCATGTGGCCAACAGGACTAAACACTGTGATGGAAACCAGAGTGCACAGAAACTCTGTTTACCTTCCCACCACAGTGGTACCTATTTATCTATTTGCACTGGCATGCTTTCGAACTGCTAGGTTGGCAGAAGCTGGGACAGAGCAATGGGAGCTCACTCCGTAGCGCGGATTTGAACCACTGACCTTCCGATCAGCCTAACAACACTGTCTGTGGCTCCATTTGTGAGAATAAGTGTCCGAATAGGAGAGCTGTTGTGATTTGCATCATCCATGTGTTTGTATGAGCACAGGTGTTGCAGCATGTGCTGCAGTGATCAGGCACATCATGCCGGTTGCAGCAACTTCCCCTTTGTCACAGCACCACCATCAAGTGATGTGCAGTTTGTGAACGAAGCAGGACAGAGAAGGACAGTGGTGGCTATTTAGTTATGTGACTCTGGGATGTGACCTAGATTGTGCACAAGTTAGATTCCCAGCAAACAGAATGCAACCCTTTGCCCATGTAAGGTGGCCCGTCAGTGGCTAAAAGTCCTGGACATTATTGGACATTTGGCAGGTCAAAATATATTGGAGTTGCTGCATTCTGTTTCATGGTTTATGAGCTGTGCAGAATCAGGATTAAAGCTATCACTTGACTCTTCAAAGCCCTGTGTACCTGAAGGAGTGTCTTCTCCTACATTGTCCAGTCCGGATGCTGAGGTCCAGTTCCAAGGGCTTTCTAGAAATTCCCTCGCTGTGAGATGTGAAGCTACAGGGAGCCAGGCAAAGGGCCTTCTTGGTAGTGGTTCAAAGTGTTGGTGCTGACGTTTAAAGCCCTAAATGGCCTTGGCCCAGTATACCTGAAGGAGCGTTTCCACCCCCATCGTTCAGCCTGGACACTGAGGTCCAGTGCCGAGGGCCTTTTGGCGGTTCCCTCACTGAGAGAAACAAGGTTACAAGGAACTAGGCAGAGGGCCTTCTTGGTAGTGGCACCTGCCCTGTGGAACGCCCTCCCACCATATGTCAAACAGATAAACAACTATTTGACTTTTAGAAGACATCTGAGGGCAGCCCTGTTCAGGGAAGTTTTTAACGGTTGACTTTCTATTGTGTTTTTATTATTTTGTTGGAAGCCCCTCAGAGTGGCTGGGGCAACCCAGTCAGATGGGCTGCATATAAATAATAAAATGATGGTGATTATAATTCTACAAGCAGCAAAGCTTTGTGCACCTCTAGCTTTTGTTTGTTTGTTTGTTTGTTTTTGCTTGTAGACCTAACACTATTATGGGAGTTAACATTGTTTATTTCCATTGGAAATATTATATATGTATGTATGTATGTATGTATGTTCCTGTGTGACCTTAAATAGCTGCAACATCAGAAGTGCATCTGCATTTACGTCCCCAGATGGTGAAGCTTGAACTACAGAGTTTAAAGAGGCTTTTTGAACACATCTGAAGTATTAAATGGTTCATACTCTGGGGGAATCGAGGTGGATTGTCATTGACGTCGGTCAGCGTGATGTTCACTGTTGTGGTTCCTGATAATCCGCCCATCTGGCCGCCCATGTCTTTTGCCTGGATGACCACTTGGTACTGCTCTCGGTTTTCTCGGCTCATATCAGGCAAAGCAGTCTTGATGATGCCTTATAGGGAAGAGAAGAGGGGGAGGAAATATGAGATTGAAGGTGGGAGTAGGTCGAAGGAGAGTATTAAAATGGATTTGTGTCAGATATGCTGTGCCAGTTAATCCACAGTAAATAAACAAAATTGAAGGTGTATGCACTGAAATAAGGCTTTCAGTCCATGACGAGTTTAATGTCACAGCAAGAAAAGAGGGAAGCAAGAAGCTCCCATTACTCAGTGTTTTTAAATTGGCACTAAATCAATGTAATTATCCTTCTGGGGGGGGGGGGAACAAAAATGGTTACATCTGTCATAATGAAAGCTTTCTGAAAACAACAACAACTTTGACTGGTGGTTATTTTTCCATTTAGGATGAAAGGCTGCAATGAACAGGAGTTTGCAGCCCTCTCCAAAATCATGGCAGGGACTGAAGCTATACATGCAGCTGAATATGGTGGAGGGATAATAATAATCAGTGCTTTTTTTCTGGGGGGATGAAGGGGTACACATACCCCTAAACATTTTGTGAATCTAAGTTTGGCCTCACTTAGAATCATAGAATCATAGAGTTGGAAGAGACCACAAGGGCCGAGTCCAACCCCCTGCCAAGCAGAAAACACCATCAGAGCACTCCTGACATATGGTTGTCAACTTAGGGGCAGTATTTCAATATGAGCAGGAAAATGAGAGTTCCCCCTAAACTTTTTTTTTAAAAGCACTAACAACAACAACAGTTCAGACTGTAGTTAAGGAGGGACCACATTTAAAAAAAAAAAAATGCATGTAAATAGGAAATGCACACATCAGGGGAAAGGATGTGCTAAGCTTTTGTTTGTTTGCTTGCTGTGCTACTTTCCTACACAGAAATTAGGGTCACAGCCATGCCATATTGTTACACCAGGGAGGGGCAGCAATCCAAACCAGTACCCACCAACTACAGTCTGAAGCAATACAGTTCACTCTTCCACTCTTCAAGCCATTTTGCTGTACTTTGTCATTTTTCAGTATGGGAAGACCTAACCAGAGGAAATAGTCCCCCATCCCCCCCAAAAAGATGGCTGCCTAACCTTGATGGTTCTTAGAACAGCCGGGATGGAATGAGAAGGTGGGGTTTGGGATGGTAGGAAAACAGCATGCAGCTGCCTTCATTTCAATGCACTCTTTCCACCCATTATCAATTTCATCATTTCTGCTCTGATTGGGCTCTGTGCAATTTAGAAATCACAGGGCATTCCCCCCCCTTCCTCTCCCCCCCCCAAATTGTATGGTTTCTGAAAGTGGGTCATGATTTTTTATTGAGCTGGCTCAGAAGGTTCCATTCCCTGCCTCTTGCTCTCATTTTGCATCAGCTATTCCAAAATATCACACAGCCGATGCAGCATCCAGCAGCTGTGGCTTGGCATTTGCCACGCTCATGTAAATGATATGCAAATGAAGCCAGGCAACCAGGTTTACGAATCAGCTGTCCTTCTATAGTTCACAGTGTGGCTGCAGTATGGCTTTGTCACAGAGCCAGCTAAAGAAGAGGATGCAAACTGGGCATTTGATGGGGGCTTGAAATCAGCAAATGTCCCTCCAAACATAAAGCATTGTTGTTGTTATTTTGTGCGACACACACAAGAAGAGACATTATGAGGAAATTTGCTGTTTGTTCAACTTGTCTCTTCCATGTCTTGTCCAAGGACCCCTGTGCCCCTGCAAAGATGGAGTCAGCAGTAACTTCTCCAACCAAAGAATGCCCGTTTACCTGGTCCAATGGTGGGCAGCACTTGCAACCTGGCATGATGGCTCCTGACTTCCCGCGGAGCCATATCATGTTTGTTTGGGCTGTTGGCCCTTTCCCCTGACTTCCACGATGCTTGCAGAGTTCCCACCAAGCCCTGGTTTGAATTGCGCCAATCCATGGTGGCTTAGGGGGGCGAGGCCAGGGATCGGCTCCCACTGCTGAGGTTTCCACTCTGGTCCACTCCCAGGGCTTAAACTCAGGCCGGTGCTGCTCTTTTTGTTCAGTCTGCCTCTTCCAGGTTACTAGGGGCCACAGAGCATGCCTTCCCAAGGACCCCTCTGCCCACCCCCAAAAAGGTGGAGTCAGCAGTAACTGCTCCAACCAAATAACAGATGAACATGAATAGTACAGTCATGTCTCGGGTTGAAGTAGCTTTGGGTTGAGCGTTTTCGGGTTGCGCCCCGCGGTGAACAGAACGCGTTACTTCCAGGTTTTGCCGCTCGTGCATGCGCAGATGCTCAAAATTATGTCACGTACATGCGGGGAAGTGGTGAATCGCGACCCACGCACATGCAGACGCGGGCTGCATTTGCTTCAGGATGCGAACGGGGCTCTGGAACGGATCCCGTTCGCATCCAGAGGTACCACTGTATATGAATATATCAATGAAAAACCTTTGAAAAAACAAAAGAAAAATGGGTGAAAATATAAGAAAGAAATACTAAAAGGACTGACAACAACTCCAGATAATTAGAATAAAGCAGAGCTGGCGTAAATAAAAGGAAGCCAAGTCAATAGACATTCTCACCTGTTTCTGGATCCACTGCGAAGTACGGCTGGCCCTGAAGGATGCTGTAAACAACTTTGGCACTGTTGCCATAGTTAGCATCATCAGCATCTGTAGCGGTCACTTGGATAACAGAAGTACCTGAAATAAGGAGCAAAAGAACAACAATGGGGTGGTGAAAATCCACAATATGAAATGAGGTTATGTATATTGGGCATAGCACTCGACTGGGAAGACCCAGGTACAAATTCCTGCTACGTAGCAAAATCCACTGAGTGCTTTAGTCCAATCACCTACCTGTGGGGATGAAATAGGGTGAAACCCCATGCCAGCTGCTTCGAGCACCTCGGAGCACAGGTAGGATACATAAAAACACAATTTAAAAGGTATTATTTTACTCATCAGAAGTGAGATAATTAGATAGAATTTAGTACTTGGCTCCTGCTGGACATCAGTCTGGGCTAACCGAAATAAACCAGAATCATGTTGTTTCAGGTCTTCTAAGGACACCTTTGTGACACCAGAGGCCTGTAGGCCCTACCTTGTCCTGCCCAAAAGCAGCCAAAAGGATGCTAGTTAATGCTGCAGATTCAAAAAATTACCAAGGAAACAATCAAGAGGCTGCAAGTTAGTCAGTAGAGTCAGTTGGAAAGGAAACACTGATCTCGCCCTGAAGAGAGGGATTTAAACAAATCATTAAAACATCACTGAATAGAAAAACTGGTATGACAAGAGATCACATACACTCAGCACAGCATGCAACTGAGGAAATTTTAAGAAATCAGGTGTGAGAGAAAAAGAGAATATAGAATAATAAGAGGTCTAGGGGAGGAGAAGGGAAAGGGGGAGAAAAGTGACAAAAGCCAACGAAAGTGTCAGCCTATCTTTGAGCTGGGCCTTAGCTTGGCAATCACACCAATGAACTTCATTCTAATATTATTCAATCAAGTTATATACCCCCACCTTTCCTCCGCAAATGAAATTCAGGTGACTAATAGCATCGACAGAATAATTAAATCACAGTAATATCAGATCCTCCAATTGTCTCTAATTTTCAGGGGCAGGCCTGGATTTACATAAGCCGCCCCGGTTTCTGATTTAATCCTGGAATGTCCTGCTTTTCCTTAGGTCGTCCCTACTTTCATCGGAGAAATGTTGGAGGGTATGGAATAAGATGTCCCCATGGCTTTTTTTTTCAGCCAGTACTCACCACTTAGGTGGGCGCCATTGCCATTCTAAGAGAATGACGGAGGTGTTCATGGTGAACTTCTTTTTTTTTCTAGAAAAATAGCACTGGACGTCCCTATTTTCATCAGAGAAATGTTGGAGTGTATGTCATTTCTCAAGAGCAGTAATATTGATTGTAATTACTAAGGCTTGACTGAGCAGGGACATAAAGTTCCACAGTCCCACCCATAGGCTTAATAGAGACTCACCCACAAGGCTCAACTTCACCCACTGAGCTGCTGAGGGTTTTTTTCCTCCCCTGAAGCAGGAGTGCCTATAGAAATTAATGAAGAAATCCAGGATTTTAGCTGAGTTCTGATAGGGCTGTGTAGCACACCTCTCCTTCAAAACCAAAGTTAGCAGTAAAGACATGAATTCATACTGCTTTATAAATTGGGTCTTATTTCAAATGGATAAGAGAGGGTGGGTTTTTGCAGGGAGGGGTTGCTTTGAAAAGATATAAATGTGCACGGCACCTACATGCATGTAAATGGAGTGCAAGCCTTCTGCATATGAAGGAGCCCCAGATTTGAACTGAGAAAGGGTGTGAGGGAGGTTTCGGAATGAAATTTACCATAACACGATGTATTTTCTTGCAGAAACCAACCTCAGCCCCCCTTATAGCCTGCCATAGTAGCAGAGTAATTCACTGCAGATTTCTGATGTCAGTTATTCACTCACAGCCACAAGTCTCCCTTCCTCAAAATAGGGGACAAAGAAAGATGATAGTGTTGATATTGATGGGGCCATTTTAAGTATCTTTAAATAGCTTTTTAAAAATAAAATAAAAATTCACAAAAATAAGACAAGTTAGAAAGGCAATGAAGTCTTGGGGGTTGCTTTTTGTGGATTGGGTGTGTGTGTGTTGGAAGATACATTGCTTCCAGATCACAGCTATGCTAAAATCCTGGATGTCATCATTGGTTTACATGGGCTGCTTTCGTTCCAAGACCAAGAGATGGGTTGGTCTTATTATTTCCTTGTATCTCTGGTTTCACCTCAAAATGAAGTGAAAGGTCTCTGCTCAAACCAGGGGCAGCAATTATAGGGGGCAGGAGGGGCTTGGGCCTCCTCAATATTTGTGGGCAGACTGAGCCCCCAATATTGAGACGGTCACATGCCGGGCAGGGGCAATACAGGGAGGGTGAAGATCACTCTCTGTGCCCCCTTCCCCTGACACCGCTGGGCAAGCACTTGGGGCAAGCACTTGGGGGGGCTCAGCCCCCTGCCCCAAAATATGGAGGGGGCCAAAGCTGGGTGGGACACAAGGAGGGCAAAGATCACACTCAGTGCCCCCTTCTCCCCACCGCCTATGGGAGTGCTCATGCCCCAGGTGGGGGCCGGACGTGCCACGTGACACCAGACCTCTTCAATGGGGTGGGGTGGTTGTCGCCCCTGGCTCACACCATACACTTAAAGCACTATTATGCAACTTCAACAGTCATGGCTTCCCCTAAAGAATGCTGGGAACTGTAGTTTGTTAAGGGTGTTGGGAATTGCCCCATGATTCAGGGGATGGGGCAGGTGGTAACTGTGAAAGTGCAAGAAAATGCTTTAAAATGTATGGTGTACTGTCTAATTGAAGAGCAACTGCAGCTTCCACGGGGTGTCATGAGAGATAAACACTTCATTCTTTCCACACAGTAATGTTATTAACCTCTACAATGGCGGTTCCAGTCACCCTTTTCCTTCCGAAACAAAATGCCTCAAGCACTTACAGGAAAATCCTATGCACGTCCAGTCCTCAGACTTGCAAAGTTTCCAGCAGTATTCTTATTTTAATTGCTTTGGGTCTGCATTTTCTTCAGCTGGATATGTGGGTGTCTGAACTTTCATGAACACAATTTAGAGTATGACACACACTCCCCCCCCCCAAAAAAAGAGAGTGAGTTCTGAGTTCGGCATCTTCCTTCTTAACCTGTCAGTTTTGAGGACGCCATCTCCTCTGAGGCCCCTCTCACTTTTGCCTGTTTCGTTCGTGAAGAGCCGTTGCTCATTATTGCTCAATCTGCGCCTGTAACAAAGACAGCACAACACACAGAGGCGCAGATATTTTCAGTCTTCCAGTGCTTTGTGCTCTCTGTATAAAATTGGATCTGACATGGTGACGTGAGTACAACATGGGGCTATTATTACTCTGAAATGCCCTTGCTGTGGATTGCATTTGATTTAGAGGTGTGTTTAGTCAGTGAAGGGGACTCCTGCTTGCTCGTTGATAAAGCATTACTATGAGTGTTGCAAATAGTCGTGACTGCAGTCAAATTAAGATATTATTTCCAAATGGGGAAGATTTTTCTCCCAGTAATTTATCAAGGAAGTCATGGCGGAAACATCTGGCTGCTTTCATGCTTAAGATATTTTATGGCTCTCAGTTTCTGGACAGCAGAATAAAGGACTGTAGGTTCAACAGAAAACCCGAAGTCTGAAGCATAACCAATTTGAGGCTTATTCTTGTACATTTTGAGAATTTATATTTTCTGTTTAATGCTCACTGCCTCCCCATCCCACCCATCCCACTCATGAGAATATGGTGTTCAGTTCAGTGGGCTGACCTGCATTGGATATTTGTGACTATGGCTAATATGTGTGTGAGGAAGTTTGTGTGTGTGTGTTTTATTATAAGTGTGGTGGTATGAAACTGGACAAGAGCATCTCATCACCATTTTGAGGGGACAAGGGGACAAGGAAAGGAGATTCATGCTACCATTTTGAAAATCCGACAGAGGATGAGGTAATTATTTTTCTATCTGTAGTTTGAAAGCCAGGGCAAGGCTGTTCCTATCTATTTCCTGAATACATATTCACACTATAACTATTAATCCTGGCTTGACACCCATGTTCAAGGTTTTCCAGAAATGAGGAGCCATAACCTTGAAATGTGGCCATTTGCTTCCCCCCAGTCATCATGTTCCCAGAAATGCATGCCTTCTGCCACCTTTTTGTTGCTGTGTGGAATCATCCAGTGAAAGCTTGTTGCAGTTTTCAAATAAACTTTGGAGAATTTTTATTATTTGTTTGTTCAGAAATTGCCAACTATGAACAATTTAGCAAAACCTCTCAAACTGGTATCCTATGCATAGAAGAAATTGTGTTGCTTTTAACTATTTTTCCACATGTTTACTTACATATCTTAATGCATTAGTAAGTTCCTATGTTCCCAGTAGCTATATTACTCACACCCAACAAAAAAAATCTTGTCTGTTCCAATTGTCCCCTGTTTACCAGGCAGGGATTTAGAAACAGTTCAGATTTTTTTGGATTAACCATGTTAAGTAACTTTTCTATGTGTTTGAAGGCAAGTTTGTTTTGTATGGCTGTATAGATTGTATCCAGACTCATTTAGGATTTAACCCCATTTATTCCAAACCAACAGGATTCAATTCTTTAGATTTCTGTCCCAATGCCCCCCAATTCTCTACCAGCATATAAATCAGGTGTAGGAAACCTATGGTCCAGATGTTATTGTATTCCAACTCTCCTCCACCCCCAGCCAACATGACCCAATAGTCATGGATGATGGGAGATGTAGTCCAACAATATAGGGAGGGCCAGAAGTTCCACACCCATGTTGTAAATGCGCATTCATGTATTTTTGAAAAATAAATAAATAATGCCTGGGTGGTTAAGTCTAGTAAAAGGCGACTATGGGGTGTGGTGCTCATCTCGCTTCAGGCCGAGGGAGCCAGTGTTTGTCCACAGTCAGCTTTCCTGGTCATGTGGCCAGCATGACTAAACCACTTCTAGCGCAATAGGACACATTGGTGGAAGCCAGAGCACACAGAAATGCCATTTACCTTCCTACCACAGCAGTACCTATTTATCTACTTGCACTGGTATGCTTTCAAACTGCTAGGTTGGCAGAAGCTGGGACAGAGCAATGGGAGCTCACCCCATGGAGTGGATTTGAACTGCTGACCTTCCGGTCAGCAAGCCCAAGAGGCTCAGTGGTTTAGACCACAGCACCACCCTCATCCCTACATGTACACTGCATATTCAAGTGCACTGTTTCCTCCAGCCCATAGCCATTTGTCCAGGAAGTAAGTTACTACATTTGTGTGCATTGCAGCTATTCTGTAACAAATATAACCATATCCATGTGAATGTTAAGCACTTTATTAAACCTCTTTTTTCTACAAAAGTGCCAGTTTACTAACAGACCCTGCTTCGCTCAAGGACAAGCTGTTGAAGACTAAACAAATGTAGCATAAAGCAGGGGAGAAGAGCATTATGTGATGCAAAATGGGAGAGCAAAGTGTAAAGGCAGCAGTCCTTGTTGTGAGACTAAATGGGTTGTAAGCACACAAGTGCATCTTTGTCTATTTACACTTGCAAAATCTTCGAGGGCTTGCAACTCCTTTGCTTTTCTGAGTAGCATTAGTCCAGTCTCAGATGCCATTTCCTGCTGGGGTAATAAGCACTAGTGGCTGCAATTGAGATTGTGGGCTTTTTGATTAGGGTGTGCTCTTGTTTCCTTATGGAGCAGGCCCAAAAGACTTTATAATGCCAAGATGATCACTGGGGCCATGCCTCTGAATAACAGTTGCTGAGAAAGAAGAGTAGGAAAGGACTGTTGCCCTCAAGTCCAGCTTGTGGGCTTCTCTTCAGCATATGGGCAGCCACTGTAGAATGCAGGACTTGATAGGTCTTTAAGCTGACCCACCAGGGCTCTTCCTATGCAATTAATATCTTAGATGTGCATGCTGCCTTTCCCATGAAGAGCTTGGGGCGATGTACGGTATGGATTTATGCTATCTTGTCCTCATAACATTGAACCTATGAAGTAGGTGTGACTGAGAGCCTGTTGTGTCCTTGGCCATGCAGTGAGCTAGATGTGTGGTGCATCAAATTCAGGTCTCCCCACTCCACATGTCACACTTGGTTCATGACATTACAGTGGATGCTCGGGTTGTGAACGTGATCCGTGTGGGATGCAGGTTCGCAACCCGCAGCATTCGCAACCCGCAGCAGTGCGTCTGCGCACATGCGGGTTGCGATCCGGCACTTCTGCGCATGCGCAAAGCATGTTTAAGCGCTTCTGCGCATGCACGACCTCCGAAACCCAGAAGTAACCTGTTCTGATACTTCTGGGTTTCGGCGGGTCCATAACCTGAAAAAAACACAACCGGAAGCATCTGTTACCCGAGGTATGACTGTATAAACATTTGGGTGCAGCTCAAACCATACAGCTGCAGCAAAATACATGTGTAGCAGTAAGACTTTTGTCAACGAGAGATTGCTGCTCCCCGCTTTCCAAATTGTTGAGCAGCTGACAAATTGATCTCATGTGCTAACTCAACTCATTTTATGTGTACTGGACAAATATAGATTGCCCCAACATTGAAGAATGAGATGCTCCATCGTGTGCAGATTTTATTGTCCTTTTCTTTGAGTGTCAGAATGTGGTCCTTCATTCCCAAGCCCTGATTACTTTATTTCTGGTGTCCTTTATCTCCTTGAAGTTTTGGAAGCCACTTTCAAAGACTCTTTGCCTGCGCGTTCTACGTGTGTGAAAGAGACTTCACAATAATTTATGTCGCCTTAGAAAAAATGCTGAAGCACATTGTCTGACTATGCCGAAGCCCTATTTGCATACTTTGTAAATATTTTGTGCTTCTGAAGTGGGTCTGCATAATACAGATTGTCTTTGCATTCTACTTTCAAAACAGCTCTCATTTGATATGCCTATATTTTTTTCACAAGTTAGAGACTATTTCTGACATTTTCAATGTTGAATGCATAAAGTTAGCTACCAGGTAAGGGATGGAAGGAAATTTCTAGAAACTTTCCATGCTACTTTGTCCTGATTTACAGACTTCATGAAGGACATATATAATGATACTTTTTAAACATGAGTAATGTCGTTTCTATAGGGATGTGGGTGGCGCTGTGGGTTAAACCACAGAGCCTAGGACTTGCCGATCAGAAGGTCGGTGGTTTGAATCCTCGCGATGGGGTGAGCTCCCACTCCTCGGTCCCTGCTCCTGCCAACCTAGCAGTTTGAAAGCACGTCAAAGTGCAAGTAGATAAATAGGTACCACTCCGGTGGGAACGTAAACGGCATTTCCATGCGCTGCTCTGGTTCACCAGTAGCAGACTGGTCATGCTGGCCACATGACCCGGAAGCTGTACGCCGGCTCCATCGACCAGTAGAGTGAGATGAGTGCCGCAACCCAGAGTCTGCCAAGACTGGACCTAATGGTCAGGGGTCCCTTTACCTTAATGTCATTTATGTGTATCTTCTAATACATGCTTCCTCAGCCTCAGCCCTCCAGATGTTTTGGCCTACAACTCCCATGATCCCTAGCTAGCAGGACCAGTGGTCAGGGATGATGAGAATTGTAACCTCAAAACATCTGGAGGGCCGAGGTTGAGAAAGCCTGTCCTAATATGTACTTTCCTTAAGATGTCATCAAGCTGCAGTTTGTGTGGCTGCCAAAGAAGTAAGCAAGTGGTCAGGTGGCCCAATCCACAAAAGAGAGTTTTGACAACGTCTAAGGGGAGAGGACGCAGGTGGCGCTGTGGGTTAAAGCCTCAGTGCCTAGGACTTGCCGATCGAAAGGTCGGCGGTTCGAATCCCTGCGGCGGGGTGCGCTCCCGCTGCTCGGTCCCAGTGCCTGCCAACCTAGCAGTTCGAAAGCACCCCCGGGTGCAAGTAGATAAATAGGGACCGCTTACCAGCGGGAAGGTAAACGGCATTTCCATGTGCGGCTCTGGCTCGCCAGAGCAGCGATGTCACGCTGGCCACGTGACCCGGAAGTGTCTCCGGACAGCGCTGGCCCCTGGCCTCTTGAGTGAGATGGGCGCACAACCCCAGAGTCTGTCAAGACTGGCCCGTACGGGCAGGGGTACCTTTACCTTTACCTTTAAGGGGAGAGAAGGTTTTGTCAAGGTGTAAAGGAATGGGGTGGGTGAGTTTGATGAGTGAAGCGAACAGTGACTCATCCCCTAGTAATAACATATATTTCTTTGTTTTCTATATCCCCCCCTTGCCCCAACAAAAATTGAAAGGTACAACATTTCCATGAAAGCCTATTAAAATGATGTAGCTGAAGGCCAAATAATAGTTAGATATGAAGACCATGCTCTCTGCCTTCTTCTGAAGCCCCAAATGACTACATTTTCTGCTCATGATACCTTTGATAAAGGTTCTAGGTCCCAATATTCACTGTATATGGGTTGAGCTACCCACAACTACTAGTCATTATGGCAGGGGAGGCTGGCCCATTTGGGTGAATGTGACATAGCACCACTAACCTCAGTAAGAAGTCCCCACATCCCTGCCTTCTTAAAACCAGTCCAAAGAGGTGTCACTGTAACCCCTTCCTCCTTAGTCTCAATGGTCTCATGCAGGAAGGATCTGCCAGTTTTGGTTTCTCATTTCTCTAATGTTAAATTCAGTTTTCTGGATTTCTGAAGCAATCTACATTAGGAAAAAAACAAACCCTCCTAAAAACTAACCAGCAATTTTGGTGTGGATTTCTCCTAAAAAACACATTGTTGTGTTCAGTTTTGACATGCACATTTTTTGCAAGAATTTTATTGCTAACATAATGCATTTCTATGTATTGTTTTCACTAATATATAAGTCTTTGTGCACACTTTCCCCTAATATATGCTTTTTTGGTAAACATTGTTTTGGTGCAGAGCTGCATCACAAAATTCAGCTAACAGAACAGGTGTTTATAGAATAAATTCAAGTTATAAAATGCTGAGCTCTTATGAAATATACTCAACCAGATGAAATGCAGCCTTTAGCTTTTAATTAGAAATCTGAAGAATCTTGCAATGAAGTGTTACAATTTAAACTGCTAGCGGGAAATAGGAATGCCAGCAAAGAAAAGGAAAATGTATCCAGTCTTGATTGATTACTTTCTTCATTCCCTGACTTTTTACTATGCTATTCAGTCACAAAGAGAAGGAAAATATGCTTTCTCATAATTTCATCCACTTGCCATTCTTCATCTTCCCCTGTTGTGTTCAGCAGAAGGAAACCATTGTATGTACTGTAAGTTGTGCTCTCACACAACAACAAATATTGAGCCAGTCACTTGCGTGATCTGAGTTTGCACTCCAAAAATACCATCCAGAATGTTCATAGCAATGTGTGCAGGTTCCTTAGCAGACAAACCAAAGTACAGTAGAAAGAATTTCCCAGCACCTGAGAATTGCTGTGATATAACATTATTTTCCTAACATGAGGGCAGAGAGAGCTCATCAACATGGGAAGGAAGCCCATGTAGGAAAAGGAAAACTCTGATCATAAACCTCTGTTGCCTTGAGGCTATACTCATTTGTGAGAATGGTGTTGGGAATAAACCCCAAGAACCCATAACTTCTACTTTGCAGGACATCCAGCAGTGGAGGAACCCTCCCTGGCACCCGGGGCGGCACAGCCTGGAAGGACTGTGCATGTGTGCACACTCCATACGGAATGCCACACATACGCACTCCGTACGGGCTGCTGCACAAGTAGCATCCCGTACGGAGTGTGCATGTGCGGTGACCATACAGGATGGCACACATGTGCAGTTTGTACAGGCTGCCGCTTGCATGTGGCAGCAGTACGGGCTGCCGCTTGCATGCGGCGGACATACGGGCTGCCGCATGCAAGGCGACCGTACATGTTGCCATGCAAGCAGCATCCCATACGGACTGCACATGTGCAGCAGCCATACGGGCTGCCGCATATGCACAATCTGCATGGGCTGCCGCGACATCCCATACGGGTCACACACGTGCAGCAGTCCATACAGTCGCCATGTGAGAGGCAGCCCATATGGACGGCGCACGAGAGCAGCTGTCCATATGGATGCCGCATGAGTGGTGCCCATACGAACTGCACGTGCCCTTGGCTGCTCTGCAGCTGGGCGGAGGCAGGGGCCATCTTGTCACCCCTCCCAGAGTGGCACCCGGAGCGGCCTGCCCCCTCCGCCCCGCTTCCTACGCCCATAAGGACATCTTCAGGATAAGAAAGGCTAAAGAGCAAACACTACACAACTCTGGAGTAAAGTCCCCAAGACAATTGGATGGTGTCTTGTGAGCCTCCTTTCAGCAACTCCTGCAGCCAAGCTTGTACTGTTTTCCTTTGGACCCCATCAGTGAGACCAAGAGACAGGTCTTGTAATTCGGGCAGCTCAGGACCTCCATACACACTACCTAGGCTTTCCCCCTTGAGAGGTCACTTCAGTCCTGCTATGCAGCAAAAATGATGCAGGATGCAGCAGTTATGAGTTACTGGTCTCTGCAGCTGCCACAAGTACTGTGATTCTCCAGCAGTTGGACTTCACTCCCAGAGGTGCCCTCCATTGTCTCTTGAGACTGACGAGTGTCCATATGAAAACATTTGCACATATTTGTCCATTGATTAGCTGGGGAACTGCACCATTTAATTCTCACTAGATGCATAAAGACTTTAACTTTAGAAACTGTTACATTCAGAAAGGGAATTCCTCTCATGGCAGTTTCTCCAATTCTTGACATATTTCACAGAATGCCACTGGGATTTTTCATTTTGTCCTATGCAGCCATATCAGAGCTGAAGGGAAGGGACCTTGACTTAATGTCTTATCTGAAGGACATCTCTAACTGTGCAGAACACATCTCTTGTACTGTACTGCAGCGTCAGCATTAGGTATGCGTGAAAAGTGCTGAGGTGTGGACTTTGAGCCTGTAATGTTTCTTCTTCTTCTTTTTGTCCAGAGATTAGAGAATTATAGTTGATGGGGGGGGAATACTCCAATAAAAATTGGTAGGAAAATGGATCTGTCAAATAATTGCAGGGCACAAGTATGATAAAAACACTTTTTAGTGTTGATTTAAAGGTCACTCTCAGCTTAAACTAGTCAGCTGTGGCAACTCTCTTAGTTTTGATGTTAAAATTATGGGAGATAAAATGCAAATGATAATCTGTTAATTGATGGGAAGAATTGATGGGTTAAAATCTAGTGGAGGATTCTACTGTTGAACTATTCAAGCAAGTTTCTTGGTGAGTTAATGACCCTAAGTATGGTTGTTAATATAACAAAGTGGGTTGTTTTGTGCCAAAGGGCAAATGGGTGGACCTCGTCCCTTACCTGGCTGGTGGGGAGAAAGACAGAGTGCTTGCAAGTTGAGAACATGGTAGAAGCAGGTAGATGTTGGGAGAGAGTCTGGGGTGCCAACCTGAATAAAATATGGGGGGAGGGGCAGGTAATCCCCACCCCACATAAGTGCACACAAGCCATTTGAATGACATTGCCCATCAACTTGGGGGCGGTGGCTCAACCCCCTCTAATATTTTATTGGGGTGCCCAAAGACCCATCGATCCCTAGGAGATGGCTCCTATGGAGAGAGCCATGCTTGATTTTTGCTTGATTCCAAGGCTGTGACTATGGGAGAAGCAAGACTTTCTGGAGTGTTAATGCTCTGAGCCGCTTCATCTTAGGCTCAGGTTGTATATATGTGTAAATAAACCATATATCATAAAGACACCACAGTCTCTGCTGTCCCCCATTCCAAGGAAACCAAATCCTGGGTAAACACCTGGAACCCCTTGAATCTCACAATGCTCAGAGATTAGGGTGGTGTACAAAATTGTCTTCCTGTGAGTAGTTCCTCCATGGCTGTGGTAACACTTCAGACACCCAGCCCTGTCAGCAGTGGCATAGCAAGGTCAGGTGGTACCCGGTGCGGAAAATTTCTTGTCACCCCCCCCCCACCCACACATTTAAATTATTAAAAGAAGGGAAAATAAGATACTTACAGTTGCAAGTGTTATTTTTTGGTTTATTTAAGTGCATAAGCACTTAAAACCTTTTCCCCCTAACTTTGTTCTCTGCAAATTTTGAAATCACATCATCAAAATCAATTCCTTTCGCTACTTTGTTTTCAGTTGACAAGATGGCTAAGGCAGAGAGCCGAGCTTGACTCATAGTGGACTCATAGAGTTACTCTTGATTAATTTTAGTTTTGAAAAACTCCTCTCACATGATGTCTAGCAATGTAAATTGAATTTTAGAATAACTATTCGGAGATTTGAATTAAGGCTCAAAGCAAACAGGAAAATGTCCTAAAAATGGCTATATATACATATATTTGTATTTACCTTTCAGGTTGTATGCCTGTTTCAGCAATTCACATAAGCTTCTAGTAAAATATCATTTATGGAAATAGTAGGAGTTATACACATGGATCTTACTCGAAAATGTCAGATAGCTACTTTGCAACTACTCACTTCTAACATAGGATTGCATCCTCTGCAAGGAGATAGAGTAGCTTTAAGCCTATCTGCCTAATGATCGAACCACCCCATGCTAGTTAATGTCACACTATACAGCAGCTGCACCTTGTGTTCATTGATCTGATGCTGAAGTCCACAGACCACTTAGTACTTCAGTACTTAGCAAGTGAATATAAAGTAAAGCACCAAGGCCTTCATGCATCTGTAGACTAACTGTCAAACCCAAGAGGGGAAAAAAATGACCCTATACATTTACTTGAAAATTGCATGCCTAATGGTACCTGTACCATATTTGCTTCTCATTTCTATTGCTTATGAAATGCTTATGAGGTTGGCTTTTCTCTATACTTTTCATACATGGCTATGCTGCCTCTACAGTACAATACCAAAAAAATCACCAGTATGAACCTATGCCAGGTAGGGTGTAGAACCTTGACCATTAACAATATAATTCAGGGCTTGAGACCCAACTATTCAAATATTTATCGGTAGCAATGCCCATCCTGTGGAACGCCCTCCCATCAGATGTCAAGTAAATAAACAACCATCTGACTTTTAGAAGATATCTGAAGGCAGCCCTGTTTAGGGAAGTTTTTAATGTCTGATGTTTTATCACTTATTATTATTATTATTATTATTATTATTATTATTATTATTATTATTATTTCTGTTGGGAGCCACCCAGAGTGGCTGGTGAAACCCAGCCAGATGGGCAGGGTAAGAAGAAGAAGAAGAAGAAGAAGAAGAAGAAGAAGAAGAAGAAGAAGAAGAAGAAGAATTCAGAGCACTGTATAGTCTTGTTGTGTTGAATGTGTTTCAGTTAGTAGGACTCAAGGGTGTAGACAAGGTGCTTGGATCAGTGAGGGTCACAACTTGTGCTCTAGACCCCTCTTTGCTGCTAAAAACTAGTAAGGAGGGGATAGCTGGCTGGGCTAGGGAACTGATTAATGCCTGCTTGCAAGAAGGGCTGCTCCCTTCCAGCATGAAGGATGCACTGGTAAAACTGTTGCTCAAGAAACCCTCCCTGGATTTGGAAAATCTAAGTGACTCCTGGCCACTCGCCAATCTGCACTTCTTTGGCAAGGTTCTTGAGTGGCTGGTCACAAACCAGATCCACGCACTCTTGAGGAAACTGATTTTCTGGTTTCATTTCAATCTGGGTTTAGGCCTGGTTTTGGCACAGAAACAGCTTTGGTCACCCTGAATGATGACCTCTGTCGGGATAGAGGCAGGTGAAATGTGTCCCTGTTAATTCTCCTCAACCTGTGCACTGAAGCAGGTGAGGAGTGGTGACTGTGTTCCTTTCCCTCTTTGCCTCCCCTATTCATTCATGCTGTTCCCCCTCCTAAACACCATTGAACGTGTTTAATCAGCATGTGCCGCACAACATGGGAGTTTCTGCAGCTGGCTTTGCCCCCCGCTGGGGCTTTGATTCCCCTCCCCTTGATCTTCTCCATTCTACCCCTGCCCATGTCTCCTCTAAACACACACACACACACACACACACACACACACACACGTATAGTTGTCTATTTCTTTGACATCTGGTGGGAGGGAGTTCCACAGGGCGGGCACCACTACCGAAAAGGCCCTCTGTCTGGTTCCCACTTCTCACAGTGAGGGAACTGCCAGAAGGCCCTCAGAGCTGGACTTTAGCGCCTGGGCTGAACAACGGTGGTGGAGACGCTCCTTTAGGTATACTGGGCCGAGGCCAAGGCATGCCCCTTGAGATTCATCTGCGGTAACATCAGACACACATTCCCAGTGGAGTGCAAGTGGGGGCACTCAGAGGTGCTCATGTTAACAATCTGAGCTATTGGGATGTTCCAGAGGTTGGATAGGGCTTCCACAGGAGCTCCAGTCATATCAACCAAAATATCCCCCAGAGCCATCTGGAAACCCATTGGATCCATCAGCCTCAGACCATCCTTATAGAGGGCAAAAGGAGCTGAAAGCATAAATCTCAACACGAAGTGATCTGACCATGACAAGGGACTAATCCTCTCCAATTGACACATTCTGGCAATGTATTGTGTACTCCCTCCATTTACTCCCCCCTCCCCACTGACCTGTGTGAATACCTCCTTTCCCTTCCATAGTCTGCCGTTAACCATCATATACTCTTGCACACGTGTTGGTTGGTAGCCATGGTTAACTGTAATGAAGATCACCTTTCTAACCATCGTTTGCCAACTCACTTAGAACCATGGTTGCAAAGTACAGTTAGAAGGGAAATGTAGCTGCCTACTGTTATCAATGCATAATACCAATGTGGACGTAACACAACACCATGGATAGAGCAAACCATGGAAGAGAGAAGGGAATTTGTGTGATATCACTGAAAATCATATGGAGGGGAATGAGTTCATGAGCCTCTTGGTGCACACTGTTTCTTGGAAGTAATGAATTCTACAAGCCCAGCGTGTTTATGTTTCCAGACAGAATGAGTGCACAGTCTTATATTGCTACCACCATTTGAGACACACATCTCACACACTGTCCTCAAGAAGGACAACAAATTGCTACATGAGTCTAGATTATGCAAGAGGTTAGATTATTTCCAATTCTTTTACCTAGAAGGACGGGAAAAATCAACAATTTGTCATTCCACAACTTTGAATGCAAAAGTACAAAGGTGTCAAACAAATTGCCATTGCTGATCATGCACACAGATGAGCCTGTTAAGCATTGTTTTCAGTGGTTCATTACTGGATGGCAATAATAGTTATGATCACACAGCATATTAGAAGTTTCCATTTGACTGTTGCTAGCTTCATGGAAGCCATATGGTAACCTATGGGGTGGAAAAAGACAGATATTGATGGCAGACAGGAGCTGGTGAACTGATATTTACAGATGCTTTTATGACTACTTAAAAGCCACAAATAAGCTCTAGAGTATTGTTGTGAAGTGGTTTAACCTTCTATCTTTTTTAAAAAAATATTTTTAAATATGATAATAAATTATACTTACCAACGCTGGACTTCTCAGGAACACTGGCCGTGTAAATGTCCTTGGTAAATTTAGGTTCATTGTCATTGATATCATGGATTTTAATGATAAATTCCGATTCAGGCTCCACTTGTCTTCCAGTCTTTCGGTCTATAGCCTTGGCACGTAGCACATATAGGGACTTTTCTTCTCTGTCCAGCTTTTTTGCTGCATGAATATCTCCTGTATTTTCATCTATAACAAATAGACTGCCAGCCCCTTCTCCTGTTAATATGTATTTTAAATTTCCATCTCCCATATCTTGGTCAGTGTGCAGCTTCAGGGATGTTTTTTTAAAAAAAGAAATGGGGAAAAGAAAGAAACACTCTATAAATATATGCATTGTTATTACAGACCAAATCTTTCAGCACATAGGAATAAGTCTCTACAAATCTTGTCTGCAATTGAGGTCAGCAATAGTTATCTTTTGCCTCACTGTTGCAGGGAAAAATTACAAAACTAAGATTTTGGTCACACATGCAAAGCAGCTCGAACAAATTGATAAAGGACACAAAAGGATATAGAAGATAAGGCAGCAGCATTTAAACAATATGATGGCAATTGTAACACATATAACGCTCCCGCCCCACAACAGTATTTCTGCAACCTATTGCCTTCTGGGAAGTGGGAAGCTATCAACTTGCTTTTGCTAAGTTAAAAACCTAAAATGAAATCTAGGTCAGGATCCAAAGAGCTACTTCAGGTGTACCTGAGGGTTTTCAAAATTCCCCCTCAATTTGGAAAGTGGCTTTGTCATTTGACAGTGGAAGCTGCTGTTTGAGCGCCACAAATTCAAAGCCTTGGGCAGGCAGAATTAGTCAAATGTTTTGCTTTCAATCCGAGACCCATTTCTGTAGAATTGTAATGAGTGGGTGCGATTTACAGATTGGAATGTTCACAGTAAAAATTGTGGTGAGCGGATCCGGCTGGGGGTTGGGGATTCAAATTCAGCCATCCAAGCCACTTTATCCAACCCTCTTCAAGTACCCTTCCCAGGCCTCCCCTTTTCCCAGACCTCACTGACTTTGTTCTGCACCATCCTCAACTCCTTTTGCCTGACCGGTGTATGTTCTTGAACGACCCAACTCCTGCTTGCCTGGATAACACACTGCATGCCTAGAACCCCTGACATTTGTGTGGTTGAAAAGTAAACTGCTTTATAATAATAGAATTGTAGTGCTGGAAAATACTCTGAGGATCATCTAGTCCAACTCCCTGCAGTGCAGGTGTCACCTCCATGTGAGCATTAAATGACCATTCTCAGATAGTAAACTCAGTCTCCACCCACTTTCTGGTCTATCCCTGTCCACCATTTGAATGTCCTCCCCCTCCTCAGTGAGGAAATGTGAACTTCAGGCTGAAAAGCTTTCCTTATTTCTGCAGTAAGTGACAACCCTTGTGCAAGGTGCCACCCAAAACCAGCAGAGCACACAATGACCAATCCCCACATTAAATGGGGGGCACTCTTTGCATGGTTGCGCACAGCCCCCTGGACCCTATGCAGCACCATTAGCACAGGCCTGGCTTCACCTTCCCCAGGTGGGATACCTGGAGGTCTCCGCCTACCTCAGCCAGTTGCCCAATCCCACCTGAGGAGGCATTGCCAAGGTGATCAGGCCAGGTGGGGAGAGGGACCACCCTGCCTACACAATAGGGGGAGGATCTCACCTGGGAATCATCAGTTGGCTCCAGATCTTCTCCCACCCTACCCACCCTCAATTAAGACTTCTTTTGTAGGTTAACCTTTTCTCCACAGGTACACAGGTCTGCTACGTCAAGGTCGCTGTTGAAGGGCCGGAAAGGAATTCTCCTGTATTGGCAGGTTTGCCTTTCCCGTAGCAAAATGTCACAACTTTGGCAGTATCAGGCCTTGGGCAGAATCCTTTAGTCTATCTTCCCTAAATGGGGGTGGGCATGTAGCAGTGACCCACACCCCCTTCTCTTTGCTGTGGCGATCCCAGGGTGCCCCGTTAAAGGGGTTGTTCTGAGGGGAGGCTTTGGCCGTACGCCTAGAGGTTGTCATTGCTCTCCCCTGCGACGGCAACGTAATGAGGGCGGGCTCTCTCTGCTTGAACATATGTTCTCCAGGCCCAGCCCATCCCCCCCTCCACACTCTGGATAACCCTGATGTTCCCCAGATCCCTGGAGGAGAACTGGGAGGGATAAATGCCCAATGCCTAAGCCAAGGTCTACTCACATCTGAAACATAATAAAGTTGTGGCCAATTTTAATCCCATAGCACGTTGTCTTGAGCCGTTATTCCACACAGGGGCCGCCCAGGGTTTGAGGGAATCCACCTGTCCATACAACAGTCTTATTTGTGAAGGGACAGGTTACCCAAACCTGACTGTGTAGTCACCCCAACTAGGTCCCAAACTTCCCAAATTCTTTCTTTGAGGATCCATTAGCTAAAATGCATTAGATTGAGCTGTATAACACAAACCAGCTGAATAAACAAAGCCTTCTGCTTTATCAGTCCATGAAGGCATAATAGATGGCCTTGTCAGTTCCAAGTAGAGACAGGATGGCACATCTAACTTATCTTACCAGTTGTAACTATCCTGACCGCACTGACGCACAGAACCTGGGAATGGCGCCAGGAGTGCCAGATAAGAGTACAGAAACAATTTCTATTCATGCTCAAGAATGCAAACTTACGTGTACAAACTCATGAGGCTGGATTCCTGGGGAAGGGGAAAGGGGACCTAAAGGGAATATAAGCTGTATGTTTCTACTCTTTAAGTGTGCTTGCTGTGACCAATCACACAGTGCCTTTCTGCTAATCCGGAAAGCAGAAACAAACTCTTTCTCTGAACCAACCCTCGGTGTCCATTGACTCCTTCCTCCCTGCCGGGAGCAACGCTCATCCTACCCATGGGAAAGGTCTGAAAGGCTACATTTCAACATCTACTCCCTTTTTCCAAATTCCATATCAGGACTGTAACCACACACAGTCTCCACGGTTTCACCATCAGCCAACTTTTTTCCTATCCCGACTGCTTGCTCTGTTTACCATTGAGGACTGGCCCACTTTCCATGGACCGCATTTGACAGGAGGGCCAGACTGGAGTGCCCCTTTGCAGAAAATTAAATATGGCTTTTTAAGAGACAGTCAGAAAGAATGCTAAGCGGCACATAACACAAGATACACTCATTAAAACCAATAGCATTGCCAATTGGTTTAGCTCCTCCTGGACTGCTCAAATTCAGAATGCAAGTGGGGATTGCGTATTTAAAATCCTTTTAACTTTAATGTTTACATCCAGTAGCAGCCCATGTGGTAGGCAGAAGTCATGGAGTTGCCCTCACAAGACTGGCCTCACTGCAGCTTAGCTGTGGGGCTGGCATGAGGGAGGGCAGCAGCCAGACTGCAGCTGTGTGGATGCATTGACAAGAACACTGGATTAATTTTGTTGGTGTTTCTGTGCAGCCCTGACCTTGCCACCACCCTGTTCCATCCCAGCCCCATCCAGGTACGTTGCAGGAATGCTGGTGTTCAGAATGTGGCTCCATAAGGCCATCTCACCACACAGACCACTACTACTTCTATCAAAAATCCCATGAAGGGCTAGGTGGGAAAAACAACAACAGCCAGATCAGCTTTAGCCCAGCGCTCACTCCATAAAATTTATATTTTGGGTGTAAGCAGTCCTCCCACCCCACGTGGAGGAACATTCAAAAATAATGACCCCACCACCTGCTTTTTGAATGGGTGTTTCAACTGGATAAATATACACTTTACAAGATTGTTATAAGGATTTGTTCCACTCATTAAAAGTATGCAGTCTCTGATGGCCCTGGGTTAAGGATAATGGTTTGATTTCCTGAAATGGGGATATTTGCTTATGCTGAATTGCTGTGTATGTTTAGCATGGTCCCCCCTCCCCTTTTGCAGTAGCTCTCTCATGTGATTGGCTGACTGTGAATCACATGAGAGAGGTTTTCCATTCTGTTGTGACTGTTAGTCAAGTAACTGTTGTTTTTAACCGTTTTCCTGTTTCTCTGGATGCTGCCGAGACCAGTGTCAGTTGGGTCTGTCTGGGGTGAAGCAGACAGAGGAAGATCCCTAAAAGTTAATATGGAGAAACCTGTGCTATCTAGTGAATCAGTGTGAGATTGTAGGTATGTTCTCAGTTATGTTTATGAACGTAAAGTTCTTTTCAATATAAAGAGTCTGGACATTGCATATCATCAAAAATTATCTATATCTATCTATCTATCTATCTATCTATCTATCATCATCTATCATCTATCATCTATCTATCTATCATCTATCATCTATCTATCATCTATCTATCTATCTATCTATCTATCTATCTATCTATCATCTATCTATCTATCTATCTATCTATCTATCATCTATCTATCTATCTATCTATCTATCTATCTATCTATCTATCATCTATCTATCTATCTATCTATCTATCATCTATTTATCATCTATCTATCTATCTATCTATCTATCTATCTATCTATCTCTATCTATCTATCTATCTATCTATCTATCTATCTATCTATCTATCTATCATCTATCTATCCACCTACCTACCTACCTACACAACACCTTGAACTTCCTAACCCCTGCCAGCTCTCATGAAAGAAGACCATATTGTGGGAAGTCAGATTGTCATGTCCACACCATTACAAGGAAAAGCTGTGCTCACTCTACCCTAATTCCTTCTGATTCCCTTCTGTTCTTCCTTCAATAAGCATGTGTGATCTCTAAGCTCACTTTTAAAACTCCACCCAAAGATAAAAGATGGGTTGCAGTTGTGATGCTTCAGGTTTAGCAGTGCCCATCTATCAAGGAGAACAGTGGCATTGTCAGTGCACAGAGCATGCACCACCTGCTATCCAAGGTATGAATTTCTAAATATGCCATGATCTGAACATTCATTTTCACTGAGATCCTAGTCATGCAAGCCATCTCTATCCTCCAGTAGCAGTAAAATCATTCAACATAAAATCAGTCATAGTAATATGACAATACCTTTGCATTTTACCAGATGTGAGATTCCCCCCCCCCCAGCTTTCACTTTAGAAATACAAATACCTGAATTAAAGTATGTGATTGTACTGCCAAGCATTCAGCATATTTTACTGAGCTTTGTTTTTCAGGAGGAAGTATCACTACCCTGGTTTTGTTTGAGCAGTCATCCAGGATCGTTTTCCTTAATTTATACATTTATCTTGCCAGCTTTACTTGAAATAAAACACTGATTTTTAAAAACATCACCAGTGCTATTTTTGTTCCGGTAGATGGACTGGTGTAAATGAAATAAATACTGAACTGTCTGCATTTACAGCAGTTGTGCTTAGCTGCTTTGATTTTTGCCACAAAAGTATTCATTTCTGGGAAAGGAAAACACTCCTGGATATTATTTATCATTATTATTATTCATTAAATTTGTACAGCACTCTATACCCACAGGCCTCAGGGCAGTTCACTGGATAAACTCTTAATATGAAAACACAAAGTTAAAACAAGAACAACCCAATAACCACTCATCACATTTTTAAAAGGGCATTTAATGTTAATCAGCCAAAGGCCTGGTTAAGAGGAGCTTTTTGCCTGGCGCCTAAAGGTGTATAATGAAGGCGCCAGCTGAACTCCCCTGGGGAAAGCATTCCATAGACCGGGAGCCACTACAGAAAGGCCCATTCCTGTGTTGCCACCCTCCAGACCTCTCACGAAGAAGGCACACAAAGAAGGGCCTCAGAAGATAATTTCAGAATATGAGTAAATTCATATGGAAAGAGGCGGTCCTTGAGGAAAATTCCCTCAATCCTATCCTGTGGTTATTAGTAGCCACTGTGCTCCTGCTCCCACATGTATGGTTGCTTTTATCACTTTGTCCCTCTAACTCAGGCATCCCCAAACTCAGCCCTCCAGATGTTTTGGGACTACAACTCCCATCAACCCTAGCTAACAGGACCAGTGGTCAGGGATGATGGGAATGGCAGTCCCAAAACATCTGGAGGGCTAAGTTTGGGGATGCTTGCTCTCTAATTCATTACTTTTTCTAATGTTCCCAGCCAATCAGGGATAATGTACTGGCCTCAATCCTGAGGACATATTAAAGTTGTTAGAGTGATAGAAATGCTTCCATACTGATGACGTGGGCTGTATCTTGGCCATTTGGCAGTGATCCCCACCCCCTAAATCATACGGGAGACAGCAGTCTTCTTCCAATTCTGATGTAGGCTTAACGACTTAATGACACACATACATACTTTGGCTCGCAACTAGTTCTGTGTAACACCGTTATAGCAGTATTTACAGCTGCATTGATTATGCGATAACAGATTTAGGACTTCTCCAGATGACCTATTTATTCAGCATTCATCCTGATTTGCACAAAGTTCATGTGGAGGTTAGAGTGTATTCGGTCTTTATTGAGAATTTGTTCTGATCTGTTTGTGCGGCAGTTACATGACAATCAGCATTCATCTTGATTTGCTTGTGCGGTATTTATAGACCTTCCCACTAGTCAGTCCTTCATTTCACACTTGTCCATGTGTTTCCTCATCGCTTTTCTAACCTCAGAAAGTGGATTTGTTGTGCTAGTTTGACAAGAGTTCCTTTAATCCATTTGAATTGTGCAAACCTTAATTTCCAGTGTCCACCCAAGTCACTCAAACTAATTAGTGAGCCTCAAGGTCACCCATACAGTACTTCACAGTTTAGTTTTGCTCTCTAGGTCAAGCTCATATATGTTCTAAACACTGTACTTTTGAAATAGTAAAAAGAGAATAAGGGAGAGAGACTTTCTGCTGTCCATCTGGCAATGACTTTTTCCACCTGCCTTGCCCCACCCTCCTGCCCTAGGAGACTCTGGGGTTGTGGTGCTCATCTCACTTTATTGGCCGAGGGAGCCGGAGTACAGCTTCCGGGTCATGTGGCCAGCGTAACTAATCCACTTCTGGTGAACTAGAACAGCACACGGAAATGCCGTTTACCATCTCGCTGGAGCAGTACCTATTTATCTACTTGCACTTCGTGCTTTTGAACTGCTGGGCTGGCAGGAGCAGGGACCAAGCAACAGGAGCTCACCCCATCACGGGGATACGAACTTTACTTGGAGCAACGCCATTATCTAAGAGACCGCATTCCTTCGTTTCTCTCTCTCTTTGAATATTGAATAAACTACTTGGTGTCAGGGAAATGTCTGGATCTGAAGACTGGGGAGTGCAGTTGCAGGCAGATCAGCCTCTCTCAGAATACCCCCCTGCCCTGCCCTGCCCCGCCTCCAGCCTTTTCAGAAGCAGATAAGGAGGCAGACACAGAAGCTGAACACCTTAGAGGGGAGTTACCCAGCTACAAGATAATGATGGGGGAACCACAAAGGAGGGGACAGCTAGAAGAGATGTCAATAGAGAGTATGGGGGGGACCCCCTCTCCCTGGACTCAGAGGTCTGAACGTATCAGAGAACAAAGGAGGCAGAGGGAGGGAGGAACTCCCCGTTGGCTCCTTTCTTTCTGCAGAAGTTAGAATGAGGATTAGACTGGCCAGCTGCCCTCCTTGCAGAGAGCTGTGTATTTGTGATTGCAACATGAAGCTGTAATAACAGGACTATAAATCTATCAACTGCTCATTAATTATCTGTGAAGTTACCAAAGGGAGGGGAGGAATATCCAAGCTTGACACTTGGTAAGAACTTCGTGTTTTTCTGCTTCTTGGTATCCCACTGTGTGAGGGATAGGATTTCCTGAAGCCTTGACAACTTGTGACTTTTTTTTTTTTTGTATTGGATCAGATTGTTATTACGTTTGTGGTCTATTTTGTTTTTTCTTCAGCTTGTGTATAGTTATATAGAAAGGTAGCATACAAATTAAAAGTGAAATGAATCAGCCTGGACAACCAGCATACAATGTGATGCAAATGCCACAGGTTTCTTGGGAAAAACGTGGAGGAGACACAGCCTAGTTAGTTTCAGAGTCAGGCATATATTTCCCTTTGCTGTGCTATTGCTTTCCAAGGCAAAATTACCACAAGGCTTGGGGAGTTGCATATATACTGTAACAGGCTCTAGGGTGTCACTAGTTCTACTTGTGGCACTCTTGTTTAATGAGGCTTCACACCACGGACGAGACGATGGCATATTAATACAAATTGATTTCTCCCCCTTCCTGCAGAGTACATGCAATTATTGTGCAATGCCTTCTTTTATTTGTGTTCTGCTATTGCTGTCCTGATGGATACTTCCACAGTGTTTCGTACAGCAGTCCACAAGAGGACAGTAGGGAAATTGGAAAACTTATTTATCAGCCTGGCTGTGGAGGCATCCCTGTGTATGCTATAACCAGGATGTGGGTGGCGCTGTGGTCCCAACCACTGAGTCTCTTGGGCTTGCCGATCAGAAGCTTGGCGGCTTGAATCCCTATGATGGGGTGAGCTCCTGTTGCTCTGTTGCAGCTCCTGCCAGCATAGCAGTTCGCAAGCATGCCAGTGCAAGTAGATAAATAGGTACCACTGTGGCAGGAAGGTAAATGGCATTTCCATGTGCTCTGGTTTCCATCATGGTTGCGCCAGAAGCGGTTTAGTCATGCAGGCCACATGACCTGGAAAGCTGTCTGTGGACAAACACCGGCTCCCTCGGCCTGAAAGGGAGATGAGCGCTGCAACCCCATCATCTTCTTTGACTGGATTTAACCATCCAGGGGTCCTTTACCTTTATCTATTCTATGACCAGTAACATGTTGCAAGAAGGCTGCTTTCAACTGGCACTTCATCATGAATGAATCCATTCCCATAATGCACAAGGGGGTACAAAGGTCCCTCATGGAGATTGTTCATCAAAACTTTCAATGAAGATGAGTTCTCCATTATTCTTCTTTTCTGATTCTGATTCCCACAACAACTGTCCTAATGTACACCGTGACCCATAATAACTTGACATTGTTATTGCAGGTATCCAGGCTACACACAAATCTGTCCCTCTGTGTGACTCAAAATGCATTGCCTTTATTTTGTTGCCAGAAACACGAAGTGGTCAGAAGGCGGGAGATGCTAGCTTAAATAACCTTATGGTCATGAACCCAGTTGGTAACAACATGTGTGCATGTGCCCATGCATGAAACCTTATCCCCTGTTTAATCCTGCCCTGAAATCCCACCTCAGCCCATTACTACAACCTGGGCTCTGAAGCGGTGTTCCGTGGTATGTGAGAAGCCAATGTAGGAAACAAACACTCTGTGTGAAGTCAAGCTGTCGAAACTCCTTGTTACCTTCCCATCCAACTTTGGTTGTGAAGCTTTCAGACTTTATATTCAGCAATTCAGAGACTGCTGGAGCCAAAAGCTGAACCCAATGAATTATTTTGTTGCACACCAAGCAATAACTTGCATTCTGCATGGCAAATAAGGAGTTTTAGTGATACTGCTGCAGCTCTGTATTTGTCAGGGTTTGATGAAGCAGAACTGACTGGAAAGCAGGCTGCAAATTAACTACTTTCTTTTTTTAGTTGGCTGGCTCCAAGGGAGCCATGTGTTGGTAAGTGGTTTCATAATTTAAGCCTTAGTAAACTGTATAAAGAGCACCATCAGAGACTGCTTGGTGATTTCCTCACTCTTCTTAAGTTATATGCATTTTCCTTCCAACTCTATAGTTCTATGACTCTATGAGTCTAGCTTGTTGTTCTTTACAATACCCATAACATAACAAGGAACAGTTTTTCTAGTCCTAATCAGACCCCACTCCACAAAATAAAGATAAAATAACTAGGGCCATTCAAGTTTTTAAACCAAATCTGAAAAAAAAGCTCAGATTTCAGGCTCCGGAAAGGATGGCCATATTTTATTTCATATGAACTTTAGGAGAGAGTAAAATGGCAAACTACATTAAACTAAAACGAGTCCCAGAGAATAGCATTTTACTTCTCTCAAGGCCAGCCCCGGGTAATGTTTTCTACAGGGCCATATTTCTACAACTGCAGCAAATGAAAGGAAATTGCCATTTCCAGAGCCATCTTAATGCACATAATTCTACCTCAAAGGATGAAGAAAGGACAAAAGGCTCTCATGTTTCGAGCGCTGGGGAAACCCTGTAAGAAAAGTGATCAATTTTATCAAAACTCTTGCCTCTCCTCAAAATTCCTCTGATGTTTACCTGAGGAGAGATTAACACACAGAGAGAGTTCACTTTAAATTGACTCAAGGTGAACATTTTCTGGCAAATGAGGATGAATGTTATTAAGGAAGCAATGAAGGGCCCACAACAGGCAAGAGTCCTTAACAGTGGGCAAAGTGGTCATACGGTGGTGACATTTGGAGTTATGGCACCATTCATTTTCCCATTACCAGGTTAGACATCTGCTTAGGGAGCAATCCTCTGCACGAGGAGCTGGTGTAAAGCAAGCGGGTGTAAATTAACCCAACATAAAGTTACGGCAGATCCAAACCCTGTTCAGCTTTAGGGCTGCTGCTGCTCAGTCTGAACATGGCAATAGTGTTTACAATAACGTTCTATGTTTTATTGCCAGGTCACATGACTGAGCTTGATGAGTTTATGATCCATCTTAAATCCCTCTTCTCTGGTCTCACCTCCATAATGCTCCTTCTTTGAACTTGCGCTGTCCTTGACCCAGCTAAACTGGGCTCAGTAAATGTAGTTTTGACTGAACCAGGAATTAGATAACTATGCCAGAAATCTGCTGCATCCTAATCTGCTCATCCCAGTGGACCTTGTCATTGGATTCCCCCTTATTAAACTGATCGCATTCATTATTTCCATAAGTTTCTAAACAATTATGCACCTGGGGATTCTTATGCAGATAGCAACATTCATGATTTTCATAAATTTCTAAAAGATTTATTTACCAGATTCTTACCAGATTCTTACCAGTCAGGGTGATTTATATCTAAATATATTGCAAAATAGTTATCAGCTGTTTTAACTTGAATAGATCTGTGTTGATAGATACTAGCAATAAAGTAATAATCTTGGTCTTGGAAGGGTTCATCTCAATGTCTGAACTCATCCATGAAGCACATGGCTGTCCATATTCAGATAAATATCCTTAGCTGTTCTGTTCATAGAAATCTGCTTCGATGTGTGTGTCTCCTTTGCTGGACTGAATAGTTCTGAGGCATAGGTGCCAACTCCATGGGGCCTTGGGTGTCTAAGCACCCACAAAATTCCCCAAGAATGGGCCAGGCACCATGGTCACAGGGTCAAGTTAGCACTCCTGTTCTAAAGGCAAACTTATCAGCCTGCATTATTGCTATGCAGTAGACTTTGTGTTTTATATAATACAGTGGTACCTTGGGTTACAGACGCTTCAGGTAACAGACTCCACTAACCCAGAAATAGTTAAGGTTAAGAACTTTGCTTAAGGATGAGAAGAGAAATCGCACGGCGGCAGCACGGCAGCAATGGGAGACCCCATTAGCTAAAGTGGTACCTCGGGTTAAGAACAGTTTCATGTTAAGAACGGACCTCCAGAATGAATTAAGTTCTTAACCCGAGGTACCACTGTATTGAGGAAATGACAAAATATATGTTGGGAAGAATTTGTATATTGCAGCAAAGCCCTAGACAGTGTGTAGCTTACCTCGCTATGGACCGTTGCCTCAAAGTGTTGTGGTTACCCCCCCCCCCCCATGTGAATCAATAGCCATGAAGGGAATGCATTTGACTTTATACTGCCATTCACTGTTCAGAGTACTTATTGGGAAGTTTCCATTGTTAACCACATTGCATGTTAACAGGCAAGTATAGTTGGCTGAATGGCAGCAAATTTTCCTTTTCCTCTTGGATTCAAAATTGGTCTTGGCTTGTGGTGGTGGTAACAGATCTCCTCCTTTTTGTTATCGAAAATGCCATCTGTAGCGTGAAGTGAGTTTCGTTCCACAGATGGATAAGACCATCGTGGAGAGAAATAACAACCAGAGCTGAGCTCTCCTCCCATCACTGTGGCTGCTAAAAACAGAACTTTCTCATTTTCAGGCTGAGGGAGATGACATTTGTCAACAGACAGCTTTCCGGGTCATGTGGCCAGCATGACTAAAACCACTTCTGGCACAATGGAACACCATGAGGGAAACCAGAGCGCACAGAAACGCTGTTTACCTTCCTGCCGCAGCGGTACCTATTTATCTACTTGCACTGGCGTGCTCTTGAACTGCTGGGTTGGCAGGAGCAATGAGAGCTCACCCCATTACATGGATTTGAACCACTGACCTTCTGATCAGCAAGCCCAAGAGGCTCAGTGGTTTAGACCACAGCAGCACCCACGTCCCACTGTCATTTAATAGCCAGGTGCCAAGATGTATCTAGCCCTCCAACCCCTTTCAGATATTTTTATTGTTACAGAGACCCATGGAAGCATTTGAAGCTCAACCATCTCTAGCACGTGTTCACTGAAATCATTTTAGAAATGCATCCTCAGGAGGCAAAAAAATGGGGGGGGGGCAAAGAAAGACTGTCCTTAGTAAACAGGGACATGTTATTAAGCAGGATAATATGTTAAATGAAAACAATAAAAATAAATAAATGTGTAATATACTGCGCATGTGCACACTTTGGGGAGTCTGACAAATTTCATGAAGTGAAGGAGCCGTAAGAGTAGGAATTGCTCTAGACATCCACTCTATGGATTGAATCCTTGTGGCCCACCTGAAAGAAACTTCTAATATGTATATAAAACTCCAACAGAGACTGAAGGCAAGAACAGCAGGAACCATCCCTGATAACAACAATTGGAGCGTCTTACATTCCACTCTTGCTTTCAGATCTATCCAAGTATAAAGTTATTAATGGATGGGTAAGCTTACATTGACTGTGAAATAACACCAGAGGCATAGAATATTGGCATTTCATTCTGTCAGGGGCTGGGGGGTTGGGGAGGATTTGTCTAAAGAAAAGCATAACGGTCGATTAGGATTAAATTTCCAATCAGGAGTTAGTAAGTAGTTTATCTGGGTTTGTAACGGATGTTGCCTTTATGAGGGCATGCTGTTTCATGCGTCATTCTCCTCACAGGTCTTTTAGCCGCATAAACAGCAAAAGGTGTGCCCACACTCTTTGGAATGGGAAGCATTCTCTTATTCAATACATTAGGTCTTGCAAGCTACTTTCACACAACCTATGCCAATCCCCTGCCCTCCGCACAGAATTTTGGGGTTGCTGAGGGACATGCAGATTGCACAGTCCAGTCATGGGAGAGATATCTGCACAGACTCATGCTACCAGATACTGCCTTTTGTTTATGGCCCAGCTTCTCGTGTTTTCCAATTTTAAATTTTCCCAGGTCAAGAAACTGTGAAGTTGTCCCAGTGCTGAGGGAAATCTAGGTCCTTTTCCCTTTCAGAGAGCACCACACAGTGCTGATAACCTAGCTCAGCCTAATGAACTTTGCAGGGCTATTATGAGGAGAAAATGGAAATAACCTCATTCATATCCACCTGAGGCTCATTGGAGAAGGTTTAGGATATAAAATGTGATAAATATTTACATTAAAATAAGGATCAGGAAGTGGTGAAAGCTGCCACGTGAGTGGAACCTAGAACAGGACATATAGAAATCTCTCTCTCTCTCTCTCTCTCTCTCTCTCTCTCTCTCTCTCCTTTTTGCTTTCTCGGCAAATGGAGTACCTACAGCAAGAAGTATATTTTTCTGAAAGAGTAACCAGTAGCATTTGTACTATTCAATAGTTTGTTGTTGTGGGGATAAAACAAGCTGAAATAAAATAGCCTTTGACTGTTTTCATGAAATCTGAGGGAAAGGGCAACGGTGTCAAGCATGACAATGAACCTGGAGCTGAACTAGTCCAAATACTTAAAAGTCCAGGCCTTTCAAGTTAGGCCTTGAAGCTGTTAGTATCTGCTGTTGGCCCATCTGGTAAAATTATAGCTTCTGGGAGCAGATTTGGAGTGCAAGGGCAGAAGGTTTAAGAGAGTCGCTACTTTGTCTGTTTCTATCATATTATTTGACATTGATTTAAAGCTAATGGACCTTTGCCTCTCCTTTCTCTCCTTTCAGAAAGTTAAATTCTAAATGTCCAAACAACTTTTTCAAGGGCACATTAAATTCCCTGGTCCTTAAAGGCTAAAGCTTCCATTAACTTCTCAATCTCCTTCCAAGTCAGTGGGATTGCTCTGGAAACAAGGATTTTGTGCATCACTGCTCACCCACATTCAGTTTTGCAGTGTAAACAGAGCTGCCATGTGTAGGATGCAGTGCTTGAAGCACACAATAGAGGGGGCCATGCTAAACACCCCAATCCAGAGGTACTGTTGCATTATTAGGAAATGAAGAAGGAGTTCATTAGTGGGAAAGAACCCCGTGAAACAAATGCCCATGTGCTTGGGTCATTTAAATGTTCTCCCAGCTGCATAGGAGATGCTCACATGGTTTTGGAGAATGGTTAAAGGCATGGGCATCGCCTCTTGGTCTATTTTCTGTGCCTTGTGGCTTCTATTGATATGTGCCAGCATTTAAATTTTCATGAAAGATGTGATAAAAGTCCTTCCTGGTAAATTCATGTACATTTCTTCTCTCTTTCAGTTTCTAATTTGGTCATATGATCACAGGTTCCCTCCCAGGGAAACTGAGAGCTTTTAAAGGCATTTTACCACCCGGTGCTCTATAGTGTTTATCCATCACAAATGCTAATTTGAAACAGGAGAAAATCCACATTCATTTGTAAACTGTCAAAGGAATCAAATAGCTGTTATCAGTAAGGCATCATTTTTATGACTTACTCCTGTGTATGAAACATTTTAAATAGCTCCGTAGGATGGTTCCAATACTAATCAAGTTGCACTGATGAAGTTCTGAAAGATAATTCTTTTAACTGATAAAGTCTTCCAGGCACAACATAGTTGGAAGCTGTTTCAAACGGGATTGCTTGCTGAGGTCAGTAAATAAAAATGTGGAAAGCTACAGCATTAATAAAAAAAAAAAAAGCCACTCCATTTTCTTCAATATAACATATTTGAAAAGGTCCTGCATTCAGCTTTCATGCTCACCAAGTTCAACATATAAAACCCATAAAGATCCCGAGATATCTTAATTTGACCGCTCCATACTAGAACTGCCTTTGGTCTTATTCAATCCTGAATTCCTTTTGTAAAGCTGCTGCAGCATAGTGGTTAACACCATGACATGTGACCCTAGTTCCTCAGCTGGAACCCCACTGTTGCACTGCTGCCAGCCCTGTCCGCCTCCATTCTGGGTGGTTTAGAGATACCATTTCAATTTCCTACACTGCCTCTGATGTAGTATCATTCTGAGAAGTAAAAATAATAATAATAATACAGTTCTGTGCCACCTTGGTTGCAGTACTGTTGCTTCTCAAGGGGGACAGGCAGGGGCCCACCAAAAGAGGAAGAGTCCCATGAGAGGATACTTTGCCAAGTGTCAGGGACCGGGCAGAGGATGAATGGTGGAGACCGTCTTCCCATCCTGACCCTTCCAGGGTGGAAGAGGAAGACAGTATAGATTTTCACCAGTGGTTTGTGGGAGGTGACAGCTCAGAGGCAGATGAGGTGGAAAGCTGGGAAATCATGGAGTCAGAACAACACCTGGCTGACACGTTGTCCTTAGAAAGCATTCCAGGCCCTCCATCTCCCAGAACCCAGCGAGCCTTAAAAGTAGGAGAGCAAAGAGCTCAAAGACAGAGGGCTTCTGTAGAGGAGATGATGAGAATGACGAATGAAGAAGTGGGAGAGAAGCGGGGTGGAGACAACATCATTATCCAAGAGGCTGGGTTCTATAGCCTCTCTTTGTAAAGATTGAAGTAAAAAAGGACGGTAAGAAGCTTTTCCTTGTCTTTATGCTTTCCTGGGCAACCAGTTGGGAGCCACTGACAGCATCCTGACACCAAGGGTATCTCAAATTTGTAGCTGGTCTTGGAACTGTGAGCCAGGGAGAAAGGATTTCCAGACTTGCCACTATCAAAAAGTCACTGGGTGGCCTTGGGGCAGCCACTATCGCTCTCAGAATTTCCCGGGGGGGGGGGGGCACTGGAATGATCCAGTGGTGGTGGTGGAAGCATAAAGAAGAAATTTTTTGAATAAGAACCATTTGTACATGCTTCATATGTTGTTTAATGACACTTGCCAATATAACAGAGTCAAAGTCATAGTGCTTATTTTCCAAATAGATGCACAAAGTGCAAGTTTTAACTGATCAGTGGTCAACCAAGGTTGCAGGTTCGATCCCTGTATGGACCAGCTGCATATTCCTGCATTGCAGGGGGTTGGACTAGATGATCCTTAGGGTCCCTTCCAACTCTACAGTTCTGTGATTCTGTGAAGTCCGCTGACAGGTCTTAACCAGCAAGTGTTGGCAGGCGAGTATGTTGTGCATTGTGGGGAAGGCTAGCATGCATCAGAAGGAAAATTCATGCTTACAATACAATATTATAAAGAGGCAATATGTACGAAATTATTTTAATAAATTTTCTATAATGTCAAGCTTCAAGCTGTCTTATTTCCAAAATCTTTCTTTACCAGGACATATATAGAAATATAGATACATAAAGCAAATTTGTCACTGCATTTTTCTGTTTCTTTGCTTTAAAAAGGTAGATTTTCAGGGCATGCTGATTAATTTTCCCCCCTAAAAAGGGGGCGGTAGGCCAAATAAGTTTGGGCACCTCTGTTCTATCTTAATCCCCTTTTTGGAGCAGAGTGCTAATATTGGCACTTGGCTTACTTACTCTTGTAAGGAAATACAGCTGGAAGAAACTGTGGAGCCATCCCAACCATAGGGCTTTTCTGAAGTTCAAGAAGAAATGCAAAACCTTTGGCCATCTGGCAAGGTAAGCAGCAAGCTCCCTCCTCAAAATGGCACATATATTTATTCCCCCTCCAATTAAGTCCAATTTTTCGTGTAGATTTTGCTTCATCCCACCCTGCCCAAGGAAATGTTTGGAAATATAACTTCTGAAATGTTTGAAACGCTTTTGTTCTGGCTCCATTGCCAACATCTTTGGGCTAAAAAGTGCAAAAGTCAGGATTTGGCCCTCTATTTAACTGCATGACAAAATACTTAAGGTGGTCAATGCAATCGTTGCAATAATTCTGGTACAATACATTGTAAGATACATTTGTTGCAATGAGGTGTTTAATAGAATTTCTTTTTTAGTCTTAAAAACAGGCACATCCATGTGCTCATGAACATAGTTGGAATGACTGAGGAATTTAATCTTTGTGAATCCTGAGATGAGCTGACCTGATGCTTCCTGGACTAATGTGCCGGTTGGAACTAATCCATGGTCTTTTGCAGTTTCATACCCTCCATCATTTTTCTGATGAAAATAGGGATGTCCTTTGTTGTTGTTTAATCGCTTAGTCATGTCCGACTCTTCGTGACCCCATGGACCAGAGCATGCCAGGCACTCCTGTCTTCTACTGCCTCCCAGTTTGGTCAAACTCATGTTAGTATCTTTGAGAACACTGTTCAACCATCTCATCCTCTATTGTCCCCTTCTCCTTGTGCCCTCAATCTTTCCCAACATCACGGTCTTTTCCAGGGAGTCTTCTCTTCTCATGAGTATTGGAGCTGTAGTTTCAGGATCTGTCCTTCCAGTGAGCACTCAGGGCTAATTTCCTTAAGAATGGATAGGTTTGATCTTCTTGCAATCCATGAGACTCTCAAGAGTCTCCTCCAGCACCATTATTCAAAAACACCAACTCTTCAGCGATCCTAGTCAATTAGGGACATCCTAGTCAATTATTATTATTATTATTATTATTATTATTATTATTATTATTACCTGTCCATCTGATTGGGTTGCCCCAGCCACTCTGGCTGCTTCCAGCATACACAAAAGCATCATTGAACATTTTTAAAAAAATTCCCTATAGAGGACTGCCTTCATATGACTCAGGGGTCAGATAACTCCATACCCTCCAACATTTATCTGAAGAAAATAGTGACAAAAGTGGGACATTCCAGGATCAAATCAGAAACCGGGACAACTTCTGTAAATGTTCCCAAACATTTCAGTGCATCAAAAACATTTAAAAATGTGCGTTTTAAGAGGAAATGCATGTTTTAAGAGAGAATCTATTTAAAGCATGTGTTGAAATAGGTATTTAAATGCACATTTTGGAGTTTGTCTGTATATATGTATGCATGTTCATGAGAGAGGGACAGAGAGAGAGGCAGAGAGAGAAAGACAGAGAGAGAGAGAGAGAACTATAGAAAAGGAGAGTAGAGTGGAATAGCTTAGGGACTTAGTGTATGTGAAAGTGACACAGATCAACACACACAGATGGATAAACACATAATAGCATTTTGCTCTTTACTATTGAGAATGAACTGCACTTGTCTTTCAGTTTTGCCATAGCATTTCTTATGAAAACCGTCCTCAGTAAAAGAGCAACATCAGAAGTACCAGGCATTTGTAAAGATGTTTGTAACAATTGCTTTTTGACAGTGTTTCTTTTTCCTCTTCAAGGTGATGAAACAGAAGGCCTTACTTAGACAAGCAAGTCACTGGAAAAAAATAAGCACCATCTGAAGAAGGTTCTGCAAAGGCAGTTATGTATTTGCTCTTGCAAGCACCCCATTAGCTGATTTGCATTGGACTGGCAAATAATATGCCACCATAATAGCTGCAGTACTTTTGCTGATACTGCAATATAGTCAGGGAGGCTCACTGAGAGTGAAACCAGGTGTTCTTCTAAGCATGTGTGGCTGCTGCAGAACTTGTATTTCTCCAGACATTGCTCTGTCCCTGAGCCGCATTATGGGCTGATGGTGGTGAGAAAGTTTGAGATGCCATGGCACCATGATGATGGCCCATGTTGTAAGTTGTTACATGGGGCAAGGACGGTGCATAACATGCCATGTTTAATAGCTATGCATTTTGTGTGACATGCATTTTCAGACAGCTACGTATCAAGTTTGATCCACAGGGTATATATGGGCAGGGCTTTTTTTCAGCCAAAACTAAGTTCCAGCACCTCTCAGGTGGGCACCATGAAAGATACATTCATGGTGAGTTCCGGCATCTCACCATAAAAATAACACTGTATATGGGGTGTTAGGGGACGGTCAGAACATCTGGTAGGGAAACTCGCCATGTTCCTTCTGGGGTAGCTCATCCCCCTTTAGTCCTTGCTCTGCACTCAGCTCTTACCTGTGTCTCCTAGAATCTGTCATCATGTGTCAGGCTTTGGGGAAGTAGCTTCCTCCCCCATGGCAGTAAATAAGAAGATCAAATGAAAGGAATGTCTTACCAGTTAGATTCTTTAATAATCAGTGAGAGAGAAAAGAACATGTCTACCTAAAAATGGCGGTGCTCCCATTGAAGGTTAACTCCCTCCCGTCCTATTAAATCTATGTCATTCCTACGTCTTGTAACCTGAGCTTGTACCCATTGTGCTTTCTGTTCTGCCACTTTCTCAGCTCTTCTTGACCTTGGGGAGAGCAGATTAATACTTTCCAGAGACAGTGAATCTGTAAACCCTCTCTCTTCCAGTCTTTCTTCTCCTAGCTGTTCCCCATCCAGTATTTCCCAGCTTTTCCTTTCTGAACTATGCCCCTCTGCAAACCACTCTTCCAAATCTATATTGTCTTCCTGTTCCTGGGAAGATTCAGGATCAGGGGGAGGGGGTGGCTCACACTATTCTTCCTCAGTGCAGCCCTCCTCAGCACGGTCCCTGACACCATGCAAGCATGTCGGCACTGCAGGAAATGGCTTTGACTGGCTGGCGAAACCAGGTGAGGGTAACTGATGAGTCTTAAATCCTTGGTGAGTTAGGGATTTGTCTACCACTTGCACACAAAGACAGGGTCCAGTACACTGAGCAGACGAGTCCAATAGTGGGCCCAACAGCCAAGAAGGCAGTTTCTACACACGCTGTGGAGGGAAATGAGTGGCAGATGGGGCTTGTTAACCTGGGAAGGCAGCCCATCAAGGAGAAGCAAATCCCTGACCTTAAACCTCCACTGCTTTGCAGCTATGCTCATTCATGGGAAAGGCTTCAGGAGTAAAACCTGAGGGAAAATATCTATCCGTTGCCTTGCAGGACATCTACGGGAGTAAAAGAAGCCAAAGAGTAAGCCCTACACAAATCCAGAGTTGGATTGCATCTTGTATGCCTCCTTCCAGCAACTCCTGCAGCCAAGTTGGTGCCAGATATATTGTTTTCCAAAACAGAGAGACCAAGAGTGGGGTCTTGTCTAGGATTTTGATACAAACTGCCCAGGCTTCTGCCCTGGAGAGGTCACTTCAGTGCTGCTGATGCAGCAAAAATATACAGGAGGCAGAAGTACCATACTTTTTAAATGTATAATACACCCCCTTGAATAAGACGCCCCCTATTTTGGGGGACTCCTATTTCAGAAAATGGCCCAATACAGTTAATCACTAACCTGACAGTTGCAATCACTGATGTCTGCTACAAGCATCTGCCCTATTGCCAATAGTGGAAGTAAACAGCAAGCACAACTGCTGCAGCGGCATCCAATCCTCAGCAGCTGTTGACTCACCCATTTTCCACAGCCAATACAAAGAAACCTTTGCTGCAGCCACCAGTCACACTACATATTGCCAATAACAATCTGCAGCTTGCGGCTGCAACCAATCACCAGTCACCCTACCCACTACCCATGTATAAGACACCCCCAGTTTTTAAACCTTAAAGGTAAATGTAAACCTTAAACCTTAAAGGTAAAGGTAAAGGTAAAGGGACCCCTGACCATTAGGTCCAGTCGTGGCCAACTCTGGGGTTGCGGCACTCATCTCGCTTTACTGGCCAAGGGAGCCGGCGTACAGCTTCCGGGTCATGTGGCCAGCATGACTAAGCTGCTTCTGGCAAACCAGAGCAGTGCACGGAAACACTGTTTACCTTCCCGCCAGAGCGGTACCTATTTATCTACTTGCACTTTGATATGTTTTCGAACTGCTAGGTTGGCAGGAGCAGGGACCGAGCAACGGGAGCTCACCCCGTTGCGGGGATTTGAACTGCCAACCTTCTGATCAGCAAGCCCTAGGCTCTGTGGTTTAACCCACAGCACCACCCGTGTCCCTTATTTTTAACCTTTAATTTATTTTAAACCTTATTTTTGAGTAAAATAAATCTAGTCTTATACATGGAAAAGTACGGTATATATTGTTATGTGCTGCCACAGAGCAAGAAGATCCAGGGTCATGACCATCGTTTTTAGATTCCTTTTGAATTAGACAACACTGGAGTCAGGGGCACCAACTTGCATCCCACATTGAGGGGGCCCAGCCATGTAGCGTGACACATCATATGACACTGCTCAGTGTGCACCCAGCATGTGCTGGGTGGGGACAGGACACCTGGAGGGCCTAATTTGCCCTCACTTGTCACTGCCCCTGTCCTGCTCCTGGGCTGGGGCATGTGGAGGCAACTACTGTAGTGTCAGGGGATTTCGGCCGCCTCAGTATGGGGAGGGGCTAAGCCCTCTGCCCCCCAATATTTAGGGGGCTGAAGCACCTTCCGCCCCCTATAGCTGGCTCCCCTGACGGGAATCATATGGCATCTTTGCAATGTTTGCTCTACAGTGGTACCTCGGGTTAAGTACTTAATTCGTTCCGGAGGTCTGTTCTTAACCTGAAACTGTTCTTAACCTGAAGCACCACTTTAGCTAATGGGCCTCCCGCTGCTGCTGCACTGCCGGAACATGATCTCTGTTCTCATCCCGAAGCAAAGTTCTTAACCTGAAGTACTATTTCTGGGTTAGCGGAGTCTGTAACCTGAAGTGTATGTAACCTGAAGCGTATGTAACCTGAGGTACCACTGTATTTACAAATATAAAAGCAGAATGAACTGAAAGCAAGTAAGCACTCCTTCAGCAGATCCCACAAGAGAATGTGTGCAGTCACTCTCACCTATTCTGCACGTATATTGCTAGAGACATTGTGTGCGCACACACAACACAACACAACACACACTATCGTTTCTCTCCATTCAAGCTGATGTTTTCCTCTCTCACACTACCGCATGTGATGCTCACCATTGGTCTGAGAGAAAAACTCTGCTGCTAAATTGCCGATTTGGGTGAATCGTCAGCAGTCATTAAGGAACATTGCCATTCTTCTATCACCACTTATTTACACGGATGAAGCCAACCAAACTTTCAACAGTATTATAGCACATAAAAGTTGTTGGGCTTTCTTTATTTCCTCTATAAGCAAAATACAATTTGTTGCAATGAAGTGGAAGAGCAAAAAGGCATTGCATAATCCTGGGAGTGGGGCTAAGTCATGCATTTTTGTGTTCCTTGCTTCCCTGCATTGCATTAAGAAATACTTGTGGATATTTGAGGAGTCTTGATCTAGCATAGGGGTGGATGAGCTGGTTCCTTTCCAATGTTGCTGGATTGCAATGCCAATAATAATAATAATAATAATAATAATAATAATAATAATTTATTATTTATACCCCGCCCATCTGGCTGGGTTTCCCCAGCCACTCTGGGCAGCTTCCAAAAGAATATTAATATCAGCCCTGACAATTGCCCTCAGGTGTGTAACTCTCACTGTCTCTTCGAAAAGTAAATGCAGTAAATGTCCCTTCCAGGAAAGTAAATGCAGTTCATTTTTATTGCTATTAGCCACATACCATTGCAGAAAGTTAAATAAGCAAAATATCACACATTTGAAACTGGGGGGGGGGGGCAAATAAAATGGGCACATATGAAACAGGTCTTCAATAGCAAGACACCTAGAAAACAGCTTTCTCCTTCCAGAGAGCAAAGGTAAAATATCATTAAAACAAAAATGGTCCACAAGCTAAAACTACAGAAGAGGTTTCTGAACAACCTTTGCTCTAGTACTAGCTAAACCAAAGGAACTCAATAAATGACTCTTTGGTACTTCCCATTTAATAAAAGAGTGGCATTTGGGAACATCCGTTAGAAACCGCCTGCAAAATAGAGGTCAGTTGATCATCCGTTGTCCTCTGATGTGAGGGACAGGCATCATCAGTGCCCACCATTTAGACCAGCCCAATCCATTTCTCCATTGTTCTGTGGGTCACTCTGCATTCCACAGTCCCTGAGTTCTGGGTTAATTAGCAAATTTTCTAAAATGAAAATTTAATCCCAGAACTGGGGTTTGTACAATTTTCCATAGCTTTCAGTGTTCTTTAATTCATTCACATAATCATATAGTTGCTTCAAGATTATTTTTGCTTCACATTTTAGTAAATGTGTAGAAGTGCATGGGGGTATTGGTAAAACACTATATGAAATAAATTCTGGTGGAATCACATGCATAATGTGATTATACATATGGTTGCATCAGGATATGCGTGTGCATTTGTTATGGGTGGGTGATATCTGATTTTCAACATCAAAATATATCACCAGGGAGGGAGGGAGGACAAGCAAACAAAAATTTATTTATTTATTTATTTATTTATTTATTTATTTATTTATTTCCTTCCTTCCTTTTTAATATGGAGGAAAGCTATTTAGGGGGAACCAACAAACACCAGTGTGAGGGAAGAATGAATTACTTTCCAATTCTTTGTTTATGTTCTTTGTTTACTTTGCCACTGGATCTTTGATTGTCTTGCCATATTTTTTGGGGGAGGGATCCCTCCGGGATTGTTAGCAGGCTATACATAATTAGCCGAGCTCTAAGTGGAAAGATGGAAGGACGCGGGTGGCACTGTGGGTTAAACCACAGAGCCTAGGGCTTGCCGATCCGAAGGTCGGTGGTTCGAATCCCCATGACAGGGTGAGCTCCCGTTGCTCGGTCCCTGCTCTTAAAACCTAGCAGTTCGAAAGCATGTCAAAGTGCAAGTAGATAAATAGGTACCGCTCCAGCGGGAAGGTAAACGGTGTTTCCGTGCGCTGCTCTGGTTCGCCAGAAGCGGCTTAGTCCTGCTGGCCACATGACCCAGAAGCTGTATGCCGGCTCCCTCAGCCAATAAAGCGAGATGAGCGCCACAACCCCAGAGTCGGCCACGACTGGACCTAATGGTCAGGGGTCCCTTTACATTTAAGTGGAAAGATATCGGTGAAGCTGAAAGAGTTTGCTGGTTTGCTGGCTTATCATCATTTCTTATCAGTTAGGAGGAAGGAGGAAGAGAACAAACAAAACAGGAGACAGGGTGCCTGCAAATTATCCATTCAGCTGAGCTACCCCTTGGGAAGCTGTTAAGTCTGCACCTATTGCCTTGTTGAAACACGTATCACAATGTTATTTCAATACTACCGGTATTCAACAATATGGCAATTTATCGCAAAGTCCTAGTGTGTGTTTGTGTGTTTGTGATGTTTCACTAGTGTACCCATGCACTCCTGCACATTAGTAAAGCACCAAGAAAAAAGTGCATTGATGCAACTAATAATGTGATCTCATCAATATCTTTTTTTTTTTTTTTTGTCAGTGCATATGTGCACTTCGGCAATGTTTGTGTAGGAGGGGAAGATGCCAATGAACTGAAAGATGTGTGAAAATTTGTATGCACACAGCTCTTTGTAGATAATGTGTAAACAAAAGCTGGGTAAAAAGGGGGTTCACAATACATCAGCCCACACTGGGTGATTCTGAATACATCGTTTACACTTGGAAACAAGACCATGTGATTTGGAATTCCAAGGTCATGGAGGAATTTTGAAAACATCCCTAACTTGAACTACAGTTTAATCAAAGGGACCAAGCACTGAGGTCTAGAAGGAAATGTGTGCTTTGGAGAATGAAAAGCAAACAACAACAACAACAACAAGGGCAGAAGCAAAAATGTAACACATGCAACATTTTTTAGGTGGAAAATGGAAAACCCATTTTCTGTCTCCCCAGGCTGATTAACGGAAAGGTGAACAACTATAAATTACAATGCCTGGACTTGCTTTTCAAATTATTATTTTTTCAAATATCTTGTTTTGCTTAAAGGCTTTGGGGTTGGCATACTTCTTACATGCCCCCAAGGTCTGATTCCTACATGGTTGGTGTACCTTCTCTCAGCACGGTGGGTAACATCTGAATGAGACATGAACTGGGCTAATGGTATAGTAAAGTTATAAGAATATTAAGGTCTCATATATATATAGTAAATGTTCATAAATGTACCAAGGAAGCACATACGTATATGTATAGAGCACATGTCTGAGACTCACAGAAAAAGTCCTGAGACCATTTGTCTCTTCCAAATTGACCTCAAATATTTCTCTGCAAGGTCGAAGGAAATGGGGAGCCTCCCCATTGTCTCTTTGCTCACAAATCCTGTCTCAAGGGCACAGTTAAGATATGAATAGGGTGAGCCTGTGACCTGGATTCAGGAACTGAGTAGTTATCATAACAAAAGAGTGGCCAGGATGCCCAGGTAATCCAATCAGGTAACCTGGCAGACAGGATAAAAACAACCCACTCAGATTTCTGTTGTAGTCCGCCCCTTCTCTGATGTACATATGATGTATGGAAGGGTGGTCTTGGGCTCCAGGGTGGGCATTTCAAAAGTCTATATAAGGGCTTGCACACCTTTGTCCTGGGTCCCTCCTGCCTCCTGTGTGTGGCAGTGAGCACCCTGTTGCAACAGTTAATAAAGATCAGACTTATAGCCGCTTTGCTTTTATATGGTCTCTGTTCATTTCCTGATCAGTTTGAGCCTTAAAAGGGACGCTCGCTCCAAAGGTCCAGTCTTCCTTAAGAAGCTGAAACCCTTGAAGGGACCCCTCAATATTCTTGTTTCAGTAACTCCCCCCCCCCTCCCAGTGTTGTCCTTCCTTAATGGAAAATACCTTTGTTGCTGTCCCTGCCCATGTTCCTCCATACATTTACCAAGAGTGGCAAAAAACAACCATTTGCTTTAGAACCAAACCTGACTCTTGGTCTGTGCAAAAGGCTACATTGTATGATGAGCATAGTTTCTGTATGACGATACTGTCATTTGCCCCAGTTTGTTCATATGCAAATGGTTTGTAATATTTTCTCACTGAGAAGAATCCAGACTCTTCCCCACCAACCTCACTCTGCCCTTAGTCAGCCCTTACTCATGTGGGACATAGGTTTTAATTAGGGAAAATAAATTAGCTTAATATTATATTTCCTGTTTCACACTTGCAAAGCTTAATATATATTAGTTTATTTAGCAATTATATTTAATTCCCATTAACAGAGCTTATGCGGAAACTTGAGGCTGGGTTGTTTAACCCTTCTATTTGATCCCTTTCCCCTCCTATAAAAACCATTTTAAAGTTTAAATAACAATAACTTTAACTCACAGCGCCCTTGCACTTGTTCGATTAAATATATATGTACAAGGCAGGCAGGTATTACTTAGCTTACTAATGCATTACATAAATTTATCATTAAGACTAAAACTCTTACAGACTCTGACTAACTATGAGGCAGGCAGCAGCAGAACTGAACAGACCTACGCTCAGCTGCTCTGACAACACAAAAAGACTCTTTAAAAAAATATTTATAAATTTATAATCGTACAATATACAGAACTGAAAAATAAAAGAAGAAAGTGAAAGAAAAGGAAGAAACAAAATAAAAAAGATACATTGATTACATCAATCCATAATTCTATTCCATCAACTTCGCCTCCATCCTTCCATGCTTCCCTAAAGTTTCCCATTCCGGCTGCATATTCTATCTTTTTCTAACTATTTTAAAATTTAAATTCTTTTCGTTATAAACTATAACTGCTGAGCTTACTCCAAACAGACTAAAGTACAAAAAGACTGCTATTAACTGTGCCAACTTACACAACTGCTTCAGGAGCAAGAAGAGAAGAAGAGTTTGGATTTGATATCCCGCTTTATCACTACCCTAGGGAGTCTCAAAGCGGCTAACATTCTCCTTTCCCTTCCTCCCCCACAACAAACACTCTGTGAGGTGAGTGGGGCTGAGAGACTTCAGAGAAGTGTGACTGGCCCAAGGTCACCCAGCAGCTGCATGTGGAGGAGCGGAGACGCGAACCCGGTTCCCCAGATTAGGAGACTACCGCTCTTAACCACTACACCACACTGGCGCAATGTATATTACCTCAAAATATTATTTCTTAGAATGAGGCAGCCCCTGTGTGTATTATCCTTTTACTTAGCATTTTGGAAGCTCATATGTCACAACCTGCCCTGCCTTCTTTCTTAGGGTTGCCATATTTTGAAGAGCAAAAAACTTCTGCTTTTGACTATGGATAACTATGATGAATCTATCTATGAAAAAGAGGACGTGTCCTGGAAAAAGAGGACATATGGCAAACCTTCTCCTCCTTAGCCTCAATATTGCCCTTGTAGAACTCAGTGAGGATGGGGCCAAAAGTAGAAGTAGTTGGCTCTCCCTGTCATTGGTTCTGTCTCTCCCTGCCATTCCTAGTGGGCAGCAGATGCCACTGGTAGAGGCTACTACTTGGAGTGAAGGCAAGATCATATTTTCCTGCCCCACCCACCACATATATGTATCACATCCCTGAGGCTACTGGATGTCCACAAATGTAAATTTCACTTCATATAGGACCAAACACATACCCTCCGACATTTCTCCGATGAAAATAGGGATATTCTATTCTTTAAAAATAACAATGATTTTATTTATACCCCACCCATCTGACTGGGTCGCCCCAGCCACTCTAGGTGGCTTCCAACATATATAAAAACATAATAAAACATTAAACATTAAACCTTCCCTATACAGGGCTGCCTTCAGATGTCTTCTAAAGGTTGGATAAGTACTTATCTCCTTGGCTCATTTCCTCATGAAAATAGGGACATACCATCCAACATTTCCCCAATGAAAATAGGGATGCCCTAAGGAAAAGCAGGGCATTCCAGGATCAAACCAACAACTGGGATAGCTTCTGTAAATCTGGGACTGTCCCTGGGAAACAGGGGCAGTTGGAAGGTCTGCAAACACAGCAATTGCTTCTCAGGCAGGTTTAATGCTGGATGTTGATTGTTTGGTTTGGGGCTGCATGGGGTTTTATGCAGTTAGGCTCTTTGCAAACATTGCACCAACATGTGGGCTTTGCTGAGTTATAAGGGAGGACAGAGATTTCTTATGCGAACTATAGGAAGATCCATTGCAAACCCCCCCTCCCCATGCTACATGTAGCACCAACTCAGGAACATCATGTGAGCCATCCTCCTGACGGAGAAGGATTTATATCTTGGCATTATTTTATATCTTGTTACATTGTTTATCATCTTGTTCATAATTGTGTTCAAATTATACTGTTGTTAATTACTATTTGTCACTTATCTCATGGATACTCAATTATCATTCCATACACAATTAAATTTTCTACCTATCCTTTTCCTTTTCTCAAAACATGATTAAGCTTTTCCTGTTTTTTGTAAAACGATTTCTCTCTCTCTCTTTTTTCCATGGAGAAGCATTTATTCTATACTGTGCTTCAATTAAGCATCCGCTTGCTATGAATCTAATTGGTGTGATTGTTCTTTATAATCATGGAAAAGTTATGTGACTGTTATAGTCCTCTCCTACAAATATGTCGCTGTGGGTTAAACCACAGAGCCTAGGACTTGCCGATCAGAAGATCGGCAGTTCGAATCCCTGTGACGGGGTGAGCTCCCATTGCTCGGTCCCTGCTCCTGCCAACCTAGCAGTTTGAAAGCATGTCAAAGTGCAAGTAGATAAATAGGTACTGCTCTGGTGGCAAGGTAAACAGTGTTTCTGTGCGCTGCTCTGGTTTGCCAGAAGCGGCTTAGTCATGCTGGCCGCATGACCTGGAAGCTGTACGCTGGCTCCCTCAGCTAATAAAGTAAGATGAGTGCTGCAACCCTAGAGTCGGTCACGACTGGACCTTTACCTTTCTCAGAGGAGCACTTCCCCCTCCTCTGTGGGGAATGCCTCTAAGTTATTTGTCTTCTTCCAAAAATCAGGCACATTCCATAAACAGAGGTGTAAATTCCTTTTCTCCCTCCGCTAGAAAGCTACATTCAATCTGCCTTGCTTCAATGCTGCTGCTGAGAAACAAAAAATCTATTACATTTATTCTAGAATTCTGTCATCTCATCAAATCGTTTTTTGATCACAGTGCTTACCTTGCCTACATACTGAGTATCTGGACCGGTGTATTCTTCCAGTAAAAAAAACTGATTCCACATCCATCCTCGCTTGGTTCGATGAAGTGCTTTTCCGTGGTCCTTAGACAAGCCCATTATCCGTTCAGTTTGCAAATACATGTTAGTCCTTTTCGGCGATGGTGAAGTGTGGACTTCGTGAATCATACAAGTCCAGATTAGAAATGACAAGCAGTAGCTAGTTCTCATCGTTTGTTCCTTCTGCAAAGAGTCCGCTAGTCAGAAAAACCCCGAGCAAATAATGTTGTATTCCTTTTTCAAACGATCTGTGAAATAGATAAAAAGTTTGGGTGAATTTAAGATCAACTTTTAAAAGAAATAGTCCAAATGTACAACTTAAGTTGTTTTCAGACTTGTCTGTCTTCGGGGAACCATTCCTAAATTGATTTATGGGCCAAAGTGCATCTGCCCCAGAAATGTAATGAGCTGCTGAGGATTCTGATTCATTTTCAAGGCTGCAACTTCTTATACAAAATGTAGGCCTCACCATTGAACAAAGTGAATGAAAATGCAACATTTTCCTGCGGCTCAGTTTGCAGGGCAAGTTTGTTCTTTCTGGACCTGTTAATGATTCTCTCACACAGAAGCTCCTAATAAGTTTCCACCAAATCCCTGTGTTTCACAGATCAGTGCTTGGAAAACACTGTCTTACAAATATAGTCTTATCCAAAAGAGATGGCTGTGCATGACAACTCTTTGTAATACAGTTGCCGAGGGCATGGGTAGCTAACCTACAGATTATGCTGGACGGCAGCTTCTATCACCCTTGACCATTGGCCATGCTGGCAGGTTTTGATAGATGTTGTAGACCAATAGCATTTAGAGGCCCACAGGTTAGCAGTACCTAGCATGGATGGCATCCATGTCAGGGGATTTTTAAAAAATATGTGTGCCCCACCCCCACCCTATTTTTCATTGGGACTGTAGTATGAGGAAGATTTAACCCTTCTCATCAGGATCACAGGTGGGGAGGGAAGGATAGTGTCTTTCCACCACTATTAACTAGGGTCCTCATGGAAATTCAAAGTGTTGGTGCTGACCTTTAAAGCCCTAAACATCCTAGGCCCAGTATATCTAAAGGAGCATCTCCACCCCCCATCATTCAGCCCGGACACTGAGGTCCACTTCCAAGGGTCTTTTGGCGGTTCCCTCACTGTGAGAAGTGGTTACAGGGAACCAGGCAGAGGGCCTTCTCAGCTGTAGCACCCTCCCTGTAGAGCATCTCCTATCAGATGCCAAGGAGATAAATAACTACACAATTTTTAGAGGACATCAGAAGGTAGCCCTGTGTTGGAAAGTTTTTAACGTTTGATGTTTTATTATGTTTTTATATTCTGCTGGAAGCTGATTTTTTATTTAATTACCTGATGTGAATACGTTGTTGGTGTGTGCATTGTGATTTCCTGGCTTGTTTGAAGGAAAAGATACCTACATGCTGTGCCTTTTTCTAAAAAAAATGTTTAGGGGTACTCTCGTTTTCCTACTCATATTGAAATACTGCTCCTCAATGACGTCAAACTTAGATTCACAAAATGTTTAGGGGTAGGCGTACCCCTGCATCCCCACAGGAAAAAAGCATTGCCTACATGAGTCTTCAAAACTGTAACACAGAGAGAAGCTGTGTTTGATTACTGTAGCGTGAGCACATGGTTAATTATTTTGAGAAGTATATTCTTTTGAGAATTAACATGCACAGAGATATTCTATAATAATGCTACCTCAATGGACTGTTTCCCAACTTAAGCACAGTCTTCTCTCACAAGTTTGGACAGCAATGGTGGGTCTCCAGTTGTTTTTGGACTACAGTTCCCATCATTCCTGACCATTGGTTCCGCTAGCTAGGGATGATGGGAGTTGTGGTCCAAAAACAGCTGGAGACCCAAGTTTAGGAAACGCTAGCAATCATAGATATTAGATGCTTTATACTAAATAACCAGTAGCTGTTGTGTTTCCTGCTTCAGAGAATTGCGATTTCAACCAGGGAGCCCTTCTGTTGTTATCTTAAACCTGTAAATCCTCTTGTTATTAAAAGAAGATTGTGTAGTCTAACGGTTCATGTTCTCGATGAATCCACAATCTCATGGGGACTATTTAAAAATAAATATGCATATTGATTCTTGCACATAAGAAGCTACACTGTAAATGATGTTATACTACTAGCATTCCTGTTTAGAAATCAAAGTACAATGTGCTATGGAGAGGTAAAAAACAACAACACTTATAATAAGGTTCTTTGCATGTTGAATTTTATGGTTTGCTGAAAGTGTCAAAATCTGTGCATCTTGTTATGTTTTGTCTAAAAGAATGCAGGTTGGGACAATAGCAAACAAGAATGTGGATGTATACACAGAGTTAAAGAAAAAGACCACAAAAACTTTAATTAGAGATCACTGAAGAGTATTAATTTAGTCATGTTTGCATACTTTACAGTATTATACAATCCACACAGCGTAACATATGCTGATTGTGTTTGCTTATCCGGCTTGAACTGTTAGGCAGTTATTTTTCCTAAACGTGGGTGTTATCTCCTGTAGGAGTGACAGCTAGAAAAGTCTTCCGTGCAGGGCTAAATCAAAATGACTTAGATTGGGGGGGGTCCCTCCTTTGATGGTTGCTAGATATCCGTCTCCAACATTTTGACCATTTGTGGCTCAAACTCCTCCCAAAAGAATCTGTACAAGATTGTATTGGATAGCAGTGCATCTGATTGCAGGTGTAAATTCATGTGCTTTTGTCTGACATGAGCAATGCCAGCAGATGAAAACACATTGTGTGGGATGAGGGTTTGGTAAAGATGGAGGAAGAGACTTAAAGGTTGAACAAGGAATAATTACCGGGGGTGGATTGATGCAGAGTAAGCCAGACCTCTGACCTGCCATGCTGGAAGGGGTTTGCCTGGGGTGACAGCTCTGCTGGCGTCTATCATTTAGGGAGCTCAGTTGTCAACAGAGGAACACCTCAATGCACCTCTGCAAATGGTGCCAAACTGCCAAAATGGGTTGTTTGGAATGCATGGTTGGCTCAAGCCAGGACATGATTGCAATGAGCCCAATCCAAGTCTTTTCGGTTGTTCCACCCTGGTGTAAATAGCTTAGGAACTGGCTGTTGGAAAACGCCCTGGGGGTGCCTGCAAGCCCCCGGAACTCTGAGCGTCCTCCGGTATGCGCAGCTCTGGAAAAGGCATCTCCCTTCTTTTCCAGTGTGCTTCTAGCGACATACATCATAATGATATATGCACATTAAGCTTCTGGCAGAACACAGCAAGAAGCATGAGACATCATAGAGCTAATCTACTATTTATTTACACACTACGTACAGACCAAAGGATCATGGCGTCCCTTCTCTCCAGCTCTGAGAGAACAACAGGCACAAGTACATTACAGTTGTACCTCGGGTTACAGACGCTTCAGGTTACAGACGCTGCAGGTTACAGACTCCGCTAACCCAGAAATGGTACCTTGGGTGAAGAACTTTCCTTCAGGATGAGAACAGAAATTGTGCTCCGGCGGCGCGGCAGCAGCAGGAGGCCCCATTAGCTAAAGTGGTGCTTCAGGTTAAGAACAATTTCAGGTTAAGAACGGACCTCCAGAATGAATTAAGTACTTAACCCAAGGTACCACTGTACAAAGTACATACAGCGGAAGGCATAAGACTGTCTTCTGTTTCCCACACTCTCCTCAGAAAGGCGTGGGATTTACACCAATCACAAATGCTGCATCGAAGGATTGAAATTGCTAAAACTAGCACAGTGAACAGGCATTCTAATCTCAATTCCCACACAGTGGCGGAGGAAGAGGAATGCGGGGGGAGCGCACAGCCCCCGGCAGTGTGATCCCGGTGGGGTGCCACTGCAGCTGCTCCCCCGCCCGCGCTGGGCGCCACTCCCCCGCAGGCAGCGCTCCAAACCCCCAGGACGTGTGCCACGCTCCTGTGGGTGGCGCACCATGCCCCCAGGACGCGTGCCAGCCCCTCCCCCGCCTGCTCTCTGCCCCCCAGTGTCAGAGTATGAAGCTCCGCCACTGTTCCCACATTCCACCCTATGTGTGCAAGCATCAAGGCTGTAAAAACATTGTTGCCTACAGCACTCCATGCTATTGAATCTAATAAATCTCTCTCCTCCCCCCCTCCATTAGGCATGGTAAGGATTGCACTGCTAGTCTCAACCCATCTCCTGACCTTTTTCTTTATTTACTTGTTGGGAGCACAGTTCACTCAGGGAACTTTCATCTCAGAAGCAAATGATACTAAGTCCTTTGTTTTGTTCGTTTCCATAGATGGCTGTGACCATTCTATGTCACTGCTGGAATAACAGTGGTAATGGTCAAGGAGCCAGCTGGCGCTTGCTGGTGGCTTGAGAGTGTTTGAAGCTGCCAGTAAGGTGAAGGCGATTCATGCTGCAGCTTTATTTTAATTTATTTTTAAAAAGGAAGTGCAATGTATGTCAACCGGTGCCTCTACATGATGGCAGTATTTGAGAGATGCTAGTTTCTTTTTCGTGGCCAAAAGAACATATATGACACACAAAGATCTATGGCTATAAAATAGCAATTTCAAACAGCACCTTATTTTACTCTATAAAAAGCTATAAACAAAGAACTCAAATTAGAAGGAGAATTTCTCCCACTGTTGTTCCTGATCAAAGTACTACCCAGCCTTGAAAAAACTGTTTTACTTAAAAGAAGACAACAGAATGAGTGAGCTCAAGAAGAGTAAAGAATACCTATATCATATCGCTTACAGCTCTTAGGAAAACCACAAACAGCCACCCAAACTCAGCCCCATAAAGCTCTTCAATCCCATTCAGTTTCTTCCTCCTGACTAGTTTTTCCATATTTTGTTTAGGTCTACCAAAGGGCTGTAAGGAACCCTGCAGACCCTTCAATGGATGCAATTTAAGAATGCCTGGATGAGGCTAAAGTCAGAGAGACCAAGGGCTCACCTATGCTTCTCTCTGTCGTGCAATCACAGATCTGTGACTTCTAGGCTCAACTTCAATAGGTTCCTCGATCGTCCAGTAGGTTCTAATAGGTTTTGTGCCACTGCTTTCCCTAGGAAACCCCTCTGTTTACCACTGAATGGGAACAAATGTCAATCTGCAATACCTGACTGGTATTTTCTCCAACTCACAATAGATATCATGCCGCCGATTACAAGTTGCTTGTCGGCAACAGTAGGGTAGGCTGCCACCTGCATGCCCTGCCAGTGGATTTCTCGGAGGTGCCACCTGAATGGTCGCTGTAGGATGCAGGATGCTGGACGCTGAACTGGATGGAGTCTTGGTCTCATCCAATAGGGCTCTTAATTTGATCATGTGGAGAAATTCTGCAGTGGGAAGTGGGTTTCATTGACCATTTAAGCCTTGTTTCCGAGCACAATTCAAAGTGTTGGTTTTGACCTTTAAAGCCCTAAATGGCCTCGGCCCAGTATACCTGAAGGAGCATCTCCACCCCCAATGTTCAGCCTGGACACTGAGGTCCAGCTCTGAGGGCCTTCTTGGTGGTTTCCTCACTGTGAGAAGGTTGCAGGGAACCAGACAGACGGCCTTCTGGGTAGTGGCGCCCACCCTGTGGAACGCCCTCCCATCAGATGTCAAAGAGATAAACAACTACCAGACTTTTAGAAGACATCTAAAGGCAGCCCTATTCAGGGAAGTTTTTAATGTGTGACATTTTAATGTATTTTTAATCTTTGTTGGAAGCCACCCAGAGTGGCTGGGGAAACTCAGCCAGATGGGCGGGGTACAAATAATAAATTATTATTATTGTTGTTGTTGTTGTTGTTGTTGTTGTTGTGTTGGTGTTGGTGTTTTGTTTTAGAAGCCATTGTATCTGGACTTAATGCAATAGTATAACCCTAGTCTTCAGACTCCATCCTCATCCCACCACATGTAGGTCGCCTGCATTATACAAGCAACTTATCCTTAATGCAACTTAACTTGGGCCTAGTGAATCTTAAAAAGAAATAGACTTTTATAGTGGATGTCTTGTGTTTTTCTTCTTAATCTCTGGATCAAATTCCACCCTGCAGATATAGTCAAGCCATCATGCTTGCTTTCTTATCTCTCTTTTCCATCCGTAAGTTTTAGCATTACAACGGCAAATTTTTTTTTTACCTCTTCGCTGTTTATCAATAGTGCATTCAGTTCATATCAAGCATGAACAGTCATTTTAATGCACACAACTGGAAAAAAGAAAAAAAGGAAAATGTTCTGAATGCATCCACTCAAGCAAGCCATTGTAAACTTTGGTTTCTTAAACACTGTAGTTGGACAGGTTCCCAGACACAAGTTTCCCTCTTTTCCGGGGACAGTCCTGGATTTACAAAAGCTGTTCTGGTTTCTGATTTGATCCTGGAATGTCCTGCTTTTTCTTAGGATGTTGCTGTTTTCATCGGAGGAATGTTGGAGGGTATGGAGTTATGTGACCCCTGAGCCAAGGAGATGAGTAAGCATAGAACCTTTAGAAGACATCTGAAGGGACTTCCGGAGGCGGCGCGAACGGCAATGGCGGTCCTCTTCTCTCAGTGAGGAGGAGCTCCGTGGAAATCGGGTCGTCTGCTACGGCGAAGCGGAGACCCACTCTGGAAACCCACAGGCAGCAAAAGCCTGTGGTCTTGGGACTCGGCGGGCACCAGAAGCGGCCCCCGAAACGCTGAAGGAACCCCATAAGGGGCTCCGGAACGTGGAGGGGGTAGCGGCGCTATGAGTCGTTTCGCAATCTGCGGAGTGAAGCCGCGCTGCTGCTGCCGGTGAGCGCTGACCTCTTTTCCTGGAAACTGAGCTGTCAGTTTTGCTGATCTGGCTACTTTGCATTAGAACTTGCAACAATCTGAGGGGGTTTGGACCTGTTACTTTGAAACATCATTTGAAACACCAGTATGCACTGTCTGAAACAATGTGCATGTTAACACTAACTCTGCTTAAAACCTGCTATTGAAGGTTCTGGCTACTTTGCATTAGAACTTGCAACAATCTGAGGGGGTTTGGACCTGTTACTTTGAAACATCATTTGAAACACCAGTATGCACTGTCTGAAACAATGTGCATGTTAACACTAACTCTGCTTAAAACCTGCTATTGAAGGTTCTTGGACATTAAATTTGATTTTAGTAAATTTACCAGAACTGGATTCTTCCCTAAAGACATTTTAAGCTCCCCCTAGGGGTTTTGGGATTTACAGCAGTGACAACATTCTACTTTCTTTTTCCCGACCTCCTGTTTGACTTTTATTTTCCCTCTGGGCCGTTATTTTCTCATGGGGACAATTCAGCTTGACCTTGACTTTTAGATAACTCTGGAATGAGTGGTGCAAGAAAGAGGGGAAGAACTAGACAAACAACTTTAACAACTTTAACCTCAGCCTCGCAGACACGTAGATCATCTGTACCTACTTTGCCTTCAGAGGAAGAAGCTGCTTCTCTGCCACGGGCAGGGGAGGGAGAAACTGAGCAGTCACAATTGGAAGATATGGCCTCAGGAGCAACTGCTTCCATTTTAGAGAAAATTTATGAAAAATTGGAATCTCTGGATAAGAGAGTGGAATCTCTGGACAAGAAAGCTGATGAACAAACAGCTAAGATTGATCAAAACACAGAATGTTTAAATAGACTAACTGGACAAGTATCACAGAACGTACAGGCAATTGGGCAGTTGACGGGGGCTGCAGTAGAAAATCGGAAATTGGCTGAGGACACTAGCCAAAAACTTGAAAATTTAGAACAAGAGGTAAGACCACTCTGCAAACAAGTAGGTGAACACCAGACCTATCTCTCTATGATAGAGCTGCGGAACCAGGAGAGTAATTTAAGGCTAAGGTCGATACCAGAAGTGGAAGAAGGCAACCTAGCTGAGTTTTTGACTAAAGAATTTTCCAAGTTCTGGAATTTAGAGGAAAAGGACTTTAAAATTGTGTCAGCTTTCAGGCTTGGAAGACTTGTAAAGAAAGAGAAGCCCAGAGACTGTTTGATAACTTTGAGATCAAAGGAGGAAAGGGATAAGATTTTGGGTCTACATTACGAAAAGTCACTGGACATTTTGGATAAAAGAATTGAAATTTACAAAGATATTCCTAAACAACTGTTGGATCTTAGATCTGCTTATTTGGAATTGGTCAGACTGCTTAGGAGCAACTCAATTATCTTTAGGTGGGAATTTCCCCAAGGACTATCCTTTACCTTCAGAGGGAAGAAGGTTAAAATCAGAACATTGGAAGACAGAGACAAATTTTTGACTACGTACGGAGAGGACCTTCAAAAAGGAATTCAATCACCTTTTGGGCCTGGAGCACCGGCGGTACCAGCACCCTTGGAACCTGAAGATCCAGCGAATAAGATACCACCCTTGGAAAAATAACCAGATTTCTTCAGGATGTCTCTGCAACTCTTGAGCTGGAACATAAATGGCTGTAACATTCCGGAAAAAAGGAGGAAAATATTTCATATATTAAAAAAAGAACAATTGGACATTATCTGCTTGCAAGAAACACATGTGACTAGGCTCCACAGAAAAGTGTTAATAAACAAAAGACTTGGCCAGGAATTTATATCTTCGGACAGATTGAAGAAGAGAGGTGTGGTGATATATGCAAAAGAGAGCCTGTCACCTAAATTCTTATTTAAAGACGAACATGGAAGAATTTTGGCTATTGAGATACAACATCAAGGAGAGAAGCTTTTGATATTAGGAATCTATGCACCAAATGAGGGGAAATCGGAATTTTACAAGAAGTTGCACGAGATCATGCTGGATTATCTGGACTTCAACAACATCATCATGATGGGAGATATGAACGGGGTCGTATCAACTAACATGGATAAGTCACAAAGCCAAAATGTCACAAAAGACGGCAGACTACCAAAGACTTTTTTTGAAATGACAGACAATATGGACCTGATTGACATTCGGAGGACAAAGAACCCCTTGGGAAGAGAGGGAACATTTTTCTCTGAAGCCCAACTGACCTGGACAAGAATCGACCAAATATGGATATCTAGAGGTCTGGCACCCAAGGTCAGAAAGGTGGAAATCTGCCCAAAGACCTGCTCCGACCATAATGCAGTAAAGATGGATATGACACTATTACCAACCGGCTCCTTTAGATGGAAGATGAATGACAATTTGTTTAGAGACCAGGAGATCACTAAGAAGGCCCAAAAAGTTTTGAAAGACTATTTTGAGATAAATTTGAACACTACGGTGGAAAAAAGAATAATCTGGGACGCAAGCAAGGCTGTGATGAGGGGGTTCTTGATACAACAGAATGCTGTAAAGAAAAGGACACAAAATGAGAGGAAAGACAAAATCTTGGAGAAAATTAAAGAATTAGAGAAGAAGTTAAGATCAAATCCGAAGTCACAGCCGACTCTGAGAGAAATTAAACTTCATCAAGCACAATATTCTAAATTGATAAACCAGGAAATAGAGTGGAAGATTAAATTAATGAAACAAAAAACTTTTGAATCGGCGAATAAATGTGGAAAACTGCTAGCTTGGCAGTTGAAGAGGAGACAAAAACTAAATACAGTTACAAATTTAGAGATTGAAGGAAGAAACATTCAGAACCCTGTGGATATTAGAAAGTGCTTCCAGAGATATTTCAAAAAATTATACACTCAAGGGCCGCAAGATGAGGTTGAGATTAAACAATTTCTGGAAAAAAATGGGCTACCAAAATTGTCACAAGAAAATAGATCAATCCTGAACTGCAAAATAACACGACAAGAGATTGAACAAGCCATTCAGAACATGCAATTGGGCAAATCTCCAGGGCCAGATGGGCTGACCTCCAAGTATTATAAGACATTAAAAGACTATCTGATACAACCATTGATGGAGGTTAGCAATGAAATTATGGAGGGGAAGAGGGCGCTGGAATCGTGGAAGGAAGCCTTTATCACATTGATACCAAAATCAGAAGCTGAAAAGACACAACTTAAGAACTATCGTCCCATCTCTCTCTTAAATGTGGATTACAAAATATTTGCAGAAATTTTGGCAAGTAGACTTAAAAAAGTTTTAAATGAAGTAATCCACAAGGACCAGGCAGGCTTTCTCCCAGGTAGACACCTGTTTGCTAATACAAGGAACATTATTGACATTTTGGAACTTTTGCAAACAGATATAAATACAAAAGCAGTGTTAATTTTTATAGATGCGGAGAAGGCCTTTGACAATATCTCCTGGAAATTTATGAAGGGAAATTTAAAAGAAATGGGAGTGGGACGGGGTTTTGAGAATGGGATTGATGCAATATATTCAGAACAAAAGGCTAAATTGATAGTCAACAATGTGGTTACAGAAGAGTTTAAAATCGAAAAAGGAACACGACAAGGCTGCCCTATTTCCCCTTTGCTATTTATTTCGGTTCTGGAGGTGCTCTTGAATATGATTAGAGGGGACCGGTTGGTGGAAGGAATTCAGTTCGGAGCGAAACAATATAAACTTAAAGCTTTTGCAGATGACCTAGTTTTGACCCTGCAGGAGCCAGAATCTAGTACGAAAAGAGTATTACAATTGATTCAAGATTTTGGTCGGGTGGCGGGATTTAAATTAAACAAACAGAAAACCAAGGTATTGGAAAAAAATTTGACAGATACAGAGTCAGAACGGTTTCAGAGAGAGACAGAATTAAATGTGGTTAAAAAAGTAAAGTACCTAGGGGTAAACATAACAGCAAAAAATCTGAGTCTATTTAAGGACAACTATGAAAAATGTTGGTCAGAAATCAAGAGAGACTTAGATAGTTGGACAAAATTGAAACTTTCTTTGTTAGGCCGAATTGCTGCTATCAAGATGAATGTATTGCCAAAAATGTTGTTTTTGTTCCAAACACTACAGATTGTGGACAAGACGGAGTGCTTCCGGAAGTGGCAGAGAGACATCTCTAAGTTTGTCTGGCAGGGCAAAAAGCCCAGAATCAAGTTTAAGATATTAACTGATGCGAAAGAAAGAGGGGGCTTTGCCCTGCCAGACCTAAAGTTGTATTATGAGGCCGCAGCTTTCTGCTGGCTAAAAGACTGGCTACTTCTTGAAGACACTGATGTACTGGATCTGGAAGGTTTTAACAATGCTTTTGGTTGGCATGCATACTTATGGTATGACAAGGTTAAGATCAATAAGGCCTTTAAGAACCATATTGTCAGAAAAGCAGTGTTTAATGTCTGGACAAAATATAAAGACTTACTGGAAAACAAAACTCCAAGGTGGCTTTCACCTCTGGAAGCTAAGGCCCGAAAAAGACCCAATATGGAGGCCAAATGGCCAAAATATTGGGAAATACTAGAAAAAGATGGAGACAACTGGAAATTGCAGAGTTTGGAGAAAATGAAGGATAAAGTGCGAGACTGGTTACATTACGCTCAGATTAAAGAAGTTTTTAAAAATGACAAAAAGTTAGGATTCCAGGTGGAGAAATCGAAATTGGAAACAGAACTGTTAGAACCTAAGACTAAGGTACTTTCAAGAATGTATAACTTGCTGTTAAAATGGAATACACAAGATGAAATGGTTAAATCGGCTATGATAAAGTGGGCACAGGATATTGGGCATAATATTATGTTTGAGGACTGGGAAAGGTTGTGGACCACTGGGTTGAACTTCACTGCATGTAATGCTTTGAAGGAAAATGTAATGAAAATGATATATAGATGGTACATGACCCCAGTTAAACTTGCCAAAATATACCATTTGTCTGATAACAAATGCTGGAAATGTAAAGGAAATGAAGGAACTTTCTTTCACCTCTGGTGGACATGCCCTAGAGTGAAGGCTTTCTGGGAAACGATATATAATGAGTTGAAAAAGGTATTTAAGTATACCTTCCATAAGAAACCAGAGGCCTTCCTCCTGGGTATTGTCGGCCAGAGGGTGATAAAGAAGGACAGAACTTTTTTCCTGTATGCAACAACGGCAGCAAGGATACTCATCGCTAAGCATTGGAAGACTCAAGATCTACCCACACTGGAAGAATGGCAGATGCAACTGATAGACTACATGGAACTGGCTGAGATGACCGGCAGAATCCGAGACCTGGGAGAGGAGAAGGTTGAAGAAGACTGGAAGAAATTTAAGATTTATTTACAAAAATATTGTAATTTGGTTGAATGTTAAGAAGGATGCTAGATCATAAATAATTGAGCACCACTAAATTAGATGGAATTAGGATGATAAGCGAGATTGAGGAAAATATAAAACTTTTGGAGATTTATTATATTATACTTAAAAGAGCGGGACATAAGAACGCAAACAAGATGATAAATTGCTGGTAAAAATTTATACTGATGTAAGTGGGAGCGGGAGACGTGAGGGAGTCCAAAGAAGTTATGAAACTATGTTATGATATATGTGATACTGTTTATTATTTTTGCATTTGTATTTAAAAATTTTAATAAATATTTTATTTTTTTAAAAAAAATAGAAGACATCTGAAGGCAGCCCTGTATAGAGAAGGGTTTTTCTTATGTCAATGCTTTATTGTGTTTTTATATATGTTGGAAGCAGGGACAACCCAGTCAGTTGGGTGGGGGGGAGGAGGAGGAGGAGGAGGAGGAGGAGGAGGAGGAGAAGAAGAAGAAGAAGAAGAAGAAGAAGAAGAAGAAGAAGAAGAAGAAGAAGAAGAAGAAGAAGAAGAAGAATGGAATAGGACATCCCTATTTTAATCAGAGAAATGATGTTTGAGTGTAATGGTTACATGCACTGTTAATGTCACCTGAGAATGAGGATGTAGAATGCAGTGGGGAACTGAAGGAGGGCCAACTCGTGCTTAATCAATCTGGGAAGACAGGGGCTCTTTCGGTGGGTGTTTCTCATGTCCAGAAAATACGCAAGTCACCTGCTCTGGATGAGGTTGTGTACCCTTTAAAGAAATAATTGTGTAGTTCATGTTTCTCACAAGAAACCCAGGTTTTCTCTTTGGCTAGGAGTGCCTTTTACAAGCTTTGCCTGGTCCAAAAGCTTCAGTCATTCCTAAACAGGGACAGTCTGACCATAATAGACCTTGAGACTGGATTACTGCAATGCACTCTACATGGGGCTGTATTTTGGCCTAGCTCAGAAGCTCCAGCTGGTTCAGAACAGTGGCATAGCATGGGGGGCATGGGGCAGTTGCCCCGGGCGCAAAATTGTTAGGGGGCGCAAAATTTCAACACTCAGTGCTGCCTCAATACAGCTGCATGCTTCTGCCACTGGGCTCTAGTGAAAACAGATTCTCCATGCAAACCAGAAAGTCACCTCTCCAGAGAGCGGAATGACTCTTATTTTCTTATTTCTGTGGCTGCAATCTCCTGGGTGACATGGATGTCATTAGACAGTTGGATGCTCATGTGTACTCCATCCATTTCCCTCCCTCCAACCCGCCCCCCTCTGCACGGCCCCAGGCATTGGCAGTCCATGCTATTCCACTGCTGCAGAATGTAGCAGCTACACTGCTGATGGGGGAACAAGGCCAACAGCATATTGCACTGGGTGCCCATATACTACTGAGCCAGTTTCAATGTCCTTGTTTTAATTTACAAAAGCCTGAACAATTTAGGTTCATGGTACCTTTGGGGCCACCTGAAGCCTTAAGTCCCAGTTTAGTCATTGAGATTATTTGAAGAAGTGTTACTGGCAAGACTCATTTGAAAGGATTTTAAATTTTAACTCACAATCATGGAATGATGAAACTTCCAGGTCATGGAATTTTTAGGAAACAAAGATGGCAACTGCCAGGGGTCATAGCAGGAGTAAAGCTTTGCTTTAATTTTGGGAGATCAGCCATCACTCTAACGTGTCAGTCATTCTGGAGTGATGATTTAAATTGGGTAATTATGTTAACAATGAATAAGTTCAACATTTATTTTCTGAGTAGGGAAGAGTGGATTTCAGCCAAGTAAGATTGCTTAGGGTCAGGCATATGTATATATTTGTTGTGCTACATCTTTCAAAGGTATTTTAGTGCAAAAGGTTCTCTTCAGATTCTGGAGGTGCACCAGGATGTAGCAAGCCCTGCTGAGATCAGTGGTGGGGATTTGTTAGCAATTATACCAGTTTAAATGTTACTATAGCAATCACCATGGTAATGTGTTTAATTTGTTATGCAGAGTCATACACTAGCATGATACAGAGTTCACTCTAACCTCTAGCAACTTTAAAACAGAGCATGCACAATCCCTTGTCGCCCTCACAGTCAGCTGACAATGAAAACGAACCACATTCTACTTCCTGTTGTTTAACTCTGCAGCATGCTTTAGAGCTCAGCATCTTGTCACTGTGGGAAGCCACTGAGCTGTTTCCCCATATTTTGCTGAACTGTTCTCTTGCTTTTCTAATGAGGCTGGCAAAAAATAAAACTCAGCCCACACTTTATTAGAAGACAGCAAAATCCCCCACAAAAATACCATTTATTAATTTGGATGTTTCTATCATTTCATTTTGTGGGCTCACTGCACGTTGTAAAATGCTGTTATGCCATAAGCATTCCGCTGAAGGAAAGAGGACTGAAGGATGTTGACATTCAAGATCACCCAGTGGGTTGTGTTAGATGCATGTGCTTTGCAATGTTATATCTGACATTGAAACATCTGGGTTTTTTAAAAAGACTCTTTCTCCATCTATCTGGGCATGAATTATACCCAGACAATACCTCTTTAGTGAGAACTAGTAGCGGCAAACTTGGGGCTCTCAAATATCAATGGTGCCCTGCGTGATGCTGAAATTCAGTCATGTCCCTGCCCCCTCAGCCTCTTGCACTCCATTGTTTTGGTGTCCCCTGCAGGACAATGCCCAGTGTGTAGTGGTTGCACAGGTGACAATGCCCTAAAACCACCTCTGGAACTAGGCTTCAAAGCCAGAATTATTATTTCTTTTCAAGAGCTCGCTAAGTTTCTATCAAATTCAGTAACTAAACAATTAAATGACACATATCAAGATTGGAACTGACCTGCCTTTACTCCAATATGACTCTTGAGGAGATGGACTTGGAGGAGTGGTTTTCCATCCTAATCCCTAATCCCTTCAGATCCAAGGCTACTGATAGTGAATGAGTATGCTGATAACCAGTGCAATTTTTCTAGAAAAAGAGGTGCCAGAAATGCCATCATCACCTTCCTTGTTCTCTTATAGAGTGATGCAGGTGGTGGTGTGGTCTTAACCACTGAGCCTAGGGCCTGCTGATCGGAAGGTCGGAGGTTCGAAACTCCATGATGGGGTGAGCTCCCGTTGCTTGGTCCCAGCTCCTGCCAACCTAGCAGTTTGAAAGCACATCAAAGTGCAAGTAGAAAAATAGATACCACTACGGCAGGAAGGTAAACGGAATTTCCGTGCGCTGCTCTGGTTTCACCAGAAGTGGCTAAGTCATGCTAGCCCCCGGAAAAACTGTCTGCAGACAAACATCAGCTCCTTCGGCCAGTAAAGTGAGATGAGTGCTGCAACCCCAGAGTCATGTGCGACTGGACTTAACTGTCAGGGGTCCTTTACCTTTACCTTTTTGTTCTCTTATAATAATAATAATAATAATAAATTTTATTTATATCCCGCCCTCCCCAGCTGAAGCCGGGCTCAGGGCGGCTAACAACAATAAAACAGTACAAAAGTACAGCACAAACAACACTCTAAAATCATTCATTATAAAATTAATGAATGACAATGAATTATGACAATGTGGCCCACCTGAGAGGTACCAGAACTGAGTTCTGGTGAGTTCTGGCTGAAAAAAAGCCCTGCTGATAACCCACTTGCTGCCTTCTAAGGTAGTGAAAGGGAATTTGTCATTGTGGGTTAGTCACTTAGACAGGAATGACCAGCTGCACAAACATAAGATGGGGGACACCTGGCTTACCAGTAATACAAGTGAGAAAGATCTAGGTATCTTAGCAGAGCATAAGTTTAACATGAATCAACAGTGTGATGCAGCAGCAGCAGCAGCAAAAACAACAACAAAAAGGCTAATGCTATTCTAGGCTGCATCAACAGAAGTCTGGTGTCCCAATCAAGGGAAATAATAGTACTGCTCTATTCTGCCTTGGTTAGAGTACTGTGTCTAGATCTGGGCACCAGAATTTAAGAAGAAGCTGACCAAGAAGCTGACTAAGATGAGGGTGACCAAAATGACCAAGGGTCTGGAAACCAAGTCTTATCCTCATAAGCCTCTTTTCCAGGCTAAACATACCCAACTCCCTCAACCCTTCCTCAACATTTGAGGGAGTTAGGTTCCCAAAAATCTTAAGAGCTGTCACATGTAAGATGGAGCAAACTTGTTTTCTCCTGTTCCACAGGCAAGGACCTGAAGCAATGGGTTCAAGTTACAAGAAGGGAGATTCTAACTAAACATTGGGGGGAAACTTTGACAGTGGACAGACTCCCTCAGACGGTGGTAGTTTTTGGTAGTTTTTAAGCAGACGTTGGATGGTTGTCTGTCATGGATGCTTTAGTTGAGATTCCTGCATTGTAGTGGGTTGGACTAGCTGGCCTCTGAGCCTGTTCCAACTCTACTATTCCATGCTTCTATGATTCTGAGTGTAGCCTGCTGGCAAATCAGAAGGGGTTGGGAAGGGGGAGGTAGTCAATATAGCTAGGAACCTATTTTATTCAGTGCTGACAAAAACCTGAGCTTCAAGAACTCAATTTCCATGAAGCCATGCTAAAAGAATAATAAAAAAGAATAAAAAGGAAAGAATAGAAACTACTCCATAGGACTGAGGAAAGGGGATAAGCTTATAGAGGACAGTGGTGCCCTAAAGACTCTCAAACAAAACAAAACATTTTCTTGAGGCCCCTTAAAGATTAATTTAAGGGTTCCACTTGAAACTGTTGGTTTTGCTGCAACAGCTATTTAAGATATATACAAAAAAAAAAAAAAAACCTAAGCTCTTAAGCAGATTGAATAGAGATGCCTTGCAGATGTGAGCCAATCCTTTTACTGGCAGCAGTGAATGGGCTATATTATAATGTACGGTAACTGAGTAGTTTTGTTTTGTTTTGTCTGTCTAAAGTTACTTGTTTTGTATTTCTAGACCACCTGTCTCAAAATCTTGAGCAGAAAGCAGAAGCACATAATGCAGTAATGGTATTTGGGGGGGGGGGGCAGGGACTGATGGGATATTTGGCAGTGGTTCGCTCAGTTGCCCAAACTGGATACCTGTAGTTGCTCTTCCATTTCCTGAACTGTGCATACATTAGAAGTTCTCCCTATCCTTAGTTGAGGTTTTCAGTTCCTCAGAGCTCCCAAAAGAGGCTGAGGGAGGAAAAAAACCAAATTGGCTCATAAACAAGAAGAGTATCACCTCTTCCTGCAGATTATTATTTCCCTTGTAGAAATGCTGCTTTTATCCAATGTGACAAGCCCTCTGACTCATAAACAGCTTGTCTGAAGTACAATATTGATACTCAGCATTATTTAAGGCATTTTGGTGTTTCACAAACACTGTAACCTTCTGTCTGCCAAATGCTAAACAGAACGGCACAGAGGGGTGTGCAACATTATTTCCCACAACTGTCTGATATTATGAGCATCTCTCCATGAAATGGATGGGGGGTCACCTCCAGCAACATTGTGACATGTAATTTATCAGGCCTCACGGTGGTGATACTAAATTTCTTTATTCCTCAGTTCTTTATGGATGCTCAAATGCTGTCTTGACCAGTTGCAGTTGCAGACCGCCAGTAAATCTGTGGGCAACCAGCTAAAAACAACAGCATAAAATTGGCAAATCAGATCAGTGGTTCAGGAATCCTGGGAGAAAGCATAGATCCCTGAAGACTGTCAGACTGATCACCTTTATACTGAGAACTATAACAACAAAATAACCTATGTGCATTCTAAAAGTATTGTGATGCCAAAATAATAACAGATGGAAGCAGATCAATTTAAAATGGAGAAAAACAAAATAACACTGGGGTGGCAGATCATTTAAATTAAAAAGGCAGGAGCTTAACTCTCCCTTTGAACAATTTGACTGGGCCACACTTAATAGAATATAAGTACATGTTGGCTTTAATGTGAGTTGAAAAGAGCTTGTGCATAAGAAATTGGTTGTTGACTACATTTGAGACAACATTTGAGTGTGCACAAGTTTAGAGCAAAGACATGATTTTGCACATCGCCTTGTCAGTGTGAATAATCTCCAAGCAATGCTGCAGGATATATGCACTGACCAGCACATGTGCAAAATGTCCTGACAGACAATATGCATAGTGACCGTGCAATGCAAGAATAACCTTATTCATCTGTCAGACTGTGTATCTTTCCTAAACATTACATGGGGACTATGCCTCCTGACTGGCAAAATGCAAAACCCTCCGGTGATGCTGTTAATTTGTGCACATTCCCTGCAATACCCAGTGAATGTACAGGATGGCTGGTATTTTTGCACATTCTATATTCATCACCATCATAATTTTTCTTGTACTAGCCATTGGTCGTGGTACCTTTAGTACACAATCTGAAAATTACTAATATATAGAGAAGACAATAGAAGTAAACAGTACAATACATTAAAGAATAAACAATAAGATGATTATATGAAACATGTAATACCATGGAGTAAAACCCAATTTAAAGTAAAATTAAACTGAGCACACTCTTAAAACTTCCTACTTTGCACTAGTTCACTTCTGCTTGGAGTTACTTTGCCCCTAAAGCATGCAGTACTAGTGTCCACCTCTGGAGGCGCACTCCATTGTCTCTTAAGACAGAAGGATGTCAACATCCAGTCTATGAATAAACATATTTTAAGACAAAACAGATAATTTCTTGGTCAGAATAGGAACTAGAAAAAAATATATTTCTCAAGCATTTTTCCCTTGGGACATCATACAAAGAACATTGCAATACAAAGTGGGTTGCATTCTCCAACTGTTTTAAATTACAGATGCAAATCCTTTGGGAAACCGGTATCTGTCTGTATCTGCTGTTCAACATGGCAGTAGGAATAGTTCTAAGAAAGTCCTCCAGAGGGAAAACACTGTGTCTTCTCCTAGATAATAGATCTTTGTTGCTTCTTTTGTCTTCCTTGAGCTGGGGTGTGTGGGGAAATAATACCATTGGGGAAATTTAGATTGTTGTAACAACCTCACGTCTTCTGATGCATATAATCTGTCCCTGAGTCTAAGTGGGCTTGGAATGTGTATGTGTGTATGTGCTTCATCACACTAGTAAGATCAAGACGGAGAAACTGAGATGGAACTTTTCATGTCTTGATCCTTAGCTTTGCTAGGGGCTGGTAACAAATTTAACATCCCTTTTCCTTAGCCCATCCATTCTGTCCTTAAAAGTGAGTATTTTCCATTACATTTCTCCCACAGCCATGAAATAAGTGCACCTGAGAAGAACACTGATGTGAGAGCAGTTTGATGGTCTGTTCCTGAAGACAAGGATCCAGCATAAATGGGGAATAATGTTTGTCTGCAGAGAAAGTGAAAGACAAAACTGCATCTGGATCCCATTTATAGTCCCTTCCTTCATATATAAGCCCTCCATATACAAGTCATCATTCCGCCTTCGCCTAATTACCAACATTTTGCTAGTGATGAAGAATATGTGGCATATCCAGCCTCATATAACCAGCATTGCTTGGAGGGGTTAATACCATAGAGTAAGCTGTTCTGCCTGGCTTAGCTAGGTCACTCCCCCTCACCTTGGTAGGAAGGGTCATCAAGCCTTTGTTCTTCCATTCCACCATGTGAACCCTACCAGTAAGAAGGTCTAAGCTGGATTCTCCCAGTTTAGACCACGTGTCGTAAGCATGCCATCTTTGTATTTCTATACAAATAATTTAAAGGCATTTACCATTTTGACTCCTAAGTTACTTTGTCTGTCTTTTCTTGCTGCTGTATGGAAAAGTACATGAATCTGAGCTTTGAAGAGTTTGCAAGCAAACCATATTTTTATCTTACCAAATGTGTGGTCTCTTTCTATGCTAAGGGAAGTGGGGAGCTTTGCAAGCAACTTTGAATGGGATATTGTAAAAGCCTAACAGCCTATATATCTCTGCTGGGGCTTTCTCACAAAAGAGTACTTGCTCCAAACCAGGATCTAGGCATCCAGAGAACTCTCATTTTACTTTACCTGGTAGTCTTCCCCCAAAATTAATCAGGTAATATGTTTGAAATGATTGGTCCTTGCATGGCACCCTGATAATTCTGTAATGGGGAAGGGGCAGTGCTTAAAATTAAGAAATCAGTGCAAAAGACTGTAGAATCTTACATAAGTGTGCTATGAACTTTATTGGATAGGACTAAGTGGATCCTTCTCCATTCACCTTTATTCCCATAAAGGCAAAATGAAGGATGCTGGAAGGAAAAGCAAATGGGAAATTATCCAAAACATGCAAAGCCATTACTACCACAAGGACCTATTGCAGTTGTTAAGAGTCGTCAACAGGCTCATCACAGCTATCTGCCAATCACCCATTCCCACCACCCTTCTGAGTAATACCCCTCCCCACCTTCTCACTATATAGAAGGGTCTGGTAACTTCTGTTTCAGTGTATCTGAAGAAGTGTGCATGCACACAAAAGCTCATACCAAGAACTAACTTAGTTGGTCTTTAAGGTGCTACTGGAAGGAATTTTTTTGTTTTGACTATGGCAGACCAACACGGCTACCTATCTGTAACTGAAACCACAAGGAGTGTTGAAATTGTGAGTAAACTTTACACAAAGCAAAATATGAAAGACATTGGGCTGTAACCAGGGTTGTCCTTCTGTTCATAGAAGGGTCTGTGATCTAGCAGTGGCTTCCATGAAAAGAACAATTTAAGTGGTGGTGTGGGGAGCTGTGGGAGAAATAAGCAGTTTGCAAAACCCCTTCTTCCAATGCTATTTCTAGTTACATGGGATCCCAAACACTAAGAGTCTAAGGTCACATGTGAGGAGTCCCAAATGAGCTTCCCATGGCAGCCTTGCTTAAAGCAAAATCAGAAAGAAGTCCCAATTTATCTAGGATAATAATATTATTATTAATCATAATATTTATTATTATTTATACCCCGCCCATCCGGCTGGGTTTCCCCAGCCCCTCTGGGCAGCTCCCAACAGATTAAAAACAGAATAAAACATCAAACATTAAAAACTTCCCTAAACAGCACACCTGCATTATTTCAGTGTTGCTAAGACCTCCTTGGTACAGTACTTTGAATGCTGGAACTATCAATCACAGTGGTCAGCTTAGCTGATCTTATTTGGCCCTGTTGGTGTGTTCTAATATCCCTTTCAAGAATTAATCCTGCACAGAAGCTACGGAAGCGTGCTGAGTTTACAAGAGCGGGTTTTAAATCAACTTTTCAGAGCACATCCAAACCTTTGTTCTGCAAGTCATCTGCCTCCAAGGATGTGCTCTCATTTATCTCAAGACAATCATGTCAAGTGCTTCTCTTCTCTCTATTGTGGGTGGAATTTTTTTCTTTTTTGTTTACGAGCAAAGGTTATATATTTTCTATGTGTGCATTGCTTGTTGTTCATCAGTGAATTATAGCCTTGGCTCCAGTATTCCACCATTCTGCATTATTACAGAGTACTACCGTATATAAAAGCTCAAAGTGAATCTCAGTTGGATATCATTTGGAGTTTGTTTCTTTGACATCCATTAGTCTAGACTCTAGAGTAAAAAAAAAAAAGAGTCATGCAATCTGAAGAACCTACAGATTTATTGTGGCATGGGCTTTTGATCTTCAGAGGAATCACTGTAGATTCAGATTTTGAATTTCATTTAGAGCTAGTCCCTCTATTGCCTTTGTTGTTTATTGGTAAGCATATCATTAAATATAAAGAGCTATGAAAACAAAGGCTCTTAAAAGGCATCAGTGCATTGGCATTTAAGCTTGAATGTATACATAGACCTTTGGGCACTGCTGCAGACTTTCTTTCCACTCACCCACTGAAATGTGAAATGATTTAGCTGTATATGGGATGGGCATATCAATCGCTTTGGAGTTAGAAGGTCCTGCAGTGTGGTGTAGTGGTTAAGAGTGGTGTACTTGTAATCTGGTGAGCCGGGTTCGCTTCCCCGTTCCTCTACATGCAGCTCCTGGGTGACCTTGGGCTAGTCACACTTCTCTGAAGTCTCTCAGCTCACTCACCTCACAGAGTGTTTGTTGTGGTGGAGGAAGGGAAAGGAGATTGTTAGCTGTTTTGAGACTCCTTAAGGGGAGTGAAAGGCGGGATATCAAATCCAAACTCCAACTCCTCCTCCACCACTTCTTCGTCTTCTTCCCAGGTTCAATGCCCAAACCCCTGGATCAGGCCAGGACCTGAGCACAACAGCATTCTCCCTTCCTATGGCTTCCAGCAGCTGGTACTCAGAAGCATTGTGGCCTCCAGACTGTGGAGGCAGAGGATAGTCATTATGGCTAGTAGTCATATCCTTGTCCTCCTTGAATTTGTCTAATCCTCTTTTAAAACCATCCTCGCTTAAAAGTAGCAGGTGATGGGAAGGAACCCATCTCTGGGTGGGTTCTGGAGAGTCAGAGTAGACAACAAGATTCAAATAGATTGGGTAGCAGGCAAGTCTAAGAGATGCTAGGGTTGTGTTCTGCCCCCTTTGTGAATTTGTGTGCACTGATCTGATCAGCACCTCCTGGACTAATGCACAGATTACAATGCATGTTACCCTTCACATTTCACACTTATCTGTTTTTTGCACTACGGTTCTTCGCTGAAAAGAGCATACTAAAAGCTTCACACAATTAAATATGTATTGAAAGGAGTACATAAATATGGATTTTCACATGGATTTTTTAAAACGCAACTTAATGCGGAAATGAATGGAACAGACTTCCAAACAAACGAATGCCTGTGAAACTAGCAAAAGCTTGAAATAGATAGATCTACCCATCCTTGTGTACCGAATGCAAATATTTATTAATAGCATTTCAAAAGGAATGCACTGAAATCCTTTGATCCTCTTTCCTCCATTCCTTTTCCAAAAGTAGTTTGGCCATTTTTGCTCCCCCCTCCCCTTACAGATGCAGAGCGAGTCAGTCGGGAGCACCAGAATATGCCTCTTTTGGTATGTGTGAAAAGCAGCCCACACTCAAGTGGCTTTTAATTTGTGCTGGGCATATGCAATTTCTTTCGGCCTCATTTTAAAAAAAGCTAGTGCTGATCCGCTTAAAAACAAGGTGTCAGCCAATACAATCTCCCTTTTACTTTCTCCCTGCATCCTGCATTCTTTATGTGGAGTGAACTCCTCTTGCAAGACCCTGCCTGCCTGGGAAAATCTTGTCACAACAGTAAATGGCAAAAGAATGTCTATTTTTATACAGGCTACAGATTTTCTGTGTACAGAATGATTATACTTTACAAGAATCTGTTATAGAAAAACATGTTTTATTCACTCTGTTTACCATTTTAGACAAACAGAAGCTCATTTTGCGATGCTAAGGATATGTCACTTTTGTGCGAGGGTTTTTTTCTTTTTCTTTTCCTTTTTTTTATTGGTAGATTCAAAATATGTGCCATCCAAAAGAGGGAGCCACAGGACTTTGCTAGACCTTGCATTTTAGGTTACTTTCCATAACTTATTTTCTTTTTTAATCCCATGCCCTTTGTAACTGTAAGAACATGCAGTTGAGTTTTCTATTGCTCTGCTGCAAGAAGGAGCAAAATGACATATAGCTAGAACCAATGTTTGGGGCACTTTGTTATTTATTGTTGTGCTGAGCTGGTATGAAGATATTTAACCTTCTGTTAAAGGTAAGTAACCTTAACCTAGTTTGTACACTGGAGGGAAAAAATATTAAGGTTGGAATTAGGAATGAAGGTGAATAAAATGGGGTGTTGTTTTTTTTTTAAACCCTTAATTGGCCTTTGCTCCAGTACTAAGCCATATATTGTTGAGAGGTCTCAAATGAGGATTTTCAGCTCAAAAAGGTGGGATCTGGCATCGCTAAAGTCTCTCCAATCTAGAGTGATTTTTTAATCTTTTTTTTGGTGGGGGAGATAAAATCTTTTTTTGGTGGGGAACCCAGCCAGATTGGGAGGAATAAATAAACATGTTGTTGTTGTTGTTGTTGTTATACTTTTTTGAGCCAAGAACTATATTATAAAATTCAGAATCTGATGGATAATTAAATTCCAATCTGTGTAGTAGCTTGTGGGGTATGAAGTAGGCAACATCATTCAAGAGCCAGATGAACCCATATTTCTGCTCCATCCTTAGTGCACAGACCTGCATTTGTGTCATTTGCCCTTGTAATCTGAGAATTAACGGCATGAGACATAGGAACACACTGGGCATATATGTGGCTGCTCCTGCGGCACCACACATAAATAAATGGATGTGGAACAGAAAGTGACAGTATAAAATTGGGCAGCAAGGGACAGAATGAAGGCATGCCTCAGTGCCTTGTGATGAGGCACGGATTCAAATCCCGTGGGGTGCCTCATGGAGGAGCACCAGACAGGGCTCACAGTTCAGGAGTGAGGGATATCTCTGCATGCAAAATCCCAGACTAAATCCATCACATTTTTAGTTAGCAGAGATGGACAGACCTTTTTCTGAGGTCTTGGAGAACCTCTCTTAGTAAGGTGGTCAGCATAAAATAGCTTGATATGTCTACCTGGCCCAAGTTGATTCTAGCCACATAAACAGAATGCATACTGCAGTATCAGACCCTCCAAGCGTCCCTATTTCCCAGGGACAATCTGGATTTACAGAAGCCATCCCAGTTTCTGCTTTTCCTTAGGATGTCCCTATGTGCTCATAAGGGATGCGGGTGGCATTGTGGGTTAAACCACAGAGCCTAGGGGTTGCCAGTCAGAAGGTCGGCGGTTCAAATCCCCACAAGAGGGTGAGCTCCTGTTGCTCGGTCCCTGCTCCTGCCAACCTAGCAGTTTAAAAGCACATCAAAGTGCAAGTAGATAAATAGGTACCGCTCTGATGGGAAGGTAAACGGCATTTCCGTGCACTGCTCTGGTTCGCCAGAAGCACCTTAGTCATGCTGGCCACATGACCCGGAAGCTCCCTCCACCAATAAAGCGAGATGAGTACTGCAACCCCAGAGTCGTCCGTGACTGGACCTAATGGTCAGGGGTCCCTTTACCTTTATGTGCTCTATAAGAGATCCTTGTCGCGCCCCCCCCCCCCCCCGGTTACTCAGCAAAGCCCACATGCTGGTGGAATGTTTGCAAGGAGTCTAACTGCATAAAAACCCATTCAGGCCCAAGCCAAACAATCTATACCCAACATTAAACCTGAGAAGCAACTGCTATGTTTGCAGACCCTGAAAGTGCCCCTATTTTCCAGGGACAGTCCTGGATTTACAGAAACCATCCTGATTTCTGATGTGATCCCGGAATTCCTTGCTTTTCCTTGGGGGCATCCCTATTTTCATTGGAAAAATGTTGGAGGGTATGAAATTATGTGAACCCCCCAAGCCATGGAGATAAGTAACTATACAACCTTTAGAAGGCAACTGAAGGCAGACCTATATAGGGATTTTTATTTTTTAAAAAAATGTTTAATGTTTTATTATATTTTTATATATGTTGGAAGCTACCTAGATTGGCTGGGGCAACCCAGTCAGATGGGGTATTATTATTATTATCATCATCATCATCATCATCATCATCATCACCACCACCCATGGAATAGGATGTCCCTATTTTCATCAGAGAAATGTTGGAGGGTATGCAATATAAAGTTCTTACATTTCATTCTTTAATTTGGAGACCAACAGCAAGTGAACATTTCTCTGTCTTCCTTAAAATTTGACGCGGCTGTTTAGTATGTCTTGGGAGCCTGCTTTTTCTGATCAGGACTTATGAGGATTTTCCTTTCATATATTTCTCTGTTGCTCCCACCACATTCTCGCTTGGGTATTAATATTCAGAAGGAGAAACGGCATTGCTGTTTTGCTTTGTAGTCATTTGCTTCTGAAGTGTCAACGTTCGTCTAAAGAGCCAATATTCTGAAGACACTTGATTAGGCATTCCATGTTGCAAATGTTCACATTTGCAACAAATCATTGTTTACCGATGGAATCTTGTAGAACATAAACCGCAGGGCTTTGTAGTGCTTGCTGAAAAGGCAGTGGTTCTTTAAGCTGCTCTGATCAATACATCTGACTGAATGTTTTTCATAAATAATTCTATAATCCATATGTTCATATTAGCTTAACGATAAATTTTCTCTGATCTCCCTTTGAATAATACAGAGCCCATTTAAGAGAGGCTGAATCCCTTCCCTTTTGGATTCTCCCTGTATTTATAGGCTTGGGCAATGTACACATTCCCGCCTTTGCTTTAAGAGGCCCTGATTTTGACCTTGTATTTGTCTTACGGCTGCAGTCCCTACAAGGAATCAAAGCTGGATCTACATATACAGCAGAACGAAGCGGCAGTGTGCCAAGCTGGCATAAGTGCAAGGCTCCAGGCTCCATTTATTTCAGCAATGCACAACCCTGTGGTTTCTATGAGGTGTACAATAAATTTACAAAAAGATCTTGTATGGCCACCGCTTGTTTCATTTATGTGCCACAAAGACCAAATCAGAAGGCCACCTCAAACTCATGTAAACTTGTGGATAGACCTACTGGTTTAAGGACTCAAGTTATTCTGGTGTCTGAATTTCACATGTTGATCATACCCTCCACAAGGGTATCTCTGATAAAAATAAAGGTAAAGGGACCCCTGACCATTAGGTCCTGTCGTGACCGACTCTGGGGTTGCGGCACTCATCTCGCTTTATTGGCCGAGGAAGCCGGCGTACAGCTTCCGGTTCATGTGGCCAGCATGACTAAGCCGCTTCTGGCGAACCAGAGCAGCGTACGGAAACACCATTTACCTTCCCACCAGAGCGGTACCTATTTATCTACTTGAACTTTGACGTGCTTTCGAACTGCTAGGTTGGCAGGAGCAGGGACTGAGCAACGGGAGCTCACCCCGTCGCGGGGTTTCAAACTGCCGACTTTCTGATCGGCAAGTCCTAGGCTCTGTGGTTTAACCCACAGCGCCACCCACGTCCCTCTGATGAAAATAGGGACATCCTATTCCATAATAATAATAAGGACTTTACTATTTATACCCCACCCATATGACTGGGTTGCCACTCTGGGTGGCTTCCAGCATCTAAAAAAACGTAGTAAAACATTAAACATTTTTTTTAAAATCCTTCCCAATATGGGAGTTGGATAACTCCATACCCCCCAGCATGTCTCTGATGAAGATAGGGACATTCTACCATATCCTCCAACATTTATCTAATGCAAATAGGAATGTCCTAAGAAAAAGCAGGGCATTCTGGGATCAAATGAAAAACCAGGATGCCTTCTGTAAATCAGGGATGTCCCTGGAAAATAGGGACACTTGGAGGGTCTGGTCTATGCAGATACCAGCTTGTCTGCTCTAATTCTCTTAACAGAATGAACCATCGGTTGCTTTTCTCGTGGTTTCTGCCTTAAATATATTTTTGTTTGTTACATTTTTTTTTATATTTGTAATAATAAAAATAAAGAAGCACATAAAGTTGCAAGAGATGCAAAAGATAAAATCAGTTCAAATCAAGCATAAAACCACAAAAGCTTTGCAAGGGATTCAGGCTCCACTACCTTCCAAAACTCAAGGATATTGAATTGAGAATTCCCTTACAGTGCTTCTAAAATCCCATGGGTGGGTGGTGCAAAAACAGAAAGCAGTAGTGATGTTGGGGTGGTAGATCCTTTGATACTTTTAACCACCCCCACCCCAGGCAATAAAAAAGCAGCGGGGGGAGCAGTTTTAGCAGTTTGTTTTCAGGTTTATAGCCTAAAAAGACCACAACATGAGGCAAACAGAAGAAACTGAAAGGGCAAATGCCTATCTTCCTCATCCTCTGGAGCAACCTTCAAGTTGAGCGGCAGAGAATCTTAAACAGGCCTGGGGAACATGGGATCTCCACCTCCTTCTAGAATTGGCAATTGGTAATGCTGGCTAGGGGCTGAGGGTCGACTCTGGAGATTCACCCTCCCTACTCTCTCTTTGTTTAATGTTTCTTGTTTGCAGGTTAACTTTTTTCTTCCTGTTTAGCGGGTGCTGCTGCGGTCTTTGACTGGTTGCTGTTGAATTTTCCTGCATTGGCAGGTTTTGTCTTCCCCATAGCAGTTCATCACAACTTTGGCGGTTATGGCTTTGAGTGGAATCCTTTAGTTTTTTCTTCCCTATGTGGGGGGGGGGGGGAGGAAGCGCTGGTGCATGAAATGGTGACTCACCCCCCTGCGGCGGCGATTCCAGGGTCCCCATCTTAAAGGGGTTATATATATGGGTGTCACTGGCCATACACTGAAAGGTTGTGTGCATGTGAGGATATGGCTGCCTGCTACACTAACATCTCGCAGAGCACCCCCATATCCCATTTGTGTGTCGAGGTCCCCAAGCCACCCCCCAAATAACTCACAACGCACACTTAATTTTTGTTTAAGGTTTTTGGCATAATTTTGGCCACAACTTTATTTAAATACAAAACCGTGAGTGGTTGTTTAGGCATTGGTTAAAACTATCTGCCACCCCGCCTGGGTGAAAAAGATGTGCCAGAACTCACCATAAATCCTTGTTCTTTTATAATGGCAATGGCAAGCAACTGAGATGTTGGTTCCAGCTGAATTCCAGCTGAAAAAAAGCCCTGCATGTGATGCTGCTGGTGGTGGTTTTGTGCTGACTCTGAAGTCAAATGCCCCCTTTCCAAAGAGGGTGAAGCTGGCAATTCAGAGTGGGAGAGGGAATGGCCCTCACAACACCCAACCAACAGGAATAAGAGTTTGCATGTCGAGGTCCCCAAGCCACCCCCCAAATAACTCACAAGACACACTTAATTTTTGTTTAAGGTTTTTGGCATAATTTTGGCCACAACTTTATTTAAATACAAAACCGTGAGTGGTTGTTTAGGCATTGGTTAAAACTATCTGTCACCCCGCCTGGGGACAGAACTGACTTCCGGGCACCACCGAAAGACAGTGCGGGGGAAAGCAAGTCTCTCCATGAAGGAGAACACGCTTTACCCTGATGAGCCCCAGTTCCCCCAGCTGGGGGGCTGGGAGGGATACACACCCAAGGCCTAAGCCAAGGTCTTCCTACATACGGAAGTTGAAATAAAGTTGTGGCCAAATTTTAATTCCATAACACATGTCAGAGTCTTTATTGCTTTCTTGTGATCCCTGGGGGCTGGGGCTGTCACATCTGGTCACGCAATGTTCCAGAATGATGCCTTATGGAAATTGCAAAATGGTGGCCTATATTGAGGACTCTCCTTCCTTGGAGGTTTTTAAGCAGAGGTTGGATGGCCCTCCACCATGGATGATTTAGCTGAGATTCCTGCATTTCAGGGAGTTGGACTAGATGATCCTTGGGATCCCTTCCAACTCTACAAATCTATGATTCCCTGACTCACTGCAATGGGGAAGGCTGGGAAAGATCCTTGTGTTTCAAAATCCTGGAAAACCCAAACATGCAAAAGCTTTCACAGGTACAGGAGTCTTCTCAGCTGTACCATGCAGTGAGCTACAGGGATGGGAATTGAATTATTCTACTCGGGCATGCTCCCCACTCCTCACAGGCTTAAATAAGTCCTATTCACAATGCCCAAAAAAGGTTTCTTGCAGCAGCAGGAAAGAAAGGACTGCTGTGCCACTGCTAATTACAAGCCTCTCTGGAAGAAACTGTTGGAGAAATGCTGCTCTCCCTGGAGAAATTAGAGGAAATGTTTTCCCCAATTTCATAGAATCATAGAATCATAGAGTTGGAAGAGACCACAAGGGCCATTGAGTCCAACCCCCTGCCAAGCAGGAAACACCATCAGAGCACTCCTGACATATGGATGTCAAGCCTCTGCTTAAAGACCTCCAAAGAAGGAGACTCCACCACACTCCTTGGCAGCAAATGCCACTGTCGAACAGCTCTTACTGTCAGGAAGTTCTTCCTAATGTTTAGGTGGAATCTTCTTTCTTGTAGTTTGGATCCATTGCTCCGTGTCCGCTTCTCTGGAGCAGCAGAAAACAACCTTTCTCCCTCCTCTATGTGACATCCTTTTATATATTTGAACATGGCTATCATATCACCCCTTGACCTCCTCTTCTCCAGGCTAAACATGCCCAGCTCCCTTAGCCGTTCCTCATAAGGCATCGTTTCCAGGCCTTTGACCATTTTGGTTGCCCTCCTCTGGATAATTTCTCTGGCCACAAATAAGGTAGAGAATTTAGAGGCGCCATTTGCACACAGTTCTTGGTGGGATGCATAGTCTTGGGGACTGCGCATATGATTCAGATCTCTGAAATGTTTCTTCTCATCCCGACCATGTGGACTGTATACAGCACTGTCTTTAGCAAAGATCCACCCAGCGCCACAAATTTTGATGTAAGAATTAATTTTGCATGCACGGTGCCATTGTGAATGACAAGCGCCGTCGTTGAGTCTGACAAGTCCCACCATTGTGAATGGCAACTGCTACCGCTGGCATGGCACATCTTTGGTAAATGAGCTCACAAAGTCCTTTAGTGAAACAGTAGGTATACATTTTAGTAATACCTAGATATATGTGTATTTTGTTTTTCTAGCTTGATCAAAATTATTTATTATTTCATAACAGGTAGATAGTTAAGAGCTTAGGCGGCTTCAGCGGCAGGCGACTGGCACCCCCCAGAATTTGGCGCCCGGGTGCCCCGCACCCCCTGCACCCCCGGGTAAAGACGGCCCTGACTGTATAGCCGCAAGTAAGGGCCTCCTTGCAGGTAGTATTTGGAATGAGTAATGCCAAGACTGTCTCTCATTGTGTTGTTTTTGGACTTTGTTTTTCCCGGGGTTTGCTGTGGCTTCTTCCTGTGATGTATTTTGATGTTTTCCAACATCAGAAGACTTGGAGCAAACGACCAGGTTTTTGGCATCCAATATGAGAGCTGGACTCTCAAAAGTGCTGAGAAGTGAGTGTTGTTTTAATTGAATCACCTTTGCTCGCATTTACAGAACAGTTCAGTTGGCTGGTAAATAGGAGCAGCACTGTTTTATTTATGCTTATGACACCTTTGAAAACCAGTCCTTAGGCATTCATGGAACACCAGGTGGGCTTATTAGAAAGATTCCCATTGAGTTCACAGCATCTAATGCAGATCAGTCATTTTCAGTTTTTCCTCTTTTCTTTGCCTTAATTTACTCCCTCAGCATATATTTTTAATGTGCCATTTAAGAAAAGCATGTTTGTGCAGGATACCATTATTGCTTAACATATTGCTTACGGATTATAAACTCCTGCAGGCTACGCAGAACAGATCAGTACGGGTATCAGCTAACTTTGGTTTATTGTACCATTCTGAATTGTTCAGCATGCTGCAGTAAATAGGCTCTTTTGTGGGGATCTAAAGTGTGGAACATCTTCCAAACAGATTCTGGTAGTAGAGTTCCAAAGTTGTTGCCAGAATCTGACCAAGCCAAGTGAGAGAGAGAGTGAGAGAGAGAGAGAGAGAGAGAGAGAGAGAGAGAGAGAGATGAATTGCAGAAGAAGCAAGCCTACTGATCCAATTTATCCTTCATTATCAACATCAAGTCAGACCCTGAAAATCTTCCTCAGGAGTTGTGGCTGTTATTGTTGTGTGGAAAAAGTGGAACAATCCATATATGCTGCTCTTAGCCCCTTGGAGTAGGTTCAATATAATAATAATAATAATAATAATAATAATAATAATAATAATAATAATAATAATAATTTGTCCCCCAGCCACTCTGGGCAGCTTCCAACAGAGATTAAAAATACATTAAAATGTCACACATTAAAAACTTCCCTGAACATATGATCCGTGCTATTTTTCTAGAAAAAGATGTGCCAGAACTCACCACAAATCCTTGTTCTTTTATAATGGCAATGGCAAGCAACTGAGATGTTGGTTCCAGCTGAATTCCAGCTGAAAAAAAGCCCTGCATGTGATGCTGCTGGTGGTGGTTTTGTGCTGACTCTGAAGTCAAATGCCCCCTTTCCAAAGAGGGTGAAGCTGGCAATTCAGAGTGGGAGAGGGAATGGCCCTCACAACACCCAACCAACAGGAATAAGAGTTTGCATGTCGAGGTCCCCAAGCCACCCCCCAAATAACTCACAAGACACACTTAATTTTTGTTTAAGGTTTTTGGCATAATTTTGGCCACAACTTTATTTAAATACAAAACCGTGAGTGGTTGTTTAGGCATTGGTTAAAACTATCTGTCCCACCGCCTGGGGACAGAACTGACTTCCGGGCACCACCGAAAGACAGTGCGGGGGAAAGCAAGTCGGGGAGAAATGGAGCTGAGACACAGACCCTCAATTCTCATTCGCATGCTCCCCGAAGGCTTGCCGGCCCTAGTCCCATTCCAGGGATTGGACGAAAAGATGGCAAGCCCCAGGATTCCTTTAACGGAATTCCCTTTCCGCAATAACCATGGAGGGGCAGGCCCAGCCTATCCTAACCCCTCCTCCACCAATTTATAACCAATGCCTAACCACAATCTTACAAGTTGTGACCATTTGCTACACAGTAGGCAAAAACCAAATGGCCCAGCCAATCAGCCAGATGGACAAAATTCCTACCAAGCCCCTGCCCCAACGGCAGACGACCCCATGACAGGCATAGCAAGGTCAATGCAGCAATCCCTTACTGAAGGGCGGGTGGGCGGGTGATCCGTTGCACACAGCAAAGAGAAAGCTTCAGGCTGCATGCGGAGTATTTAAACATTTTACCCCTCCCACCAAAATTGCAACATAACTTTTACCCCAGCAACCCAGTGAACCAATCACTGCCCCAGGCCATCTTTAGAGACCCTGCCTGGTAACAGAGGGATGGCTCAGCAGACCCCACCGCAACACGTGCTCTCCATGAAGGAGAACATGCTTTGTGGGGTGAGTACCCCTCTGGCTCAAGAACATAATGTTCTCCCACATTTGACACCCAGGACAGTTCCCCTCCTCCTTCAGAGCTAACAACCACTAAAAACTGGCTGCGCCCTTCTAAATGCAGTAGTAACTCTTAATGGAGGTGGAGCTTGCTGCCATTTAAGGCTCAGTTTGAAGATAGCTGCTGTAGCAAAATCTGACTCCTATTTTCATGTCTCCAGGATGTTCTCTATATAGTGGTGACCAACATAGCTGTGCCCCCAGTTCTCACAACAGAATGTGTTTTGCTGCACTGAATCAGCTATCTCAAGCTCACCATTTCATTTCTCACAGTGACCAACCAGCTAGCTCCCAGTAAAGATCAGGTTTGTTTGTTTGAGTAACAATGTTCAAGAAAGCAAAATGCTGCAAAATGCAATTACTCCAGCTTCTAATCTATGGTGACAGTCTCCATTTTAGGCCGTCCCCTTTGGTTCCTCCCTCCCCCAACACTGATTTTGTGATAGCAGCAACCAATTCCACACTTGTCTGGGATGCACTGATTATGTCCTGTTTTGCTGCCAGCTACACTCTGCTGGAGTCTTAGATCTAATCTTTATTAGCTTTCTGCATCAGTGGTGTACATATATCCACACCCCTTTACAGACTGATTGATTATGAAAGAATTTGTTCCTCCCCTTCTCCCCATTTGCAAATGGGCCTTGTCATGTTTAGTGTCAAGATCAATGCAGCCATAGAGTTTTTTGTGCTACGAATGTGGAATGCAAGAACCCAGTGCAAATATTAATGGCTAGCAGGCATGCCAAGTGGTGGGGGCTTAAGAGCCTTCTCTCTCACACACACACACACACACATCATATTTTTCAATGGGGGGCTGGGCACCCACCAAATCCTGGGGCCCCGCTCTGCCTCCTTCTTCCCTCCCAATGTGACAAGGGGAGGAGGAGGCCCTTCGTGTTTCCCATTCTCCTCCCAGTGCACGAGCGACAGCATCATGGCCGCAGGACACCTGCACACCCTGGCCTGGTGCATGAACACTTGTGCACTTGGTGGGGGACGGGACGCATCATGTGACATGTAACGTGACACATCACATGATGCACCCACAATGTGGGGGGCAAGTCGGCACCATTGATGGCTAGACTGATATTGACAGTAGATGGAGCTAAAAGAGTATTGATGTGTATATCTTTATCAATAGATACGCTGATGTTTAATTCACCATGCTTTCCATGTGTGTTCCAATGAATGAAACATGATACTCTTCTGCCATTCTTTAAGCACATTTTTTTCTCCGGCTTAATTTTGGAGCGGCTTTTCTTCAGATTCTTTTGCTACATGCTAAGGAATTTTATCAGAGGGAATAGCCACCCCTCATTGTTATGTAAATTATTATAACCTTGTCGTTCATGTCCTGTGTCAAAAACACTATCCACAGAAACTATCACTAGCCCTATCAACAGATGGGCATCATGGTTACTGAAGGAAATATAGACAAACAGTAAGAGTCACCACAATAATACTGAAACAAGTGTTGTACAGGTATGTCAGTACCCATTAATTCCTTGAAACTCTTCCTGTATACATTTTTGCAGATAAAGATAACTGAGCCCATTAATTGGAAAAGAAATGAAAATATGAGCATCACTTTAAAAAAAAATGCAGACAGTGCATGTGGCTTTTAAACATACTTCTATTACTGTTGTTTGGCAGGCAAAATTATATGGCAAGGTGGTGACTCTGTGGACAACAGACTGGATCAGGCCTACCAAGCTTTATCAGGTGATCTGTGAAGCCCCGAGCCAATTTGGTAGTTTCCAAAGGCACCTCTTCCTGACCTTGCAAAAGCTCCTTTTCTTCTTGTGCATTGCCACTGCTAGTTCAGAGGTGCCCAGGAAGAGAAAGGAGCACAAGGTCAGGAAGTAGCACCTTTGGAAGTTATAGGTAAAAGGTAAAGGTAAAGGACCCCTGGACTGTTATGTCCAGTCAACGGTGACTATGGGGTTACAACACCCATCTCACTTCAGGCTGAGGGAGCTCTCCAGGTCAGCTCTCCAGGTCATGTGGCCAGCATTACTAAACTGCTTCTGGCACAACAGGACACCATGCCGATTGCCAGAGCGCAAGGAAGCACCATTTACCTCTGCGCTGTAGCAGTACCTATTTATCTACTTACACTGGTGTGCTTTCGAACTGCTAGGTTGGCAGAAGCTGGGCCAGAGCAATGGGAGTTCAACCTGTCACATGGATTTTAACTGTCAAATCCAGTCAGCAAGCCTGAGAGGCTCAGTGGTTTAGACCACAGCACTATGCACTCCCCCTTTGGGAGGTATATGCATCACACTACAGTGTGAGTGAATACAAGTGTATAACTGCATGCATGCATGCATTTGATTGATTGATTGATTGATTGATTGATTGATTCAGTTTATATCCCACCATTTCTCCTGACTTAGGAACATATTTGTGAGAGAGCAAAAGAGAAAGTTGTGTGGCTGCATGCTTGACGAGTGTATAAACTGTTTGTGTAGGTTTGTGTGCTGTATATGTGGTGCAGCCGTTAAGCTAAAAAATACTAGCCACCCTGGTATATGGAATGTTTTGTAGATCTCTCTCTCTCTCTCTCTCTCTCTCTCTCTCTCTCTCTCTGTGTGTGTGTGTGTGTGTGTGAGAGAGAGAGAGAGAGAGAGAGAGAGAATCACAGTTCTTGTAGTTTCAAAGAATCATAGAATATTAGAGTTGGAAGGGAAGGGATCCCTAGAGTCATCTAGTCCAACCCCCTGCAGTGAATGCTATCCTTAAGCTGAGTGATGCCATCTTTCAAAGGCACATCAAAATGTGAGTAAATATGAACATCGTGCTCAGGGTGTAACGCCAGCCTTCTCTGCCATTAAGTGATAGGTGTATTGATTGAAAAGAATAATAAGGATGGCCCATTAAAGGATACTCACTGGAACGAATCCCTCATTTCATCGATTGTTGCTAAGATGTGCACATTTCTTATGCCGTCACAACGAGCACTTCCAATGTGTGCACTTTGCTACAATCTCTTTTGAAATTCAGGATTCCTTTTACTGCCTGCTAAGTGCCCAGGCTGACTAGCATGAAATTTAATTTGTGCTAATCAACTTGAGGTGAGGGGAGCAGAAAATTAATGGGTCTCATTTTATGTTACATTTTTACAGCAACCTCTCCCCAATTATTTCCCTTAATAAAACAGAATATGTTTTGTATTGGAGCCTTTCTATACTTCACAAACCCATAATTTAAACACTAATTGTGCGGTGGAGGAGAAAGCCACATAGCTGTTGCGCTTCCCAGTGATAGCTCTGAGAGAAGTGCTCTGTTTCCTAAGTCGGCTGCAAGCGCATTTATAGCATTGTTTACCTCATAAAGCTGTAGGTGTTTACTAGTGGGAGGGAACATCCTCAAATGCTCCTGGTTCCTGCTTTTTTTAATAATAATAAAAACACCATAAAGAATCCTACTAGATGAAACCAAAACTGCCTCTGGCTCATCACTACATCGCAAGCAGCTAGCAGTTCAATACCTTTGGGAAACTAGCAAGCAGAACATGGAAGCAAAAATCTTTTTCTGTTGCTTGTCTCCTCCTGCATCTGATATTCAAATGTATATTACCACTGAACAGGGAGGTGCATTCAACTACGAAAACTAAAACCTATTACTATATCCCTTCTAAAAGAAATATTTTTTTTTAGAGAGATGGATTAGAAACTACAGTGGTACCTCGGGCTACATATGCTTCAGGTTACATACACTTCAGGTTACACACTCCGCTAACCCAGAAATAGTGTTTCAGGTTAAAAACTTTGCTTCAGGATAAGAACAGAAATCGGGCTCTGGTGGCGTGGTGGCAGCAGGAGGCCCCATTAGCTAAAGTGGTGCTTCAGGTTAAGAACAGTTTCAGGTTAAGAACGGACCTCCGGAATGAATTAAGTACTTAACCCGAGGTACCACTGTATCTGAGTTAGTCACCATGGCATGCCCTCCAAAAAATTTCTGACGGAAATAAGGACGTCCTATCCAGCCGCATACCTGGGGGTGGCACTTACCTTGGGGGCAGCATGCCAGAGCCCAAGGTGATTCCCAAGTCCAGGTGCCCCAGAACATGGCATGTCGTTCCCCAAAGCAGCACGACCTGGGGCTGTGCTTACAGGGCACTGAGCTGCTGCATCGTCTCCAGCTGCCAGAGGGCAGCTGAAAAGGATGCAGCTGGCACTCGCTGGCCCTACAATCTGAGCTGGGCCCGCAGCACACCTGATCTACTGTTTCTCTCCCTGCCCCCTGTGTGCACCTGTCCCAGGTGCCCAAGCGGCTAGCTACGCCACTGGTCCTAACATACCCTCCAACATTTCTCTGGTGAACATTGGGATGTCCTCAGGAAAAGCTGGGATATTAGGGGATCAAATCAGAAATGTCTTCTGTAAATCCGGGACTATCCCTTGAAAATAGGGACACTTGGAGGGTCTGCTTTTGTGGCGGTGGGTTCCAGAACTTTATCATGTCTTTTGTGAGGGAAAACGTTGTTTTCTGTGTCCTGACTGCCATACACTAATTTGGCTGTTGATCCTGGCTTGCATAGCAATTGCATGTGCTCGCCCCCACTATGGCTACATGGTACCGTACAGTAAGAGGGCATTGTCCATTGTGTCCTCTTTAAGTAGGCCAAATTTGTGTGACACCCAGGATTGCTCCCTCAGTCCTGTCTATGAACTCTGAGGAGGACTAGCACTGACGATTTCTTTGTTAGTATCTGGAATTGACGGTATCTTTCCTGTGAACTCTGTAACTGTTCTCCCTCCTACTTGGTCCTTTAGTGAAAAGCAAGCCTTGGTGCCCAGTTGCAGCAGGAATGTCCTCAAACGATGAAGGAAGGGGCTGAGTCTTCCTTATTAGGGCCAAACATTCAGGGAAAGTGTGGGTCATCTTTTGTACACCCTGCTGAGTTGAAAACAATGTAGCCTTTCAATTCTACCCTAAGCACCACAAACTGTTTTCATTAGCAGATGCCACAGGACCATTGCACTTCCCTGACCCCATTGTGCTCATTAACATGGGAAAGGGCAAGTCTGAAATAGCAAGAATAAAAGCTCAGGTCCATGTGAGTGAGAGAGTTTGCCTGTCTTCCCTTTTTGTGCATTGTTGTGTACAATTGTGCATTGTATTACAACACTTGGAAGGCTAGCCTGTCATCCCACAACATATTATTTCTGATCTGTGGTTTGCCTTGCAGGAAGTAACAATCTGTCAGTGTTGTAGGCAACATTTATCCAATGAAAATAGGGATGTCTTATTCAATAATAATAATAATAATAATAATAATAATAATAATAATAATAATTTTATTATTTATACCCCACCCATCTGACTGGGTTGCCTCAGCCACTCTGGGCAGCTTCCGACATATATAAAAACATAATAAAACATTAAAAACCTTCCCTATACAGGATTGCCTTCAGATGGCTCAGGGGTTAGATAACTCCATACTGTCCAACATAAAAGAATAAATTGTGTGCACAAACTGTAGCTCAAATTGAATTAACATAATTATTGTCACTTTTTTGTTTTTGTTTTTAAATACACATTTTGAAACATACACATGTTTCCTGTGCCAGAAATCCTGCACATAGCAGTAATGTGTAAATCCACACAAAAGTAGATCCAATTTTATGCATTTTCACTTCGGAGTAAGTCACACATTAAGTTTAGTGTGCATAAGATTGTTGTTGTTTAGTCGTTTAGCTGTGTCTGACTCTTCGTGACCCCAAGGACCAAAGCACACCAGGCACTCCTGTCTTCCACTGCCTCCCGCAGTTTGGTCAAACTCATGTTAGTAGTTTTGAGAACACTGTCCAACCATCTCATCCTCTGTCATCCCCTTCTCCTTGTGCCCTCAATCTTTCCTAACATCAGGGTCTTTTCCAGGAAGTCTTCTCTTCCCATGTGGTGGCCAAAGTATTGATGCCTCAGCTTCAGGATCTGTCCTTCCAGTGAGCACTCAGGGCTGATTTCCTTAAGAATGGATAGGTTTTATCTTCTTGCAGTCCATGGGACTCTTAAGAATCTCCTCCAGCACCATAATTCAAAAGCATCAATTCTTCGGCGATCAGCCTTCTTTATGGTCCAGCTCTCACTTCCATACACCACTACTTGGAAAACCATAGCTATACGAACTATACGGACCTTTGTCGGCAAGGTAATGTCCCTGCTTTTTAAGATGCTGTCTAGTTTTTTCATCACCTTTCTCCCAAGAAGCAGGGGTCTTTTAATTTTGTGACTGCTGTCACCATCGGCAGTAATCATGGAGCCCAAGAAAGTAAAATCTCTCACTGCCTCCATTTCTTCCCCTTCTCAGTTTATTTATTAGGGGTCTCCCCTTCACAGTTTTGAAAGCTGTTCCAAGTCACCAGGGTTTAAATTGAATGAAGTCAGAAACTTAGCAACCTTACCACCACCAATTTTCATAATGCTGCCATGTTTAAATGAAGCTGACATCAGAAGTCTGGAGGCATCAGGAGTGAGAACTTCATCAATGGCAGGTTTGAGGTGTACTGACATTAAAATAAAGAAAGTCAGAAAGCTGGTGTGATGGAAAATCAAGGTATAGCAGGAAGGTGCCAAAGGCAAACAGTGGAGAAGATGTTAAAGGGAAGAATGCAAGGACAGCTAAGGTCTGAAGGATCTAAAGGTTGACACCAGGTTATATATGGACGAGACATTGTGTGAGCACTGCTAGAGATGAATCAAATCAGGGTTGAGAAATCTAGGGTTGCCATATCTCTAAAAGTAAAAACCAGGACATAATTAAACCCTATCACAGAAAGGCCTACTAACTGAATAGTTCTGGCACATTCTCCTACAGGTAGAACTTAGGGAAAATGCTCTCATCCATTCCATACATACTTTGATTTTATTTTAATATATGCGCTCCTAAACCTAAGGTTTATCTGGTCTGTTACAATAATTATGGGGTAAGATGGGGGAGCAGTATACTGGGATGTAATTCTAATGTTGTATTCCCAGAGGTGGCCTATATATTTCGAAACAATGTGGGTTTTTTCTTTCTTTCTTATTTCCATTTGGGTTTTTGGTCGTGTGTGGTTTTGGATTCATTTTCAATGTCTCCAAAGGTTCCATTGTTATGAAACGGTGTGAATAGCAGAGAGGAGTTTATAGCATTACAGTAACTCACACGGTTTTGGGATTATAACATGAAAAGGGAAGGATAGTTCATGGGGTTTAAATGTTAGCGCAGGGAGTCCATAACACAATCTCTACATTATTAAGTAGTGTAGCATATTTTATAAGCACTGAACTCCTTTTCTTTATTTGCTGCTGGAAATAAGCCCTAAATTGAATCATGTATTATCTTTCTAAGGAAGGAAGTACTGCTATCTAAAGCTAAAAGAAACCCCAGTTTGGGGAGGAAACAATTTTTCTTGAGCTGCGCCAAATGTTCACAAGATTTGCTTCTCTATGCAAAAAGTAGGCTTTCAAGGCTGTTTGAAAACCCACCCTCTATTTTCGAGGTCTTTCGTTTTGAAATTTTACTATTAAATGACCTGATATGCTTCTGTCTCTTTAAGCCTTCTTCACTGTGTCATTCCAACCAGCCCAGGGTCAAATAGTAAACATGAAGCTCTTATGGTGCCACATAGATCATCAGAGTTGGCTATATGATGATGTCACTGAGGCCAAGCTATTTCCTCCCTTTGCTCTTACTCAGGAACTTATCTCTTTTGGCAAATATATACCAGGGGTCCTCAAACTTTTTAAACAGGGGGCCGGTTCACTGTCCCTCAGACACTGTCGGGGGACGGATGGGATGTTTTGGAGAGTGGGCTGGTGCGCTTGTGGGAGCTAGGCTCCTTGGAAGCCGGGAGCCTGGAGGAGCTGGCTGAGAGCAGCACGCACTGTCCTGTGCACCTTTTCAAGAGGACGGAAACAGAGACAAGGACAAGCTGGTGCCTCACCTGTGGCTGCCACCCTGTACAGGTGTTTCTGCCCCTTCATCCTCCTGCTCCCTGGAGGTGAAGGCTGCTGCCTGGGCCACTTGGCCACTGGCCTCATAGTCCTACACCATCACGTTGGCCGCCAATGGAAGCACGGCAGCAACCCCGCTGAGCTCTAGCCTGGGCCAGCTGTCCTCTTCCAGGAATACTGCTGCTGCCCCCCTCATGGGGACACAGAGTGGCAGCAGCCACAGGAGCACCAGGGTGGCGGTGGCGGGAGGAAGAGGCCAAGTGGTGGCAGCTCTGCCAATCAAATACCACACCTGGTTTACCTCAGTGCGGCACAGCATTTGATTGGCGGGGAGAGATGTCCCTGTGCTGCGCTGAGGTAAACCAAGTGCGGCATTTAATTGGCAGAGACGTCCCCACGCTGAGGTAAACCAAGCATGATGTTTGATTGGCAGAGCCGCCACCGCTCAGCCTCTTCCCCCCCGTTGCCAATCTCCAGGAGTCTTGTTGTCGCAGCGGGTTCTTAAATGGCTGGGCAGGCCAAATTTTGAACCCTAGTGGGCCTGATCTGGCCCGGGCGGCGTAGTTTGCCTACCCCTAATCTACACTGAAGACAGAAGTGCCTGGCGTGCTCTAGTCCACTAAACGACTAAACAACAACAAATCTACACAGTTCTGAGCTGGCTGACACAGTTCTACTGGCTTTTGGTAGCTATGTTCCTGGTTTTTATATATTGTATGTTAACTTGCTGCAGCCTGGGATCTTCAGGGTGAAGGACAAGAAAGAACTGGAAATGGATCTTACAAACAAAAACAAACAAACAAACAAACAAACAAACAAACAACTCCTTGTTGATCAGGTTTTGCTGCCTGCCACTGCAGTGTAACAGCATATTCATGCCAATCCAGCTCTCATGATGCATAATTGCACATGACTACATGGGATGGAATGTGCATACATGGAGTGCTCATATGCATGCTCATCCCATTAGAAGCATTGCACCAATGATATTTGGATGTATACATACGGAGGTTATCCATCCATGATGTTCTACTTTTAGCTTGATGTAAACACACATCCACAGTCAGTGCCAATTGGTGAACCAAGGGGGAGAAGTCTGTTCTCCCTGTTTCAGAAACAGGTGGGCTTTCCTTCTTCTCTCCAACAACTATGCATTTGTTTGTATCCTTTCCTGTGTGTGTATGTGTGTGTAGGGGAGAGTGAGGGTTCTTCTGTTTTGCTTTTTGCTTATTCTTGTGAATTGTATTTTGTTTGCTGAAAATCTGTATGTGTAGTTGAACTATATGTTGTAGACTCTGGATGCTGATAAACAGGTAGGATTATTGGTGTGGGTGAAGTAATTTTGGGCAGGTGTAAATAGGCTGGGCATCTTGATAGGTATTATTCTGTGTATGAAAATAATAATAATAGGCCCTTATTAACATCCCCCAAAGTTTAGTGAAATATTTCAGAAGTTATTTATTTAACAAAATGTATAGAGTGATAAATACAATAAAAATAAAAAATCTACAAGCGGTTTACATAAAGTCGTGGAAAATATTTAAATTTAACCATGATTTCGCTAGTGTGCTTTTGAATAATGCTTGCAATGGTTTTTTGCTCTATAAGAAGTTTTATCCATCTTCCCCAAAATGCAGAACTTACTGCCATGTTTGCTGTTGTTTTTCCTGTTCTTACTACTTCTTTTTAAACTCATGTCTTCCTCGTCTAAGACATTTACCATTTGTCACATGTAGAGTACAGAAGGGACTAAGGAAATGAATTAACCATACTCATCAGGTTTTAGAGCACAGGACAACATGAATGTCACTTTATTTTCATTTTCAAACGCTAATAAAGCAATCAGGCACATTTACGTCTCATAGATTGACACAGAATGACAAGATGCATTATTCATGAGTAGGAAATGCAGGCTTGTTGGCGGTTTGTTACCTGTGCAATTGATTTCCATTTTCAAAATGAATAGAAATGCATATTTGTTGTTTATCACCGATAGAAATGCCAGAAAGTCTGGTAGCATACATAATGAGGAGTGCTTTTCCTGTTAATCATAAATAGGATACTTAGACTTTTTCTCTCATCAAAGATGGTTTGATATACAATAACATCTTAATGTTCCAACATAACATCCTACTTTCCCAAGTTTCCATAATATTGTAATGCAACAAAGTAATAGAACTCAGAATGAAACTATGTAAAAAGGAATAGACTACACTGTCAACCGATGGCTGACTGTTGGAAGGAAGAATATTTAGAGTGGTACTCAACTAGGTCCACTGAAATTAATAGCCCTAACTTAAAGGTAAAGGTACCCCTGACCGTTAGGTCCAGTCGCAGACGACTCTGGGGTTGTGCGCTCATCTCGCTCTATAGGCCGAGGGAGCCGGCGTTTGTCCGCAGACAGCTTTCGGGTCATGCGGCAAGCATGACTAAGCTGCTTCTGGTGAACCAGAGCAGCACATGGAAACACCGTTTACCTTCCCACCGGTGCGGTACCTATTTATCTACTTGCACTTTGACATACTTTCTAACTGCTAGGTGGGCAGGAGCTGGGACCGAACAATGGGAGCTCACCCCACCGCGGGGGTTCGAATCGCCGACCTTCTGATCTGCAAACCCAAGTGGCTCAGTGGTTTAGACCACAGCGCCACCCGCGTCCCAGCCCTAACTTAGTTAAGTTCATTAATTTAATTGGGTTTAAGCTGAGTAAAAATTAGTTGAATTGCCACCCTTATGTCCCCTCCCATGGTGTCCATAACATCTTTTTTTTTACTTTCTCCCAAATGAGTGAAAGGTTTTCATTTCTTGTTTTTTGGGGAACCAATGACTTTAGGGTGATGTCACCACAGATGAAAACCTGCCCACCAGGTAGTATGACTTGACTGAGGAGATCACATAAGAGGCTTAGCATGTCCCTTCCTCTCCTTATGGCAACTACAGGTTTCGGGAGGTGGGTGTGACTAGGTCTGAACTTCCTTTCTTCCCAAACTAGAAGCTATGTTTAGGAGTGGGGAGAAGGAAATGAGACAATGTTGGTGGCCTTCCCTTGTTTTGCCCAACCCTAATATAGCTCCTGTGAGCCTGTGTTGCAGGAGGCTTACCACATCCTCAGAATCTAGAGGTTGAATTTGATTTGGGAAATAAGTTGTAGATTTAGTTTTGGAAAATTGGGCCCAGATGACTCAGGCAATGTCCTTTATAGGAAATCTGATAGGCATGCAAAAGAGTGAAGCTGAAACTTCTCCCCACTCCATGGCAGTCAGTTATAAACTTTGAAGGGGGAAGAGTTAACTCCCCACCTTAACATTTGCTGAAGAGTTTAAGAAAATTGTACTCTTAGTAGCAGAAAAAATAAATTCCAGTCCCTTGATCTATCAATACTGAAAGTTTTAAGGATTTGGTGCACTCCAGAAACAATACCAAAAACATTCATCCAATGTTTACTACACTGGTTTTCACAGAAACTTCTAACTGGTTTCACCACTCAATTTGTGTTCCTGAACAGCAGGCATCTTTCTTCTAATTCTTAAAAAAAAGAATTGTTTTTGGTTTTCTAAAAATAAAATAACAAATTGCTTCTTTGTAATGTCTTGTCTACATTGCTCACCACTCTGTCTCTTGGCTGCTGGCTTGTCTTTGCATATCGTATGTTCCTGCCCAGCAGAAGTTCTACTGTGGCCTTGGAATATTTTATACTCCTAAGTCCCTCCATTGTTGTCTGGTGGATGTCCTACCATGGCCTGGGATGCCTATTCTCTCACTCTGGTTTAATCTACCACTGAAGATTTCGTAGATTCATAGAATTGTCGAGTTGGAAGGGGCTCTGAGGGACATCTTGTTCACCTTGCATTGCAGGAATCCTGCTCATAACTCGAACCACCAACCTCTGGTTAATAGCCAGACACCGACCCATTGTACCAGGGTACAATAGTACATTTAGTACTATACACTAGTACAATAGTACCATTGTACTATTTCTCTCCCCTCTCCACCCTTCTTCTTTCATTTTAGCAAACTAAAGCTAAGTAACAGATAGGTAGCCGTGTTGGTCTGCCATAGTCAAAACAAAAAAAATCCTTCCAGTAGCACCTTAAAGACCAACTAAGTTAGTTCTTGGTATGAGCTTTTGTGTGCATGCACACTTCTTCAGATACACTGAAACAGAAGTTCTCACTATATAGAAGGGTCTGGTAACTTCTGTTTCAGTGTATCTGAAGAAGTGTGCATGCACACGAAAGCTCATACCAAGAACTAACTTAGTTGGTCTTTAAGGTGCTACTGGAAGCAATTTTTTTGTTTTGACTAAAGCTAAGTAAGTATATATCTCATGCCTTCTTTCATCATTCCTGGGTTGTTGTTGTTCACTGCTCTCCACTGTTTCTCTTTTCCCTTCACTCTGCCTTCTCTCTTATTTAGGTGCCCTTGAATATGAGTAGTTCCCCCATTCTCCCCTTGAACAGACTACAGAAACTTGACTGTAAACTCATGTGTTATTTTCTCTTATTAAACTCCTTTTTATTGTTGTTAAGTTCCCAAATCTCAGCTCAGTCTCCCATTCCTGGGAACCTTACAGAAATGCTCCACTATTTGGACCCTAGTTTATACACGCTGTGCTCCCATTCATTTGGCAATTCTTTTAGTTCTTGAGCCAGCTCCACTTTACTGAAATGAGCCAGGGGCTGCAGATGAAACAGTTTCCCTAAATACTAGGGTCATCGGTAGTTCCTGAAGGGCATATTCCCCCCGCATGGAAGGGTGTTCAAGTTGAAATGGATCTTAGAGGCTCGTGTCTTTGAGCAGTATGGGAAACAATGGCGACAAATAGGAAGAATGTACGGTAAATGATTCCCACAGGGAACAGCTCTACTCTCAAAACTGCGAATTTCATGTTAAAAGGGACCCTCAATAATTGGTCTTAACACTCCAAAATGCTCATGTTTTATAGCATTTCTGAAGGCCTTGTGAGTGTTGGAAACATTGGGCCAGTAGCTTGGTTGTAGGGCTCATTCTCAATCCCTGGCATTTCTAATTAAAGGCACCTCAGGTAGTAAGGTTGGGAAAGAGCTCAGCTTGAGATCTTTGGGAAATACCTGTTAAACAGAGTAGATACTGTAGATGGATCAATGGCCAGACTCAGGAGAAATCAATTCATAGATTTCTCTTTTGAGCATGTAAGCAAACCTATGTTGTCCATAATTTTTAATGTTGAGTTGCCTAGAGACTTGCCATGTGTAGGTGAATCATAAATGTTGTTAACAATAATGACAATAGTACTCACCATCATAATCTGAGCATGTAAACAAATCTATATTAATTATAGCTTTGAATCTGAAGTCACCCAGTGCCTTGTGTTGCGTAGGTGACTCTCAAAGTTGTTGATGGTGGTGATGATACTAATGCTAATAATATAACGATGGCATCTGGTTTCTCGTGAGTTTTTTAAATAAATAAATAAACAAATAGCAAATGGTTGGAGTCTTGAAGGCTTACCTTGTTCGTTTGTTTCTCCTACTCTTTTCTTTGAGCTGCTTCAAACATTAAGGTTCTCATATGTCCACTGAAAGTATTTCTGAATGAGGAAAGCTATTAGTCTTGATAGCTGAAAGTGCTGTGCCAACATTTGCCCTCCATTTTCCTTCCCTTGCAAAAACAGGCTTCTGCTTCATGCCTTGTTCTCAGGGCACTTTAGAATTTTGTTGGATGTGGGATGGTAGCTGAATATGGCATGCATGTTTTTCTTTCTTTCCAGTAAACGTCCCTCAAACACTCTGCAGCCTCCCTGGCTGCTCACGCTTACTAATCTAAACACAGACACACACTGTGGGATGAGTTGCCTCAGTATGCCCTGGACTTTGATTAAAGCAAAGGTACCCAGGAAGTCTGCACTGTTCAGACCACTGATGAGACAATTTGTAGAATGAAAGAAAGGACACTCACACGAGCCAATCATCCAGCACAAAAGTAAGGTCGGGATGGCAAACCCTTTCACCCATCCCACGAGAATTTCATTTTTTTTTTAAAAAAAATGGTCTCCTCTTCTTGGATATTTTTTGAATGTAATTTCTCTCTCCCCCCCATTTAATTAATGGAGATTGATTAACAAAAAATGAGTAATTTCTGTCACAGCAATAGGTAAAGGTAAAGGGACCCCTGACCATTAGGTCCCGTCGTGACCGACTCTGGGGTTGCGGTGCTCATCTCGCTTTATTGGCCAAGGGAGCCAGTGTACAGCTTCCAGGTCATGTGGCCAGCATGACTAAGCCGCTTCTGGCGAAGCAGAGCAGCACACAGAAACATCATTTACCTTCCCACCAGAGCGGTACCTATTTATCTACTTGCACTTTGACGTGCTTTCGAACTGCTAGGTTGGCAGGAGCAGGGACCAAGCAACGGGAGCTCACCCTGTCACGGGGATTCGAACCGCCGACCTTCTGATCGGCAAGTCCTAGGCTCTGTGGTTTAACCCACAGCGCCATCTGCATCCCTGTCACAGCAATAACTAATAGCTAAACAGAACCTTCACATTTACAGGCAGCATACTGGTGAGTAAAAAGGGTTGCTGTTGTGTGCTGCCTGTGAACTTCCCATCCAAAAGGCAGAAGGACAGAATACACTATCCAGCAGGCAAGAACTTCCATATCCATCGCAACTGTGCTGAATTGCTTATTTCCCTGACGAGGATACCAGGACCTTTACTGATTTCTCTGAAGGCCTCCCAATGGTTCTGACAAGTCTAGTGGTAGCTGGAATGAATGGCCAAAGGTTCACTCAGAAAACAGGACTTCCTCCCTCGCCTCCCCACACACTCCCAAATTCTGCTCAGGAGGGCTGGTCATACCTCCAGAACATGTGAGGGGCACGTAGTGGGGGAGAGAGATAGGGAAGTCCCATTGCACATTCACACCTCATTTCTTGCACACCTACCCCACTTAGGGACTTCATTCAATTCTGCCCTATGTATGTGCCATTAGCATGTCTTTGGTGTTATCACTTAGAGTAACTTCGGGTTTTCTGGGGAGAAGCAGAATTGATATAGAATTGATATTGTCATGTGTTGGGTATTACCCTCCAGGCTTGCTTTTGCATCTCTGCAGCACTTCCTCCACATGGGTAGGATATTAGAAAAGTCGCCTTAAGAACCTACCTACATTTGCTTGAGGATAATTAACTGGCAAGTGAAAACAAATTAAAAAAAATCCTTCCAGTAGCACCTTAAAGACCAACTAAGTTAGTTCTTGGTATGAGCTTTCGTATGCATGCACACTTCTTCAGATACTTCTTCAGGTATCTGAAGAAGTGTGCATGCACACGAAAGCTCATACCAAGAACTAACTTAGTTGGTCTTTAAGGTGCTACTGGAAGGAATTTTTTTATTTTGTTTTGACTATGGCAGACCAACACGGCTACCTATCTGTAACTGTAACTGGCAAGTGATTTGACAAGGATGTTGAGATTTCTGTTGAAGATCCTTAGCTCCACTCACCATTCCCAACATTCCCTTTGGTGAAAGAATGTCTATTAAAGGACTTTAAGGCTGTGGTATAGATGTGCCTTGTGCCTGTTTGGATGGATCCTGTTTGGATGGATCCTGTAAAAAGCTACCTAGAATTTTCCACTTCATGGAGAGGGGAAGATCTTAAAGATGCAATGAGACAGCACGATTTTGCTCTCAAAATTGGTATTTGTTTTAAAAGTGGAAGCATAAGCTGACATGTTGTTAAACCACTGATTATTCCAGTGTTCCGTCTGTTCAAATTTATGAGTCATTTCCCCTTGCTTCCTTTTCTATTCCCCTTTTGCAAGAATCTGAGCATTAGTCTCCTAAAAATGACTTGCGAGCACCAGATATCATTATTCATGATCAAATATTTGTGTATCTCTAGGCAGCATTTCCACCAAGCACCTGCTGTAAGTCACATAACTTCAAAAGAAGCTCTTGAATAGGTAGAAAAACCCCACATGTGGATTTCAATAGTTCATCTCTGCAGTTCTCCCTTCTGTATTTCTTCCTCTGTGCACATTTTCATAAATGTCAGGACGGTAGCATTGCATCCCTCTCTATGCTTATTAGAGCTTGATTTTCTGTTAGCTCCAGTTCCTCCCACCCCTGCATGCTCTGGGATAATTCTGATATTCTGCCTTTTGTGTATGTCTCTAACCATGTTTTCCCTTCCACTGAGATGTTGCCAGTGCATAAGACCACTTCATGAGAAAGAAATATTGAAGTGTGGTAACTAACAATAGGGGACGCGGGTGGCGCTGTGGGTAAAAGCCTCAGCGCCTAGGGCTTGCCGATCGAAAGGTCGCGGTTCGAATCCCCACGACGGGGTGCGCTCCCGTTGCTCGGTCCCAGCGCCTGCCAACCTAGCAGTTCGAAAGCACCCCCGGGTGCAAGTAGATAAATAGGGACCGCTTACTGGCGGGAAGGTAAACGGTGTTTCCGTGTGCTGCGCTGGCTCGCCAAATGCAGCTTTGTCACACTGGCCACGTGACCCGGAAGTGTCTCTGGACAGTGCTGGCCTTCGGCCTCTTAAATGAGATGGGCGCACAACCCTAGAGTCTGTCAAGACTGGCCCGTTTGGGCAGGGGTACCTTTACCTTTTTAACTAACAATAGCAATGTGAGATATGACCCAGGAAATCTCAGGGTTAATTTTCTTTTCAGCTGTGATTTCCTTAGATTGTCTTAGGACAGGCATAGGTAATCTGATTCCTTCAAGATACTACTGCAGTACAACTCCAACCATCCCCAGCCAGCACAGCTGATGGTCAGGAATGATGGAATATGTAGTCCAACAATATATTGATGGTATAGTGTTGGCTACCCCTGCCTTCTGATTATCTGGCTATGATGTGAGAATAGTCCTGAGCAACCTGACAGAGGTTGTCTGAAAGCTTACTGACAATGGATTGTACCCAACTAAGTTCTACTTATTGGACTTATGTTAACCTATGTTAATCATGCTCATTAATTTCAGTGGGACTGTTCTGTATATGACTAGCACTGGAAACAACCCAACGTACGCAAAATGATTTAAATGGTTATATATTACTCAATTATTTCATTTAAGTCAGTACAAAAGTGGGAGGACACAGAACACTCATAAGTGATCTCCGCCATCAAGTTTTCTGAAAAATCCAGAAAAGGAGTGAGAAGAATGACAGACAATTCTATGGCAGATATAGCTCACCACTAAAATGGTAGTAAATTTGCAATATAGAATCATCTAATGTTCATGAATTAATTAATCTTCTTATCTGGCAGAATCTGAGAATCAAGAAGCATGACTAGCGGATCTTAATTGCTTTGATTAATGTTGGTGAATCTCATTTTATTATACTCGGCATCAATTCCGTCCTGAGTTCATAGCGATATTAGCATTTGTGACCACAAAGCTATCTTTATATGAACTGGATGGGCCAGCCAAGGTAACAATCTGGTCTGTTTCAAGGGATGCAGCCCACTTTCAACACAAAGTTTCACTGTCTGGCATAAAGTACAATATTTTAAATGATAATGATACTACATAGCAAATGGGGTACTTTCAAATATGACTTAAAATAAGCTAAAATGAGATATGGTGGGATCTCTTTTGGAGAATATTGGGCAGGTATCTGCCACGGATTTGATAAATATAGAAAAGTCAATATTCTGTCTTGGGTTCAGCTTGGTTCAGTATCAATGTGAATTTGCACTTCTCAAAATAGTATGTGAACTAAAATACAGCTGACCTTCAATAGTTACTTCAGATTTTGTGATGCAGATCTCCAATCTAAAGAAGTGTAGAAAAATGTGTGCATATTGGGGAGAAGAGTGTACAGAAATGCATATATTAGTAGAACTAACATTCAAAGGTGCATATTGGGCAAAATTGCTTGCAAAAATGTGTCTCTTGGAAGAAGTGCACACAAACATGCTGATGCTTTTTCATGAGAACTTTATTTTTTTTTTAACTGACACAAAAATGCAGGGAGCTGAACTCAATACCAGCAAAATGAGAAACTGAAAGAATCTGAAATTGACAGATCCATTCATCCCTAGACAGTCTTACGGGGTACAGGTATACATGATGCAACTGAATAGCTTTCGTACCAAGCTACTAGGTGGATGAGTGATGTGTACTCTTCATTCCTATGCCAGATTATGTTAAATTTCTTTCTCTCTCACCCACAAGCTGATCTAATTTACTCCTGTATTTCTGCTTCCTCACCTCCCTGAGTAACCAATTAAGTATGTTACATTGCTTTTGGAAACTTAGTCTGATGAGGGCATCCAAATCCCTGTAACCCAGCTGTTATCCTGAAATCATTGGCATTTTATTGGTCAATGAAGCTGGCAAGAAATATACATACTTTCTGCCTTGAAAATATGGCTTAAAATGAGAACTATGGAGGATTTATTCTGCTTTTATCTCCTCCTTAAATTTGTGCAGGCTACCATCTCTTCTTGCCAACATAAAACAATTCTACAGACTCTCTTTTGTCACTTTGGCTAAATTCAGATTTACTACCTTGCTGCACACATATCTAGGGGAGAAGGGGGAAAACATCAACACCTGGTTTTCTGTATACTGTTACCACATTGTACTAATGTATTCTGCCTTCTTTAAAATTAAGACTGCTTATTCTAGCCTTGATTAATTTGCTGCTGTTATTATGGCCATCTGACTAAATGGCATGCATACTTCTATATAAAGTTTCAGATTATTCCTAACAAAACCAATCTCATCCTTGAATCCACATTGGTTGGTTGTTAATTGCAATACGAACCCAGTGCATACCTCTACAGGTGTATTTCCCAGAATCATTACAAAATTCCTCATTTAAGGGGTGGGATATCCTCCCAACCCCTAATCCATGAAAAGAAAACTTTCTGTAGGATATCATCCACATCCTGAGAAAGTGATCTGCTTTAGGAATCACGTTTAGAAATCATGAGGAAGTTGTCTATTCAATGGAATGGCCATCATTATCCATCTGTAGATCAGAATATACCTTAGTATGTGAACCCAACTGAAAGTAATGCAGTGTGTATATAGACCATCCATATTCAGATGCACATTTGATCTACACTTGCAGATCTTGCCATAGCTGTGGAAGCTGTGGACTTGGGAAGTGATGTGTTAGATTTGTATTTACATGAAGACTTAATAATCTTACTAGCTTAGGTTTTAGAAAGTTGCAAAATTTATTTATTGGACTTGTATATCACCCCTCATCTGGAGATCTTGGGGTAGTTCACAGCACCAAAATACAAAACAAGAACACAAAATACATAATAAAAACAAGAGCAGCAACAAAACAAACACGTAACCCCCCTTCCACAAACACATCCTTGCCAGTCAATAATAATTAGGAAATATTATTAGAATCTTGCTCCTAAATGAAGAAAGGTATGCAAACTTTCAGCATAAATTATGCTCCTCCTCCCCCATCCAAGGTCTGTTATGAAGATCTGAAATTCCTGTATCCTGTGCAAAAAAAGCTTTGGGATGTGATCTTAGCCCATTCCTCAACCTCATCAGCAGTCTGGTCCTTCCCTTGTTGTCCAAACTTCTCTGGCACAAATGAAAATTATCCCAACCCAGTCCCTTGTTCAATTCTATCCTGAGCCATTATTTAAAACTGCCTGCCAGGGGATGAATGACTACAGTACACAGACTGCCCATACAATTGCAAAGGATATTGATTTCCTTTACAGTTCACATCCATCATTCTTTGCCCAAGACCTGGATGTTTTGTGAAATTGGAGAGATGCCATCATGTAGTTTCTTGCATGTGTAATTGAAAAGAAAAAAAGGAAAGGAAAATGAAAACTGGTGGTGGGAGAATGGTCAACTAATTGCCTTTTCAGATGACTAAGATTGTCCCCATGCATCCTTGATTCTTTTCAATTGTTTTGCAGTTCAGAAAAAGGATGAGGTTGGAGTTTGCTGGGGAACTGTGGCTGAGTATTCCACCCACACCAGCTTTTGTGGCTTTACCTTTAATGCACATATCCCTATCCATGCTCAGAAAGGCTGCAGAAGAGCTCTGTGATGCTTGAAAGCTTCAACCCTGATCAACAATGCAACTCAAGCTGATAAAAGGCATTTTGCCTTTTCTATTATGTGACCAAGATGAGAATCCTCGCAGGAAAATCAGCTGTGTGTCAGTTTCACCTCTTTGCTTCCAACATTGCGTGAAATACTGATTTTCCTTTTTTGCCCTTTGAAATGCATTCATCTGCTGTACAAATTAATGATTTCAACCCACTCTCTGTCTATCCATTTTTCCTGAGTTCTGCACAGATCTTTTTAAAATGGAGAGGGGATAAAAAACAACAACAACACAGGCTTCACTGAATGGGGATTTAATGCTCCTTCCCTGAAGAGGAGAGCAAATGTTTCTCATGTAGAAATACTGAATGCAAGAAATAAAGTGTGTGAATTAATTGAAAGCGGGGGCGGGGGGGTACCCTGCTGTGCAGAACTACTCTGAATACAGCAGCCTTCCTGTTTGCAAACTTACTATTCAAATGAACTCCGAGCATATGGGGGGAGGAGAATAGAAACACACCTTTGACTTCAACTTTCAGCAACATATCTGTTTGCCATCTACTTCGCAGCTCTCACTCATATATCTTTATTTCTCTCCTCCCCCCCTACTCCCCCCAAAAGAAGAAGGTGAAATCAAGCATTATATTTATAAACATAGCCTCTAATCTCCCTTGCAGTGAAAGCATGTTTGTGAATCCAGAGATCATAGAAGCAAAACAACTCACCTTTCTCTCTCCAGTGAAAGTGACGGCAGCTTTGCTTAGTGCTGTGCTGGTCCGCAGCCTCTCTGGTGCCTTCTTCGTGTCTGCTGCGCGTTAGCAGTTAGCTCCAGTAATTTCTCTCTGTACTCAGGGCTTTCTCTCCCTCTGCATCATTTTTAACTTAGGCAGCTTGGAAACCGAAGCCAAAGGTACCCTCTATCTGATTGGTTTCCGTTCAGCACCCCCTGATTAATAAGAAACGTCCCTCACACATGGAGAGCAGATTGCTGCTGATGAGGCTGCAGTCAGTGCTCAATGTGAGGAGGCTTTGGGAACGAGTCAGGAAGGTGTGGAGGCGAGATGCGAGTGTTTGGAGAGGGAGGGTGAAATTTGGATGTGCCAAACACGGTGATTTGCAAGTGAATGGAGGAGGAGGGCACAGAGAGGAGAACTCCGACAAGGACTCCCCTTACAGAAGAAAGCGCCTCTGTGCTTCAAGCCTCACTCACCCTGTCCCAATTTGTATGTTCAGCCCTCTTCCTGGAAACAAGAGGCAGTCATGTCTGCAGCCTGTAAATCAGCCAGACACAAGATTTTTATTACCCTGGCCACCTTGCATTGCAATTCAGTGCCAACTGGGAACTCGAAATTGCCCTATGCAACCGATGGGTTGAGAGACCTCCACATTTCATAAAAGTAAAGTTGAGGCTCCTCACTTACCCTAGCTCCTACCACCACTACCACCTTAAAAAGGGCATTAGACTTGACAACATGGACATGCGCTTCTGAGGGGAAATCCTTCCCAAAGATGCTCTCGGGGGCAAGTGATTGGGGTGGTCTTGACACTATTTGTGGCTCATGGCTCTAACCATGACTCACTTGTCCTGCTCAACATCTGTACATGAGGCTTTCATTTGTGTAGAATCTAGTCCAAGCCAACACATATACATCTGTTTTGTATGGTCAGTTCACAAATTTTGCATGGGGCATTTTCTGGAAAAGTTTGAGAAGTGGAACGCACTTACCTGAATTTTGCAATGCAGTTGTCCCATAAACCAACATTAACAAAGATATATGTGTTAGGGGGCAATGTGTATAAAATACATACATTAGTGAAATTGGCATATAAAGGGCATTGCATTAGGGAAGCCAGCTTGAAAAAAACATGTGCATTAGCACAGAAAACAAACCTTCATAAAAATGTGTTTATTAGGAGAAATCTGCACTTAAATGGCAAACAGCTACAGAAATGTGGATAACTGAATTTAAGATAGGAAAAATGAGAAACTAAGAGAATTCAAACTGACAGATCCTTCCACCCCTAATTAAGAATGCTGTACGAGTCACAACCACTACAATTTTATGATCTTTTAGGCCAGAAATAGGCAAGCATTTCCTATCTTTTTTTATTCTTCTCCTGTCCTATCTCAGCAGCAGAATCCCATGTATCAAGGAAATACAAAGTGTGGTCCTCATCTGCAACAAAGTTTCGTAGGACAAGCAGTCTCACATAGCTAACATGCTTAAGTCTAATTAACACTTGAAGGGGTTAAGACCATAAAGTAAGCTGTCCTGCTAGGCTTAGCCTAGGTCACTCCACCTCACCTTGGGAAGAAGGTTATCGAGCCTATTGCTGTATTTCAGTTTACCTGATGAACTCAGGTTGTGAAGAAATTTCACGTTGTTGCTACAGCTTAGCCACATGGCTCTATCAAGTGATTATTTTGTTCCCATACCAATAATTTAGAAACTTTCATCACTCTTGAACTAAGCCATGTTTTACTGCCTGTGCAACTTTTCTTACTGATGTATGGAAAAGCAATATGAACCTGATCTTTGAAGAATTTGTAAGTAAACTGATTTTTAGCTGACCTAATGTGCAATCTTTTCCTATGCTAGGTGAAGAGAGGAGTTTTGGAACTCACAAGGGCATATTTTAAAGATCTAACAGCCTATATTTTCATGATTTACTTTGCTGCATATTTCATTATTTTAAATCTATGCTGGGTTTCATTTACCAGAGGGTGCTTGCCCCAAACTTGGATCTTGAGAATTTTCATTTCTATATTATAGTTTTCTCCTTGTACCCACAAACTATTGGCATTTCTTTCTAAAGATACAGTGATACTGAAGGTACATTACCACTTCAACAGGTTTTTAGAGTACTGTGTGTTCCCAAAGAGACCCCTGAGATTTCAGAGATGTGGGTGAAGAGTCCATTTCAAAGCTTATGTGTAAATGTCTGAGTGACAGTATGTGATAACAGGATAATTCAGAATATTATACAGATTGTTGGCATAGTGAAGGAAAACAATGCATTTTGGGAAGGTTTGCATCCTGTCTACCTTCCAGGAGCCCTTTCCCCATCAATTTAACTGCTTAAGAGCCTTCCCATGCCCAAGCAACTACATGCACTTTCTTTGGTGAGCACTCATTCCACTCAGCACAGCCTGTTGTACTATCATTGTGTTGCTTCAACTGAAAGTACACCTTAGAACGCATCCAAAGTTTCCCTCGAGCTGCACATATTTTCCCTGGAGTTCAAATATTTTCATAAAACAAAGTAAAATAAAATAATGACAGGCAAGCTGCTCTCAGAGAAGCTTGCCCACCCTTGTTGATCATCTAAGCACACACACAAAAAGTCATTATACACCTGCAATGAACCTGAGAGTTCCCCAGAACATACTCTGAAAGCTACTGCTTTACAACATCCTAGAAGTTTGTTGCTTTATTGGTCCTAGTAGACCCATAAAAGCTATGGATATTATACAAAAGAAGCATAATTCACGCCTAATTGCCTGACTTTGCCTGTAATATTATGCACACAATCTGAGCAGAGCTTCTCTGGGAGAAAAGAGCAGGGGGAGGTGACTGATGTGGTGATGGAACTTTGGACAAATGCAGGAAATCCTTTTGGGAACCAAAAACTGCACAGGGCAATGTAGTAGCAAAGTACTTACTAATAGGGTCTATAGCTCCAATATCATTCACTGGGTGGAGAATGCCATGTTCATATTTTGCCTAATTCCTGATTCATGCAGGGAAAGGTTGGGGAGCCCCCTACAAGCCTCCAACCCCAATTTTTGCCAAATCATGTCTCCATTGCTTTCTAAACATAGTAACTTAGGGGACCAGTGCAGAAAGTCAGGGGCCAAGTTCCCTTTATTCTCCCTGCAATTGAAACATTGGTTTTGCTTGACGTTCCAAATCATTTGAAGCCAGTCTTGTGTGCAACCCTGTTTAATCCTCTGCAGCTGATATGTAAGGCAGAGTACATATTGGTTTCTCATTTAAGAATCTGCAGTTAGGGAGGCATGGAATAAAAACAAATAATTGCACTTCTGCTAAAACCTGAAGCAGTTAAAAGGGGGCCAGGCATTCATTGTGTTTTCAGATGAGCAAGATCCTATTAGTTGTTGGTTGTACTGTAGGGCTCTTTAGAAGCCACCTGAAACTGTGTCAGAATGCAAGATTATCCCCTAGAGATGTATTCAAGGCAATCACAAAAGCAGGGCTGCCATTACACTAGATGACAATTGGAGGAGATAAAGGCTAACATGTCATGGATGGAGTAACCACTGTTTGTGATGGTCACTGTTTTGCCAGATGCAAAAGAAGCTAATGATCCTACACCTTTGTGTAGAAGAAGGACTTTCATGAAGTATAAATTACCATGCATCTATTAAAGATGCAGGAACCCTGTCCTCTTTCTACCAGGCCACCATACCTTCTTCTGAGGAGTTCAAGGTATAGTCCTCCACCCTGGTCAGGTAGAATAGGCTGGGAGATAGTGACTGGTTCATAGATATGGGGTCATTTGAACCACTACATGGTTCAAATGGACTGGGCAGATGAGGAAGAGTGTGGGAGACCTTTACCCCAAGAGGCTTCTGGATGTGATGAAGATGATGATAGTATGGACCCAGGTTCATGGTGGTGGTGGTGAACAGGACACACCCCAGAAGAAGATGCAAAGAACTGGGAAATAATGGAGGATGAGGAACAACAGCAAGCTAGCAGATGTTCTAGTCCCAAACAGAGACAGGACTCAGACATGGGAGAAACAGTACAGCAGACAATGGACACTACATCACTTGAAAGCCTGGTAGGACCTCCTCCTTCCCTGAGAACCAGGCACTCCCTTTGTATCTTAGAGCAGAGAGCCAAAGAGAGACAGAAAGATTCATTTGCTGGCCATCATAGGCAGTAAGGAGGGGTTTGGAAGTTAGAAAGTGCTGCAAGGGGGGTGTAGCAGAGACTCTGAGCAATGTCTGAGGGAGCATAATTCATGTTCTCTCTGTGTATTCTGTTGATTTAAGCAAAAGAACTGAAATAAGCTCTCTGTGTCCCTGATTTTTGGTGATTCTCGCTACATACAGTGGTACCCCGGGTTAAGAACTTAATTCGTTCTGGAGATCTACTCTTAACCTGAAACTGTTCTTAACTTGAAGCACCACTTTAGCTAATGGGGTCTCCTGCTGCTCCCACGCTGCTGCTGCGCGAATTCTGTTCTCATCCTGGAGCAAAGTTCTTAACCTGAGATACTATTTCTGGGTTAGCGGAGTCTGTAACCTGAAGTGTCTGTAACCTGAGGTACCACTGTACTTCTAAAACACCCCTTCTCTCTCATACACCCTAAAAAAGATAAAGTGACTGCTGGGGGAAACACATTTGCCTGTGAATGTTTTGAACCTGTTGAACAAACAACAGGTTCAAAACATAGGGATATGTTCCATTCATTGTTAAGTTCATATGAGATTTCCCCATAAGCGTTTGGTTGACAGCTATGGGAACCTGATGATGGCACAGATATTCTTTGATGCAATCCAAAGGGCTCTTATTAACCTGCCATAGTGCATCAGCCCATTAGCTTATACTGCCCAGTGCTGTCTTCTCCGCCTAACAGTAGATAATCAAGGTCTGAAATGACAGAGACTGGCTTTGCTAGCTAGGTGCAAAAGAGGGTTACGCTTCTGCACATATAATAGTAATGCTGGCATCCACCTGTTTCAGGAGACAAGGAAGGTGTGTTCTTTAAGTCAAATTGTTGGAAGGTTAAAGTGCCTGTTGTAGCTGTAGAGACTGATATGGGAGAGATATGTTTAGTTGCAGCTGGGGCAAGTGAAGACATCTGGTTGTGCTGTATCATGTAGCAATGTAGTGCATAGCTGGCAACTTTCCCCTTTTTTGAAGGAAAATTCCCTTATTTTGAGTAGGATTCCTTGCAAGAAAAGAAGAAAAGGGAAAATTTGACAGCTATGATATAGTGTCAAAGGTGCAGGACCTTGACACCTCTTACTTTTAAAATTAGTCACTGCTTTCGGCCAAGACCTGAGATGAAGTTGCACAGGAACCATATAAACAGCAGAAAGCAGTCAGGGCTATTGGTGAGATTTACAAACCTTAAGAGTAAAACAAATAGTGTTTGTATTAGATGTCAGCATGCCCGCTTCTTCTCATATATATTTAATGCTTTTTTAAAATATACATCACAATAACCGCTGTATAGGGAGAAAGGAAAAAATTGCCTTGTACGTTGTATTTTACTCCTGTGGAAATAAGGGCAATTTTATGGCATATCTCCTCCTTTGATGTCTAAAAAAAGATACTCTGTATGCCATGAGGGCAATAAGCATGGATCAAGGCAACAAAAAGAAGAAAGAAAACAACAGAGTTGTGCTGCTGTTCCAAATGAACACCAGAATAAGGGAAATGTGGGTGAATGGTTTAAGTTATTGAGGAAGACTGGAAAATGGAGAAGTAGAAGCAGTGTATATGAAGAAACAGGAACTATACTAGGCTTTGGTGGTATTTGCTTTGCTTTAGAGCCAAAATATATGCCACTTTTACAAAGCTTTCTAAATAATAATAATAATAATAATAATAATAATAATAATAATAATAAGAAGTTAGTTTGCAGGCCCTATAAGGCTGCAGTGTCAGTAAACAACCCTTAACAAAAAGCAAAGAAGTTGTGATTATCAGAGGAAAAACAAGGCAAAAAACATTTGGCAAGAAGATAGCTAAATTACAGTTCTAACTGCTGGAGCTGTAGGGCAAATTAAAAACCCAAGTCACCCGGCAAAACAATCTTCATTATTAAGATATTGCTGCCCTACAAAGATGTGCTTGAGTGGTGAAATAATTAGCTACAATTCTCTCCCCATTAATATTTTCCACATTTCATCAGCTATTATTGTGCATTTTCCAGAAAGAGTGAGGCAAGTGTTTCCACAGACCTGCCCATTTCTTTCCACTAAGTCCATATACTTTCCAAAACAAAGAAAATAGTTACAAATACTAAATATTTCAACAGGGAGTTTGGGGTTCCCAAATTTGAATAATGGTGTTTTGCCACCAGGCTTGTGTGAGAATTTTGTCCAATTTGCTTGTTACCAGGAGACCATCTTCATTATGTGGATGTAAGAATGGTTCCATTGCCTCAGGCATAAACTTAGCCATTTAGTTCGTTGATTGTTAATACTCGGATTTCTTTTCTATTGTCTCCACTCAAGCCAAGTCGACCGTAGAGCTAAAACCGCTGCACAAAAAGAAGTTTCCCAGTAATACTGCAGTCGAGTGGCCTGCAGAAAACAAAGCAATCAGAAATGATCATTTGGTGATGTCACTTGAACTCCCATCACGAAAAGCCTCATCAAAATGTCCATTCCATGATTCCTTTCTGAAAGGTTTTCTTGATTATTAAGATGTCAGATTTTGTATCTGGATTAATTTGGCAAGCAAAGCCTGAGTAAAAAGTAAAAAAAAAATAAAAAATGCTAATGTATCTCTGTGTACTTTAGCATGGGGGTGACTATAATCTGTGACCCTCCATGTGCTGTTGGACTACAACTCCCATCAGCCCTAGCCTGCATGGTCAGTTGTAAAAGACAGTGTGAGTTGTAGCCCAACAACAGTTGGAAGACTGAATACAGTGGTACCTCGGGTTACATATGCTTCAGGTTACATACGCTTCAGGTTACAGACCCCACTAACCCAGAAATAGTACCTCAGGTTAAGAACTTTGCTTCAGGATGAGAACAGAAATCATGCTTTGGCGGCGCGGCAGCAGCAGGAGGCCCCATTAGCTAAAGTGGTACCTCAGGTTAAGAACAGTTTCAGGTTAAGAACGGACCTCCATAACGAATTAAGTGCTTAACCTGAGGTACCACTGTATTGGCTTCTTCTGCTTCAGTATATATATTTGCATCCGTATTCTAACCACATTTTCCTGGAAATAAAGGTCACTTATTAATGGGACTTCCTTGTTTTCAGACGCAGCATGATGCTAGAGAAAGCCAAACTATATATATCAACAGTCCCATAATTCTGCCCTTAACGTCAGACTTAAAAACAACAATATAGCTAGCAATGGGGGAACTGAGGTAGAATAGGACCCTATTGTGGGGGCAGAGGACTTTACCTCAGTGGCGTAGCGTGGGGGGCTGGGGGCCATGGCCCTGGGTGCAAATGTATGTCCAGATTTTAATTTGCTCTGAACTAATTTTAAGATGTATTTTAATTAATTGAGTGCCTGTTTTTATGTTCTTATGTTCTTTGTATACTGTGTTAGTTTTATAATGTTAGCCGCCCTAAGCCCGGCTCTGGCCGGGGTGGACGGGGTACAGATAAAAAAATATTAGTAGTAGTAGTATGAAAGGGCACAACCAGGCGCCCGTATGACAGGCTACCTCATTGAAGCCTGAGCCATGGGGAGGCAAGCCATGCCCAGGCCAGACCTTTGGGGTTGGCGCAACAGTACCACCTTCTGCTTGTGGCCGGCGAAGGGATGCTCATGCATGCCTTGCCCCTGGCCCAGCCACCACCCATCGAAGAGGGAAGGAGGAAGAGGAAGACAGGAAAGCATGGCAAGAGCCATGTGTGTTGTCCAGAGTGCCTTGCTGCAAGGACAGAGGAGCAAAGCAACACAGCTCCACACCTGGCTTCACCTTCTTCTATTTTATCTTTGCTCACAGGTTATGGCTAGTTTGATTAGCTGGTGAAGGAACTGACCGCTACCTAGTCCACCAGGGGGGCACAAGACGTGCCCTGCCCCAGGCACCGGCAACCCACGCTCCACCCCCACAGGACACACATCCTGGGGGCATTCAACAGCACAGCAGCTGTGAAGTAGAGAAGAAGTCCCCCATTGCCACTTTCTGGCATAGATCCTGCAGAAAGGAGTGGTACCACCATCTCCCACTGAGTCCGTCCGGTAACACATCACATTTGATGATACCAAAGCTAAAGAGAGATCCAGGGGAATCAATAGGATCACATGAACCCTGTCTATATCCTAGAGCAGTGTTTCCCAACCTTGTGCCTCCAGATGTTTTTGGCCTACAACTCCCATCATCCCTGACCACTGGTCTTGCTAGCTAGGGATGATGGGAGTTGTAGGCCAAAAACATCTGGAGGCACAAGGTTGGGAAACACTGTCCTAGAGTAAGTCATCAAGGAGAAAGGTGATCAAGGCTTTGTTGTTGTTCCACAACCTGAAACCAGGCTGTTATGAGTCCAGATCACTTGTTTTCTCTCAGTGCTTCGGCAACTTCCGATTGGCAGTGAAAAGAGAAAATCTGTATTCAAACACATGCTATGCTTTATTGCTTTGCTTCACATGTTTAGCAATCATATAGAATTCCGGGGCTGTGTTCTGGCTCAAAATAAGTTCCATCTTTTTATGCTTTCTATCAAAAGTGAAGCTACAACAGCAATGCTTACTTAAGTCATTTTTTTTTTTTGAAGTACATATTTATGCCACTTTGACATTTAAACTAATCCTACCCTTACCGTGCTTAATGTGTTGATGTCTTTCTTAAGGGATGCAGGAAGTCAAATACCTTAATGCTACTTCCCTGCTGTCCTTATGCAGAAAGTGTTCTGCTCATTTTTGCTAGATGTTCCTCTCTGAGCTTATCGCTATTTTCAAAGTGTGAATTGTGATGAATAAGTTGAGCATTAGAACACTTGGAGCCGGCACACATGAAGCCTGAATATAGAAATATGTCAAAAGTGATTGACATTAAATGGTCAACCTCACTTGAGCATGCAGTTAAAACACACACACACTCCTTTACATGTGTATATATTATGTATGAACCTCATCTTCATGCATCACATGTGTTCATGTGATGACTGCAGAGGGGGCTTGCGCTGTACAGGGCATAGGAGCCAACTCCTAGGGGCTGAGGTCCCTTTGGGCCCCACAATAAAATATTTGAGGGGGCTGCCCTCCCCCACAAGTTGATGGGCATTGCCATTCAAGTGGTGTGTGTGCCACGTCTTGTGATCAATTACACCCACAGTATTTTATTCAAGCTGCCTAGGGCTGCCATACATCTGGAAATTCCCAGACATAGCTGGGCATTGGCACTTGTAAACAGTGCCTGGATAGGAATTGTTTGAATGTCCAGGAAAATCCAGATATATGGCAACCCATGTCAGAAGTGTAGATTTTGGTGAATTTCCTCAAAAATACCTCAAAACTTCTTTTTTTAGCAGATTTAGCAGAATAAGCTCAGTAGCTTTGGTGTCCATATTTTTTCTCTTTTTGAAATATGGCAACCCTAAAGTTGGCACCCCTGGCAGGGGGTCAGGCATGCCACTGGGTTGGCATGGGTGTATGCAGAGAGAATGCCGTGAGCACCAAAGTCAAGGGGCAGAGACACAGATTTCATCCAAGACCCTCCAGTGCACCATCTCAGACAAATGATTGCTAGATGGGTCTGCAGCTACCAGAAAGGGGTGAGGTGGAGAATTGATCACAAATGTGTCTGGAAATTTTATTACAACAACTGATTTCCTCCCCTCTTCGAGGAGAAGATTGAGAGGTGCTGTGCTCCTTAGCAGGGCACTCCTTTCACTTCCATATCACACCTTCATTCATCCCCACAGCTTAGCTAGGCTTTTTTCTGCAGCTGGAGGCAAGGCTTTGTGTAGTGCTTCCATGCCATCTCATGCCATCCCACCTCACCCACCCAGCAGAGTCATCCAGCCCCTTTGCTGCCTCCACACCAGAGGCACTGGTGTTGCAGCTGTTTCCAAAGCCAGCCCTAGTCACCTCTCCCTTCTCTCTGGCTGAACTTGAGGGTGCTGCTGGCTCTTCTTCCTGGATGCAGAAAACCAGTGAGGGAGGGAAGGTTGACAGGCAGGAAGTTGGAAGGTTAGTGTTGCCAGTTGTTCAGCTGAGGCGCTAGCTCTGCCTGTAGCCAGCAGGCTCCTACTGGGGGACAACAGAGATTGGGCAGCAGTTCCTCTTCCTTGAAACTGGTGCCAGTTCACAGACCCTCCAAGTGTCCCAATTTTCCAAGGATGTCCCTGATTTAGAGAAGCCATCCCGGTTTCTGAATTGATCCAGGAATGTCCCACTTTTCCTTAGGATGTCCCTATTTTCACTGGACAATGTTGGAAGGCATGGTAGGATGTCCCTATTTTCATTGGAGAAATGTTGGGAGGGTATGGAGTTATGCAACCCCCAAGCCATCTGAAGGCAATCCTGTATAGGGATTTATTTATTTTTAAAAAGTGTTTAATGTATTATTATGTTTTTATATATGTTGGAAGCTGCCCAGAGTGACTGGGGCAACCCAGCAAGATGTGTAGGGTATAAACAGTAAAATTATAATTATGGAATGGGACATTCCTATTTTCATCAGAGAAATGTTGGAGAGTATGAGTTCATAGATATATTCCTGTGCTCTAATTATGAAGGCTAGCCTACCCACGGTTAGGAGAGTAGCACATTGGGTTAACCCCCCTACTGTTGTAAGCTTCTTGGGAGAAAAGCAGTGACAAACCTAGACCGCATCTTGAAAAGCAGATACATCACATTGCCAACAAAGGTCCGTATAGTTAAAGCTATGGTATTCCCAGTAGTGATGTATGGAAGTGAGAGCTGGACCATAAAGAAGGCTGATCGCCAAAGAATTGATGCTTTTGAATTGTGGTGCTGGAGGAGACTCTTGAGAGTCCCATGGACTGCAAGAAGATCAAACCTATCAATTCTTAAGGAAATCAGCCCTGAGTGCTCACTGGAAGGACAGGTCCTGAAGCTGAGGCTCCAATACTTTGGCCATCTCATGAGAAGACTCCCTGGAAAAGACCCTGATGTAAACCAGAGGCTTTTCTTTTAGGAATAGTAGGAAATGAAATAAACAGAAAGGATTGTAAACTTTTCCAATATGCAGTAACAGCAGCAAGAATATTACTGGCCCAAAAATGGAAACAGAAACAATTGCCGACGTTAGAAGAATGGAGAATGAAACTGATGGACTAAGCAGAATTGGACAAATTAACAGGGAAGATCAGATATCATCGAGACCAAAAGTTCATCGAAGATTGGGGAAAAATTTCAGACTATTTGAAATGTATTTGTGATGAGCAAATAACACTAGTGGGATTTCAAGAAGTTCTGTGAAAGTATGAGGAATATTGTATGGAAGAAAAATAAGAGTGTGAAGGTTTATAAAATGCAATATAAAAATTAGGAAATGTGTAATTAAAAAACTGAATAATGGATGATTGTTAGAGAGGCTGATGGAAGTCTGAAAGATAAAGAATGTGAGAAATTTAGATTGGATATTATAAACGTATGTTGGAAAATTAATAAAAAAATATTTTTAAAAAAAGAAAAAAGAAAAGACCCTGATGTTGGGAAAGTTGGAGGACACATCCTATCTCCATCATCCATTCCTGGATTCTGGATTCTAAGAGACAGTGTTGGTGACCCACTTGCTTTCTGAAAGCAAAGGAAGAAAACCAAACTCATCCTATGTTTTGTGCAACTACCATACGTGATCTCTTCCTCAGTCCAAACCTAAAGAGGAAAAGGAACTACCTCACAGAATATTTCTATCCCATGTGTATTGGGATAGAACTGGGATGCTGGCCTCATTGTGAGGTAAAATTAATGCCTACAGGGTTAGACTGCTAAGCGCAAAAATATCCCATCTACAGATTTTTCTCCTACTTCATGTTCATTGAACCACTTTAATATGCTGCAGTCTTCAAGGTGCCATTTCTGGGCCTGGCATGCTGATCTCTCATTCAAATTAATTTGCAATTGCCCTCTGCTCACCCAGGAATAGATTAGACATGATTATATCTTCTTGCACAAAGTAGCCTTTTCCTCTTTTTTCTTTTACATGCTACAAGCATCAAAAGACGAAATACTGTATCCTAGCAAAAGGGACGAAAGGCTGGAAGATACAGTTAACATATCAAAAATCTTGATCTGTTTCTGGAAATATTCATCTCCTCCTTTTAAAAAAAGAAAAGAATAAATAATAGAATTCAGTCTATTGGGGGATTTTTATTTTTATTTTGCAAATCAGACGGCATCCTTCAAACCATATATGAGGATGTATCCAAAGACATCACAGTATGATATATGCTACATGATTTAGCTTTCGGGCAGACACTATTCTTCAAGAATGACAAATTTGTATGAAAGAATTGAAATGAGTCAGAAGGCATACCACTACCGCACTACAAGCAGCCTGGTGAACACAGATGGGTGTGAGTTGGAGGGGATGGGAGAGAAAAAGAGAGAGACTCTTTCATGCAGGTCAGTGAAAGTAGGTCACTGGAAAACTTCCCATCCATTCAGGGAATTATTAAAATTCCAGGACTGATAATGGGATAATGTAATTTTGATGAGGATTGGGGATACAAGCACTGGAGAAACAGACCTTTCCTTCCTTCCTTCCTTCCTTCCTTCCTTCCTTCCTTCCTTCCTTCTTTCTTTCTTTCTTTCTTTCTTTCTTTCTTTCTTTCTAGAATGTATACCTTAACTTACTTTCATAAATGGAACCAATGTGCCTTACTAAGGCAGTGAAATATTACAAGACACAAACCACAAACCTGTTGGTAGAAGTTACAAAAATGCAGGCGATGGTTGCTGGCTGCTTATCAACTTAGCATCTTGATCAAAATTGTGACCGGTATTTTCTAAACAAAGTACTATTTCGCTGATACAACTGTTTTTTGAGGTTCCTACTTGGACAAAACCTCTGCAGGATTGTGTTAGATGTTTGAAAGACTCCTGATAAAAGGAAGAATGTTTCTTTTTCCTACGTGGACCACCCATGTCACTCAGTTACCACTGAATTTTGCCCTAAGCAAAAAGTAAAGCCTGCTTATTTAGAGGTTCCTTCTTTCCTAGGCAAATATTGAGGGAGAGAGTTTTGATATGCTTAGCAATATTTCCCAGTGCTTTTTGCACATGCAATCTGTATTCTCTAAGCAGATTAAACTCTCTACACCATGAGCACATACGCATTGAAAGATTGCAAGCACTCCATTATTATGCTACAGCCAGGATCCTGCCTGCCCCAGACCCAATGAGACCTTGTCTGAGGAAGAGGTGTGGGACTCTGTGAAGAACCCCAATATGACTAAGGACCTGGAGGAACCTGCAGTGGTACCAAGGCACCCAGAAGTGCCTTGTCTTGTTGTCATTTCACCTGGTCACCCTCATAACCCCTCCGAAAACATCATGAACTCTGTCCTTGTTCTCCTGCTTTGCTCTGTGAGCCACAAGAATAAAGGTGATAGGAATCTTGAAATTGGTATAGTCATGACTGTTTGGCTGCCAGAAGGATCTACAGCCAGGGGTCTACTCTGGAGGAAGGGTATACTTGGGAGAATACTTAGCTGGAATCAATGACCTAACAAATACTGAAGAAGACCTATTGAAATTGGTAGGACATACTTTGGAATAGCATTACTGTATAGGATTGTGCCACACCAGTCTCCTATAGATCCCTGAGTGCCTTAGTATCTACTACCTCCAGAGCTCTTTTCTCCCGCTCCAGTTCCAGCTTTCCCAATAGGTGCTGGTAATTGGAAAACATCCTTTAACCTGCCAATCCATGCTGTAGACATGGTGACAGCTCACATGAAGTTGCATGTTTTTGCTTCCCCTTGTATTATTCTCCCTTCTTCAGGTGATCTTCATATTTTGGGGCACCAATGGAGGCAAGTTCCCAAGCCACTGCAGATAGGTTGATGGGAGACAAGGGTGTGATTAATGCATGTTTAGATGCTGGTTGACCATTTGTAGTCACCTGCCATCCCACATCAGATGATTTATGTGGAAGTTTTACCTGTTAATTTTTACCCTTCCACAATTTACTTGGCTTATAGGGTGATCTAACTAGCAGAGATCAGAAGTGGCACTTTGTTCATGGTGCACATGAAAGCCTTCCCCACCATTCAGTGATACATATGCAATGCCTATTCTGGGGGCACCTTGACAGCTTTCTAAAATGGGTCTTAAAATGGGGCATAAAATCTCATTTTTCTCTTAACAAGGAGAGCTAGCTGCTGTGACGTTAAATATGACCTTAAGGAGTTTAGAACTATTTTCTGTGGAGTTCTCCTCTCACTCGTTTCATGGCAGTTAAATGCATATTTATATGAAGATGCCAGCATTTAGTTTTAAATTTAACACACACGCACCTTTACCCCCTCTTACAGCTTTGCTTTGTGTGCAAAAGAAAATCTGTGTGGCCCTTCTTCAGATACTTACCAGTGGTGGGCCAATTCCTGTGTTGGAGAAGCAGGTACACAGCTTCCTCCCTCTACCACACACCTTATGTACTGTGTGTATCACACACACCTCATGCAGAAACCTGGAAGTGGGGTGGTCAGCGGGGGTTGTGTGAATCATACTTCTGTGTGTATGGACCACTGCATGAAGTCTCTGTTACATGGTGTGTAGATCACCTTGGAAGTTGCTATAGAACAAGATCAGACCTTCTTGTCCATCTGGTCCTTTATTGTCTACTCTGGTTGGCAGCAGCTATCCAGGATCTGGGGAAGAAATCCTTCCCATCACCTACAACCAGGTCATTTTCTTTCATTCTTTTTACTGGATATATCAGGAGGTTGAACCCTGGATCATCTGTCTGAAAAACAACAACCCCATGAGCTATTATCACCATGCTATGGCCCCTTTCTTGTGACCTCCATCCCCTCACCTCATTAGAGGCATGTCAATAACCATGGAATCATAAATCATAGAGTTGCAGAGTTGAAAGGGACCACAAGGATCATCTAGTTCGACTCTTTGCAATGCAGGAATCTTTTGCTCAGTGTGGGGCTCAAACCCATGACCCTGAGATTAAGAACCTCATGCTCTACCAACTGGAAATAAATTATATAGTATAAGATATTAAATAACCTTATTCTATAAAATAAAATATCAATTTCTATATAATCAGGCAGAAAACAGGCACTCATTTGCTTCTAACGTTTTATAAGCAGTCCTTGCCTTAAGAAGGTATCCAAAGGGATGTGCAAATATTCTGTTTAGGTCCAAAGTACAGGGACTGTGGATTTATGAAAACGAGAAAGGGTGGTGGTAGTAGTGCAAAAGGAAAAAAGCTAGGCTTGTAAAAAGGGAATGTAATAAAGATGTATCAGAGGTCTGTAGGTAGAACTTGGGTCTGATGAGCTAATTTGTTTAGCACATGTTGGTAATATCCTTCCTCAAAGAGGATTCCATTGACCACATGTGGGGAAATGTTGGTACTCCATATGTTGCTCAGCTAGAGCTACCCCCAACCCTGGCCATTGGTCATGCTTGCTGGGGTGGATGGGAGTTGTAGTTCAGCAACATCTGGAGGACTAGTGGTTCCCCACACATGCTGTAGTCCATCCTCCCCCAGCCTCCAGATGTTAAACTACAGCTGCCATTATCACTGATCAGTGACTCTGCTGGCTGAAGTTGGAGTCCGACATCTGTAGGACACCAAGTGGGCAGAAACTGCCCTAGACCAAGGACCAGTTCTGAGGTTGTCTTTCTTTTAAGACACAAGAGGAAATGACCCAAACTGCAATCTTCAGAATCTGATATGCACACAGCACTTTCCCCTGCGCCCCCCAACCTTTCATAAGTTTAGCTGATCTCAAGTGCATTTTCTCTCTCTAAAAACACATCTCCCTTCATTCCTACATCTATTTCTCCCAAACAGAACTTTTCATGCTTGGCTTCGCTTTTGTTCCATCTGAAATCCAGTGACAACTCTCTTCAGAACATAAGTATGCTCAATTATTGCTAATAATAATGATTAATGCGAAATAATATGTTAACAACTTGAGAAGGGGGAGAAATGATTGGATTAGCTCCAATGCCAGGAACTACACAAACTACAAACACGTGTGAGCGCCTTGAATTTAGACTCTAATTTCTTCACAGGTTCCTTTAAAAAAATAATAATCTGATGCCATGGGATGCGAGACCCTTCCATTCTCTCTAAGCATAGGGATTTTGTATAACTCTCTCCAACTGTGTAATTCGAGAGTTCCTTCTCTCAGGAAAACTGTGGGCAGCCTGATGATCTGAGCCTTCCTCCTCCTTGTGTGAGAGAGGAAAAGAGCATGAGAGACACAGAGAAAATACAGTCCAGAGCCATTGGTGTTCTGAAGCCTCTGCAGCCCCCTCTGTCTGTGTCATTCTCTCAGATCCTTGTTGTTTACTTATAACTGGTGACAGATCAAATGAGAGAAACAGATTGCTCTTTTGCAGCAAGGGGCCTTTGATGAATACCATCATCTTTGATATAATAGGCTTTTACCTTCTCTTGCCATTGCAACAGTGGACACTAAAAGAGCCTTTTCTCTGCTTCCTTCTCACCCCATTCTGTCACAACAATGTGTGAAATTCCATTTATCTGAACTTTCCTAGTGAAAAGAACCATGTTATTAAACCAGATTACTTGAGGACAGTAGTAGAGTTAGTGCTGTTTCCAAAACAAAAACAAGCAAAGGAAAAGTCTCTCTTTCACCGGCGCAAACAAAATGGATCGGATTTGGTATGCTATTCTGTAAGTTTCAGACAGTTGTTTTCCCCTCCCCCTGATACAGTATACCAGAGTAAAGGCAACAATAGTTTATTAAGAGAACATTTTTCACAATCAGCATTGCAAATCATGCTCGGGGAAGATAGTATTTTAAAAACTTTAAAAGAAACCTATTCAAATAGAAAACGCCTAAAACCTGGCATTAAAAAAATCCTAATGCTACTGTGTTGTCTTTCCAGGCTTCTGTAGAATGCTCAGGTTACATGCAACACATGAACGCAATGAGCAATATCCATACGTATAATTCAAAACAAGCAATTCAGTGTTGTTGTTATTGTTTAGTCATTTAGTTGTGTCCGACTCTTTGTGACCCCATGGACCAGAGCACGCCAGGCACTCCTGTCTTCCACTGCCTCCCGCAGTTTGGTCAAACTCATGCTGGTAGCTTCGAGAACACTGTCCAACCATCTCGTCCTCTGTCGTCCCTTTCTCCTTGTGCCCTCCATCGTTCCCAACATCAGGCTCTTTTCCAGGGAGTCTTCTCTTCTCAGGAGGTGGCCAAAGTATTGGAGCCTCAGCTTCAGGATCTGTTCTTCCAGTGAGCACTCAGGGCTGATTTCCTTCAGAATGGATAAGTTTGATCTTCTTGCAGTCCATGGGACTCTCAAGAGTCTCCTCTAGCACCATAATTCCAAAGCATCATTTCTTTGGCGATCAGCGTTCTTTATGGTCCAGCTCTCACTTCCATACATCACTACTGGGAAAACCATAGCTTTAACTATACAGACCTTTTGGGGCAAGGTGATGTCTCTGCTTTTTAAGATGCTGTCTAGGTGAATTCAGTGTTACCCCTGATCACGTCTGGCCCCTAAGGGCTCTGCTTATTCTTAATGACTCTTGAATGCCTCATGGGCCCAAACAAAGGCAGGTAACCCTCTCAAAACTCAAGGGACCCTGGGTCACCCTTGTTGCAGGGAACCGCTTAAGGGCCACATTCAGGGTAGAGACTGATCCCCCCCTGCAAGGCCATCTTGGGGCACACCAGGAACAAAGACATTTGATGGTTTCACTTCACCCAATTCAGCCATGGCTGGCCACTCCTCTGGCACATGTGCACGGGAGCTTTCCAGCTTTTCCTATGCATTTTCCTCCAGTCCATTTCCTCAGGTTGTGGCTGCTCCTCCTGCAGGTTCACACAAACTTCCAATTCTTCCTGCGGCACATCTTCCACTGGCATTTCCTCTGGCACTGGTTGCTCTTCCTCAGGGACACAGGTGGTGCTGTGGTCTAAAGCACTGAAGGTTGGTGGTTCGAATCCCCGTGATGGGGTGAGCTCCCGTTGCTCTGTCCCAGCTCCTGCTAACTTAGGAGTTCGAAAACACGCCAGTGCAAGTAGTTAAATAGGTACCACTGTGGCAGGAAGGTAAATGGCATTTCCATGTGCTCGTGGTGTTCCATTGTGCCAGAAGCAGTTTCGTCATGTTGGCCACATGACCCAGAAAGCTGTCTGTGAACAAACACTGGCTCCCTCAGCTTGAAAGCAAGATGAGTGCTGCAACTCCATAGTCGCCTTTGACTGAACTTAACTATCCAGGGTTCCTTTACACCCCCCCCCTCCCTCTCTCTCTCTCTCTCTCTCTCTCTCTCTCTCTCTCTCTCTTTTACCAGTTCTTGCTCAAGCACACCCACCTCTTGTATCTCCACCTGTACTGCTGGCATGCATTAAGAGGTCTATAAGAAGCAGTTGTTCACCTCCAACCTGTAATTTCCTTTCCTCTGAGGCATTTTCTTCTTCCTCCGCTGGCCTTTCCTCCTGCACCCCCCTTCCACAGCAGATGCCCAGGAAGCGAGCCAGAAGCTGAAATAAAAACTGCAGAGAGAGAGAGATGGCTGATTTCTGCTGGGATCCAAAGCTGTGGCTTTGGCAGAAGCAAGACCCACTTGAGCTGTTAATGCTGTGAACCCCTCCATCATAAGCAGACCCCAGCAGGCTCAGGTTGTGTATATGTTCAAATATACAATATATACCACAGTCTCTGCTGTGCCTCATTCCCATAGAAAGCATGAACCCTGGTAAGCATCTGGAACCCCTGCAACCTCACACTGCTCAGAGATTGGGGGGGGGGCTATGCAATATGGATGACATTTTCAGCAGGGCCATGACTTGCACATCCAAGACAATGCAACCTCCTCAAAAGACCTATAGCATTCCTATGTTTGTTCATTCAAACAAAGGGGATGTATACACTTCACATAATGCTCTTCAGACATTAATGCTCCTGCACATGGGGGGGGGGGGGAAATGAATTCATGGGCAGTGGCGGGCAATGTTCACCCTCACTCTCCATGTGTTGAAACACGTACCATTTCATTCACAGTAGCTGGACTCCCCTCCCCCCAGAATTTCCCATCATATTAGGGTGGTTCATAAAAAACTCTTTTTTGAAAATGCCTGCTCCAAAGGACTTATGAGCCAGTGTGGTGTAGTGGTTAAGAGCGGTAGTCTGGTTCACTAATCTGGTGAACCGGGTTCGCGTCTCCGCTCCTCCACATGCAGCTGCTGGGTGACCTTGGGCCAGTGACACTTCTCTGAAGTCTCTCAGCCTCACTCACCTCACAGAGTGTTGGTTGTGGGGGAGGAAGGGAAAGGAGAATGTTAGCCGCTTTGAGACTCCTCAGGTAGTGATAAAGAGGGATATCAAATCCAAACTACTCCTCCTCTTCTTCTCACTAAACTAGGGATTATATAGCTATATCTGAAATTTCATGCTTATCAGTTAATACCTTGACCCTGCTCCACTGAATTGAAATTTCAGCCTTCATGACATAGGAAAACAGCTAAGTAAACAGCTATTTTTGTGGAGGAGGATCAAGATATTAACTGATATGCATGAAATTTCAGATGGCACAGTACATACCATCAAATGCACACACATTACAGACATGTGTTTCAAGATGTTGACAGACAGAGCCTGCCACTGTTGACATTCTGTGCATTCGGGGTATATGTGGAGAGAAACCCATCAAATGAAGAGGACCCAAATATGTAGATAAAATGTGATGCTTCCTGGGAACTGGAGCATTGCACTGTGGAGCTATGACTTTCAATTTGGCGCTGAAGGGTTGTTTTTTTTTCATGAAAGGCAAAATCTTTTATACATTGAGGATTTTGAATTTGGCCTAGATCAGGATTGTCCAACAGTCAGTCAGTTAATCAGGCTCCGAAAGAAATTCATTCGGCTCCTAGTAGCAAACTTTTATCAGGGCATCGTTCAAAATCTGCCCAGAGAAGAATATTGTTTTCAGTACTTGCGTGAGACACCTATGTGATACTTCGTTACATCTCTCTGGGGTTTTTGTATGAGATGCTTTGCCAGGTATCTCTTGCCTGATAGAGATACTTGGCAAAGCAGTGAGTCACGATGTTAGCTTCATTTAAATTTTATTGCAATTTTGTGGTTGTTGATGGAGGAACGATCAGCTCTCCATGCATCAGAGACTCCCGTTGTGTGGCAAAAATGCAATTCCAGCCTGCGGAATAATGTAGAATAGAAAAGCAGACACAAATACAGAAGTCAAGCATTCCCAATCTTCCATATTATTCGATCTGTGAAGGACTGATTGCACATGGACTTGCTTTGCAATTGGACATCAGCACCAACCATCAGGGTTTTTTTGTGCAATTGCTTCAGAGCTGACTCCTTATAGACATGCAAGCACAGTCTATCTGAGCAGTGAGTACTTTGGAATTTCTGCTGCATAACAATTCCTTTTATCAACCGCTTGGCACAGGGCTTAGTTCCATAGGATTTACCATATTAACTCCTTTACCTATTAGGCATAGATTCCAATTATAAATATATTTATATTTTAAAATATAAATATAAATAAATATAAATATAAAATATAAAGGTTCCAGAGTAAGGGATGACATAGACTTCGGAGTCTTCTCTGCACACGAAACTGGCTTCTTACAGCAAGGAGCCTGTGCATGTAACATGTAGCCTCTATTAACTGTCTCTATTGTCTCACACCAGATTTTGCCCTCTTCCAGCTACTGCTGACATGAACCAGAACCTTCTCTATACGTGCTGTGTGAGGATTTGTGTCTTAAGTGTGTTTGTTCAACAGAGCTAATCCCTAAAGCCAGCTTTTGATTCCTCTCTGCCCTCACACATTCACCTTCCACCCAGTACAGAAAATGGGAAATGAAATAATTGGGAGCAACATTTGTACATCAGAGAAATGGAACTGACTGTAGTCTAAATAGCATCTCAGTTACTATGGGGGTTTTTAAATAAAAAAAATATACTGAATTATAAAAAATAAATTTTTATTTATTTGAAGTGTGCCCCTCATTCCCCTCACATCTTGCCACATAAATCTGACAATTGTAGGATTCTGACCTAATAGTGTATATAAAGTTCCAGGTGATGAAATAATGGATTCATCTATCTACCCAGCCAGGTAAGAGCAATCCTATTTTAGAAAGTATTTTGAGTCCCCCCTCCCTCCATTCCCCCCAATAGTGATTAGCTGTCTCATGGCTGGATGATTTGAAAGAATTATCCAGTTTAGGTAAACAAGTCTGAAAATGTATTGACATTAATGTATCTAGGGGTGGGATTATATCTTTACTGTTGGTAGAATAATGTTAATTTGGGGATTTTAGTGTATCTATTTGGTTGTGCACGTATAACAAAACAATTGATACTTTGAGAAGCCAGATGGATTTTATTAGCTTTATATTAGGGGATTGTCACTGACACTTTTCTGTGGCTTATTCTTCCACTAGTGTCCAGAATTAGAGTATACAGGCGACAAATAGAGAGTCACAGCTTGGTTTCATTAGCAGTAGATGTGTGATTCTGGTTTTGTGTTTGCTTTTTGGTGATACATGAATACAGTAATGAAACAAAGTTTAGATGGTTCAGGTGGCATAAGGCATATACCTTTTCTAGTGCTAGATAAATAGATTACAAGGGAAGTGAATGCAGGTTTCCCTAGCTTTCTGTGCCATAAGAAAAGTACAGTGGTACCTCGGTTTAAGAGCAGTCCTGTTTACGAACTCTGCAAAACCGGAAGTAGTGTTCCGGTTTGCGAACTTTACCTCAGTCTAAGAACAGAATCTGAATGGTGTAAGGGCACCGGTGGCAGGAGGCCTCATTAGGGAAAGTGCGCCTCGGTTTAAGAATGGTTTCGGTTTAAGAATGGACTTCCAGAATAGATTACGTTAGTAAACCGAGGTACCACTGTTTGTCATTTATGCTTAACACCCCCTTTTAAATGTCTGAGAGTGGGTTCATGCAGCCTTCCACAACTTTTGGTCCCTGGATGTTGCTGGATCACAACTCCCACCATCCCCGACCATTGGTAATTTTGGCTGGGGCTGGTGGGAGTTTGAATGTAACAACATATGGATGGCCACAGGTTTCCAGCCCCTGCTTTAGCTAGTTGCCACAGCTCTATTCCCTCCTGGTAACTGGCATTGGTGCCATTGCTGGCAAGCCAGTTAAGCTGCACCCTCCATCCCTGCTGGCCACTCCTGGTAAATCCACTTACACTATCTGGTGGGCGGCATTGTGGCCAGGCCCTGGTCCCTGCATGACCCAGCTGAGGGCTGGAGACTGACAAGCTCCCTGCCGTTGCCTCCCCATGCTGTTGGCGCTGGGCAGGGCCCCGCTCAAGAAGCAGGCCTTGCCAACCATTCAGTGCCACAGGGAATTTAAATTCCAGTGCAGCGGGGAGGCTGTCCTCTCATGTGGTTAGGCATTGGGTAAGCCTTTGTTTAGATGGAGGTGAAGTTGTTGCTTCTGCCTGCCCCTCCTCTCTAAGGGTATCCTGTTAAAGGGATCTGGGGGTATGGATGCTATCCAATGCATGGACATGGGCTAGGGCCATGCCACTACCACAACACTGAATCCTTGGGGTGCCCTATTTGATGCAAGTCTTAGGACCTCCCCCTATTGGTGGTTTACCCTTAGCTGGACTACCAGCAGATGGGTGGGAGTCGAGATATCTGGCTTCACCCAATGACTAAGCCAAACTGCTCACATCTGCAAACAATAAATTTGTGGTCAATTTGAACCCATAAACCAAAATCTGCTTGTTCGTGTGTTTTATTTAGGGGACCACAAGTCACAGGGCCTTGGCACATAAGAGAGGGTGAGGAGTGGGGAAGGACCAATCAAAACCAGCATTTCAGCCAGTTGGGCTGAAAACAGTTGCAAGATTTACTAGAATTCAGTTCCAAGACAAAAAGAAAAAGCTTCGGCCTCAGATTTCTATTCACCGCATTCTTTTGTCATTAAATGCATGGCCTGCTCTATTAATCCAATTGAGCCTCAGGTCGTGTGCAAACATCAAGCATGAATGTGTGAGGGTGCTAAGGTTTCTGGTAAGAGGAAAGCTATGGAGACTCATACACGTACAACATGCTCACCTGTGCGCACACTATTTCCTTCCTATTTTCTTCCTTTTCAAATCATGAAGGTGGGGGGAACGTACTTCAGCCTCAAGAACTCAGCAGCAGTGGCAGATCAACAAGCAATGTCAAGACCGGCGAGGCAGGCAGAAATAGCAGAGAACAAGGAGAACTTGTTATAATGGCAAGTCCTTTGTGTTACGAGCATGTAAAATCAGATACAGCAAATCCATGCCGTCCTTAAAATAGAAGTTTTCTTTTCTTTGCTTTGCTTTTTAACTTCGTTTTGTTATTAAAATCCTAGCCTGAAAACCCCAGAGTGCCATCCAAAATAAGTACTTAGCTGCTGCTCTTCTGACAGTGTTTGAAGCAAAGGTTAGGTTTTCTTAATAATTAGCTTCAAAGTTATTATAGGAGATTCGTCCTTTGCGGCACTGAATACAGGGTGCGTGGGGAATCAAAACTGATGTTTGAAAAGGAAACAAGGGTCTTCATGGCAGTCCTTCCTCCATTTTCCTTTTTTTGATAAGGTTTTTTGGGGTTCTCTGAAGATCTTTCTACTGCTCCTTCTTTGGGTAGCATATTCAGGCTCCGTGGATTCCAGTTGTGCATCTTTGCTCCATTCATCCAGTTGTATCTCTCTCCATCCCTCAAATTTCTTTTGCATGCTTCACCAAACCCACATGTCTGGGTGCAGTTTTGCTTCTGACCCAAATATTTGAATAGCACATGGATTCAGAGCCCGGGAGAAAGAAGCATGTCAAGAGTAGCTAACAAAGAACTGAATTACTTTGAGTGGTGCTCCCCATATATGCTATCTGGAAGCAGTTTCCATGATGTTGGGCCTCTCTCTGCACATTTAGCAGCTGATTTTTAACCAGGTTGAATTGCGGGTGGAAATAGCAAGCAGGTGTGGTTTTTAAACAGCAGGAAATTCCATATCCTGGGGACATGGTGCTACACAGGGATCAGGGACAAATTTGGTTCCATTTTCATTTTAATGTGGTTTTGCCTAATTTGTGCTGCCTGAATCAATACTCTAGCTGTGGCCTATGTAGTGCCCTCTCCTCCAGGTTTTCACTCACCCATCTTCATATTTTAGACTAAAAAATAATCTAGTAAAGAAATAATGAAGGAAATAAAGAAGGGGAGGGAAACCAGTGGCCTCCAAGATTTGTTGAACTATAGGGCCCATCATCCTTGACCAGGGGTCAACAAACTTTTTCAGCAGGGGGCTGGTCCACTGTCTTTCAGACCCTGTGGGGGTTGGACTATATTTTTTTTGGGGGGGGGTGAATGAATTCCTATGCCCCACAAATAACCCAGAGATGCATTTTAAATAAAAGCACACATTCTACTCATGTAAAAACACGCTGATTCTCAGATTGTCTGCAGGCCAGGTTTAGAAGGCAATTGGGCCGCATCCAGCCCCCGGGCCTTGGTTTGCCTACCCATGTCGTTGACCATTGGCCATACCAGTTGTAGCTGATGGGGATGGGAGTCCAACAATATCTGGGAAGACACAGAAGCCTCACCATCATTGAAATAAAGAAAGAGAAGGGAAGGGAAGGGAAGGGAAGGGAAGGGAAGGGAAGGGAAGGGAAGGGAAGGGGAGAAGGGTTCACTGTCCTGCATATCTACTTGCAGGCATTCACTGGCCTAAAGTAGTTTACATTGCTCTTCATAGAGAGCTAGTGTGGTGTAGTGGTTAGAGTAATGAACAAGGACCAGGGTTCAAATCCCCACTCAGCCATGAAGTTCCCTGGGTGATGTTGATCCAGTCACCATTTTTCAGCCTGATCTACCTTCCAAGGAGAAGGAGAAGCATAGATGTCACTTTGAGCTTCTTGGGATATAATAAACAAACAAACAAACAAACACAATTCTGAACTTCAGCTATACCTGAGACCCAGGTGCCAGATTTCACTTTCTAGACATCCCTACCTGGCTCTTGGGACTCTGCCTGAGCCACAACTCCTTCCGATCCACACGTACCCCCAGACCAGCACTGCTTCTATTTGGCTTGAATGTGTTCTTCAACTGTGCTAATTCTTATTGCATGCTGGGTGGCGGGGGGGGGGGGGAGGATAGGGCAATGCAATTTTGTTTAGAGACTATCCTATTGTACAAAGGTAAAATTCATCTTTGTTGCTCAGCCCACTTTTGATTCGGGCCTCGTCCACTGTGGTCATGCGGCCCCTGGAAGGTTGCATAGAATAGTATGCGACCCCTAGGGCCAAGACATGTTCCACACCTCAGTCTACCCCGTTGTGGCGTCTGAAGCAGATTGCTTCACCCTGCTGCATGGCGCGCCAGCTCTGCTTTCTGAATTTATTTCCGCTATCTAAAATGTCTAGGACTCTCACAGTCCAACAACTTCCTTCCACTCCTGGCCTCTTCATTGATCTCATTTATTCTCCCATTTTGACCCACAGGTTGAATATGTTGCCTGCCATCTCCCCATCTTTCAAGAGCAGCTTCTTTTCAAAATGTCTCTTTTGTCTCTCATACTTCTGCCTTTCATCAGCTGTACTTGCAAGTGTGCACATCCTCACAGTCTTGATGTCTGGACCACAAAATGAAATTGCTGCGGCAAGACTTACTACTTTGACTGAACATACAAAAGCCATGATATTTCAAAATCAATATTGTGACAGATTGAAGACTTTGTCTTGCAAAAGTCCCATGACTTCGGCGGCTTTCATAAATACTGCATTCCTGGAAGATAGCAAAAGTATACACTATGGCATTTTGGCTAATGTTACAATATATAACAATTGTGGAAATAGACCTCCTGAGATTTTAAGCACCGCTTAAACTGAATAGTGAAGCAGGTGTTGTCCAGTCTTCATTTTATGCTGTCTTTCAGGATTTCTTAATAGACAGAGAAAATAATACAAAGGCAGTTGTGTTAATGTTATCTTCCCTCAAAGATGGTATTACAGGGGGAAGTCCTATAAGCCCCATCAAATGGAATTCTGCAAATTGGATTTCTAGATGCAACATAGTTATTACAGGAGAAATTTCATTTAGTATAAAGAGAGCTGGTGCCATGCAGTGCGCAACAGACCAAGTTCTGGCACATGGGGAAATGAAGTTACTGGTTCAAATCTTGCCTCTGCATGGATGAACTCGCTAGAGCTTCTTTCACATGTTCAGCTAAATGTATGTGCACGGGGAATAGGACTGCTCTTACTCCAGATCACTGGCCTCGCCTCCATTGTGTGCACATATTCAGGAGAAGCTGTGAAAGTGCTTTCCCACATATAAACGGCCTAAATTCAAGAATACAGATGCAACCTCCCTCCCACCTTTTGAATGAAGGGGAGACCTGCAAGTGTGATCCTGTTTCCCCTTCAGTTGAATTTGTGGAAGAAATCCCACTGGTTTTTGACAAGGCATTAGTCCTCTGCCTCTGGGGAATGGGTGGCTCTGTGGTCTAACCCACTGGGACTGTTGGGCTTGATGATCAGAAGGTCGGCAGTTCGAATCCCCATGACAGGTTGTGCTCCTGTTGCTCTGTCCCAGCTTCTGCCAACCTAGCAGTTTAAAAGCATGCCAGCGCAAGTAGATAAATAGGTACCGCTGCGGCAGGAAGGTAAATGACATTTCTGTGTGCTCTGGCCTGGTCCTCCGTGCACCTGTAACGGTTTAGTCACATGACCACATGACCCGGAGAGCTGTCTGTGGACAAACGTTAGCTTCCTCGGCCTGAAGCGAGATGAGCACCACAACACCATAGTCACTGTTGACTGGATTTAACCGTATAGTGGTCCTTTACCTTTTTTTACCTTTCCCTTTACCCTACCTCTGGCTCTGTCCCAATCTGTTAAATGGGGGCACAGTCTAGGGTTGCTATAAGGATTTCTGAGACACTGTGTTATTGCGAAGAACTTTAATTATGCTAAAGTGGTGATACACAAATGTCACCTTATCAGCATGTAGAATATCATAGTCTGGTTGCACTCTCTCCCTCTCTCTCTCTCCCTCCCCTTGTGTGTGTGTGCGTAACAAGGAGGTATCATATCACCCCACTCCTGAAAGTTCTGCATTCACTGATGATGTGTTACTGGACCCACTTTTTGCAATCCTTTGGGTGCCAGCTAAATACTTTACTTTACTTTACTTTCTTTCTTTCTTTCTTTTCTTGAGCATATGGCCAGCAGCAGGATATGATATTCTATTGTTGAATATGGGGCTATCTGTTTAGCCCATTTTAGTGTTGCCTAAGCTCTAAAATCTTCCTGGATGTTTAACTGTGTATTGACAAATGTACTTTTTTCTGACTGACGGTCGAATAAAAGGTTGATGATGATTCTATTGTTGAAGCTGTTTTTTTTTAAAAAAACCATTTATGTGGTTTGATCACTGCATCCTTCTACTTGGTTATAAATTACTTAAGGATATGGATAACTCCCTTGGCTGGAAGAGTGGTGCTGAAAATGCCAACATTGCAGGTTTGATCCCTGTATGCATTGAAGTTGTTGGACTAGATGGTGCAAAGGGTCCCCTCCAGCTCCACAATTCTCACACACACACACACACACACACACACACCTAACCTAAACGTAATACAAAGTTTGCTATTATTACTTGATGTCCTGAATAATGGAACCCAGCTGTTTGAAAGAATGCCTTCCCTGCTACCTTCTATGCTCATCTTCCGCAAACACTTGCAATAATAATAATAATGGTAAACATTGTTAAGGGAATGGGCAGACACTGTGGATATAGTTCTGTGTATGGAGTTGGTTGAAGGAGATTCAGCTTCACACAGCTGGCAGTCATGAAACTTACAGCATAGCCATATCCGAGGTCACACACACAGAGAGAGAAAAACTATGGATGTGGGTGACATTTCCTCTAAATGTTTTTCCAACTGAAACTGCTGGTTAAGAAGCTATTCAGCACTCTGATACCCTGATTTTTATTTAAAAACAACTTGGTTCTTTTGAATTGTTCTAGTGAGAACACTAGAATTTGCTCTCCTGACTCCTCTGTATTGACACAACTCCTTGAGGGTGCCTGTTGATTTTCCTCGTAGATTTGTTTGGAGAGAAAAATGGTGAAGAACACAAAGCACTTTGTGGCACTCAGTGAATATCAACAGACATATTTTTAGGTATGATTCACGTGTTGTCATTACTTCTGCATGGTCGAGTCTTACACTGTATTGACATGCCTATAAATAGAAACCATACTGGCTGAGTACATGACACAGTTACTTTCCACACAAGTGGTGCCAGCCCTGAAGAAGGGACAATGCTAGTATTAGAAGCAACTACATACCAAATTGCCATTTGGTTCAGAATTGGTTTGGATGGCACCAAAGTGAAGGTCCCTGCTGGCATGACAACTGATTAAAAAAAAGGTAATGGGTCCCCTGGCAGTTAAGTCCAGTCACAGACAACTCTGGGATTGTGGCGCTCATCTCACTTTACAGGCCGAGGGAGCCAGCGTTTTGTCCGCAGACAGATTTTCTGGGTTATGTGGCCAGCATGACGAAGCTGCTCCTGGCACAACGGAACACTGAAACCAGAGCAGCACACAGAAACACCATTTACCTTCCTGCTGGAGCAGTACCTATTTATCTCCTTGCACTTTTTGGCATGCTTTTGAACTGCTAGGTTGGCAGGAGCTGGGACCGAACAAGAGGAGCTCACCCCATCGTGGGGATTCGAATCGCTGACCTTCTGATTGGCAAGCCCAAGAAGCTCAGTGGTTGAGACCACAGCACCACCCACATCCCTAAAGACAACTGATTAAATGGACCTAACTCTTACAATTTCCAATTTCCCCCCATAGGTGTTTAGTTCCTGTGAGAGTCCTCTCCACACACACACACACACACACACACACACACACTTCCTCATTCACACTATACATCATACACTATTTTACTGGTTTCAAATTGTATCCAAAAGAATCCTGGGCTACTCCAAAAAATGTATCAGGGGCTTCTCCATGAACAGACCCATAATGGTGTTCGCGGTTCCTTGAAAGATGCTGTCAGTTTCACCCAGCGACATAAAGCTAGTTGCTGAAGAGCGTGATTTTCAGCCTAAATTACGCAGACTCAACAGACTTGGCCAATGAATGACTCATATGAACTGAGTCCGCATCCAATAATCTTTTGCACTATACCAGCTTTCCCAAGTCAATGAGAAATGGGTTCCCTTGAAGACAGGATGTTTAAAACCGCTGCAATGTGGTGAGGCTGGACGAAATTAAAACCAACCAATTAAGCAGAATTTAGTTGATCAACTAGCTTTTCTGTTATCTGATTTAAAATAAGCCTTAATGCAGGTGATCTTCTGTGGCAAACAATCATTAGACGTGCGGGGACCCTGATGCATAACAAATGTCATCATCATGGAACACTTTTTCACAGAGGACAGCCTAGATTAAAAGCTGATTAAAAATGTACATCTTAAAAGTGTGATTAAGGAATTAATAAATTATTCTCAGTTTAATTTGATAATGCTTTAACCCCCAGGTAAAAAAACTAATTTAAAGATGTATGGGTGAGAGACAGAAAAAAATGTGGAGTATCCCATATTATGTCTACACCATGTTTCAATAATGCTATTTTAAAAAAAAGACTACTGAAAAAAATCTGTGTGTCTCTGTAATCAAATTATTTCTTTATATCTGCATTTATTTCATGGCTTCGGGGTGGAAATGCTCCCTCAGGTATATGGGGCTGGAGCTGTTTAGGGCTTTAAAGGTCAGCACCATCACTTCAAATTGTGCTCAGAAACATACCGGGAGCTGATGCAGTTCTTTTAGGACCGGTGTTATATGGTCCTGGCAGCTACTCCCAGTCACTAGTCTGGCAGTCACATTTTGGATTAGTTTCAGTTTCCGAGTCACCTTCAACAGCTATCCTGACTCCCTGCTCCAAGTTGATAGACAGCTGTGTTGGGCTACTTAACTATCCAACCCTCTCAATTTCCACTTTCTGCTTCTTGCTACACAGTTACAAAGTTTCCATTGTGATTTCCACATTGCCATGAAAATGTAAGTTTGCAGGCAGTGTATAGAAGAAGGAATCAATGCCAAATTGAATAACAAAAGGGATAGGGCAGTGGTTCCATTGTTCGCTTTTGAATTCCATTCTCTGAAACCCTCAGTTGTGCCTTTCATCTGAAGCTGAGGCTCAGTCTTTACTCTGCCCTAGTGAAGTACTGTGGCTAGCAACAATGCTGTTGGTCAGACGTTAACATCTATAAAAGTGCCTTGATCATCACATTATATCTGTAGGACAATAACAAGAGGTACTTTCTAATAAAGGGAATTAGATTGTTTGCTGAAATGTATGCAATTCATGCCCCCCCTGAAAACTTTTTTTTTAAAGAAAACAACAACAAACATGTGCATCTATATTCATGTATAAATCTGTATCATGATATTTTTTTTAATAATGCTTTATGAAGCCATCTGGCACTAATTTGATACAAAATATAATTGTTTGCACTGTTGACTTCTTGGGAGAGGGAGAAAATTCTGGTTAGCTATTAATAATGTCTATAATCCTTCTGAATAATAGTTGTTGTTGTTTTTTTAAAAAAAACAAAAACCCTCTTGATTTCACATTATTTCCTCCCCTCCCTTTCACAGTGTGTGGCTTTGTTCTCCATTTCACAAGGTAATGCTCCACTGGAAATTGTTACTCTTGCAAACTGTAACACACACACACACACACACACACACACACACACACACACCATATTGGCCTGAATATAAGCCTCGCTTTTCCCCCAAATTCCAACCGTGAAAAGTTAAAACTCGGCTTATATTTGTGACCAGCGCCAGGAGCAGCGAGGAATGGAGCGGCTTGTATTTGGGTACTTTTTCTTTCTTTTTTCTCCTCCCCCCCCTCCAATTTTAAAGGCGTGGCTCATATTCGGGTGCGGCTTATATTCGGGCTAATACGGTATATTTGGCTTGATATTCAAAGGAGACAGAATGTCATATCCATATCATACATTTCATGGGCTTCCCGCGTGTAGAGCAGAGCTTTCCAAACTGTCTGTGGCAACACATTATTATGTTGGCTGCAGTGTGTAGAGTGTGTTGCACAAATGCTCTCTGAGCTCCTCTGGGAACTGGAAAGGGGTTAGTTTAACCTCCAGTTTGCTAGTACAGTGGTACCTTGGGTGACAAACACCTTGGGTTACAAACACTTCGGGTTACAGACTCTGCTAACCCGGAAGTAGTACCTCGGGTTAAGAACTTTACCTCAGGATGAGAACAGAAACCGTGTGGCAGCAGCGTGGCAGCAGCAGGAGGCCCCATTAGCTAAAGTGGTACCTCAGGTTAAGAACATTTTCAGGTTAAGAACATACCTCTGGAATGAATAAAGTTCATAACCAGAGGTACCACTGTATACAAAACAACGCATGTCTAAAAAGTGTGTCACTGTCATGAAAAGTTTGGAAAGCTCTGATGTAGAGGCTCCTGGCTCTGGGGAACAGGGAGAACCAGAATCTCATATCTCCAGTTGGATGATCAAGCAGCCTCGAATCTCATGCTTCATTAATGATGCTTTGCATACCAGCTGGCCATGGATGGATCATGAAAAAGAAACAGAAGTACTGCAGGGCTCTTCTGTTCTGATGTGGCATTAATAAACAGGTGTGAACCGCTGGATTCCGCTTCTTGAAAAAAGATTTCCCTTCACAATTGCTAAACTGAGACAACCATGATCCCATTGATTTGAGCAGGGTACATAGAATATTGTTGCCATATTTCAAAAAGTGAAAATCCGGACACAAAACAGTTTTTTTAAAATTTTATTTAATTATTATTTTTAGAAAATTCACCCCCCAAAAAACAACATATATGGGCTGCCATATATGCCCAGGTTTCCCCAGACATTTTAAACAATTTCTGAAAATTCCTCCTGGATGCCGTTTTCGACAGACAAATCCCAGCTATGCCTCATGCAGAGCAAGCTGCCTTATGCAAGCCATCGTACCAACTCAAGGTTGGCTTTAGCATTAGGGAGAGGCAGCACATTTTGAGTTCCATGTAAAGGCAGCAAATTCCTAGTCATCTGATGTATTTTTCCTGCTAGAGCGGAGCTTGTGAGATCTTCTGCCACAGGTGCCAAGGGGTCTCTGCATCTTGACTTGCGGGAGGAAGAAACTGCAGTTCTGCCTCAGGCAGCAAAATATATTGAGCCAGCCCTGTCCCAACTATCTCTGTACTGTCTACACGGAATGGCAGCAGTTTCCAAATATTTCAGGCAGGTGTGTCTCCTAGCCAGGGGAGAAATTTGATTCCATTTGGATTTAAAGGTGAACCTAATTAATTCATACTTTCTGAAGCAATGCATAAACTGTAACATAGCCTTCTTTCAAAATCCACACATCTCTGGATTTTGCAGCGGAGCTCGCCAGCCAAGTAAAATGCAAATAATGAGGTAAAATGTGCTTAAAAATGCCTCAATTACTGAAAATAACATACATAAATGTGTTATATTCCAGACTGGATAAAGAGATTGAATGTATTATGTAAGGAAAATTGGTATGGAAAAAAAAAAGTGTATATTAAGCAAAATTGCACGGGGAAATGTATCTATTAGAACCAATGTATGCTAAAATGCTGAGGAATTCTTATGAGGATTCTCCCCCAAAAAACCAACACAATCATAATCACAAATGGATATGAAAATGTAGGGAACTGGAGTGAAGTCTGGAGAAGGGAGAAAATGAGCGAAACCAAAATGGACAGATCCACCCAGCCTTCCCTGGAGATCTTGGGGATTGAACATACACCTTCTGTGTGCAAAACAAGCTCTTCCTCTTGCTTCTCCAGGCTAAGGATACTTAATAGGATTCACATTGTTCTAATGCAATGTTGCTTTCCACAAATGAGGGTTTCCCTTTCAGCCTTTTTTGCACCCTTGTCGCTGCTCCCACTTCACCCCTATGCCTCATGGGATGCCTCTTCAGAAGTGATTCAGAAATTAAATAAATGTTGTTGTTTAGTCATTTAGTCATGTCCGACTCTTCGTGACCCCATGGACCAGAGCATGCCAGGCACTCCTGTCTTCCGCTGCCTCCCGCAGTTTGGTCAAACTCATGCTGGTAGCTTCGAGAACACTATCCAACCATCTTGTCCTCTGTCGTCCCCTTCTCCTTGTGCCCTCCATCTTTCCCAACATCAGGGTCTTTTCCAGTCTTCTCTTCTGATTAGGTGGCCAAAGTATTGGAGCCTCAGCTTCACGATCTGTCCTTCCAGTGAGCACTCAGGGCTGATTTCCTTAAGAATGGATCGGTTTGATCTTCTTGCAGTCCATGAGTCTCTCAAGAGTCTCCTCCAGCACCATAATTCCAAAGCATCAATTCTTTGGCAATCAGCCTTCTTTGTGGTCCAGCTCTGACTTCCATACATCACTACTGGGAAAACCATTGCTTTAACTATACAGACTTTTGGCAAGGTGATGTCTCTACTTTTTAAGATGTTGTCTAGGTTTGTCATTGATTTTCTCCCAAGAAGCAGGCGTCTTTAAATTTCATGGCTGCTGTCACCATCTGCAGTGATCATGGAGCCCAAGAAAGTAAAATCTCTCACTGCCTCCATTTCTTCCCCTTCTTATTAAATAAATAAATAAATAATACTATTCATGAGATTGAGATAGAAAATCAAGCAATGCATAATTCCCCCCTGTGTTCAGTAATCCTTACTCAGTAGCATCCTCTGCCTTCCCCTGGGATTTGGCCAGGGATGCTTAAGCTCAACTGCCTCTCCCACAGCCCCACTCAATAGTGTGACGAGCAGAAAGTCTGTGCTCAAAATAAATGCACCTCAGTATATTTGCTTCATTAAAATGTGCCTGCCCCAGTACATAAATAAGCCAGTTTCAGTGAGGCCCTTCACACTTGCCAATTACTCTATGCTATTTTATTGCTTGTTTTGTCATTTTATGGCTTTACCATTACTAGTCACCTTCCCATGACTAATGGCCCAATTGGAACATCTATTACATTCTAATGATTAGAATCTAATCATTCTATTGAAGATAAACCCTTAGAGAACAGGCAGTTATGTTCAACTGTAGCACTAAGCTCCACATCCACCCAAGTGCTGGAATGGGGTTGGGGAGAAATTTACCTTTCACCTTCCCAACCTAAGGTGGACCCTTAGTTGTGTGTGTCCCCCCCCACCTTCCCCCTTGCATTAGCAAGTATTTATTATGACATTATATGGCAATGTCATTGGGCATGATCAGCATAATTAAGAGCCCCCACAAAAACACTCAGTGGAGAGGATTGGTTAAACACATACCCTATGTTTTGGTTAGGGCCTCCGCCTGGCTGGAATCTCTTGCCCCAGTTGCCCAGTGAGATTTGAAGGAGTGACTCCACCTCCATCATTCAGTCCATACACTGAGGATGAAGAAGACAAGAGTGGAAATGAAGGAAATGAAGCGGGAAGAAGAGAAAATAAAAGCAGGATTATCAGAAGTTAATAAGACACAGGAGGAGATATGGGACGCAATTGCCATGAATGAACTGAGGCAGCGGGAAGTGAATTTGAGGCTGAGAGCGGTCTCGGAAACACAAGGTGAGAACATCAGAGAGAAACTGAGAACAGGAATTGCACAATGGCTGGAACTACAAAAGGAAGAAGTTGAAAGATCAGTGCAGAATGCCTTCAGAATGAGAGTGAGAACAACCAAAACAAGGAAAATGCCTGGAGACTGTCTGATTACTTTTAAAGACAAAGATATGAGAAACTTAATTCTTCAAAAAAATAGAGAAACAAGATTAAATATTGAAGGGAATTATATAATTATTTTTAAAGACATTCCTGTCAGACTGTTGAAACGAAGAGACCCATATAAGCCACTGGTACAAATTCTCAAGAAGAATAAGATTGAATTTAAATGGGAATCCCCTGCTGAACGAAAGGGTTTTCCGTTTTTTGAGGCGCTTCACAAGACGAATTTCCCTATGGGGAAATCTCCGGGGACCTCTTTTAAATGCTGGCGGTGGGGAGCAAAGCCTTTCCCCCCCTCCGGCCTTCAGAAGAGGTCCAGGAAGGCCGGCGGAGGCCGAAAGGCTTTGCTCCCCACCGCCAGCATTTTAAAAGCAGTCCGGGATAGCAGGGAAGCGCTTCCCGCTATCCCAGATGGCTTTTAAAGGCAGACGGGGGAGCAAAGACTTTCGCCCCCTGCCAGCCTTCAGAAGAGGTCCTGGACCTCTTCTGAAGGCCGGCGGGGGGCAAAGGTTTTTGCTCCCCCCTGCCTGCCTTCCCGGGAGAGCGGAGAAACGCAGCGCTTTCTCCGCTTTCCCGGACGGCTTTTGAAGGCAGGCGGCGGGGGGGGGAGCAAAGACTTTGGCCCCCCACCGGCCTTCAGAAGAGGTCCTGGACCTCTTCTGAAGGCCAGCGGGGGGCCAAAGTCTTTGCTCCCCCCTGCCTGCCTTCCCGGGAGAGCGGAGAAACGCAGCGCTTTCTCCGCTTTCCCGGACGGCTTTTGAAGGCAGGCGGCGGGGGGGAGCAAAGACTTTCGCTCCCCACTGGCCTTCAGAAGAGGTCCTGGACCTCTTCTGAAGGCTGGCGGGGGGCGAAAGTCTTTGCTCCCCCCCCCCCCGGGACAACAGAGAAGTCCGCTGTCCGGGGCGATCTTAAAATGCTGGGGGTGGGAAGAAAAGCCCTTGTCCCCCCCCCCCAGCCTTTTACTCCAAGGATCCCTTCAGTTATCATCAGGCAGAAATCACTCTTGGCTAGGTATGATATCATCCCAACAAGAGTTTTTATGGACAGTAAGATCCACCCCCTTCTACTCGCCGGTCACGGCAAGGAGCAGACTCTGTCGGAGAGGTTGGGATCACCTCGGGACATCGAGCCTCCTCTCCCGGAGGATATCCATCCGCACCGAAACTGGACTTACTCTACGCCCTCACGAGCTCTAAAGAAACCCACCGGCGCAAGTAATCTTCTGACCCCGCCGGAGGAAAGAGAGCTTTTAGCCACCTTTGGCGACCTCCCACCGAGGGAACAACAAGAAATAATTGATAGACTAGAAGTACTTAATCATCAGCTCATACATGTCCAGAAGAACGGAAAAGTCCTGCTCACTTCTCAGGATAATCCTGTCAGCTCTCCGGAGCCGTGTTTTAAGGAAGCAGGAAGTCTTCCTTACCTTAGTTCAGTTCCTAAACCCATGCCTCCCCCACTTGAGGGCAAAACCCACCGATGCCTGGCAGACCCAGGTCTTGTCTCACAAGTAGGCTCCTCATCTCTACTCTTGATAAATTTTGACTCGCCCTCCAAGAGCTCCCCGCTGAAGAGTGTAGCCCAGAGTGTAGCCCACCAAAACAATTCCTTACCAACTAATCCATCAATGCCGGAACTGGAGTCCTCATATTCCCCTGAGCGGCATAGACCCGACATACAAACGGCACCAGTATGCCAAGCATCCTCAGTATCTTCGCCAGCATCAGGACAGGGGAGTGTTCCACCTACATCAAAAAATGGCCCGGATTTGATTGAAGACCCGGCCGGACATATAAATCAAATGGTTTCATCGGCGATCTTTAGACCTCGCAGTGGGGCAGTCTCAGCAAATCCTGTGGAGTTGCCCACTGAAGTGTCCGCCCTTGGGCTAGCCTGCAGGAGACCCGTCCTGTTGCACCAGTCAGAACACCTCACTACCAACTTCAAGACTAGGTACCCCCAGCAGGTGCCAGCCCTGCAAAGTAAAATAACTGACTTTTTTGTGGGGTCTGCCCTGCCCCCTAAGGACACACATCTCTCCCTGAAATGACAGCGAATTGGACACGACAGGAACTCGCCCCTATCAGTCCTCAGCTGGAATATTGCGGGCTGGAGGGGGAAAAAACTTGATCCAGAATTCTTGGAGTATATTAACCTGTTTCATATCATCTTGTTCCAAGAATCGTGGGAAGTAGAGAAAATTGTCCTAAATGGCTTTGAGCTTCTAGAACTCCCTGCCTGCCCCTCCCTGAAAGGAGGCCGCCCTAAAGGGGGCCTAATAATAGGCATCTCCCTCAACCTACATTCAAAACTTACTCTAGTACAGGCCTTGCCTCCTTACGCCCTTACCGGGCTGATTGCGGGGGAAAAGATCTCACTTCTAGTTACAAATGTCTACTTGCCACCTGGGGGTTCTTCCCCCGAACTTGGCACTAAATGGGGCTCGCTAGAAGAGCATTTGCTCTCATGCTATGTTAAGTTTCCTAATACCCCGGCCATAATAGGTGGCGACTTTAACGCCCGCACAGCAGCAAACTGGGACTCGCTGACCAAAGCCAAATGGTGGGTTACTCCAAACCTTGATAATTATGATCTGGAACATATCATGAGGAGAACTTCTAAAGACCACAGAGCAAATGAGGCTGGAGTACTCCTCTATCAAATGGCCATCCGTTTAAATCTGGTCCCATTAAATGGCACATGCCTCCCTGATATTCCTGGGGGTTTTACCCATCTGGGCGTTAAATCAAACAGCGTCCTCGATTACCTGTTGGTTTCCAGGGATCTACTTAAGTGTATTTCCACCTTTAAGATCGAGAATGTACAATCTAGTGATCATCTTCCCCTTGTAGCCAAGCTTTCCCTGAACTGGCAGTCGGAGGCTCATAGACATGCGACCCAGATGGTAACCAACGAATCTCTCCAAGTAAGAGGAATCAAATGGTCGGAGACCCAGGCTCAAAGGTATCAGGAATTCTTTCAAAAAGAAATCATTGGGCCCCATCCCAACATAGGCTCTGCCTCAGACGAGCATAGCATAGTGTTGAAATGCTTCCACCGTCTTACGACTGACCTTACGTCCTTCTTCAGGTTACCACCCAAAATATTAAATCGGAATGAATATACTTACGGTGCCCCCTGGTATAATTCTCAGTGCAAACAAGCAAGACAGCGCCTTCGTGCTATATATAATGTATATAAGACCTCCGGTGCATCTACTCTGCCAGCTAGTTATGCACAAGCCAAGCTAGTTTACAAACGCATGCAGAAAATTGCCAAACGTGAGTGGCAACACAATCGCTGGCAGGCTTTGATTACTGCTTCAAAATCACACAGATCCAGGGAATTCTGGTCTTTGATCAACAGAAGGGTGAGGAAATACCCAAGGACAGTCATCCCCGCACCGACATGGGAATTGTTCCTGAAGAAATGCTTCTCACAGGCGGATGCTCCCTCTGCCCACCTGACGCATCTGTTTACCCACTTACCTATTTGGCCTCCCACCGATCCCGATGAAATAGCCAAGCTAATAGCTCAGCTGAAACCGGGTAAAGCCCCAGGGTCCGATCTGATCCCTGCTGAAGCCATTAAACTACACCCAAAATGGTGGGTTGGCATCTTGGCCAAAACCTTCGATGCAATCAACGCTTCTGGCCTCATCCCCAAAATATGGAAGGAGGCCATTATAGTACCAATTCATAAAAAAGGTTCTCCAACGGAGCCGGAAAACTACTGTAACATCAGCCTCCTTTCGATCATAGGGAAAATTTATGCCAGCTTTTTGCTGAATAAACTATTGTGATGGGTAGATGAGACTAATCAGATTGGCCACGAACAAGCAGAGTTCAGAACTAAACGCTCTACAACCGATCATGCGATAGTTCTTTATCATCTTGCACGGAAGTACTCCTCTCCTGCCCGGGGCTACCTCTGTGCTGCCTTCTTAGACCTAAAGGCAGCCTTTGACAGCGTTCCTAGAAATATCCTATGGGAGAAACTTGCGAAACAGGGCATTGATAGAAGACTCTTATGGCTTATAAGTCAACTCCACGAAGGTACCCTTGCCAGAGTGAGACTTACTCCTGCGGGCGACCTCACAAATTCGATACCAATAAACAAGGGAGTGCGCCAAGGATGTATATTGGCTCCCTGTATATTCAACCTATTCATCAGCGACATGCGAGCACCCCTAGTTAACTCATCTCTAAGTACACACGCGCCTAGACTAGCGGACTACCGCTGCCCACTCCTTTTATATGCGGACGACGCGGTAATTCTATCTTACACACGTGTTGGACTAACCAGAGCTTTGAATATCTTTGCCACGTACTGTCAACTCAACCAATTAACCATTAACCACGTTAAATCCAAGATTCTGATTTTCTCCAGAAGCCGGAGACTATACAAATGGAAGCTTGGTGGAGCAAAAATAGAACAAGTTCTAAAATTTCAATACCTAGGAGTTATTTTTCAATACAATTTGGGGTGGAAAGCTCAAATTCAACACCTACTTAACAAGGCCAAAACTCTGTCATATGCGCTCCTCCGATTCTTTTTTTCGGATGGAGCTTTGCATGTTCCCTTGGCCCTAAAGGTGTTCAAGGCAAAAGTGGTTGCCGTGCTTGCTTACGCTGCCCCGCTTTGGGCTGTGATGACAGATCTTGCTCCTCTTGAGACGCTGCAAAATCAATTCCTACGCCGGCTCCTAATGCTCCCCCTGTGCGTAAGCAATGCAGCTATGCGACTAGAATTGAAGATCGCATCCTTAGAAACTTGCCTGTGGAAGCAAGTCTTCAATTATTGGTTATCATTGTGGCATAGATTACCAAACCACTACCTTGTCCAATGCTTATGGCGAGATGAATTCTCTAGCCTTTGGACTAGTAGAATTCATGCCAAACTCCTGAGCTATGGAATTTCTCCTTCAGATTCCCTAAAACTAGACCAAATTACTGCTCAAAGACTGATTCGCCAAAGACTGGATGACATCGATCTACAGCGAAATTATATGCTGGGGGGAGGTGTTTGTTCGCCCCAGAACATCGGGATCACTTTAACTTACTGCGTTCCATCATACCTCTCCTCCCTTTCGTCTGTTGCCCATAGACTGGCCTTCACCAAAGCGAGGTTCAACGTTTTTCCCTCCAACGTCCTGAGACATAGATTCTCAAAGGGCCAAGCCCCCGCCACGTGCGAATGTGATAAGGAGACACTGGAGTCACTCCAGCACATTATGTTCACTTGCCCCCTGTTCAATGTGCCACAGGCAAATTTGTTGGGACCAATCATACAGAAACTAGAGGGTACCCCACCAAAATTTCACCTTGCCCAAATCTTGCAGGATAAGGTTACTCATACGACCCTGAAAGTGGCAAGGTTCCTGGTCGCTGTCCTTACCCAAAAGAGACACCAAGGAGCACTACAAGCTAACTAAGGCGTAGTATGCCATTCTATCGTATTGTATTTTATTGTTATAGTGGTGTTTTAGCGGCTGTTTTTCCCACGTGCACAAGTTGTTATTTATGTGTTGTTTTAATTGTATGGGCCTACGGCCGTAAATAATTTTTTTTTTTTTTTGCCTTCAGAAGAGGTTGGGGGACAGACTGTCCCCGGACCTGGACTGAAGGCGGTTTCCTTAGGAACGCATTGATTGATTTTCAATGCATTCCTATGGGAAACCGTGCTTCGCAAGACGAAAAACTCGCAAGACGAAGAAACTTGCGGAACGAATTAATTTCGTCTTGCGAGGCACCACTGTACAAGATATTTGCTGGAATATTAGCAAAAAAGATTAAAAAAGATTCTGCAGGAAGTTATACATGCAGATCAGGCAGGTTTTCTTCCAGGCAGACAGATGAAAGATAATGTTAGAAATATAATAAATATTTTGGAATATCTGTCTGCCAGGAATGAGAAACAAGCTATACTAATGTTTGTGGATGCAGAGAAGGCTTTTGATAATATATCGTGGGAATTTATGCTAAAAAATTTGGAAATGATGGAAGTCGGAAATGACTTTTATAATGGAATAAGGGCAATTTACTCAGAACAAAGAGCCAAACTGATTGTAAATAATATTCTCACAGAAGAAGTCAAGATACGAAAAGGTACCAGACAGGGGTGTCCTCTATCGCCACTGTTATTTATAACAGTCCTGGAAGTCCTTTTGTGCTCAATAAGGAATAAAAGGAGTAACAGTCGGTCAAAATGAATATAAAGTTAAAGCCTTTGCCGACGACCTAGTAATAACAATTGAAGACCCCCAAAATAGCTTAAATGAGGTGTTAAATGAAATTGACCAATTTGGTAGAGTGGCTGGATTTACGCTAAACAAGAGGAAAACCAAAATAATGGTTAAGAACATAGATCAAAGTCTGGTAGAAGAAATGCAAAGAGATTCAGGGATTGAAGTGGCTAAAAAGATAAAATATCTAGGAATTTGGCTGACCCCCCAAAATATCGACTTATATCAGAACAACTATATACCAGTGTGGAATGGCATTAAGAAAGACTTAGAAACGGGGACTTCCGGAGGCGGCGCGAAACAGCAATGGCGGTCCTCTTTGCGCTGTGAAGAGGGGCTCCGCGAAAAAGGGTTGTCCGCTGCGGCAAAGCAGAGACCCATCAAGAAAAACTGCAGGCAGAGTGAGCCTGCGGCCGTGGGACTCGGCGGGCGCCTGGAGCCCCCCCAGAAGCGGGGAAGGAGCCTCGTAAGAGGCTCCGGAACGTGAAAGGGGGAGCGGCGCTGTGAGTTCATCGCTCTTTTCGTGGAAGCAAAGCCGCGCTGCTGCTGCTGATGAGCGCTGACCTTTCTTCTTGAAATTATCGGAATTGGAGCAACATACCCGTGAGTAAGGGTCCTAAATTTTTCAACTAAACTGAAGAAATTCGGCCGAAAGCGGGAGGCGAGTAACAGGAAGTCCGCCTCCCGACTCTGCTAATTAGATCAAAGCAAGGGCTCGGAAACGAGCTGAAGTATTTAAAAAGGGATTGTAAAAGTGGAAGAAAGGGTGCATTGAGAGACTCTGTATTTTGAAGATAAAAAGGAAAGAACTGTGGGTTGTATAGACTTTTATTCTTTAGAACTATCCTCCAATTTCTGGGCTAAACGGGGCTGAAAGAGATAACCCCGCCACCGGGCTGCCAGTGCATAGAAAAAGAACTGTCAAACTGCTGTCAAACTGACGACATTGTTGCAGAGATCGAAATTGTTGCATAGACTGAGATACTAACATTAAACATTGTTGCATGGACCTGTATCGATACTTTATGGCTGGATTTTAAGAGATTAGAAGTTCTGGAAACCTTCCTTTTGTGTTTGGGAATTACAAAACTCAATATGGGGAATTGAGGAACTTCAATGGCGGAAAATAGTTCCTTTCTTTTTTGAAGCTTTGAAATACTCCCCCTATAGGACTGTGGAAATATAGTTGCATGGGAACTGAGCTTTATTGAAACTTTTTGTGGTTCTTTTTATTTATATTTGGGACTTGTTTTTCCCATGGGACAAAAGACCATTTGACCTTGAACAGAGGCAGGTGTGGAATGAGCGGCACAGGGAGAACAAGAGCAGCTAAAGCTAAAGATAAAGAAAAAGAGAAAAAATCTGGGCAACTTTTGCAAACAACTTTAACTCATCACCGCAGATCATCTGTCCCAACTGTGCTGACAGCACAGGAGGTGGAACTAGTGCAGCCTGCTGCAGAAGACATGGCAACTGGAGGATCTGAAACAGTTTTAAAACAAATTTTGGAACAATTGGCAGTCTTAAACCAAAAAGTGGACAATCAAACATCAAAGATTGACCAAGCTACATCCTCTATTGGCAAATTAACTGAACAGGTTTCGCAGCACACTCAGGCAATTGAGAAATTGCAAGGAGCTACGGCAGAAAACTTTAAATTAGCTGTGGAAGCCAACCAAAAAGCAGAACAGGCGAACTTAAAGGTGGATGAAATTAAAGGAGAGGTAAGACCTTTGAGAAGGCAGGTAGGGGAACAACAAGCCTACCTGGCATTGGTTGAATTGAAAAGTAAAGATAGTAATCTCAGGATAAGGGCTATCCCGGAATTGGAACAAAATAATCTAGAGGGATTTTTGACACTTTTGTTCTCCAAATTCTGGGGAATTGAGGAAGAAAAGGACTTTAAAATTCTGACAGCCTTTAGACTGGGAAAATCAGTAAAGAAAGATAAGCCCAGAGACTGTTTGGTTGCTCTGAGATCAAGAGAAGAAAGGGATAAGATACTAGGCCTACATTTTAAGAAATCTTTGGAGGTAGAAGGTAAAAGGGCCGAAATTTACAGAGATATACCCAAATATCTCTTGGAACTTAGGACTACCTATATAGATTTGACCAAATTGTTGAGACACAACGGAATTCCTTACAGGTGGGAGTTTCCACAAGGACTTTCATTTACTTACAAAGGAAGGAAAATAAAGATTAAATCACCTGAAGACCAGCAGAAGTTCCTACACGACCACGAGGAGGACCTGCAAAAAGGAGCTGCAGCTTCTTGGCCTCCACCACCACCGGGACCATCTCCAAGAGTTATACCACCAGGACCAGGACCAGCATTACCTCCCCCGGGATCGGGAGGAAGCTTAGATACCCCATTGTAGAACCCGTCAATTGATTCAGGATGTCTCTACAGCTTCTTAGTTGGAACATAAATGGCGGAAACTCCCCGGAAAAAAGAAGGAAAGTCTTTCACATTTTGAAAAAGGAACAACTGGACGTTATCTGCCTACAGGAAACACATGTGACAAGGCTCCATAGAAAAGTGTTAATTAACAAAAGACTAGGCCAAGAATTTATTTCTTCAGACAAAGTTAAGAAGAGAGGAGTGGTGATTTACGCAAAGGAGAGCCTGTCACCGAAATTTTTATTCAAAGATGAATATGGCCGAATTTTGGCGATTGAAATACAGACGCAAGGAGAAAAAATTTTGATATTAGGAATATATGCTCCAAATGAGGGAAAGTCGGAATTCTTCAGGAAGCTGCATGAGACTATGCTGGATTATTTGGACTATAGCAACATCATTATGCTGGGTGATATGAATGGGGTCGTGTCTGTAAATATGGATAAGTCACAAAGTGCTAACATATCGAAAGACGGCAGACTACCCAAAACCTTTTTTGAAATGACAGACAATATGGACTTAGTAGACATTTGGAGGGTTAAGAACCCTCTAGGGAAAGAAGGGACTTTCTTTTCTGAAGCTCATCTGACATGGACACGAATCGACCAAATCTGGACAACTAGAGGACTGGCACCTAAGACTAGAAAAGTGGAAATCTGCCCAAAAACCTGCTCCGACCATAATGCTTTGAAAGTGGAATTGAGACTAAATACAACCGGATCCTTTAGATGGAAAATGAATGACACTATTCTAAGAGATCAGGAGATTGTCAAGAAGGCCCAAAAAACTCTAAAGGACTATTTTGAGATAAACTTGAATACTACTGTGGAAAAAAGAACAATCTGGGACGCAAGTAAGGCAGTCATGAGAGGGTTTCTAATACAACAAAACACGATTAAGAAAAGGCTCTGGAATGAAAAGAAGGAGAAGATATTGGAGAGAATAAGAGAAGGTGAGAAAAAATTAAGATCTAGGCCTAAGTCGAAGGACGTGTTAAGAGAAGTGAAATTCTTCCAGGCGCAATATTCAAAACTGATAAATCAAGAGGTGGAATGGAAAATTAAACAAATGAAACAAAGATCCTTCGAATCGGCGAATAAGTGTGGGAAACTGCTAGCTTGGCAGTTGAAAAAGAGACAAAAGCTTAATACGGTTACAAATCTAGAGATCGAAGGGAGAATGGTTCAGAAACCCGAGGAAATCAGAAAGTGCTTCCAGAGGTACTTCAAAGAACTTTATACACAAGGGCCGCAAAAAGCCTCAGAGGTGGATCAATTTCTAAAAACTAATGGATTACAAAAAATACCCCTGGAAATGAGAACAAACCTGAACTGTAATATTACACAGCAAGAAATTGAAAGTGCCATTCAAAATCTTCAACTTGGCAAGTCCCCAGGCCCGGACGGCTTAACCTCCAAATATTATAAAGTTTTAAAGGACTATTTGATACAACCTTTGATGGAGGTTTGCAACCAGATAATGGAGGGAGGGAGGGCACCGGAAACGTGGAAAGAAGCTTTCATCACATTGGTACCTAAATCAGAGACTGAAAAGACCCAACTTAAGAACTACCGCCCCATCTCACTCCTAAATGTGGATTATAAAATTTTTGCAGATATTTTGGCAAATAGACTTAAAAAAGTACTAAATGAAGTGATTCATAAAGACCAGGCTGGCTTTCTCCCTGGTAGGCATTTGTTTGACAACACAAGAAACATTATTGACATTTTGGAACTTCTACAAACAAATCTGAATACCAGAGCGGTTTTGATTTTTGTTGATGCAGAGAAGGCCTTTGATAATATTTCTTGGATGTTTATGAAGAAAAATTTGGAAGGGATGGGAGTGGGGCGGGGGTTCGAAAATGGTATAGAAGCAATCTACACAGAACAAAAAGCTAAATTGATAGTAAACAATGTGGTGACAGAGGAGTTTAAAATTGAAAAAGGGACACGCCAGGGGTGCCCTCTATCCCCCCTATTGTTTATTTCAGTCCTGGAGGTGTTGCTAAATATGATTAGAAAGGACCGGTTGGTCCAGGGAATTGAGGTCGGAGTGAAACAATATAAATTGAAAGCATTTGCAGATGACTTGGTATTAACATTTCAGGAACCAGTCTCCAGCACTAAAAGAGTGTTAGAATTAATTTCTGATTTTGGTCGGGTGGCGGGGTTTAAGTTAAATAAGCAAAAAACCAAGGTTTTAGCAAAAAATTTGACAGCTACAGAAACAGATGAGTTCTCCAAAGAAACGGAGTTGAATGTGGCTAAAAAAGTAAAATACCTAGGGGTGTACTTGACCTCCAAAAATTTGAATTTGTTTAAAGATAATTATAAGAAATGTTGGTCAGAAATCAAAAGAGACTTGGATATATGGTCAAGACTGAAACTTTCCTTGTTAGGCCGAATAGCTGCTGTAAAGATGAATGTATTGCCGAAAATGTTATTTTTGTTTCAGGCCCTACAGATCGTGGACAAGGTGGAATGTTTTGGAAAGTGGCAGAAGGATATTTCTAAGTTTGTTTGGCAGGGCAAAAAGCCCCGAATAAAGTTTAAAATATTAACTGATGCGAAAGAAAGAGGGGGATTTGCCCTGCCAGACTTGAGGCTATATTATGAATCTGCAGCCTTCTGCTGGTTGAAAGATTGGATTTTATTGGAGAACACTGATGTCCTGGATCTGGAAGGGTTTGACAATGCGTTTGGGTGGCATGCATATTTGTGGTATGACAAGGCCAAAGTGCACAAATTGTTTAAAAACCATATTGTCAGAAGAGCAATTTGGAGGGTCTGGATAAAATACAAAGACTTATTGGAGAGTAAAACTCCGAGGTGGCTCTCACCGGTGGAGGCCAAGGCACGTAAGAGACCCAACATGGAGGCCCACTGGCCTAAATATTGGGAAATAATTGAAAAAACTGGAGACAATTGGAGGTTGCTAAGTTTGGAGAAATTGAAAACTAAGGTACGAGATTGGTTGCACTATGCGCAAATTCAAGAGGTATTTAAAATAGATAAAAAAGTTGGATTCCAGGTGGAAAAATCGAAACTAGAGACTGAATTGTTAGAGCCAAAAAGTAAACTACTTTCGAGAATGTATAACTTGCTGCTTAAGTGGAATACACAGGATGAGACAGTCAAATCCGCTATGATAAAATGGGCTCAGGATGTGGGGCATAACATTATGTTTGCAGACTGGGAAAGGTTATGGAACACCGGTTTGAAATTCACGGCATGTACTGCCTTGAAGGAAAATATTATGAAAATGGTGTACCGATGGTACATGACCCCAGTCAAGTTAGCCAAGATATATCATCTGTCTGACAACAAATGTTGGAAATGTGGAGAGGCGGAAGGGACATTCTTTCATCTCTGGTGGACCTGCCCGAAAGTGAAGGCCTTCTGGGAAATGATCCATAATGAACTAAAAAAGGTATTGAGATTTACCTTACCTAAAAAACCAGAGGCCTTCCTTCTGGGCATGGTGGACCAGAGAGTGCTTAAGAAGGACAGAACCTTTTTTATGTATGCTACCACAGCAGCAAGGATCCTGATTGCAAAATACTGGAAGACACAAGATTTACCCACGCTGGAGGATTGGCAATCGCAGTTGATGGACTATATGGAACTGGCTGAAATGACTGGCAGAATCCGAGACGCGGGAGAAGAAACAACTGAGGAGGATTGGGAAAAGTTTAAGGACTATTTGAAAAAACACTATAAGTTGTATGAATGTTAAAAAAAAAAAATGCACCTTTCAGGAAATTCTAGCTTCAGCAAATGTAAGTTATTGGAATGAAAATTAAGACACAAGAATTCAGAGGTAAAATAATGAAATAACTTTATTGTGTTTAATATAAAACATATAAGAATTGAGCGACAGTAAAATTGAAAATAGGGAACATGATAAAATGGAAGTTACAATAAGTTTTGAAATAAGTTAACAAATTGCTGATGCTTTATAAGACAGAGAACGCAGGGTTCGGAGGATGTGGGGAAGTCCTATAGGTTAGATCGAAAAAGAATATGGAAATTTGTTATTTATATCTCTCTTTCTTATAACCACTCTTTATTCCTTTTTCTGTATTTCTGTACTTTTAAAAAAGCAATAAAAAAATGTTTAAAAAAAAAAAAAGAAAGACTTAGAAACTTGGAGTAGAATGAAACTGTCTTTTTGGGGCAGAATATCAACAATTAAAATGTGTGTGCTTCCAAAGATGCTATTTCTGTTTCAAACGATCCCTATAATCAGGGGAACAAGCGTGTTCAAAGAGTGGCAAAGAATGATTTCAAGATATATCTGGCAGGGCAAGAAGCCTAGAATACAATTTAAGTTACTAACAGATGCCAAAGAAAGAGGCGGTTTTGCCCTGCCGGACTTGAATCTATACTATGAAGCGTCTTGTCTCTGTTGGCTAAGGGACTGGATAAAACTAAAAAACAACAAACTATTGGACCTAGAGGGTTTCGATAATAGATTTGGTTGGCACGCCTACTTATGGTTGGAGAAGAAGAAAACTCATAAGGGTTTTGATAATCATATTTTCAGGAGCTCCATATTAGAAATATGGGAGAGGTACAAAAATATACTGGAACCTAAAGTTCCGCACTGGTTGTCACCATTAGAGATATTGAGTGTAAAGAAAATTAATATGAGAGGAAATTGGATAACTTATGGTGAGTTAGTAATGAAAGAGGGGGGGGGGGATGAAAAATGAAGCCATATGAACAAGTTAAAGACTATGTGTATGATTGGTTGCATTATCTTCAGGTAAATGAAAGGTTCAAAATGGACCTCAAAGAGAGGGGATTTACAGAGAAAGAATCGAAATTTCAAACGGAGTTAATTGATAATAATGTTAAGATATTGTCAAAAATGTACAAAATACTTTTGGAATGGCAAACAAAAGATGAGGAGATAAAGTCGGTTATGATTCAATGGGCCAGAGATTTTGGTTATAATATACAATTGGATGATTGGGAAAAGGTATGGAATGATAATATGAAATTCACTGCATGTACGGCGTTAAAGGAAAATATTATGAAAATGGTTTACAGATGGTATATTACACCCGTAAAGTTAGCAAAAATGTATAAAACATGTAATAAGTGTTGGAAATGTAAAGAAAAAGAAGGTTCATTTTTTCATATGTGGTGGGAATGTAAGAAGGTAAAGGGTTTCTGGGAAATGATATACAACGAATTGAAAAAGATGTTTAAATATACGTTTGTTAAAAAACCAGAAGCCTTTTTGTTAGGAATAACAGGAAGAGAGATAAAAAGATGTGATTATAAACTGTTTCAATATGCAGTTACAGCGGCAAGAATACTAATGGCCCAAAAATGGAAACAAGAGGAACTACCGACCTTGACTGAGTGGAGAATGAAACTTATGGATTATGCAGAATTGGATAAAATGACTGGAAAAATTAGATATCAGAAAGATCACAAATTCATTGAGGACTGGGGAAAGTTTACAGAATATCTGAAAACTGTATGTGATGAACAGACAACACTAGTGGGTTTTAAAGAGGCTTTGTGATAAACCAAGGTATATTGTAAGAAAGAAACTGAGATGGAAGGTTATTATCAAATCGGCAATACTACATAGAAAATGTGTAAAGATATGAAAAATGGATTATTGAAGGAGGTACTGGTGGAAGTTCAAAAACTGTAAATTGGTAAACATGGTTGTCAAAATTATTTGTTAAGGAAAAACTTAATAAAAATTTATATATATACACTGAGGTCCTTCTGTGAGGGTCTTCTGGTGGTTCCCTCACTGCTTTAGTGAAGTTACAGGGAACCAGGCAGAGGGTCTACTTGGTAGTGGCACCCTCCCTGTGGAATGCCCTCCCTTCAGATTTCAAGGACATAAACAACAATCTGATTTTTAGAAGACATCTGAAGGCAGCCCTGTTTAGGGAAGTGTTTGACGTTTTATCATGTTTTTAATATTAAGCATCTTAAAAAGTAGAGACATCACCTTGCCAACAAAGGTCCGTATAGTAAAAGCTATAGTTTTCCCAGTAGTCCCATGGACTGCAAGAAGATCAAACCTATCCATTCTTAAGGAAATCAGCCCTGAGTGCTCACTGGAAGAACAGATCCTGAAGCTGAGACTCCAATACTTTGGCCACCTCATGAGAAGAGAAGACTTCCTGGAAAAGACCTTGATGTTGGGAAAGATGGAGGGCACAAGGAGAAGGGGACAACAGAGGACAAGATGGTTGGATAGTGTTTTCGAAGCTACCAGCATGAGTTTGACCAAACTGCGGGAGGCAGTGGAAGACAGAAGTGCCTGGCGTGCTGTGGTCCATGGGGTCACGAAGAGTCGGACACGAAAAAATGACTAAACAACAACAATATTCTGCTGGGAGCCTCCCAGAGTGACTGGGGAAACCCAGCCAGATGGGCGGGGTATAAATATTGTTGTTATTGTTATTATTATTATTCCTGGTTTGCCAGGATTCAACGCTGGACAACTGCCAATGAGGGAGTTTGGGGTGTTTCCTGACCCCAACAGACAGCCATTCCATTGACAATGGCTGAGTAGAATGAGGAAATGATCCCTGCCCTACTGTCATGTTAACCCTCCCTGCTTACATGCTATAATCAATAAAGATTTGGCCTGATCTCACCCAACGCTGAAGTCCTATCTCAGTTCTTTCACCAATTTCATGCATCACCAAATGCGCCTGCAACATGCCCACCATGCTCATTGAGAGATAGCTTTTAAGAGAATGTGCACACACATTCTCCAGAAGCACATGAAACTACCAATACAGCTCTGCGAAATTCTCCCTTCACTCTCACTTTCACCAACTTTACTGCGAGGCTGACAAAGTATGTTTAAAAAGGGGGTCGGGTGGGGAGATGGAAAAGTTAAGTCATATGGTGAGAGGAGAATTGCAGCATTTAGAGCCTCAGTTTTACTTCAAGAGGCAAGCAGCAAATTAAACGTCATAAGTTGTGCTGGCACCTGAAAGAAGGGTGAAGCTGCACAAAGTGTAAATTAAAGTAAAATTAAAGTAAGTGTTTTATGGTGATAACTCTGTGCATATGAAAATTACATGGGCATAGAGAAATTGGGTTACAGCCTGACTTTCTTCGTTCTAAGGAGCTTTTCTTAAAAAAATCTCCCAGTACTAATGAACTTGTTTTGTACTGTGTGTCAATATGCTGATCCATATGGCAGGCCTAAATTAAGGATGGAAAACATTTGCCCACACCCATATTGTTTGCCAAAATCAGGTAGGAGGTGTTAACCAGAGAAGACCTAAAATGATTTGCAAGAAACTGGGGGTAAGAGCTCCAGAGAGAGGTTCTTCAGTTGCAGACTACACTACTAAAAGAAATATCAGTTATTACTGCAGTTATATGGTCTCATGGCTTCCCACAAGCAACACCCTTAGTTAATGTTGCAGTACAGCACTTTTAGGGTCTCAGGAAAAGGGTGTTTGTGCCCCTCTGACGCAATCTGTTCTTCACTGTGGCTGCTAATGAAGATGGATGCAAACAACCAGCTTGCATTTCTTCCTGCTTTCAGATTTCAGCAGATAGGAAGAGTCCCTGCCTCTTTTTCTGAACCTGGGGGCAATGTAGCTCCTTTGCATCTGCCCCAGAAGAGGATCCTGTGCTGTCCCAAAGACTTACTGGTGGCTCTTGCGATTTAGAAGCATGGACCCAGTAGCAGAACATGGCTTCTTATCTCCTTAGCAAACTGGTGTGGTGCGATTATTTGTAATGGAGGCTTCAAAATGTGTTTGTGCTGTAACATTTTACCTCTCCCTACCATTTACCTCAAGATGCTGATTACCAGAATAAGCTGTAGCTGAGAGTTGGCACAGATAAGTAGAAACTCAGTGGCATCTCCAGGTTGGGCTGGGAGAGACCTAAAACCTTGGAGATCTGCTGCCAGTCAGGTTTCTCCAACTCCCATCATCCCTAGCTAGTGGGACCAGTGGTCAGGGATGATGGGAAATGTCATCCAAAAACAGCTGGAGACCCAAGTTTGGGAAACCCTGAAGTAGATGAACCAATGACCTGATGCAGTATAGGGCAGATTCCTATGACAGTTGCTATGCTGTATCATTTCAGATTGAAAATTTGGGGTTGAGAGCTTCACTGCTCTCCTAATTAAAATATTTCCTACACATACAGAGACGTAGGGTGGTGTATGGGAAGACTAGGGTTCAAATGAGAGCTGTGAGCTGATACATCATTACTCGGCCAAGCTCACTGGGTGACCTATTGCCATACACCAGCTAGAAGCCTAACCTACCTCAGAATGTTATTGTGAGGATCAAATGGTGAGAGGGCAAACCATGTATGTAGAAAGTACCTTGTGGAGGGAGCATTCAGATACCTTATCTCCACCCCACTGTCTCAAATGGTGCATCCCAGCAATTAACTGATCCATCATGAGGGGTATTTGCCTAAGGAAGAACTAACCTGTGCTCCCATTAGGTAGACGACAGCTGGGGCAACTTGGGTTCAAGGCCCTATCTAGCAAAACAGTGCACTGGGTCATTTGGAAGTCACTCAGTTTAGCCATCCTTGCAGGGTTTTTGAGATGGTAACATGGGATAGCTCCTCCTGTACCGTTCTGAGCTCCTAAAAGAAAGCCACGATACCAGCATAACAAATAAATGAAAAGTAAGCTGAGAGTACAGAATATATCTGGATGAAAAGCGGCTCCCTATTCAAGTGGTGATATCTGAAGTGTTTGTGTGCTTTCTTAAACAGAGCAAGTGCTGGAAATGCAAATACTGGAAAACAACTTGATGGAGTGGAAACTGAAGAATGGCCTCCATATCAGGTTAGTGGAAAGTACTTGATTGCTGTTTGATGCATTGTGTTTGCTTGTTACCATCCTCTGCTCCTTGGAGAGCTTTTTGAGATGAGTGATCGTTCCAAGTCCTGGCTGTGCTCTTGGATGAAGTTATGAATCAGTGCATGAATGAACGAACAGGCATCTGCAACTCATCATCTCAGCTGAAGCTGCTTCAGAGCCACCATCTATGTAATTTTCTTTTGGTACTTACATCCAATGGCACGTTTCTACCTTAGGGACTCCAGTAAGAAAAAAGCTAACTCCAAAGAAAATGCAGCTATATTGCAAGTTTACCCTTTAAAGAAACATTGCAGGCTTCTAGCATGAATGCTTTTCCTTTCTAGATTCAATGTATGCTTAACTTGGTTCATATTTGGAAACTGTCATTATTTTAATAATCACATTGTCATTCTCCCCTTCCTCCAAGGAAATCATGGCATCATACCGGACTTATCCTATTTGATCCTCACAACTTCATGACTGAGTGGGAATGTGAATTTGGGTCTCCCCAGCATAGATACCCCCTTGTGCCACACCAGCTTTCAACGGATGGTGCAAATATAACAAGGAAACAAACTAAATCTAGGTTAAACAGACACCTTAACTTTACAGCCTTGCTTGAGATCTACAAAAGTAGACAATTCCCCTTTTGTTTATGCACTGGAGAGAGCCATGGGAAGATTGGTGAAGTTTGGCCATTGTGGTGGACAAGGAGATGAGAGCACATCCCATTTATTGTATACTCTCTAGGCCTCACTATACAGCCCTCAAGACTATCCTCAGGCCACGCCCCTCTCCCCAGGCCACACCCTTCACCAGCCCTGATCCACGCCTTCAACAAATTGTGTTGCTTGGCTACAATGTGCCCTTGAACTGTGTGCATAAGTAGCAACCTGCGGTTTTTGTATGGCCAGAATGTAGCCTCCTGTCAAATCCATTTTTGCCTCTCACACCGCCCACAAATGGCATGCGCCCCCTGAAAGGTTGCTCATGAGGAAACGTGACCCTTGTTTAATTGCCTAGAGAATGCAAAGCATAGAACTGTGGAATTGCAGAGTTCGAAAGGACCCCAAGGGTCATCTAGTCTAACTCCCTGCAATGCAGGAATCTCAGCTAAAGCATCCATGACAGATGGCCAGCCAGCCTCTGCTTAAAAACTTCCAATGAAGGAGAGCCCACAACCTCCCGAGGGAGACTGTTCTACTGTTGAACAGCTGTTAGAAAGTTTTTCCTGATGTTTAATCGGAATCTCCTTTCTTGTAAATTGAAATTATTGGTTCGAGTCCTACCCTCCTGAGCAGGAAAAAAACAAGCTTGTTCCCTCTTGCATGTGACAATTCATGAGATATTTGAAGATGACTGTCATATCTCTTCTCAGTCTCCATATTTCCAGGCTAAGCATACCCAGATCCTTCAACTGTTCCTCATAAGGCTTGGTTTCCAGACCCTTGATCATCTTGGCTGCCCTCCTCTGCACATGTTCCAACTTGTCAACATCCTTCTTAAATTGTGGTGCCCAGAATTGGACACAGTATTCCAGGTGTGGTCTAACCAAGGCAGAATAGTTTCTAAGCCTTGCAGTGCTACGCTGGAATGCAGGGAAACAGCCCTGTTTTGCTTAGGCAACAGGGGAACTCATTCTGTCCCCCTGTTCTGGACTACAGTGACCACAACACAGCATGGAAGAATAAAAAGTGTAGCCTGTTTGCCTGGAAAATAAGGGGATCATGTACTTCCCCATGCATGCCATCAGTGTTTGCTCTCCATGATGACTGACTACATAGCAGCACACCATCATTTTGCACACTATGTGATCTTTGATTAGCTAAGATAATACAGTGATGGTGAAGACAAATTATCCCAGAGTACCAGCAGAGAGGCAGATCATCACAGCTGCAAAGTGAGCAAACAGCCTCAGAAGAAATAAATTAAATAGACATTTACATTTTGGGAGCATTTGGTGTCCCACAAACCCCACGTTTCATACTGAATTTAGCTTGTTAGCTTGGCCCTAATTTTTTTCTCAGGTGGAATATCTTGATAAATTTGAAAGGAAGTAAAAACAATTTTTTTAAGGCCAGCAAACTAGCCTAGGAGAGCATTGCACATCTCACAGCTGCCACTGGGTTTTACTTAAACCAAAATTTTAGGCTCCTCTGTGGGAAAGCTAACCTAGGGATTCCTAAATGAAGTGAAAAGGGATTCAGCAAGACTAGGTACATTTTTGTGGAGGTTTTTACACATTGCTGGACTATCCAAGCAACCACTGCAGTCTCCTGGCAGGCAAGACAGGTGGAAAATTATTGCCAGGATAGGCTCCCTTCTTTCTGCCTCTTCCCTTGGCAGGATTTATTTAGCTTAAGAAGTGCATCTGCAAAAGACCTGCAATAAAGTTCTGCCCCAGCACATTAAACTCTGCTGTGTGAAGTTTCCACAGTCATTTAATTTTCTCCAGAGAGCACTTCACTGCAGGACATGTGCAGGCAAGCACTGAAGAAGGGAGCCTCCTGCAGTAAATTTTGCAGGAAATGCCCATGCAAACAAAGTCTGACGGAGTGTTAATTAGCATGCTACAACCACAGGTTTCTCTGAATGCCAGGTTAAGGTGTCAGGTCCTTTAAGGGGATTCTTAAGATCAGCATGCATCATGTAAGCTCCGAACAGTGCAAACTCTGCTATGAACTTCTCCCCACTTGGGGAGAGGAGCTGCTATTAAGATTATTGAGCATGACAGCATTGTGTTCAATGAAAACCTCTCCTGGGACTTTTCCCCAGGGCTGAGCCAAAGGGAGGATTTCTATTCTGTAAAAAATATATTCTGCATAATTGAAATAGGTAATCTTTTTGGGATATTGTGAAAATGCTGCATAGGTGCTGGCTTTGATAGAATGACTTATAGTTGTCTATAATTCTTCATTTCATTTTATTTTTGAAGACGCCTGTGCATGAATTTGTTTTATGTGTGGAGATCAGTGCACGCTGACCAATGCACAGTCTTCGCAGTAAGGTTCTGTTCTGAAGGCATGAGTAGATTAGACTAGTAGATGAAGGATGCAGCCTTCACACACCTTCACAGCCGTTGTAACATATCACTTGTTATCTTCCACCTGTTCTGCCGATGAGGACTTCTCGGATCATTCTTTGTCTAGCTCCTCCCCTTTGACCTTACCGCCTTGGGTGACCCTGATGGGAGTACGAAACTCCCAGCAGCTTCGCTTCCAAGGATCACAGGAACATGCAAACCCACTCACCACAACAAGGTGATGATATAGTGAGTGAGGATTCTTCATGTAGCCACAATAGGACTCATGCCTTCTCTCTAAATGGGCTTCATTTGTCATTAATGGCATCGGAAGGTAACCAAATCTGAGTGATTGCAGAGTGTCATGGCATCATCATGTCAAGTACATGATCCCTGTTTGTCTAGGATCATTCAGGGTAAATGTAAAGTTGCCAAAGCAGCAAGGTCGACGGGGAGTGTCTGTGAACAGTGTCGGACAACCAGGATTAATGGGTTTTTAGCTCTGCTCCCCCAGTAGCATTTCTCACCCTAAAAACAAACCTGAGGAAGAATCAGTTTAGCCCTGTTACTTATTAATATCCCGATAGCGATAGAAACCCTTAAAGGGGGAGATGGAGCTTGTCAACCTGGAAAGGGAGGCCATATGGAAGAAGGAGAAGTCTGATTGTAAACCTCCACTGCCTTGAGGGATGTCATTGGGAGAAGAAAAGGCTAAGGAGTAAATCCTACAGAAATCCGGAGTGAAGTCCTTAAGATGGTCGGATGTTGCCTTGCATGCCTCCTTCCAGCAACTACTGCAGCCAAATATATTGTTCTGCTTTCCTTTGGACCATGTCACTGAGGCAGCCCAGAACCTCCATACATGCTGCCCAGGCTTGCACACCAGGGAGGTCACTTAGGGGCTGCTAATGCAGGGGTTGGCAAACTAAGGCATGGGGGCTGGCTGTGGCCCACCCGGCTCGTTAATCTGGCCCGCGAACCTTGCGGATCCAGCCGCCCACTTGGTCAGTCCCCATGCTAAACCGGCATGGCGCAGAGGCCTCGCCACATGGGGACTGACTTCCACAGCACTGGTGCAGCTTTGGATTGGCTGCAGGAAGCTCCTGCAGCCAATCCGAAGTCGCAGACACCTCTGGCCAATGCCCCTTCCCGCTGAGGTGGCCGCGTATGACCAAGAGCCAAGAGGGAGGAAGCGGTGGCGGTGGCAGGGAGGCTGCCTCCACTGCCCATGCCAGCGGCATGGGCTCTCCACCCCACGGACCCCTGGGCAAGGCAGAGGAGGTTGACGACACTGCCGAAGGTGAGGCGGTGTTGGCGGCGTCAGCATGAGTGACGGCAGAAGTGTCCTTTCAGGAGAGGGGGGTCCTTTTGGGAGGGGGGTCTTTCGGGAGAGGGGGGGTCCAGCCCCCCACAAGGTCTGAGGGACAGTGGACCAGCCCCCTCCTGAAAAAGTTTGCTGACCCCTGTGCTAACCAAACGGTTTGACTTCACCCCCAGAGGCACACTCCATTGTCTCTCGAGACAGATAGATGCCAATGCAAATGCCTTTAAAACTGCATTACTGATCCAGGCCTGACCCAGCCCTTTAAAAAATCTGAAACTAACCTTTGAAGCGTTATGATAGGAACTGAAAATGGATTTCATTTTGGGTATGGTGACATACATACCAGGACAGCATATTTCAGAAATCTGACAAGCAAGACTACACATGAATTGGTTGTGCTTGGTTCAAACAAATGCATTTTAAACTACCTCTTTTACAACTCCATAAAAGCTTAAAAGAAATTCTGCCTCTCGACCTGCACATTTTATTCATGGTTTCAACAAATGCTGTTCGATTTTTACAGGGCACAAAAAGAGAGAGTTGGAAACGGATGCAGTATAGCCTCGAAAGCAATTGCATTGTCAAATTGCTTTTCCCCCACCTGTCAAACCCCCTCCCCATTTCCTCTTATATTCTACACCTAAACAAATCCAAGTAATTAACATCACATTAATTCTTCATTAGTGACATTTTACACCTGTAGTGTTGGGGGGGGGGGGACCCACTCATGTTTTATTTATGTTAGGATATTACCATCTCATATTATGCCATTCATGTTTAGTTAAGAATATAACGCTGAACAAAAATTGTATTAAACCACTGGAGTAATAATAGCTTTAGGGGAAAAAGGTGGACAACGCCAACTTCACCATACAATGTAACGTAATTTTGTATAGCTTCATAGGTGGTCTTCCATGTATTCATGTCACAGCGAGAAATACACAGTTCTGTCGCTAAGCATAAGTCAAGCTGAACGAATGGGTTTTTAATTTTGACTGGAAAATACAGTCACTCTGCTGTTCTCAATTTCCTGTAGAAGGGCATTGCAAAGGCATGCAGTAGCTAAGCATTTAATATATATATATATATATTTCCACTACCCCTCCTGAAATAAAACATAGGATCTCAAAATGTGAGTTGGATTAACCTACAGAGACCCAAGCAGTTGCTGGGGGAAGTAAATACTCTCCTTTTAAAACACGCACACACATTGAGAGGGATGAGCATTATACCCAGTGTGTTTATCTTTATTTGAGATGCAACAAAAACTAGGCATACCCATTGCCATATTGAAATCAGGAGAATTAACATGCATTGTTAAATGCAGGGTTCCCCTCAAAACAAAGAAACAAACAAACACAGGATTTGGGGTCAGTCATAGTGCATATTTCCCATGCAATTGCCGAATTTTTTGCTCTATAAGACTCCCTTTTTCCTCCTAAAAAGTAAGGGGAAATGTGTGTGCCTCTTATGGAGCGAATGCAGGCTGCACAGCTATCCCAGAAGCCAGAACAGCAAGAGGGATTGCTGCTTTCACTGCGCAGCAATCCCTCTTCCTGTTCTGTCTTCTGAGATTCAGAATATTTTTTTTCTTGTTTTCCTCCTCCAGAAACTAGGTGCGTCTTTTTGACAGGTGTGCCTTATGGAGCGAAAAATACGGTATATATAAGTGGTACACATCTTAGTGAAGAAAAGGCAGCCTGATCTCAGCTGTACACAAGGTAGGTAGCAGCAACCTTCATTGTTTATTGAGGCTGCCGAGAGAAAGTGCAACCATACTGGGGGTCAGCTTCCTTTTTACACATCCAAACAATGGATAGAAAACATATTTAAAGCACATGCCTTTTCCTGAAGAATCATGGGAACTGTAGTTTACCCCTCACCAAGCTACAATGCCCTGCTTCCTTAACAGACTACAGTTCCCAGGCTCATTTGGGGGAAGCCATGTGCATGTGCATGCGACCTAAGCTCTAGTTGAAATGTTACCAATTTCAATAATGGACTATGTTGGTGCTGCATGGCTGCTAGATTCTGATTTTATGTTTAATTTCAATTGATTTTTTAAAAAAATCTCTGTTGTATGTTCTGTGATATTACTGCATACAGACTGAAGTGCTAGGTAAAGGTAAAGGGACCCCTGACCATTAGGCCCAGTCGTGGCTGACTCTGGGGTTGCGGCACTCATCTCGCTTTATTAGCCAAGGGAGCCGGTGTACAGCTTCTGGGTCATGTGGCCAGCATGACTAAGCCGCTTCTTGCAAACCAGAGTAGCGCACAGAAACACTGTTTACCTTCCCGCTGGAGTGGTACCTATTTATCTACTTGCACTTTGACGTGCAATTTGTTGTAGTAAATAAAGAAACCATTTTCTCTCTCAGTGGAGGAAGCTGTGCAAATGAATCTCCACTGGAGTTTTTCTAGAGACTAGAGTGCCTTGCTGTTGTTTGTGTGTGAGATTCTGCAACACATAAACACACACACACACACACTGTCAGGGGACAGGGCAGAAGAAGAATGGTGAGACCGCTGACCGCTTCCTAGCCTGACC